>NC_141085.1:17410316-18612816 GCF_041138505.1 Cibotium barometz
CATCCCCAAACATCAGTGGTGCAAGGCGCTTTTTGACATTGGAGGTCAAAGAGAGAGGAGAGCTGGCATGCCGGTGCTACAAAGTGTTAGTCATTCCTATGCAGTTACCAAGAAGAGGAACTGTGTGGTACTACAAAGTGTTCGTTGTTCCTATGCAGTTATCAACAAGAATTGGAACTATACGGATGCTTTAACTGCTCAACGGGCTATTATGGCGACCATAAGTAGCTCCCAAATGAAGGGTAAGGTGAGTGCCACATATCGCATCCTTTCCATAGTACCACACATACTTAGATTTGGCTCTAGTAGACAGTAAAGTTTAGATGGCAAAATGAAGCTAGTGCTTTATGAGTGAATAGTGGTCATGTAGCTAGGCATGATTGCCTACTAGATGAAACCACTAGAGCCTTGACAGAAAGGTTTTGGGAGGAGAATTGATGTGCCTCACCAATTTTCAACAAGAAAGCTTTGCGCAAGAGAGTCACAATAGGAGTGTTCATTAAGCACGGTGTTGACCTTCTTGAAATGACCCAAACCGAGTTGTATTCTCAATTTGTGGCATTATTTCTAGAACTAAAAATTGGAAAAAGGTCATTTAATGGGGTGTAAGCCTTGGTTTGTGAGGTACTCATGACAATGCAACACGTGTCATTACTATGTTAAGTTCCAACCATTTTATAATGTACTCCATTCTCTTTGTGGGCATAGAGAGTTGCTTCGCGATCCTTATGATTTCATCCACTCTCTTTTGTGTGTATGCACGGAGGATGCCCATTACCATATAATGCATTGTGTGGAGAGCAATTACAGATCATGTGGTTCACTTGCATGGCTATAGACGACTATTGACAACGTTATGTGAGGAGTATTATGTGAGGAGTATGTGACACATCACCACAGAGTGGTGGTTGGCAGTCCAAGAAGTTGTAGCTTGTGGACAAACATACACCATGTTGTCACTTCAGAGTGATATTTAGGGAGAAAATCTACCCCTATCTATGTTACACTCATTATGCCAAGTGGCACGATTGTTTGTTTCGAGCATGCCTATTGGAGTTCCAATTGGTGTGCTATCTCTATGGTCGAATTTGTAGAGAACTACAACTTCACACCTTTTCACAAGATATCTGAGTATTACTTCTCAGAACAGCTATTATTTGTTCCATATTTGAGCTATATTACTTAATTGATTTTTGTGACCTAATCACCTCTCCCCCTAGCCTCACCAAGTTGCTATTATGGTCCACATTAGCTATGTGGATGGGATAGCGAGCACCCCTGAGGCCCGTTCCATTGTTTGGGAGTATCATTTTTACATCAGTGAGATGATCGCTCATATGATGCATATTTTGTGCAACACTATTTCCATCTCTATGATGACTTTTTAAGAGATCCTGGGATCACATGACATCAGTGGTGGGTTTGGTTGGATGGTTGTGGTGCGTAGTTCAAGTGGGCATATACGACAGTTCTATTGGCTCTATAGGTGGTACTTATAGTTCTCAAGGATCCATGAATAACCAAAAAATCACTAGAACATCTCAAAGAAAACAATAACCAAGACTTATTTTTATGGGTTTATAGGTGGCATGTGTAGTCTAGTATCCTAGTAATTTAGAGCTTCTTTGAGACTCGTCACACGGGAAGGGTGAGCATGATGTTGCAGGCACGTGTGTGAAACATTCTTTGAGACATCATCAATTGTTTGTGGAAATATGCTAAGTGGTTCAGAGATGCGTGCCATGTGGTTGAGTGGTGTTCCCAACATTTGTATGGGAGCATAACATCATACTATCCCTCACGTGATGCTTGAATTGTCAGGAGATTTTTTTGGTGTGTGGATGGTTTCCTTATTGACCATAGAGGCCCGCCTGATTGTGACACAGTACTAGGCAACTTGGGCTTACATTCCATCAGGAGCACGTGCATGGCAACCCCCATAATTCATAGTGCTCTCTCTTGAGCATCCTTCACATGGAGAGTTGGTGGGTCAATGAGCATATTGGTCTTGTGTTCATGGCCTAGCAGAGCCAACTATGATGAGTTGAAAAATTTGCTATATGAGGGTGATGTATTTATCGTAATTTTTTATGAGAGAAATAGCAAGGGAGTAGACTACTATCTCATGAGTTTCACAGTAGGCCAAAGTGCATCCTCAACTAGGATACAATAGATGATCATGGGTTTTCTTTTGATGCCCATAGCATGATTATGGCAGGATGGTTCTACCACCACCAGATTGGATGTCATCAAGGGAGTCTTGTGTTCTAGCAGGGTAGTGGGAGTTAGAGGCATTTCAGTACTCTCATCTAGTGCTTACGATCTGGCTCACTCTTGATCGCGTAGTACAAAGTAAAAAACAAGGATCTCACCCATGTTTTCGGCTTGGAGTGGATTACCATCATGAGAGCATTCTAGAGAATTTGAGATCTTAAGAGGTGTTGATGACTAGATCTTTATCATGATAGGGAGCCTACTTAGCATCATAGTACTTTTGTCCATTTTATGGTTGTACTTTTAGAGGCATTTCATATTTGCTCATGTTGACATTTCTTCTACCTCGATTTTATCTTTGTACTTGATCACTGCAGTTGATCTTGATGAATCAATTATGTTCTATTGTGATCATGGCTCCAAATAAGTGTCTCTTTTATTTTTTATGCCAACTTTGTTTTAAGATTTCATATTGTTTATGGTCCCTTTCATATAAAAATGCAAACTGGGTTCTACTTGACATATCTAACATCGTTCGATAGTGAACTTTGCAAGCGTGTGGGGGGGTCCTCCCCCACATGCTAGCAAAGTTTGGTCACCACAATGGATGATGTTTGGGTATGATGGCATGTGGAAGAGTGGGATTTTCCAAGGCCTCTCGAGCACTAAGAGACTTGCAAAATGCACACTGGGCACTACCTGACATAGCAAACATCATTTGATAGTGACCAAACTTTGCAAGCATGGAGGCTGTCGGTAGCTTTGCTCCCCAAAGACACCAATTGCTTTTGATTTTAATGTCTAGCTATCCTCGTATACATTCTTTGACACCACTAAATGTCGAATATTTTGAGTCTAATGAAAATTTGCATGATAAATATTTTGAGTCTAATGCAAATCTTCACGATGAATGTCAAGTTTAAGCAACATTATAACCTCAAAATTATAGTAGATGTTATATAAATTTTATTTCACAACTTTAAATAACCTACCATTTTTCCTTATACTTGAATGAATAACTTATCAAAAATTTGCTCATGCCATTGCTTGAATACAAAACACACCACCTTAGCTCTTTGTCATTCTTCAACGAACAAACCTCTATCCTAATCTAGAAGATCATCATGCCATGCACAATGCACATCAAATATCAAATATGGCACTACAACACTTCCTATAAGGGTATGACACACCTTTGTTTGAAATTGACCTTTGAGAGACAAAAGAGCATTTTGGAATTGCAGATACTGATGCTATTGAGATGTATCAGGGTACAAATCATTTTGATGTGAGTGTGGTAGTGCCATTGATATAACTTAGAGACAAAGTCTTGGGTTTCAAGTTGGATCAACATAGTTACACCATGTTTCATTGAAGAAACCAATTATTGAAACAAATATTCCTAGCAAAAAAGTAACTGTGTTAACTCTCATTAACAGGCTTCCATTATCAAGTTTAGTTCATGTTGCATATTCAAGTGCCAATGATGTACAAGAGGTTGATAAGCTACCTTTGAACTACAATGGTTATATTATCTTTGAATTGACTCCTACACCTACTTTTAGCAATATATGCATGGCATGGATTGAAAGAACGATGGACATGTTTGGGCTAAGTATAGTACTAGTTCAAAAGATAGCTTCCTTGGTATTGTGAGAATGAGTAGGTAAATTTTCTCTAATCCAAGTAACTCTACCTCAGCACTTACCTTTACCAAACCATAACCACAATCAAAGTCCTCGCGTGTCATGCCTCAGCAACCTATGTCAAATCTTTCTAGCTCTCTATGGGAAATAAACAAGTATAAAACCCTTGTCAACTAGAGAGGGGTACTATAGGGTACTACAAAAGCATGTCGAATCTTGCCAACTCTCAAGACTTACCATATGGGCAAGACATAAGTACAAAGCCCTTGTCAAGTAAAGAGGGTTAGCATCACATGAACTTGATTCCCCAAAAAAAAAAAGGATGAGGGGTAAATGTTGAAGAAAGTGTTAAAGATAAAGATAATCAAATAAAGGAGTCTTGGGAAATTTGAAAGAAGAAAGAAGAAGTGTTAGAACCAAGAGCTAGAGGAAATGTCGAAAGGTGAAAGAGAAAAAGTGGTCACACCATTTGGGGCTCACATTTAAAAATAACCATCCATGTATATCACTAAATGGCATCTTTAGATTGGGGGCCATGGTGGACACAAGCCTGTTGGGTCGCATTTGGATTCCCTCCTAATGTATAGTACAAGAACATTCTTGAGCTTCAAGTATGAACATTTTTTTCACAAGTTAGGGTGAAAATAGATCAATGCTTTTGTCTCCATTTCCCTCTTTATTGACTACACCAACGACAACACCAATAACCTCTACACCATAAGCTCCCTTACCAAATGACTCAACCAATGATATGTAGCCGTGGAGGAGCCATGCAACCCTACTGATGGAAAACCTAATGCTAATATATAAGATCCATTCACACATGCTTCACCTACTTACCTCTTTAACCTTCCCCTAGATTGTGCATCTTGGGGATGCTTTTAACCTTCCCCTAGATTGTGCATCTTTGCACACCCACAAGTATACTCAACAAAGTATGCATGACCCCAATTCATGAACATATGTGCACGATCCAAACATAGCTATCACCATCAAGTTCTTCATGTACTACTAATGGAGTTCCTCAATGGATGCCTCTCCAACATTACACCCTAAAGCCTCATGTTGTTTGACATTGACCAAGAGATAATACTTAGAAAATCCTCAGCTACTATTGGTGTCTCATCCCCCTTTACAACATGCTTAATGTTCAAACAAGTCCCTATGCTATGGTGTAAATGTTTTTTCCACTTCTCTAACTACTCCCTAATTACTATACTTAGCCAATTCTAAGGATAGAATTTGAAAGAAATGTGTACCAAGACTGTATCTCTCTCCTCTCAAGTCTCTCTCTCTCTCTCTCTCTCAAAGTACCATAAACAAAAGCAAGAAACCAAGAAGATAAGATTAAAGTAAATTGGCACAAAGCGGGAGTGTGTCTTTTATTAATGAGAATAGGGTTATTTATACATCTGGCCTTTATTCACACTCGGGTGCCCAAAATTTAAAAAAAGATGGACTCAATGGTTTCAATTTACACGGTTTTGCAGCATAGCTAGCTATTCTCATGAATTAAAAACTTTAGAGTGCCCGTTAAATGACACTTATTATGCTATCTCTTATGTGTAATGGTGGAGAGATGCTAGGTTAATCCCAAAATGCAGTTGATAGAGATGTTGTGTTTGTTGAGAACTCAATTCAACCCATGCTTTTATGCAAAAGAAATATCAAAATGTATACTCATAGGACATCTTTGATACACTCCTACCTTTGTACAATGTTGGGTAGCCATATGTGGATTGAGCAAATGAATGCTCGATAAGGTGCTATAAATTAACCCATATCTGCTAAAAATTAGCTTGAATTTTAGCAGCCCACAATAGAGATCAACCTATTGATGAGTCAATTATGGATGCCACTAATAAATTAGCTACTCCTATACCTATTAGGACACATGGAAGTTCTTGTCATGCATCTTATTCCTTTTTGGACCATGTTCTCATTGCCAGTATTATACAATGAAGAGGAATCGGTTTCCTTTGAGAAAGCACAAGAAAATGATCATTGGTGCATGACATCATGCAAGATGAGTATAATTCAATTCTCAAAATTTAATCTTGGTATTTAACAGATTTACCTTATGATAAAAAGGCCATTAGTATGTAAAGGTAATGGTAGTCTTGATCACTATAAGGCAAGGCTTGTTGCAAAGGGTTATGCTCAAGATAAGGACATAGATTATGATGAGACCTTTGTACCCACATCTTGTATAACTATTTTCAAGTTTATTATTGTATTGGTAGCTCATCACATGATTGGAATGTATGTCACATCAAGAATACCTTCTTGAATGGTGATTGACATGAGGAGGTATCTTAGCCTTATGGTTTTCTTGAGAAGAGATAGGAGTCTAATGTATGTAGGGTTTGTTGAGAAGAGACAAGAGTCTAAAGTATGCAGGTTAAGAAAAATTTTATATGACCTTAAGCAAGCTCCAAGAGATAGGAGTCTAATGTATGTAGGGTTTGTTGAGAAGAGACAAGAGTCTAAAGTATGCAGGTTAAGAAAAATTTTATATAACCTTAAGCAAGCTCCAAGAGAATGGTATGAGAAGATAAATGCATACTTGTTTGCAAATGGCTTTTGTGATAAGGTACCCTCCTCTATGTAAAGAGGATTAAAGATTATTTTTTAGTTATTATTTCATATGTTGATGATATACTACGCATAGGCCCTAATGAGAAGAAGATTTCATCCTTCAAGGTTGAATTACATGTGTCATTTGGGACGACAAATTTGGGCTCGTTACATTATTATTATTTGGGCATAAAATTTACGTAACATGATAATGATGGTATTATGATGTTGCAGTTAAAGTACATATAGAGGCTATTTATACAGTTTGGTCTTGAAGGCTATATTACACTAGTAGAGATAGGTGCTAGGCTTAATCTCTAGGATACAGGTGAACCATTTGTTATGCATCACTTTATTGGGTGCCTCATTTATCTACGTAATGTATGTGGCCACACATTCAATTTGGGGTCTCCTAGTTGAGCATGTTCATGTACAGCCCCAAACGTAAGCATTGGCATGTGCCAAGAAAGTATTCAGATACTTATAGGTCACTCAATTCGTTTTGGCCTATTCTATGCTAAGGGGGGTGATATTCAGTTGTATGATTTCAATGATTATATTGATGTTATGACCCGCGAGTGTTATGACCCACTAGTGGCTTTTACTTTCACATTGGTGATTCATGTATATTATAGCTCAGTGGGGATGAGAAGTACTCTGACAGTGGCACTTTGAGATGTAAAGTTGAGTATAGGGTAGCTTTTATAGTGACTAGGGAATATGTTTGTTTAGATTCCTTTTAGAGATCTTGGTGTTAGACAGTAGTCCCCCACCTCCATCTTCTTTGATAGGCCATGTTGTATTTACTGTTTGTGAGAAACCTAGTGTTTCATGCTCGTACAAAGCACATTGAGGTGCATTATCATTATGTTGGGGAAAGGTTCATTGTCGGAGAGATCAGCCTAGATTATGTCTCCACACTTGATAATGTGGTGGGATACATTCACAAAGTCTCTCTCACGAGAGAAGTTTAAAGCTTTAGGCTTATTACCATTTGGGTATTGATTAGTAATATGAACCCTGTACATGTTCACATCATCGCCTTAGCATATCACCCCCCTTAGCATAGAATAGGCCAAAACGAATTGAGTGACCTATAAGTATCTGAATACTTTCTTGGCACATGCCAATGCTTACGTTTCTCGCACTTGGCTCATCATCGCCTTTTTCTCCCTTAGGCAACGCACAGCCGTTGATTCTTTCCCATAGAATAAGAATCTTCCTGGGACTTATTCTAAACTAATGTAGCTTGAACGTATCTAATTGTATCGTAGGAATCCACTGATCTAGCCTAACCCCAACCGGCCCATGGGTTAGGCCCATGGGTTAGCCAACCACCCAACCACTGTATTGGTAGAATCCCTTTTTATAAAATTTTGGTTATGTTTTGTCTCGGGTACCAGGGAAGAGAGTTCCCAGGCCCCCTAGCCGGTACTCAAGCAAATTACAAAATAGACACCACTTACACACCCAATATGAAATTGCCTTTTTCACATATTCAACTGTCTTTAAAACAGAGTTGGAATGAAACCATAGTATTTCCATCATAATCCTCAAAATTCTAGTCCAATGTTTTACAATCAAAATGTCATCCAGACTCTCCGTTTGTTGAATAGCTAGTCAACCCAACGAGATCCAATTTCAAGTTCCAGTTCACTTAGATAATTTCTTTCCAGTCCATCAATATCTTCCTCGACATACGCATGGGTGTCCTAGCAGCCAAGCCCATGCATCGCCTGGTCAAAACCCTCTAGGATCCTCCTTAGGTGGCCCTCACCCATCGTACCGGAAGCGCACCATTTTAACCATATCGAGGCTGGTCAAGACCTTGGCAGGGTTTGCCGTCGTGCGAGAGACGTCCTTCGATGACTCCCCACCACCAGCTGTTACAACGTAATTCTCCTTAGATTAAACCATAGGCCAAAATGCTTCCTCCAACATTCTGGCATAAGACAGTCCTTTAGAAAAATAGAGTTTCTATGCAAGTAAGAATTTCCTGTTGAGTTTGATTCCACAAGACTCTTTTTCTCAGTATCAAGACTTTCTTAATGAAAATCACAATTCTAGTATCTTGGTAACCCACCCATCAATTACAATGAATTGCTGACCTATTTCTCGATGATTCTAGTCTAAGGAAAACTTCTCTAAATCCGATAATCCATTCTTCGTACTAAAAAAATGGGAATGGTCACAAGGTTTTGCTTAATTTTTTATTCAAGAGATAGGTAAGCATCTTACTGGCCCACCATTCTCACATGGTCGTGGTCTACTAACCATAAATTTCTCGGATTTAATCCTAGCTTTGATTATTAAGGGTTTTTCTTCTATTTATCTGATAAATTAACTGGGATTTCCAATCATAAGGGTAAAATCCATCATTATGAAAAAATTTTCTTTCCTAGCCACAATAGAATTATTCTTTACAATAGAACTTAATCTGAATGAAAACACAATATGTGTGCTCTTTTCCAAGATTTTATTATAAATTTCTATCAAATTTCATCTTTTATTCTTAAGCTTTCAACAAAGCTCTGATACCAACAGCTGTGAGACCCCTGCCCTCTCTGCGCGGCCTTCTCCGGGGTGCTGGCAGCGGAACTAGCAACCTCTCACATAGGGCAGGGATTCCCACTCAGGGCCTCACCCCCACGAATGTCCAGACAAGAGACTAATCCGGCGGTTCCACCGAGACCAAAAAAACTTCCCTCGCCCAAAAAGCATGGGTGATTCCTCCAGGAAAAATTTCTAACGAGAATCTTAACTAACGGGTCAAGGCCTTAACTATCCTTTCTATTTCTGACCAAATTCGTAGGTCACATGGCCAGATCAAGGAAGGGACTTGCACTTGGTTCATAGAAATCATCGCTTTTTTTCCCTTAAAGCGAGACACAGCCGTTGATTCTTTCCCATAGAACAAAAATCTTCCTGGGACTTATTCTAACTAATGTAACTTGAATGTATCTAACTATATCGTAGGAATCCACCGATCTAGCCTAACCCTAACTGGCCCATGGGTTAGCCAACCACACAACCACTGTATTGGTGGTGGGATCCCTTTCTATAAAAGTTTGGTTATGTTTTATCCCGGGTACTAGGGAAAAGAGTTCCCAGGCCCCCTAGCCGGCACTCAAGCAAATTACAAAATAGACACACCACTTACACACCCAATATGAAATTGTCTTTTTCACAAATTTAACTATCTTTAAAACAAAGTTGGAATGAAACCATAGTATTTCCATCATAATCCTCAAAATTCTAGTCCAATGTTTTACAATCAAAATGTCATCCAGACTCTCCGTTGAAGACCAGCTAGTCAACCAACGAGATCCAATTTCAAGTTCTAGTTCACTTAGATAATTTCTTTCTAGTCCATCTCAATATCTTCCTTGACATACGCATGGGTGTCCTAGCAGCCGAGCCCGTGCATCGCCTGGTTAGAACCCTCTAGGATCCTCCTTAGGTGTCCTAGCACTTCACTAAGGGACCGCTTCATCGGCCCTTGCCCATAAGCGCACCATTTTAACCATACTGAGGCTGGTCAAGACCTTGGCGGCAGGCTTTGCCCGCCGTGAGAGATGTCCTTCGATGACTCCCCACCAGCTATTACAACGTAATTCTCCTTAGATTAAACCATAAGCCAAATGCTTCCTCCAGCATTTTGGTGTAAAACAGTCCTTTAGAAAAACATAGTTTCTATGCAAGTAAGAATTTCTCGTTGAGTTTGATTCCACGAGATCCTTTTTCTCAGTATCAAGACTTTCTTAATGAAAATCACAATTCTAGTATCTTGGTAACCCACCCATCAATTAGAATGAATTTTTGACTTATTTCTTGATGATTCAGGTCTAAGGAAAACTTCTCTAAATCGCCGATAATCCATTCTTCGTACTGAAGAAATGGAAATGGTCATAAGGTTTTGCTTAATTTCTTATTCGAGAGATAGGTAAGCATCTTACTAGCCCACCATTCTTACATGGCCGTGGTCCTAACCACAAATTACTCAGATTTAATCTTAGCTTTGATTCCTAAGGATTTTTCTTCTATTTATCTAACAAATTAACTGGGATTTCCAATCGTAAAATAAGGGTAAAATCCAAAATTATGAAAATTTATTCTTTCTTGGCCACAATAGAATTATAAATAGTTCTATTCAAGAATAATGGACTTTTATAAAGATAACTCTTTTTCCATCCAATAATCCATTTGTGAATATGCATACATCATTTTATTGATTTATTCGCATAGAAATATCTTAAAATATTCTTTTCTCCATTTTTATCCTCAACATTAATATACCATATATTTCTACATGAAATTATGGTGAAACCTTCTCTTTTAACACCGAATTCAATTTATACATTTTCTAATTAAAGTACCATGAAAATTCCTCTTTTAAATAAATAAAAATACCCATGTTTTGAAATATGCCAAGAATTTCTCTTTTAATATTTAAATTATTTGTATCTAGAATATCGTGGAAATTCCTCTTTTGCATCTTTTTTTTTGCATGAAATATATATATATATATATATATATATATATATATATATATATATATATTCCTCTTTTCTCTATTTAAATATTTATGCATAAATACTATAAAATTATTTTTCATAAATATGACAAAAATCATTCTTTTAGCATAAAAATATCTATGCCTAGAATATGATGGGAATTCCTCTTTTTGCTTTATTAAATTTATGCACAAAAATAAGATTCATCTTTTTTCTAGAAAATTTTTGCAATTTCGGAGAATGTTCAATTTTCTAATCTTAAATAAATACACATAATTGAAATGTGATAAGAACTCCTCTTTTAAACTAAAATTTTACTATGCATACATAGCATAATTATAAACATTATTATATTTAAACCTTTTGATTATTCTTAAAATATCCATTCATCATTACTATATGAAAATACTTACAAAAACATTAGCATAACTCTCTTTCGATCTTAAAATGAATTAATATGATTTTTCTTAATCATAAACAAGCTTAAAAGAATTAATCATCATTTTTAACTAGATTAAAATCATAAAAATATTTAATCTTCTTCTCTAGCTTATCAAGCCTAGAGTTTTGATTAAGATAATGAGATTATCATGAAGATCCATCCTTCTAACAAGGATCTAGCCATAAAGATGATTAATCTTTCAAAAGGAGAGATTTACTAATAAAAAAACATTATAATTAAACATACAGATTAGCATTAAACCAATTAAACATTATGAATCATTAAAAAGCTTGATTTCAAGAAAAAACCATTGATTATAAAGCTTCCCAAGCATTAGAGGGGTTGGGAAGAAGATCATCATTGAGAAAGATAGAAAAACACCATGGATTAAGGCTTACCCTTGATTTTTGGCTTAATTCTTTCAAAAAGAAGTGAAGCCCACAAAGCAAGCTTGGTCACCAAGATGGGGAGGGTAATCTTGAAGAGAGGATGGAGATTTGTGAAGCTCCAAAGCTTCCCAAAGTAGAGGCAAAATAGAGGGATAATAGAATTACACTAAAATATGCAGATAATACTAGCATGTAAATACACAAAGATGAAAATACAAAGGAATGAGGGTCTATTTACAGGTGAGGGAGGCCACTAACCAAGTCCAAGTGGGATCTAGAGGCTTCCACCTTCAGTTTGATCCACTTTGGACAAGTTTTGGACGAGTTTAGTCACTTTTTGATCCAGTTTACAGGAGGAGAGAGGAGAGATAAAAAATATCATTTTTTGAATTAAAAATGCAAGGTAATGATGAAAAAAAATGTGCCTCCTTCATGAGCCCTCTCCCTCCTGCAAACTGGATCAAAAACTAATTTTTTTTACTGAGGTGTCAAAACCTAATTTGTTTTACTAAATAAACTTTAATTTTTAACTAATAAACCCAATACTTGGTCAACTCTTCATCTTATGTGAGCATTTACTCATTTTTGGGATATTTTCTTTTATTATTTGTATTTTTATTATCCCAACACTTGGATTAATCCTATTGGCCCTTTGAAACCTTATTTGGACCTTAGTCAAAAAAATTTGAAAATATGGACCCTTAGGCTAAGGTTATTAATACACATATTTAATTAATTTCTAATACACATATTTAATTAATTTCTAATACACATTGGAAAATTCTTTTTGAACTTCTGTTTTAGGGGAATTCATCTTGGATATTAGGAGAAACTTTGTATCCAAAAATATCTCAAAATTAAATTATCTCTCTCTAGAATATTTTCTCTCTTTAGGCCAAAAACAAGGGAAAACAATGTTTTCTTGCATTCTGAAATAGGGGATGATTATAGGGGACTGAGAGGAGAGCTTGTACATCTTTTAGGGCTGAGGAGGAACCTTACATATTCTCCCACTTGAAAAATGTGAGATGTCCTCATCTCGCAAAGTGGGGGTAGTCCTTTATCAGTTCTTTCTCCCAAGTGGCTCCTCTAAAGGGTAGAACTTCCACTTGACCAAAAATTCTTTGAGAACTTTTTTCCTGAGAACCTTCTCCCGAACGTCAAGGATTTCTTCAGGTTGGAGTACCATCTGGCCTTGAGTTGGAGAAATCAACTGTTCATCATCAAAGCACGTGACTCGAGCTGGTGGTGGGTGCATACTTTTTAAGTAAACTGACATGGAATACATTATGTACTTTGAGATGGGTAGGCAAAAGAAGTTCATAAGCTAGATCTCCTACTTTCTTAGTAATGGTGTACAGCCCACAGTATCTTGGAGATAGCTTTTTGTATTTCCCTAGAGATAAAGAACTTCTCTTGGGTCGTACACGAATGAAGACCATATCTGCTTCTTCAAACACTCTCTCCGATCTCTTCTTGTCTCAGTATACTGCATTTATCTATCCTGGGTAGCCTTGATATCTTTGCGGATTGCCTGCATTTGCTGCTCCATATCATCAAGCATCTATCTGGACATCTCAACCTTGATCAATGGGTCAGACCAAGTTAATGGTGTGAGGCAATCTTGTCCATACAGAGCTTTGAATGGACTCATCCCGATACTTCAGTGGGTCAGTCTGACCATTTGTCTCTAGATGATAAGCTGTACTGAGATCCAAGGAAGTTCCTAGTGCTTCAAAGAATGCAATCCAGAACCTTGATGTGAATTTAGAATCTATGTTGCTCACTATTCTTCTGGGTAACTAAGCCATGCAGCAGCCTGAAAATCTCCTTGAGGAAGACTCTAGCAACATCCACTACAGAGTAGGTTTCTTTTACTGGAATCAGATGGGCAACCTTGGTTAATCTATCAATTACCACAAAAATGGAGTTATAGTCTGATTACACTATGAGTAATCCAGTAACAAAATGCATACTAATACATTCCCACTTCATTTGTGGAATGTCTAAGGGATGTAGTTTTCCTCGCATATTAACCCTTTCTGCCTGGACTCTTTGACATGTTAAGCACTGATGTACATGATTGAGTACATCCCTTTTGAGTCCTGGCCAGAAGAAGCTTTTCTTTACAGACATGTAGGTCTTTATGAACCCTGGATGTCCAGCTATCGGGCTGTCATCATGGGCTTCCCTCATAATTTTTCCCTTTGTTTCCTCATCATTAGGAATGCATAGCCGATTATTGTAATACATGCATCCTTCGTCCATTTTGTACCCAAGAAATCGACTCATTTCCTGAGGAGTCTTTCTTTCCTGCATCAATAGGGTAGAAATAGGGGCAAAGAATCTGTCCTGCATGATCTTCTCTCTTGCTTCACTGATCAATGGATTTGACACCAATGTTATTGCAAGCAAGGAGGCTTTCCTACTACCAAGCATTTACTCATTTTTGGGATATTTTCTTTTATTATTTGTATTTTTATTATCCCAACACTTGGATTAATCCTATTGGCCCTTTGAAACCTTATTTGGACCTTAGTCAAAAAATTTGAAAATATGGACCCTTAGGCTAAGGTTATTAATACACATATTTAATTAATTTCTAATACACATTGGAAAATTCTTTTTGAACTTCTGTTTTAGGGGAATTCATCTTGGATATTAGGAGAAACTTTGTATCCAAAAATATCTCAAAATTAAATTATCTCTCTCTAGAATATTTTCTCTCTTTAGGCCAAAAGCAAGGGAAAACAATGTTTTCTTGCATTCTGAAATAGGGGATGATTATAAGGGACTGAGAGGAGAGCTTGTACATCTTTTAGGGCTGAGGAGGAACCTTACATACTCTCCCACTTGAAAAATGTGAGATGTCCTCATCTCGCAAAGTGGGGGTAGTCCTTTATCAGTTCTTCTTCTTTCTCCCAAGTGGCTCCTCTAAAGGGTAGAACTTCCACTTGACCAAAAATTCTTTGAGAACTTTTTTCCTGAGAACCTTCTCCCGAACGTCAAGGATTTCTTCAGGTTGGAGTACCATCTGGCCTTGAGTTGGAGAAATCAACTGTTCATCATCAAAGCACGTGACTCGAGCTGGTGGGTGCATACTTTTTAAGTAAACTGACATGGAATACATTATGTACTTTTAGATGGGTAGGCAAAAGAAGTTCATAAGCTAGATCTCCTACTTTCTTAGTAATGGTGTACAGCCCACAGTATCTTGGAGATAGCTTTTTGTATTTCCCTAGAGATAAAGAACTTCTCTTGGGTCGTACACGAATGAAGACCATATCTGCTTCTTCAAACACTCTCTCCGATCTCTTCTTGTCTCAGTATACTGCATTTGTCTATCCTGGGTAGCCTTGATATCTTTGCGGATTGCTTGCATTTGCTGCTCCATATCATCAAGCATCTATCTGGACATCTCAACCTTGATCAATGGGTCAGACCAAGTTAATGGTGTGAGGCAATCTTGTCCATACAGAGCTTTGAATGGACTCATCCCGATACTTCAGTGGGTCAGTCTGACCATTTGTCTCTGGATGATAAGCTGTACTGAGATCCAAGGAAGTTCCTAGTGCTTCAAAGAATGCAATCCAGAACCTTGATGTGAATTTAGAATCTATGTTGCTCACTATTCTTCTGGGTAACTAAGCCATGCAGCAGCCTGAAAATCTCCTTGAGGAAGACTCTAGCAACATCCACTACAGAGTAGGTTTCTTTTACTGGAATCAGATGGGCAACCTTGGTTAATCTATCAATTACCACAAAAATGGAGTTATAGTCTGATTACACTATGAGTAATCCAGTAACAAAATGCATACTAATACATTCCCACTTCATTTGTGGAATGTCTAAGGGATGTAGTTTTCCTCGCATATTAACCCTTTTTGCCTAGACTCTTTGACATGTTAAGCACTGATGTACATGATTGAGTACATCCCTTTTGAGTCCTGGCCAGAAGAAGCTTTTCTTTACAGACATGTAGGTCTTTATGAACCTTGGATGTCCAGCTATCGGGCTGTCATGGGCTTCCCTCATAATTTTTCCCTTTGTTTCCTCATCATTAGGAATGCATAGCCGATTATTGTAATACATGCATCCTTCGTCCATTTTGTACCTAAGAAATCGACTCATTTCCTGAGGAGTCTTTCTTTCCTGCATCAATAGGGTAGGAATAGGGGCAAAGAATCTGTCATGCATGATCTTCTCTCTTGCTTCACTGATCAATGGATTTGACACCAATGTTATTGCAAGCAAGGAGGCTTTCCTACTACTGAGCGCATCGGCTACCACATTTTCTTTCCCTGGTCGGTACTTTATCTCAAAGTCAAATTCCTGCAGGGTCTCCATCCACCTTCTTTGACGCATGTTGAGATCCCTTTGGGTGAAGATCCACTTCAGACTTTGATGATCTGTCATCAAGGTGAATCTCTGTCCCAAGAGATAATGTCTCCATAACTTCAGAGCATAAACTATTGATAGTAACTCCAAGTCATGGGGATAGCATAATTTCTCTCATGCATTCTGAGCTTTCTAGATTCATAGGCTACTGCATGACCTTCTTGCATAAGAGCACCTCCTAGGGCAAAACCACTGGCATCTGTAGCTACCTCAAAGGGTTTAGAAAAATCTGGCAATTTAAGGACAGGGTTGGTTACTAAAGCTATCTTTAGTTTATCAAAAGCACTCTCACACATAGCGGTCCAATGAAATAGGGTGCTCTTCTTGAGAAGGTTAGTCAAAGGGGATGCTATTTGAGCATACCTAAGTATAAAGATTCTATACCATCCGGTTAATCCTAGGAATCCTTTGACTTTTTTCACTATTTTGGGCTCTAACCAATCCACAACTGTTTGGATTTTAGCGGGGTCAGGAGAAATCCCATCTTTAGATACTATGAATCCCAAGTATTCTACATGGTCACAGTAGAGAAAGTGCACTTGCTCTTTTTTGCAAAGAGTTGGTGCTTCCTTAGGATCTCCAGGACTTTACGCACATGATCTTCATGATCAACTGCATTCTTAGAGTATACCATGTTGTCATCGAAGAAGACCAGAACAAATTCATCCAAGTATTCTCTGAGAATGTCCTGCATGAGGCGATTAAACATTGCTGGGGCATTAGTTAATCCAAACAGCATGACTGTGAAGTCATAATGCCCATAGTGAGTATTGAAGGTTGTCTTTGGGATATCTTGTTCTTTGATTCTGATCTGGTAATACCCGGATTTGAGATCTATCTTTGTGAACATTTGGGTTCCACTTAACCGATCCAGAAGTTCATCAGTCCTAGGGATAGGATACTTATTTTTTATTGTTAACTGATTTAATCCTCTGTAATCAATACAATACAGATTTAATCCTCTGTAATCAATACAGAGTCTTAATATTCCATCTTTCTTTTTTTGAAAGAGAACGGGCGCACCCCAAGGTGAAACATTGGGTCTTACAAATCCTTGCTCTATCAGTTGTCTTAACTGTTCCTTTAGTTCTATGGCTTTAGGAATTGGCATCTTGTATGCACGCTGGGCTACTGGCTGAGCTCCGGGGGTTAGCTCTATCTCATGATCTACTTCACGAGTCGGAGGCATCTCAGTCAGCTCTTCTGGGAATACATCAGCGTACTCACTTAGCCATTCTGGTTTCGTGGCCTTGCATTTTCTATCTACTGGATTCATTTTAACGACATAGACAGTTTACCTCTTTTTGAGTCCCTTCGGCAATTTAGAAGCTTTGACTAATTGCAGCACTGGGGATCCGAAAATTTCAGTTCCTTAGACTCGATTCCTGTGGAGGTCGAGGAACGAGATGGTTCCATTGTGACAGTGAATGTCAGACTGATTCTTATGGAGCCAATCCATTCCAAGGATTTCATCATAGATTCCCAAGGGTAAGACTCTGAACTGGCAGTCTGTCGCATTCCCATCTAGATTAAAGTGAATGTGGTCTGTCTCAACCGAGATCAGAAAAACTTCCCTCGCCCAGAAAGCACGGGCGATTCCTCCAGGAAAAATTTCTAACGAGAATCTTAACTACCGGGTCAAGGCCTTAACTATCCTTTCTATTCTGACCGAACCCATAGGTCACGTGGCCAAATCAAGGAAGGGACTTGCACATAGTTCATAGAAATCATCGCTTTTTTTCCTTAAAGCGAGACATGGCCGTTGATTCTTTCCCATAGAACAAGAATCTTCCTGGGACTTATTCTAACTAATGTAACTTGAGCGTATCTAACTGTATCATAGGAATCCACCGTAACCCCAACCGCCCAACCATTGTATTGGTGGGATCCCTTTTTATAAAAGTTTGGTTATGTTTTGTCCCGAGTACCAGGGAAAAGAGTTCCTAGGCCCCCTAGCCGGCACTCAAGCAAATTACAAAATAGACACACCACTTACACACCCAATATGAAATTGCCTTTTTCACAAATTCAGCTATCTTTAAAATAGAGTTGGAATGAAACCATAGTATTTCCATCATAATCCTCAAAATTCTAGTCCAATGTTTTACAATCAAAATGTCATCCGGACTCTCCGTTGAAGACCAGCTAGTCAACCACAACGAGATCCAATTTCAAGTTCTAGTTCACTTAGATAATTTCTTTCCAGTCCATCTCAATATCTTCCTCGACATACGCATGGGTGTCCTAGTAGCTGAGCCCGTGCATCGCCTGGTTAGAACCCTCTAGGATCCTCCTTAGGTGTCATAGCACTTCACTCAGGGACCGCTTCGTCGGCCCTCACCCATCGTACCGGAAGCACACCATTTTAACCATATTGAGGGTGGTCAAGACCTTGGGCAGGCTTTGCCACGCGAGAGACGTCCTTCGATGACTCCCCACTAACTATTACAACGTAATTCTTCTTAGATTAAACCATAAGCCAAATGCTTCCTCCAGCATTCTGGTGTAAGACAATCCTTTAGAAAAACACAGTTTCTATGCAAGTAAGAATTTCCCGTTGAGTTTGATTCCACAAGACTCTTTTTCTCAGTATCAAGACTTTCTTAAAATGAAAATCACAATTCTAGTATCTTGGTAACCCACCCATCAATTACAATGAATTTCTAACTTATTTCTTGATGATTCCGGTCTAAGGAAAACTTCTCTAAATCACCGGTAATCCATTCTTCGTACTCAATAAATGGGAATGGTCACAAGGTTTTGCTTAATTTCTGATTCGAGAGATAGGTAAGCATCTTACTAGCCCACCATTCTCACGTGGTCGTGGTCCTAACCATAAATTACTTGGATTTAATCCTAGCTTTGATTCCTAAGGATTCTTCTTCTATTTACCTGATAAATTAACTGGGATTTTCAATCATAAGGGTAAAATCCAAAATTATGAAAATTTATTCTTTCCTGGCCATAATAGAATAATAAATAGTTCTATTCAAGAATAATGGACTTTTATAAAGATAAATCTTTTTCCAATAATCCATTTGTGAATATGCATACATCATTTTATTGATTTATTCCCATAGAAAAATCTTAAAATATTATTTTCTTCATTTTGATCCTCAACATTAATATACCACAATTTGCGACATGAAATTATGGTGAAACCTTCTCTTTTAACACCGAATTTAATTTATGCATTTTCTAATTAAAGTACGATAAAAAATACTCTTTTGAATAAATAAAAATACCCATGTTTTGAAATATGCCAAGAATTTCTCTTTTAATATTTAAATTATTTGTATCTAGAATATTGTTGTAAATCCTCTTTTGTATCTAAATTTTTATTATTTTGCATGAAAAAACAAATAATAAAAATTTCTCTTTTCTCTATTTAAATAATTATGCATAAATACTATAAAAGTATTTTTCATAAATATGATAAAAATCATTCTTTTAGCATAAAAATATCTATTCCTAGAATATGATGGGAATTCCTCTTTTTACTTTATTAAATTTATGCATAAAAATAAGATTCATCTTTTTTTTAAAAAATTTTACCATAGCTTCGCTGCAATTTCAGAGAATGTTCAATTTTCTAATCTTAAATAAATACACATAATTGAAATGTGATAGGAACTCCTCTTTTAAACTAAAATTTTACTATGCATACATAGCATAATTATAAACATTATTATATTTAAACCTTTTGATTATTCTTAAAATATCCATTCATCATTACTATATGAAAATACTTACAAAAATATTAGCATAACTCTCTTTCGATCTTAAAATGAATTAATATGATTTTTCTTAATCATAAACAAGCTTAAAAGAATTAATCATCATTTTTTACTAGATTAAAATCATAAAAATATTTAATCTTCTTCTCTAGCTTATCAAGCCTAGAGTTTTGATTAAGATAATGAGATTATCATTAAGATCCATCCTTCTAAAACAAGGATCTAACCATAAAGATGATTAATCTTTCAAAAGGAGAGATTTACTAATAAAAAAATATTATAATTAAGCATAAAGATTAGCATTAAACCAATTAAACATTATAAATTATTAAAAAGCTTGATTTCAAGAAAAAACCATTGATTAAAAAGCTTCCCAAGCATTAGAGGGGTTGGGAAGAAGATTATCATTGAGAAAGATAGAAAAACACCATGGATTAAGGCTTACCCTTGATTTTTGGCTTGTTTCTTTCAAAAAGAAGTGAAGCCCACAAAGCAAGCTTGGTCACCAAGATGGGGAGGGTAATCTCCAAGAGAGGATGGAGGTTTGTGAAGCTCAAAAGCTTCCCAAAGTAGAGGCAAAATAGAGGGATAATAGAATTACACTAAAATGAAGATAATACTAGCATGTAAATACACAAAGATGAAAATACAAAGGAATAAGGGTCTATTTATAGGTGAGGGAGCCACTAACCAAGTCCAACTGGGATCAAGAGGCTTCCAGCTTCAGTTTGATCCATTTTGGATAATTTTTGGACCAGTTTAGCTCACTTTTTGATCCAGTTTGCAAGAGGAGAGATGAGAGATAAGAATATCTCATTTTTTGAATTAAAAAATGCAAGTAAATGATGAAAAAAATGTGCCTCCTTCATGAGCCCTCTCCCTCCTTACTGAGGTGTCAAAAATTAAATTTTTTAAGTCTAATAAACCTTAATTTTTTAACTAATAAACCCAGTACTTGGTCAACTTTTCATCTTATGTGAGCATTTACTCATTTTTGAGTATTTTCTTTTATTATTTATATTTTTATCATCCCAACACTTGGATTAATCCTATTGGCCCTTTAGAACCTTATTTGGACTTTAGTCAAAAATTTCTGAAAATGTGGACCCTTAGGCTAAGGTCATTAATACACATATTCAATTAATTTATAATGCACATTGAAAAATTCTTTTTGAACTTCTGTTTTAGGGAAATTCATCTTAGATATTAGGAGAAACTTTGTATCCAAAAATATCTCAAAATTGAATTATCTCTCTCTCTATAATATTTTCTCTCTCTAGGCTAAAAACAAGAGAAAACAATGTTTTCTTGCATTCTGAAATAGGGGATGATTACAAGGGACATAGAGGAGAGCGTATACATCTTTTAGGGCTGAGGAGGAACCTTACAAGGAGATTTGTAACTGTTTATATGGTAGTATGATGTGTCGACATAGGCTAATAATGGGTCGGGACACTTTTTCTCTTTTAAGGAGGTTTTTGTCCCAAGCATATGTATGCACTCTTATGAGTGTGTATAAGTGACCTTATCATGTCACTTCACTTGTGCTTCACTTATTCTCATCAATCTACTTTGAGGGTTGTGCTTCCATCTATCTCTCCTTATCATGTCACTTCACTTGTACTTCACTTATTCTCCATATGAGTGAAGCGACCTTATCATATCACTTCACTTATTCTCATCAATCTATTTTGAGGGTTGTGCTTCCATCTATCTCTCCTTGCTTGTTTGTATCTATATGTGTGTTGCTACATTGATCTCCACTCTAACAGCCATGTACTTAATTATTTTTTGGGTTTATTATTACTTTTCTCCACTTTATTATTACCATTTGTAATCATGCCGTGCACATAATTATTATTGTTTATGGGATCCAAGACTATGATAACATATGTATTATTTTCAACTATGAAATGGAATACATAGCCTAGTTATTAACTTAAGGTCCTTTAAACATACCATGGGTGACTAGGCACTAAATATATAAGGCCATGTATATAAGGCATTTTCGAAAGAACACAATCCCATTATCATAATTTGAGTGAGCACTTATGGTAATAGCTTTCATTCTTGTCCTCTTCTCTTTTATTGATTACATGCTTGTAGATTATGGCGTGTGCATTGAGTTGTTTGCTTGTAGATTATGGTGTGTGCATGGAGTTGTAGATTATGGTGTGTGCATGGAGTTGTTTGCTTCTATCCCTCTCCATCTCCATTTCTCTCACTCTCTTTGCATTCACATAGGCATTGAGGTAGAGGTTGTGTTTTCCATAGGTCCTTCCCTTTTTCCTCCACACCCTCTCAAAGAATCACTAGTTAGTGAGTGACATCTCTAGTTGGCAAGCTTGAAGGTTGAAGCCCCTAGTCGAGGGGTTGGAATTCACTTATACAAGTGATTACCAACAAACCCTTGGCATAGACCCTTGCATTTCCCTTTAGTTTTGGCACAAGTGGTCACTTGGTGAACATCTTTTTTTTAACACCATCAATAGGGGAGTGGTGCTAGCTTAGGGTTCCCTTGCATTATTTCGTATATGAGTCCAATAAGTTTCCCACCAATTGGAATGCAAATATTTTGCCAATTTTGAGCAAAATATTTGTGGTTTTTTGTTATTTTTATTGTTCATTAGAGCTTTGGAGCTATGCTAGAGAATCGTCTCGCGATGAGTATATCAAGTGGAGCATCCAAGCATGTAGTAAGTAGTTTCATTTTCTTATATTAGAAAAGCTTAACATAGGGTTTAAATCATTGATTTTTGTTTAATTTTCTTGCATTAGAAAAGATTAACATAGGGTATAAATCATTGATTTTTGCTTAATTTTGGTTATAGCATAACTATAATGTAGTCCCTTAATCATTTAAAAAACTCATTAAAAACATAAGACATTTTTTAATACCCATGATGAAATTGCATTGATCTTATATTTTTGCAATTAGTGAGTGACTGAGCCAACTCTTGTGGGGGACTAATAAAGAGGGAAAGCTTGAGTTCCTTCTTGTTGTAAGAAAACACACACATACACACAAAAGAGAGAGCTTACATTATAACTATGCCATACTATAGTAATCCAACTATGGTTGTCACACTTGTTGTCCACTTGTGGTATATTAACCATAATCTCACCAATTTTGCCAATGATATAAGTATAGAAGCTATCACCTAAGTAGGTCATCAACATCTATAGCACTAGTAGAGCTTAATATCTCAACACTCCCCCTCAAGCTCAACTCCACACACTATACTCCAAGTTAGCTCCTAAACATGTGGAGCTTCTATGTACCAAGTGCCTTCATGAAGATGTCATCCTAATTGATCCTCTCTATGCTAGCATATACTAGATCTACATCACAAAGTGATAATGCACCTCAATGTGCTTCATCCTAGTATTGTAGACTACATTCCTGGTCCAACTATATGCTACTCATGTTGTCATAATAAATGATAATCACCCTATCCCCACAGGCTCACCCATATCATTGAAAGTACCTTCTAACATTAAGATAGCTCATATAAGGTATCATAAAAGTGCCCCTATACTCTCCCTCTATACCTCATCGTCGATAAACAACTATTTGGCTATTTTTTGCTACTCCAACTCATAGCAGCACTCCAACTATATACTGGCCAATAAGGTAATTGTTGGCTATTTTTTGTGCTCCAATGCATACTTAAATTCTATACACAGACTGTCATGTAACCAATTATTTGCTATAACTTTTCTTTGATAAGAAATTGAGTATATACATTCAAAATTAACACTTTCACAAAGTGCCTATGATGAAAATCTTGCAAAGCCAAAATAGGGCTCAAAATGTGCTCGCATCACGAAACATGCAAAAATGTAGTTAACTACACACAATATGGTCTTCTTCCTTCAGCTAGGAGGATGCCTCAATCTAAGACAAAGTGACTTCCCTATCTGCTTGTAGCTCTCATATCTAGCTCCAAAATCAAAGAGGGAAAGAGATGGAAATACATTTACCCATGTACAGCTTCCTTACTTGTTCTTTCCTCTTGTTTACCTCCTTAGCTCTCACACAAACTAAGCTATGATACCATAAAGAGTGTGGGGGAAAGGGAGATATTGAGTTCCTTGTAAGAAAATACACACACACACACACACACACACACACACACACACGAGAGAGAGAGAGAGAGAGAGAGAGAGAGAGAGAGAGAGAGAGAGAGAGAAAGATGGATGGTTGAATTTTCTTCTATCTTCTCTTCTCTACAACCATTAACATAAAGAGATAAGAGTACATATAATAAGGGAAAGTACTCTCCTACTACTAAAGCTTACAATGGTTAGGCTATAGTGTGAACTCGGCTATAAGAGCTAGCATTATAACTATGCCATACTCTAGTAGTAATCCAAATATGGCTCACGTACTTTGTTGTCATCCATTGGTGGCATATCAACCATAATATCACCAACCATGCTAATGACATAAGTGCAAAAGCTAATACCTAGGTAGGCAACCTAGGCATTATGTGTGATTCTTATGCTAATCTAGATAATGATTTGTCCCAAATCTCAGCTTATGGTCACTCCATTTCAGTGTGCTAGGCTAGGTGGCACCTAGGCAAACTGTATGCAATAGAGTAAACAAGGCTTTGATACCATGTCAAAATTGTGAGGATAGGAGGAAATGCGACACGACGACCCAGCACATTTGATTGAATGAACAAATTAAAACTGAATCAGCACTGTTTGTATTTCTAAAATAGATGAGATACAAGAGTGATAAATTTTGACTCTAATATGTGAATGGACTAATCCCAAAAAATCTAATCCTAGTACTAAGGAGCTCAAACAGCTTAGGTTTGATAATTCATATAGTTATGTGAGTGTCAAGCTCAGGTTGCACTCAGTAGGTGGCTTCTTCTCACATTGTCTTGTTCACTTCAGCTCACTGTGTTCACTTTGCCTTAGCAGCTGCATATACAAGACCGGCTTTTATAATGATCTACGATAAACAGCTCGGTCACCAATAGAGTGGACACGTCATAATCGAGGCTTCATCTCCACCTATGTAATCAACTTGGTGTGACCAATAATACTGTAGCTTTCTGTTAGCTGACTCGCCAAGCAGTTCTCTTGAGAGAGAAGACGAGACAACCTGCAATTCCTCCTTTGATGTAGGAATTATATTCACCAACTAGGTAGCACATTTCTCCAAGGTTTTGCAAGCCTTAGATGATGTGAATCTTGGATCTTTTAACACTCAAACACATTGTGTTGAGTTATATTGGTATTCTTGATGAGTCTTGAGCATATACTTAAAGCCAAGTGCCAGTTATCTATAATGTGAAGCTCTTACAAACTAGTTGGCAGTTTTGAGACATTGCCTTGATAGATTTTAAGGCATGCAAATGTGCATTTGGATCATTATGTTTGGCCAAGATAAGTGATGGGGTGGCCCAGATAAAATTGTTTGAAAAGCTTGACAGGAACAACTTCTAGATTTGGAAGTATTACATGACAAACTTCTTAAAGGGCAAAGGGCTTTGGAATCCAATAGGTGAAGTCATGGAGCCAAGGATTCTTGCAAGAAACTCTAACACAACATACAATATATAAAAACTGGGTGAAAAGAGCATCCAAGGTGTTACATTACTTTTCAATTTGTGTGTCACATGGGATGTGGATAATCCTAAGGGTGCATGGGACACATTGGTTTTAACCCCATTTTGAGATTAACCTAGCATCTCTTTGCCATTACATAAGAGAGATAGCACAATAAGTGTCATAAAATGGTACTATTAATGTTGCAATTATAAGAATGGCTAGTAATGCCATAAATATATGTATCTTGCAATCATGTAGTTCATTTTCGTTAATTCTTGTGCTCCCAAGCGTGAATAAGGGCCAGTTGTATAAATAACAACACTCATAATACAAGACACAATCCTTCTTTTTACCAATTGAGATCTCCTTGCTCTCTTATGTCTATGGTGGTGAGAGAAAGAGAGAGTTGAGAGGAGAGAGAGCTTTATTCTTAGTGCATGTTCCTCTTATGCTTGTGTTCATGAGTGTGAGAGTTGAGAGGAATGAGTGTCCTTGTATTAAGAAAGGCAACCTCATGGTGATAGCTTGAGGAGCAGGATCCTTCAATTTCTCTGCTACTACTACAAAAGTGAAGAAACCCTATGATTGAGAATATCTAAACTCATTAATGTGGTTTATGAGGGAAAGAAAGCTCTTGAGCATAGCTACTAAAGAAAACAAACATAGATTTGAATTTTCTCTGTACAAAGGAGGGAAAGTGAAAAACCTAAAGCAATATCTCATCAAAGCAAACTAAAATTGCCCTAAACTGAAAACCCTACTTTGCTTATTCTAAAAAATCTAGAGAAGTCTCTAAATGAAGAAAAAAATCATAAACCCCTGTATACTTAATGAAAAATGATGAAAATTAATAGTCACACTCTTAGAGCATAGAGGTGAGCGTGGGTAAAAAGAAATTTGAAATGTCTACATTAAGTTATTCCATTTTTTAACTTTTCCCATTTTGAAATACGTAAATGCAATCTATTTGGAAGGATTTAGAAGCTGAAAAGTCAAGTGGGCATTTAAGAGTGTCACATCTTAGATGCTTCACGTTTTTAGATCAAATAGAATATTATTATTTCAGATTTGAGAATTTTGAGGACAGGTGGTCCTACAATAAAATAATAGGTGAATCTCTTTTAAAAACAATATAAAGAGATCTCCTTGATTCTACAAGAGCTAATATTATAACATTATTTTAGAATCTTTTTCTAAAGAGAGAGAGAAGTGAGAGAAACCCCTTAAGGGGCAAAATGAAGAGTCCATATTTCTCCTAATGGTAGAAGTTACTGCCAAGGCTAGAGGAACCATTGGAGGAGCGGAAGACATGCCAGGGATAAGTGGGGACCAAGAGGTACTACACTCCATCATGAGGTGAGCATTCTCTAGTTGTGTAGCTCTGTCTTGGAGGGTGCCTTGGGGTGGAAAGGTCTCTCTCATCTTCATTGTCATTTGAGTAGGGAGTGCACGAAGCACCAACTATTGCAGCATGTAGTTTCCAGGATCTTGGGGTAGTCGAGCGACCAAAACTTAGCTTTTGTGACAAGTTGGGCCACTGACTTCCCCGCCTTCATGGAGAGTTGGTTGAGCTCTTTAGTGAGGTCGAAGTAGTTCCTAGGCCAAAAGGTAGCCAAGAACTGTAGCCTGAGGAGCCTGAGGGTGGCCCAATCTAGGAAGTGGTTGGCGGGGAATTGATTGTACCACCGGTCTGCACTTTCCTCCAATGTTGTCGGGAACAAGACCAAGCATGCATCATCTCGGTTGAGCCCTCTTGAGTCACACATAGTGAGGAACCACCACACATGGTCTTCTGCATCTTCAGTGATGGTATCTTTGAAGATTGGTAGTTTAACTTGCACGCAGTTAAGGATAGTAGCCAATGGCTCTGACCCTGGTGGAGGAGCTACCGTAGGGTTAGAAGAGGAAGATGCCGAGGGAAGAGTAAGGGAACAAGGAAGAACCCTACAATGACTAGTTTGAAGAGGATAACAAAGGGGTGAATTACCTCCTCCAGAAGCTCTAGTCTTCGAAGACATACACAACACTTCTCTCACCATGATAACAAATCACCAAAAAAGAAAAAGAAAATTTTTTGAGACTATCCTTGACCTGCAGGAGAGTCCAAACATGATTGCCAAATTTTGTCTTAACTGTGGATGGCTCCATCGATCCTCGCTACTATCCTCGCTACTATAGGGAACTCACGGACTACCTACACGAACACTATGGTTGGGGGAAAGGAATCATGGATCCTCTCAGGGAAGTATACCCGCCAAGGATGAGTTGACCTCACTTGCTAGACATGCAAAACCTATGCTCTACACTATCTCTACCATGCTCTTCGACCACCTCCTAGCACCGCAGTATCCCCACAGGCCACTCACTCACACCACACCCACCACTAACCACTCACTCACCTCACACACACAGAGAGATAGACAAAACACCACAAGCGCATAACACTGTATATACCAAAATACCCAAAAAGAATGATACAAGAGAGAATGTGCTACACTGCGAAGAGAGTGCTCCCCTTAACTCCTCCTTGGGTATCCTCCTCCTCGAAGTCCCAACCCCTCATCATGTTGTGTAGAGGGAAGATCTTCCGTTGGGAAAAGGGAGATGGTGCTCAAAGAGGATCTCGCCCTACCTTGGGAAAGGGAGAGGGGTGTTGCCTCCATGAGTACCCTCGGAGTTGGCCATGCACGTCGTAAGTGCCATTGGTAGTCGGAGGACCCAATGGGTTGGAAATGTCAAAGGGCACAGGTGGTGAGGGCGGTCGGAGATATCGGAGGGCACAGACAATGATGGCGGTTGGAGGCAATCAAAGGTGATAGTGGGGGGAGTTGCTGTCGGTGGAGTGTGGAGGACCTGGCTTCTATAGCAATGGGGTTGATAATGATCTAAGTCCATAATCCCATGATTAATCATAGTAATCAAGGAATAATGCAATTTTTAACAAAGAGGCTTACTACAGGGTATACAGAATCAAGGCAGATGTTGTGGTCGATTATTCAAAAAATGGAGAACGCAGTTGGATTCACAGTGCTCAAAAACCCTCGAGGGTGTGATGAATTAGGCTGAAACTCAGCGAGCAAATCGTCATTGCGTTTTTGCCCTAAAAATTTGCATTTTGTAAATTGTTTGTGCTATCGATGATGCTATACATGGATCCCATCAATTGTGACTACTGGGTGTTATGCCTATGAGTTGTTGTGAAGCCCCAAGTTGAAGCTTTTGATTTGGTTGGGTGTAGGGAGAGCATTCATCACTCCCCTGCTCATGGATAGAGAAGGAGATGACCAAAAAAGAAGATAATGATAGAAAGGAGATTAATTACTAATCATAATTAGTGTAAATGGTAATATGAAGCTAATGAAGCTGAAAGAGAGTGGAGTAGATGATAAGTAGAGATTAATTAAGCATGAACACTAAGAATCATAGCTCTGATACCATGTTGGCAAATCACAAGTCTTCAATCATGGAGGTATGGAGGATGAAATCTCTCTGTGATTGAGGAGTGTGAAGAAGAGACAGAACAAAGCTTGAGCACACAAAAGAGAGCAACTTTGGCAAATACAAGATGATTGCGTTAGGATTGAGATGAATAAATCGCCAAGTACAATACTATCTTTTGGCTCTAACTAAGAGGTAGTTCACACCTAGAGTGTTCACACCAAGGTCGCTCTATAGAACTAATGATCGGATGCCCATATCCCCAATATCACATGGTATTCTAGTGTATTATTTCAACAGTCACATACCCCAAATGTGCAAGCTAACTACACGAGTCCTACTTGTGCATATTTGATTTTTTTAATCGTCTCGCAAAATCCAAGTTCTAGTGCTTTTCTGAGGTTTCATTGCCATTTTTAGACAAGGTTCCATTTGCTAAGGTTTGAGACCTTCAGCCTGTAATATCTCATGGGTTTATCCACCAATTTACACGAGGCCTATTTCTCCCTTTTACTAGGCTAGTGGGCTACATGTTTAGGTGTACAGACCACGTGTTACTAGCCTTGTTTTGACAAAAGGGTGTTTCTATGCTTACGGATAACCATCACTGTTTTTGCCATGGATAGCCCCCAACTAGCAACTAATTACACATGGATGGAGTCCAAGGTGTCCAAGTGTTAGTCTTTTTAATGCACACATGTGACTAGCAATAAGTGTTAGTCTTTGATGCACGCATGTGACCAATGAGCGTCCATAAGTACGTACCATTTCAGCTAGGTGACCAAAAGCTTGCAAAGTTTCTACATAATCGTATAATACAAGAAGCAAAGGCTCTTAGGACCCTTTCAATTTCTCATCCCTTATGATGACTGCCTTCAATCTCTTTTGGGTGTAGACCCTTCTAGTGACTCTTAGGTAGCCATTCATTAATTGCCCGTTTCCTAGGTGGTTTTTGACGCTATAACTGTACAACATGTTTGAGGTCTTGCTTTCTAGTTCCGATGCTTCCATTAGCCATAAAATGTTTGGCGGATGAATTTTTATATGTTACATGACCATGTTTGGATTTTGGATGATCATTTTTCCTTGCTTTTAGTTACACACAGGTAATTGTTTTCTAAAAGTCTCCTTCATATGAAGTCCAAACAGAGATCTATTTTCACATACAGGATCTAGGGATAAATCAAAACTTTCTATTAATTTTTTTTTTCCAGGTACTTTATCTCTCTACTTTTTTTTATAAAACAAATGAATTTATTTTTTGCATTATGATTATTCCAAAATTTCTCAAAACATAACGATAATATTTTCAGTAGCTTACATATCTTCAAAATAATTCCAAGCGGTCCATTTAGGGGCCCATACCTATTTGGCGGCTCTCTCATTATAAACTCATACTCTAAAAATGTCATTTGGGGGGAGGGGTGTTCCGCAATCTGTTTGTCTTTTTGAGTTCCTGGGATATAAGTAAGTTTTATAAATCATAACACTCTCTCTCTCTCTCTCTAAGTTTATTTTCTCTCTCTAGATTTTTAACTAGGATTTCAGTTATACCTATATTGAGGGATAAAGGAAAGATCTTACAATGATCTTGGTGAAGATATGTCTCTATGCCTTGTGATGTATGGTTTTCATCATATTATGTTTGAGGCTTTTTTGATACATTATGTTGATGTGGGTTATGCCCTAGATGTGGATAATGCATAGAGGTTTCTATGCATCATATTTGACAAAAACAAAGACTCTTGGAAGGGTCTTTTTTTTGTCCAATATGCTTATAGTGAAAATAGGTCTCTTTTCCTTGTGATGTATGGTTTTCATATTATATTTGAGGGAGATGTGATACGATATGTTGATGTGATACACTATGTTGATGTAGTCTATGCCCCAAATGTGGGTATTGTATAGAAGCTCTTATGTAGCATATTTGATAAAATAAAATACCCATAAGAGCCTCCCAAGGGGGGGGGGTCTATGCTAGCATATACCCCTATGAGAAGGCTCCTTTTGGGATCTTTTTTTGGTCCAATACATGCCATGAAGCTGGCCACCACTGTAGATTGATTGTCTTACTTTGTGTGTGGCCCAATGCTAGAAAACAAGTTTTTTCAACTAATCAAAATAAAGGTCTTTCTCAAAGGTAGCCAAGATTTATTGTTGCTAAAATTTTGGATAAATGCTAGGATTATAATTAAAATGAATTATTTTTTCCCCCTGAAAATAAAGGCAGTCAAATTGCAACCAGGATTTTTTGTTTTCAACCAAGACAGATGCACTAGAAAGCAAGTTTTGTTGAAGCATTGGTGTGGCCGTCATATTGTGATGTGCGACCCTATTAGTGGGACCTACTAGGAGGAACCCTAGGGAAGCATAGAGAGAGATGGTCACCTTCTAAGTGTGAATTGCATAGTTATAATAACAAAAGTAATCTTCCAAGGAAGGGCATGTTCTTTGGAACTTTGAATTTTGGAGAGAAAGTCTACAACTCTCTACCCACATGAAATTTTTGTGGTTACAATATCTATATATTTATTTATATGTATTAGTGCATCTACAATCAATATTATCTTCTCAAACTCACAAATGTAAGACTTTATGTTTTCGAGAGCAAAAGTAATCTTCCAAGGAAAGACACATTTCTTTGATCTTGTAATTTTGAAAAGGAAGTATGCTAACTCTCCACACACATGAAATTGTGGCTTTAGTATTATATATTCATTCATGTATATACATATGTATGTACTAGTGTGTTTACAATCAAATATTATCCAAAACATATTCATTAATATATATACACACGTATGTATTAGTGTATTTACAACCAAATATTATCCAAAATACCAATATTTGTAAAGCTCTAGCGTAACTCTATTCAAACACCTACTTGTGCAGCTTCCATATCTTATTTGGGAGTTGCCATGTGGTAGCTCACCCCTTCTTCTCTTCTCTTCTACTTTTATTCTCTTATTTGAGGATTAGAGTGAGATGGTTAGAGAGAGAGCAAGAGAGTCAAAGAGAAAGACAGAGTTAAAGTGAGGGTGTGTGTGTGTGTGTGTGTGTGTGTGTGTGTGTGTGTGAGAGAGAGAGAGAGAGAGAGAGAGAGAGAGAGACATGATCCTCATACAATTTCTCTCTCTCTCTCTCTCTCTCTCTCTCTCTCTCTCACACACACACACACACACACACACACACACACACATGAGTCAGAGATGATAATGTAAATAGCAGAGTACATATTTCCAAAAAAAGAGAGAGAGAGAGAGAGAGAGAGAGAGAGAGAGAGAGAGAGAGAGAGAGAGAGAGAGAGAGAGAGAGAGAGAGAGAGAGAGAGAGAGAGAGAGAAGGTTAGAAAGAAAGAGTGTGTGAGAGTGAGAGAGAGTGGGAGAGATTAGAGAGTTAGGGAGTGAGAGAGTTATATATATATATATATAGAGAGAGAGAGAGAGAGAGAGAGAGAGTTAGAGAGAGATAAAGAGTTAGGAAGAGTGAGTTAAAGTGAGGGAGAGAGTTAGAGAGAGAGAGAGAGAGAGTGTGTGAGCTAGAGTGAGTGAGAGAGAGCGTGTTAGTGTGTGTGTGAGAGAGAGTTAACGAGATAGATAATGAGAGAGAGAGTGTGTGTGTGTGTGAGAGAGAGAGATATGGAGATAGAGAGAGCAAGATTTAGACAGATAGAGATTTAGAAAGAGAGAGAGAGAGAGAGAGTTAGAGAGCGAGGGGGAGAGAGAGTTAGAGAGTCACAAAATTAGTGAGTAAGAGAGAAAGAGCTAGAGAGTAGGAGAGAGTAGGAGAGAGAGAGAGAGAGAGAGAGAGAGAGAGAGAGAGAGAGAGTTAGAGAGTCACAGAATTAGTAAGAGAGAGAGAGAGGGAGAGTTAGAGAGTAAGAGTGAGAGAGAGTTGGAGTTAGAGAGAGAGAGAGAAAGTTAGAGAGTGAGAGAGAGAGAGAGAGTCACATAATTAGTGAGTTAGAGAGAGAGAGAGAGAGAGAGAGAGAGTTAGCGATACTTAGAGAGAGAGAGAGAGAAAGAGAGAGAGTTGGAGAGTTAGATAGAGAAAGAGTTAAAGAGAGAGAGTTAAATATTGGTAGAAAGAGAAAAAGAGAGATTTAAAGAGCTAGAGAGAGAAAGAGTTAGAGATTGTTTGAGAGAGAGAGAGAGAGATTGTTAAAGAGAGAAAGAGAGGTTTAGAGAGCTAGAGAGAGAAAGAATTAGAGATTGTTTGCGTGAGAGAGAGATAATTAGTTTAAAAACAAGGTATTTTGTTTTGTTTTAAATGGGGAAAATGAAATTTTTTAAGGGGAAAATGAGAGAGAGAGAGAGAGAGAGAGAGAGAGAGAGAGAGAGAGAGAGAGAGAGAGAGAGAGAATTAGTTTAAAAACAAGGTATTTTGTTTTGTTTTAAATGGGAAAAAATGAGCCTTTTTTTAAGGGAAGAAAATGAGAGAGAGAGAGAGAGAGAGAGAGAGAGAGAGTAGGATGCCATAAAGCACCCAACATTTACTTTTGCTATTAATTAACTAGGTAGAATGGAATGTGCCTTTATCTAATTAAGGTTCAAGGGGAAAAAATTTTATTTTCAAAGGCGTAGCACAAGATTTTTGGGATTTTCTAAACATGGCGATTTAGATATTTCGCATTGCGCTTTTGACACTTGCTCCTCCTCCTATCATAACCCCTCTCCCACCTACGTGGCGTGTCTGCTCCTCATGCTCCTCATGCTCCTCGAGGGTCTCTCGTCGGGGCTTAATGATTGACTCTCCATAGGTGATATGCCGGACACTTCTTCTCTTGCTCTTTTCCATTTTTTTATGGGGTTGTCTTTCACAATTCTATCGTGTTGTATGGACCATATCCTTGGCATATCTGGTCATGATAGGGTCTGTTATGTGTTGGCACTGTATTTCCAACATATCTGGCCTGTTATGTGTTGGCACTATATTTCCAACATGTAAATTACAAAGAGAAACAAAGAGATATATAGATCACCATGAAAACTGCTTGCTTCTCATTTATTCATGAATTGTGTCGAATACAAGAGAAATGATGGTTGTAACTCCTATGCTCATAAGTGATATGAAGAGTCATGGCCATACGAAAGGTCATGAGTCATAACTCCTAAACCTTTAAGCATATGTTCCTAAGCTAATGTTAAAGTACTATGCCCACTAGCACCTGGCACACCCGGTGGGTCGAATTCCCAATCCGAAGATAGAACCCACACATATATATGTATGCCAAAAATGAAATCCCACGAGGTATATGCAATACCATGTTATATCATACAATATGAATATATGAAACCATGAATGAATAATGAGATCCACACTCCAAGAGCATGAAGTTGACCATGTAAAACTGCCACATAAGAATCTGCATGATGCTCTAGCATCTGCATCATAGGCCAAAAATAGTCTATCACCATAAAGATATGTCGATGAAGCACATGATGAAAGATCATCACCATAAAACCATGCCAAATAGTATCTAAGCATCTGCATCAACAACTCATGGATGGTCAAATCATCCACCAAAGAAATCATCGTAGAATAACCATGATCCACCATAATAGAATCTACATCTGGAACATCCTCATCATGTACATTATACACATGATCACCAAGCACTAGAACCATATCATCCAATGAAGCACATAGTGGATAACTATGCTCGCCATCAATAGAAGTATCATCACCATGATGTAGAGAATCATCACAAGCAAGCACATCATTCATGCACGATGTAGAGAATCATCACAAGTAAGCACATCATTCATGCACGATGCATGATCCATAAGAATAAGAGAAATCTGCTCCATCCTGCATGTGTGTAGCCAAGCACCAGAAGAGCCTTCAAGGAACATATGTGCTCGAGGCATGAGATCATCCTCATCAAAGAAATGTATGATATCTTCTACATGCCAATAGCATAGGAAAATTCATACTCTCCTGCTGCACCATATAATCCATAAGAATATGCTTGAATAATCATCATATGAAAGAGCATAGAAAAATATCAATGAATAATCGCATGCCTTGTTACCCATCATAGGCAACAAGCTGAATATATCTCCGGTGAATATCTATAAACCCACTTTTGCATGGATAGGCAAATCAGCCCCATCATGACTCATAAAAGAATGGGATAAACCCTCCATCACATGGAAAAATCCATCAACATGGATCCCATCATGCCTCATAAAATAATGGGATAAACCCTCCATCACATGGAAAAATCCATCACATGGATCCCATCATGCATAGAAATATCATGAATATCATCATGGATCACCATTGCATCATCAAGAATAATATCATGAGAAACATCAGGATGTGAACCATCATCACATAAAGGATCATCATGAAGATAAACATCATGTGAACCTGGAGAACCATCAAATAAGATCATATCAAAGTGATCATCACCTTCATGCATCATTAGGAACTCAATGGAGTCTTCTTGGGCCCTTTAATTTGCCATTGCCTAATGGAGGTGATTAAGAAATAGACAAATAGGGAGATTACATGTGGACTGAAACCAATGGTTTGTAAGAGCCTAGAAGGTAGTGGTCAAACTTAGAATAATAGGCTAAATAGGCTCTTTTTAAATTTTCAAAATCAACTAAAACTCAAAAATTTAAAACGTATATGCATTTTTCCCCTATTTTATATAGAAAAGGATAGCTGCAGCCTGCCACCAGCAGCCTGCAGCCATCATTAACTAAGGTCTCTAAAGTGATAGAGGCCAAAAAACGAGTTCCCATGCATTCAATGCACATTTCCCTTCACTTTCCACTATCCCTCTCTCCCACGTTCCCTCCAAAACGCTCTCTCTTTCCCCTTTCTCATAGCAAGGCGTTTTTCACTCTCTAGACTACTTCTTTTAGCTATCTACCTCTTGATCTACCTCTCTCTTCACTCAGAAACCTAGATCTATAGCTATGGAAGCTTGATCTGCAACCTCCTCTTAGAAGCTATGGAAGTTTGATCCTCACTTACATTTCCTTCCTTCATCCTTCTTCCTTGTCCAACCTCCTTTTACAGAGTGTAACAGCAGAGCTTAGCTATGGAAGCTTGATCTGCAACCTCCTCTCAGAGGCTATAGAAGTTTGATCCTCACTTACATTTCCTTACTTCATCCATCTTCCTTGTCCAACCTCCTTTTACAGAGTGTAACAGCAGAGCTTAGCTATGGAAGCTTGATCTACAACCTCCTCTCAGAAGCTAGGGAAGTTTGATCCTCACTTACATCCTTCTACCTTGTCCAACCTCCTTTTACAGAGTGTAACAGTGGAGCCAAGCTATGGAAGCTTGAGTTGCAAATGCTTTGGCTCTCATAATCTTACTCATTGTCTCCTCTCATCCCCTCCAATATCCTCTTTCAAAGTGCAGTAATAGCACAGCCAAGCCCTTGGAACTTGCTCTACAACTCCTTCTCTTTTTTACATCTCCCTAGTCTAAGTTTTTTTCTCACCATTCTATTTTTCTTTGCCATCAAGGTTTATAATCTCTCTAATATATACATCTGATGTCTTCTTCTAGAGCTCGAAGGCCTCCGATCAGTATTCAATCTCTCTCTTGTAGCAGTGGTCAAGATGAGGATGGGCACTGGAACATCAAACAGTACGAGAAGTGGAATTGGATTACGATGTAGCCTAGTACAAGAGGAAGCCACAAGGTGTCAAAGCGATACGTTGATATACAAAGTCACCATTGGAAAGGGCAGATATTGGAGCTCAAACAAGATCGTGATGGAAAAAAGCTAGCCAAGGTCCAACATGTTTACAAGGCAACAGAGCTGAAACTAGCAGACCATGACCAACGTCAACGATTTCCTGCAAATTGTAAGTTATTTCACCACTTTATATTCTTGTTTTTAAATCAATTGTGTGCTAATAATGGTATACTGAGCACTGCTTCGATTGTTCTTGGGTTCCTGTGCGTAGATATTTTTCCCTCATCAAACTATAGTGAATGGGAGCCTATGGAGGCAATTTCAGGAACCTTTGAAGCATACCATGTGGAGCTTGGTAGTTTAATCTTTGGAGGGTGTCCAGCTGCACAACTTCTTGCACGAAACATCTTCTTCTATGAGGATACATATGTGGTTCCCACGACAGCAAATGGTACTGGAAAATTAGTTCCAAAACCTACGCCAACTCTCACATCTATTGAATGGCCAATTCCAGACAATGCTTCAGTGGCCATGGCTTGTTTGCAGATCGAAAGCAAGGTGCAAAATGCTATGAAGTGCACATATGGATCTCACAAAGCAACCATAACCTGCTTCATACCTCTACACCTCTTTGTGTACCTGTTCCGTACAAGTGACACACATCGTACCCCAACTTTATGGATTGCAAAGGGGGAGAGAGCTCTGACTTGTTTCTTATCACCTGCATGGGATAAAAAAGTTGTTCAACACAATGGAGACACCATCAGATGCGGAGTAATTGTTGAGAAGGTTGTGATGCGCTATCATATTGCCAAGCAACAGTTGTCCATTGCGTTTCCTTACAGGCGATGGAAGCTTACAAATGGAGAATGGGAGGCGTTAGACTCCGACACAACCTCTACAGAACAGGGTGTGCTACATATATCCATGCAAGGTGGGGATGTAGAAGATGTTACTGTGAATGATGACTGGTTCCTTGCCAACTTACGTGACTACTTAGTTCTTCGATTCTCACTCAGTGGTGATTTTGCTTTGATAATCAATGGTAGAGTAGTGCGCAAAAGGCAGGAACGATCTTTTCTTTGTAGAGAAATTACTTTCCCTGGCTGTGTAGCTATCAGATAACCACTGGATATGTAATCTTGAATTGAAGTAAATATAATTTCAATTTTTTTGCCTCACTGTCTTATTAAGGTTTTTCAATTGTCTTGTGCAGTTTTATTTTTTTGTGATAGTGTCTGTGGCGTGAGCCACTAGTAAATTGGAAATGACCTTGCGATGGAAGGATACGTTCTTGCTTTCGCATACCATTTTTTAAAATTTATTTGGTACTTACAAATTTTAAAAGTTTTTAAAAATTTTATAACAAGGTCGCCCATTTATAAACGATACTTTACTCATTTACATCAATTGACAATTATCGTTCTCTCCTAACACTTGCTCTCAATTTCGCACACCTTTCTGTATCACACACTCTCTATTTCCTCCAATCACTCATAGACATGGCACCTCTACTTGACGCACTTATTGCACAGCTAGGAAAGCTTGAGTTACTTCATAGGGTTGATGAGATCGTCCCTATGTTTGAGGGAGCAATTGATGTACGTGCAACAATGCATCTACACGCGGATGCTTTTACAGATGTCATTCAGTATATGGATGAACACATCAGCACGTACTCCATCATGTTTGAGGGTGATGAGGGCTTATGGGTTCCAGTTGACCTCATCACATATTCAGGGAAGACAAGAATTTTAGATTTCGCCTATCCAGGTTTTTAAAATCCCTCACAGAAAAGGACTACAGAAATGAGGAGGAAGACTTACTCCTGGATCTACAAATGGGCAACATCGGCACTTCTTTCCTAAGCTGGGACATGGTTTTGGTCCTTCTGTTACAAGAGGGTGTGGCGAAAGAAAGTGGCAAGGAAAAAGAAAAGGGCAAAGTAAAGCTAATGGAGCAGGTCCAAGAGGCCCATGCTGAGGAAGAGAATGTTACAGAACAATGGGAGGCCTCAATGGCATTGGTGGCTCTACAAGATAATGTCCCCGAGGAGGTTCCGGACCTAGTTCTAGAGGGCGATGAAGTACTCGAGGAGGTCCCAGACCTTGTTATCATGTCTTTGCATCCAATCATTATTGATGGGAAAGAGTTTTTGTTTTTGGATGACATTGCCAAGACACTCGGGTTTTGTGAGGATGAGGCACTTTCTATTATTGCCGTGAATGCTGGGGGTCAAGACAAAGGAAAAGTGAAAATCTCTTTTGAAGATGACAACCTCACAAAAGCGCTTGCATATGATATTGGTAGCAGTACCTTGGAAGTTGTAGTGGCGAAAGCGCTCGTTGAAATAAAGCAAGAAGTGCAATTCTATGAGAGCGTAGCTGCCTTTGAACCACACATGCCCTTGGTTGCTGGCGATGCTCAAGACCAAGGAAGCATAAACTTGACGAATGAGCAACTAGTTGCAAGTGACGATGCAACTGAGGTATGTCCTTACTTCTTAGTTGTAAAGAAAATTTTTTTTTGTATCATTTCACGCTTCCTAACTTCTATATTGACATGTTGACAGACTGCTTTTGAAGTGGACAAGTTTGCTATGCGCGTAGGAGGAACGCGGCCAAAGTCAGAGGGTCGAGATGCATCCCTTTGGCACTACATACCTGCCCTCAGAGCCGACATAGTGCGGGTTTTTCATTTAGAATATGCAGAGATCGCCTATGCCGAGCTCCTAAAACGTAAAGCACTTAGTGCAGTCTTGTCGGAGAACCCCTTAGCCTCGAACATAAATAAATGTATTTTGGTAGCTAGGGAAGCTGCCTTGTATTGCTTCACGGGCAACCATCCCGGCTCAGTTTTAGGCCATTGTGCCCTTTCTTAGGCTCAAGGAATCAATGAGCCGAGTGATGTATTCCAAAGCTTAGGCCAGAAACCAGACTCTAGAACTCTCTCTCCTGAGCTCTTCCAAGAGCTTATTAAAAAGATGTAATGCAAACTTCTCTTCCAAGTTTAATAAAAAAATTTTGTTGTGCATTGTAAGTTGTGATTTTTCCTGGCGTACTTGTGATATACCATTTCAAGCCTCGCAATTTTAAGATTTGTTCATGTGTTCATAGAAAAAATTGTTTAGGATTTATTTTAATTGAGATCGTGATTAAAAAAAGTAATCGAGATTGGGTTAGAGCGGTATGAAAAATTATTGTATTTATAGATGTAAACACACTCACATATATGTATATATATATGTACATATATGTATATATGTACATATATATATATGTGTGTGTGTGTGTACCTATATATATATATAAGATTCTGGGGCTATTGAATGATATATATATACATATATATACATATATATATATAAAAGATGTATAGGATATATATATATATATAAGACATAAGATATTATAAGATTTTAAGGCTATTATCAGATATATATAAATATATATAATATTTTATATAAATATATAAGATTTTGGAGATGTTAGGGCACCTAAAGGGTCTTATGAGCCTCACCAGACCAAAGACATCAAAAAAAAAAAAACCATGTGCGCTACGGCGCGTAAATCGACATTTTGACTTGGTCAAAGTACCGATTAACGCGCCGTAGCGCACATGGCAAATTTTTTATTTTTTATTTATTTTTTTGGCCTTGAGGCTCATAAGGCACTCTATAAGGGTCTCTAGGTGCATTTATAGGATCTACCTTTTTTGTATATATAAATAAACATATATATATGTGTATATGTATATATATTTGCATATGTATATATATGTGTGTATATATGTTTGTGTGTGTATATATATATATGTGTGTGTGTGTGTGCACCTATATATATATATATAAGATTCTGGGGCTATTGAAAGATATATATATATATATATAATATATATATATATATAAGATATATAGGATATATATACATAAGACATAAGATATTATAAGATTTTAAGGCTATTATAAGATATATATAAATATAAATAATATCTTATATAAATATATAAGATTTGGGGCTGTTAGGGCACCTAAATGGTCTTATGAGCCTCACCAGACCAAAGATATCAAAAAAAAAAACCATGTGCGCTACGACGCGTAAATCTCCATTTTGACCTGGTCAAACTAGCGATTAACGCGCCGTAGCGCACATGGCATTTTTTTTATTTATTTTTATTTTTTTTGCCTTGAGGCTCATAAGGCACTCTATAAGTTTCTCTAGTTGACTTTATAGGATCTACATTTTTTGTATATATAAATATTCATATATATGTGTGTATGTGTGTGTGTACATATATATATATATATATGTGCATATGTATATATATTTGTATATGTACATATATGTGTGTGTATATATGTTTGTGTGTGTATATATATATATGTGTGTGTGTGTGTGTGTGTGTGTGTTTGTGTGTGTTTTTTCCTGTGTGTATAGTGCTTTTATATTTTTTAAATGAAATGTTCATTGGCACTGAGCATACAAAAAAAATGGACTCAACAAAGAATGTAACACAACTCACAAAGTTTTCATTAATGTGTGAAAAAGCTACAAAGGAATTTGGGAACATTACAAAATTTTGTAGGGAGAATTACAAAATGGGTTAGCCTATTGAGGTAGAAGGCTACGCTCTAAACGTAGACGTAGGGCTAGTGACATATCTACAGGCTTCAAAGTAACTCTCTTGGCATGTACCATAGCCAGCACTGAGTCTTCAAAAACAGAAACTACAATATCTTCAGCAGCTTCTTGAAGAGCTTCAAGAGCTGTGCTCTGTATGCGGTCAACCCTGTCAGAATATTTTTCCATTGTTTCTCTCACCAGTCGAGAGAATGGTGCCTTGGGGATGAGAAGATCTGTGCTTTTCTGATATTTCCTAATCTCTCGTAGCGCGACTGTCCCTGGCCTCCATTTTCTCTTCTTCTTTGTAACTGGTGGAGGCGGTGGTGGTCTTTGATTCTCCCACGGAGGTCGTTCAGACCTGAACTTCTTTTTCTTTTGTGCACGCTCTTCCTCTTCTTGTTGGTCCCGAAACTTGCCCTCCATTCTTTTACCACACTTCTTGACTGGCCGTCTGGATGTTGTGGCTGCCTGTGGTGGCTGTGCTTGGCTTGCCCTCCTTGCATCCTCTTTGGGCTGCTGTCTCTTTTGCATTTCTGTCTCCCAAGCTGCCCTCACAAGAGCAAACTCTTTGTCAATGGTATCTTTCGTGATGCCGTAGGACAAGAGCTCGACCTCCCTGTTCTGTAAGATAACCTCTAGCCGTTCTAGGGTGTCGGCCTCAATAACAATCTCCGGTGGCTGCCCTTGACCTTCCTCGGCTTCTTTTCGACATCGCTCTTCTTCTGCTTCTCTACTAGGCTCTGCTTCTTCAGCTTCCTTCCTGCGTTGCGCTTCTTCGGCCTCCTTCCTGTGCTCTTCTTCTCTCATCTCCTTTGCCTCTTGCTCTGTTACGATAGGTAGACTTGTCCTTTTTGCTGTAGCAGGTAGTGGGCCGAGTTGATCGAAAAACCGCAAGTCTTGCTCCTGTTCTTCTGGCATGGCCTAGGTATGTACGAGTGCAAGAGATAGTGGGAGGGCAAGAGAGAGTAGAGCACAAAGAAGAAATTGAAATGTGGTGGCTATAAATGAAAAATGACTTAAATATGGTCTATAAATATAATTTTTTAAAACTTTTAGAAAATTTAAAAACACAAAAAGATTATAATCAGAGAGTTTAAGCCCATGAGGAACCACACCGACGCTTGCTTGCTACCCACTGCCGTAGTCTCTCCCTAGCATTTGATCTGTTGTATCCTTCAGTTCTTCTTGCATTAACAGTTTTCATTATTTGACGCCTAAGAGACAAATTACCGCGACTTTTCTGCCTTTTTTTGCCAACTAGAACGCGATAGAACCAGTTGAACATTTCATGGAGTGCATTACTCTTGACTTTGCCACCACCATGGCGAGTGCCCTTAAAATACACGGCCTTTGCTTGGTAATGTGATTTCTCCATGCCTTGATTGCTCCAAAGTGCTAAAGAGCCATATCTATCGAGAAAGTATGGCCCATGTGCATACAATATATGCTGCATAGAAAATTACAAAAAGTCAACAAACAGTATGAAGAACATACTACAAGGACACAAGAAATACAACAATACCATGTAGTGAGTAATGTGTGTTTCTCCCCATGCCTCGACCATTTCTTCTGTGAATCTACAAGTGGCTTGTTTAAGTGCCTCAATACCATGGTCATCCAGGTGAGGTCGCTCTAGAAGATCGACCATTTTATTACACACCTCCCATACATGTGCACGTTTTAGGCCAAGCCTGGCATCATTTCCTCGATATGTTGTGACATCACATATCTTCTTCCAAATTTCAAAGTCAGTGTGGCTATGAGAACCCAAGTGGTTTGATAGCAAGTGTCTTGCCTTTGATCCACCCATGCAAATTTTATTAGGGTTGTCTTGTGTAGGGTTTGATTTTCTGTCCTTTGTCAAGACCACTGCTCCAGCATGTAATCCCATAGAGGAAAGTACACCCTCTAGTGCACGTATTGACTCTTCTCGTCGATCTTCGGGCTCCATGTTCCAGACATAGTTTATGTGGAGCATCAATAGCTTATCCAAAATCCTGAGTCTTGCATGTAATGTGCACACATGCACTTGACATAGTGGAATTTCCAAGATTGGGTTCCAAGCATTGTCCTCCTGGTCACGACTAGGTGGCTTGCTCTGGTCACAACTTAATATGCCATTATGCCATACCTTTGATCCTTTCCTCTGTTCAGCATAAAAAACGATTGCTTTTTTTGCACCCACCTGTTTTTGACTTTTGCCTTTGCTAGGTTGTTTCCCTTTTACTCTTGAGTCTACTGCTGTCTTGGAATGACAACAGTAAACACATGAGAATATAGTATTCGCACCTGTTTTACAATCCAACATACACTTTAAGGTTTTTAGATCGCCACCCAAGTGCCATTCAACGTTAAAGCAGCCTATTCTGGGAACATCAAGCTTCTGACCATTGACCTGACAAGAGACGACATGTTGAATGCCAGACCGTTCAAAATACCACCTCAAGGTATCATGGTTCTCTTTTGGGAGGACCCATGCTGCTTGCCACCAGATGTTCTTCTCTGATTGAATGCCGTAGTAGTCTTGCTTATGCCCTTGACCCCTATTGTTGCTGTCTTCAGTTGCATCCAACTCTTGGGTCTCTAAAGGCCTTCCTCTAAGTGCTCGGCTCATCAAGGTTAAACTAACACGCTCTAGTCTTTGACCTTTAACCACTTGACATTCATCTAGCTTCAAGACAAACACGGCATTTCCACCTGTCTCTTCAAGTGTGAGGCCATAGTACTGAATCATTGCTTTTTGTAGCACTTCCATGTCAATGTAGACATTGTTATATGCATTGTATTCAAAGGGTTTGATTGTTGGCATTGGCATAATATCCTCCACCCACTTGTACCCACCCTCGAACATGGATGCAATATCACCATTAGCACACTTCTTTGCCATCTGTAAGCTATAAAGTGTTGGAAGCAAGGATTGCATAACTCCCTTTGCTCGCAACCCTAAAGTGATTGACCTGTACATTGCTCTGTAACCTTTCTGGCTAATACCTGCTGAGTCACATATATCAAGCATCTCTTTGGGGGGGTGACAATTTCTTTGATTTCCTTCAAGAAATGTTGACGAAGGGTCTCCCGCAGCTTATCATTACCAGAACCTGTTATCATTTCCATAATATCCTTCTCCTGAAGGACATGCTGAAGAAGGGAGGCATTAACATTGTCCTCAGCGTTGTTATATCCTAGTATAGCTGTTGCACAAGCCCTACAATCACAATGGTCAACCATGAGAGATGCTTTATTCATTAATTGCTTCTCAAAGCTGCTATAATTCCTACAAAAATTTTTACCTGGTTGTTTGTTTACGCCTCTTGCATGCGCCTGCTGTCTTTGAAAGCAACCCAACAGCTTTACGTTTTCTTTGCCTTGCGTGATATCCCATGGGAAGGTGAGTGAAATGGTGAACACGACGCCGAAGATTACGAGTGGAGTGTTGAAGACGAACATAATTATCGATAAATTGATTTATTGTGCGCACACGATCCGCTAGATTATTCTTCTGCACCTCAAGCTCCTCTGAGAGCTCTTTAATCCTCTGCATCAAACCATTGATCTGCTTAGTCGATGCCGCTTGAAGCTGGTCGAAGGCAAATTGTGTTTGCCTCTTTTCAGCTACCTCATCTAGCCACAACATGTGTAATCTCCTACAATAGCCAAGAAGCCCATTGAAACCATCACCAATAAACATAAGAAAACTTGTAATGCTTTTGAATGGTGGAGGGGCACCAGATATTGGATCTGGTGGATAAAGATTTCCATCAATCCAAAGATCAATGGCCTTTGCTCCTTGCATTCGAAGCTGATCGTATGAAATATTGGGTGCAACATGCCTACTGCGTAGGGTTGCGTATTCTGTCTCCAAATCAACCTGAAGGCGGATCTTAGAAGGCTTATTGGTGATGTCTTGTAGTGCCATCTACAAGAAAGTAGGCTTGTAAGCTTGGGTTGAATAGGAGTGGAAGGAGCAGGATATGGTATCAAAAAATAATGGGAAGAATGGAGATGAGGGTTGCTTCTCTAGAGCTGCATTGTGGATAGAGAAAGAAGCCAGAAAGGGAGCCAAAGAAACATAGAGAGGGTTGGCAATGGTGAGACGAAAATGCAAAGGAGACAATGCATCATGGGAAGCTTCTTTAGTACAAGCTATGGCTGCTAAGCAATATAGAGAGAGAATACTTCATGAAAAGGTTCTTCTGTGCTACTACTGTGGGTTTGGAGAGAGAACCAAGTATTGTAGAAAGAATGCTCCTGGTAAGCTTCTTCCTTGCAAGCCATGGCTACTACTGTGGGTTTGGAGAGAGAAGGCTCATTTAGGAGTACAGACCTGCTAGCTATGGAGAGAGGACCAAGTACTGTAGAGAGAATGCTCATGGTAAGCTTCTTCCCTGCAAGCCATGGCTACTACTGTGGGTTTGGAGAGAAAAGGCTCATTTAGGAGTACAGATCTGTTAGCTATGGCTTTTGGAGTAGAGAAAGACGCTTTTTTCCATGGAGAAGGAGTGCAGGGCGTTTTAGAGAGAAGATTTAGAGAGAGAAAGAGATCTGGTGTACACACAAAAAAGGGGGGAAGAAAGTGACGAATTTTTGGAATGTTTGGAGTTCGAAAAGGTTGCTGCAGGCTATGATTACTGACTGACAGCCCATTACAAAGCTTTAAAGTCACCTAGGTGGCCAGATCTAGGAATATCTCCTTTTTTTTATTTTTTTTTGTTTTTGTGAAAAATCAAATATATGCTTTTAGGACTAGGCCTCTAGGCTTGGTCAAAGATGGATTAGCATTTTAAGCATTTCACTAAACGTCCAAATTAAAGGGCCCAAGAAGACTCCATTGAGTTCCTAATGAATAGACTCAATCAATGGAACCTTCAAATCAGGATCATGTGTAGTAGACACTCGCATATGAAGAACTGGATCACCATAAATAAAGTGAAAGATACTCATCATATCTACATCCATGTCAATACTAGCCAAAGCTAACTCCTCTGGATGATCATCAAGAATCAACGAGAGAGTATCATCGACTGCATCACCAGTGGAAACTAGATCAAGAATCTTCATATTTGCATTATCATCATGGATAGCATACTCCATATATTATGGCATCCATCTCGTACCACATAATCAATGCTCTCGAAATCATGAGGCAATATGACATCACCACAGACATGTGAGTCGGAGCTATGCACATCGGCATATCTATCATCCTGACTATCCTAACCATCTGCCAAACCTTGGGATATATCCGATGCAAAGCTAGGTACATCCAAGAAATTCTCATGCCACTTCTGGCCTTCCTAGTTCTCCCAAGCACTCTCAACTCCCACCATATCCATCCCAATATCCTGGCTATCAAGGTCAACATCACTCTCATCATCCGTTGACTCTGAGTCAATCTCATAAGTTTCCTCTAGCTCCTCTATGGCTAATTGCAATATTTCTATCCTCCTCAAATTCGAACAAGACGTACATCTACCCCTCTCATGATAATCATAAGCATCATCTAGGGTACCTGAAAATCACAAAGTTCTCTCTTGGATTTCTCCAAATTTTTAGATGATGATGCTTTCTTCAAGGATTCAATGATACCATACAACTCCGCTATTAATCCACCATGCAAAAGTATTTGCATTTGTCCTTTTTGTGACAAGGCTTCAATGATACCATACAACTCCGCTATTAATCCACCATGCAAAAGTATTTGCATTTGTCCTCCTTGTGACAAGGCTCACACAAATAATGACATGCTTTTGTGCCATGATCGGCGAATGCCACATTACTTTTTCTTCCTCTTCTTCCCCGTTACGATGATGAGTGTGGGCCCTCATGAACGACGCACCAGGTCGACGCGAGACCACACCGCAAGGAGAGCTTGGTGCTATCCCAAGGTCAATGCACACAAGACATGGTTGCCAAAACACGACTCGACATCAGATTCAGAAAAATAAACCAATACATCCTTCCATAAAAACTCTCCATTTAGATGGATTCCATTAAATTATTATTGAACTAAAAGTAAGAAAACTATAATATGAGAAAACTCCACCTTTGCTTCGGTTCGGCTTGGATCTGTTTGGAGCTTGGTTCTGCCTCTGCACCACTTGATGGAATCCACCTAGGCTTGGGTCCAATCCACTCCACTATAAATGCTGCAACCTATTGAGTGAGATTCCCTTACAAACACTAATTACCAAACTGACAAAAACTATGGAGAACAACTTAGACAATAGAAAAATATAGACTTCCAGCATCTCGGTGGTGTGGTAAAAAACTTGCACATGTCAAACTAGTATTGAGAAACTATCAAAATCTTCCCCAAGTGGCAATTGATGATATGAAGGTATGTCCACTCCACTCCGGATTGGCGACTTGATCGGAGACTGTGATCTCACCCGATCCGGAATCCATATTCACTAGATGTCAGTGCTCGTCCATATATGCTTCAACCGGTCCATGTCAAGATCCAATCCGGTTCTGCTGCTCGACGGCATCATTCATGATCAAGGGAATGTACAGACTTCATCACCCTTCCTTTGGATCGTGTCTCATCAGATGACACAGCCACCATGTTGGAATCATCCCATCGCCTGGAAACAGGCCACCATTGCCATGATTAAAAGCTTTCATCGTCTTCCTCCACAACAAGCTCTTATACGAAATGCAACATCAAGGCTTGCGTGCCTGCGCTGCCATGAAATTGACCAAAGCGACACCCATTATTGCTATAATTCTCTTCCCTTCTATTATTCGCATGCAGCAGAGATGCCACCCTCATCTCGAGCAGTTCACCATCGCAAGTATGCATGCCATTGCCGCCCTGTTAATAGTGCCTTGGCTACCATATGTATTCGCGATGGAGAAGAACATCTCTAAAGTAGAAAGAAATCCATCACGAATCTCGCTTCATCCCATCTTCATCATCGCTGTGGTTCGAACAGCCTGCAGGATCGCCAAGTGTTGGCACTGCATTGCCAACATGTAAATTACAAAGAGATATATAGATCGCCATGAAAACTGCTTGCCTCTCATTTATTCATGAATTGTGTCGAATACAAGAGAGATGGTGGTTGTAACTCCTATGCTCATAAGGGATATGAAGAGTCATGGCCATACGAAAGGTCATGAGTCATAACTCCTAAACCTTTAAGCATATGTTCCTAAGCTAATGTTAAAGTAATGTGCCCACTAACATTATGCTCTTTGCTCCTCCTTGCTCCTTTTGGCTATGGTGTCTTGTGGCTCATGTTGTTTGGGCCGTGGCGTGTCTGCTCCTTGCGCTCCTGGAAGGTCTCTCGGGCTTGATGATCGGCTCTCCACACAAGTGATATGCCAGACACTTCTTCCCTTGCTCTTTTCCATTTTTTTGTGTGTTGTTTTTCACAATTCTCTTGTGCTATATGGGTTGTGTCCTTGGCATCTCTTCGTGATGGGGTATGTAGTACTCATTGCTCCTCCTTGTTGCTATGGTGTCTTGTGGCTCATGTTGTCTAGGTCATGGCCTGTCCACTTGTCGTGCTCCTAGACTGTCTCTCAGGCTTGATGATTGGCTCTCCACAAGTGATATGCTAGACACTTCTTCCCTTGCTCTTTTCCAAATTTTTTTGGTTGTCTTTCCCTCATAGTTTTCTCATGCTATATGGGATGTGTCCTTGGCATGTCTGGTCACTCATGATGGGTTTTGTCACCATGTATATCGCACTCCTCCTTGCTTCTCTGGCTATGGTGTCTTGCGGCCTACTCCTTGGGCTACATGTTACCGTGTATCTCATGCTCCTCTGGCTATGGTGTCTTGCGGCCTGCTCCTTGGGCTACCTTGTAGTCCTCGTTGCTCCTTTTTGCTATGGTGTCTTGTGGCTCGTGCTGTCTGGTTAGTGTCCTTGGCATGTCTGATCCTCACGTTCGTAGAGGGTCCTCGGGCTCTCCACAGGTGATATGCAAGAGCATGTCTGCTCCTTGCACTTGTAGAGGGTTCTCGGGCTCTCCACATGTGATATGCAAGACTCTTCTTCCCTTGCTCTTTTTCATTTTTTTCTGGCTGTTTGGGCCATATACTTGGTGTGTCTAGTCATAATGGGTTCTATTGTCGTGTATCTCACGCTCCTCCCCGCTCCTCTGGCTACAGTGTCTTGTGGCCTGCTCCCCAGGCTATCTCATGCAAAATGAGCAAGAATAGGGGCTACTATAGTTTGGAAGGTGAAGATGGTTCTGCATAGCACTCAGCAAGGTGATGTCGACAATGTTTTCCCAATCTTTCAGGTACTTTGTAGATGCAAGATGAAGAGTTCATTGATGATAATGGTGGAGAAGGAGCAAGAAGCAGAGATAGTGTCAAGAAGCAAACAATAGGGATCACTTTCATAATGTTAATGACTTTGTTCCCTTGGTGCGTGATCACAAGAGTAGCAAAGATGTGATATTTCAGCGAATCATTTGAAGCTAGAAATTGTAACGTAAAATATATCATTAAGCGTGAAGATGTGATATTTGTGTGATTTCAGGCTGGAAATGTAATATAAATATATCTACATCAGTGGTTTTATGTTGAAAATATAATGTAAATAGGCACCCACGATATTTTTTTGAAGTGAATATGCTACCCAATAGAGAAATGATGTTGGTTGGTCACTATACATATTATGTAATGCAAAGAAATATATGTCTCTTTTGATATGTTTTTGTTCTGCACTGTTGGTGATAGCTTTGAAATGATTTTTAAAATGTTAGTGAAAAGATTCTTATAAAGTGTCTATTGTTTTTTATTTTTTTAATGATGTGGGTCCTAAAGTAGGTTCTTTAAGGTGCAAAACCTTAGTGAAACAAAGCTTGGGCAATAAAGGTACCCATGACAAAAAGGCGTGCCTATATTGAGAGAGAGAGAGAGAGAGAGAGAGAGAGAGAGAGAGAGAGAGTGTAAGATTCCTCCCCAGCCTCTCAAGATGTCCAGCATCTTCCCCTGTAATCAATCCCCTCTTCAATTTAATATAAAAGATCTTGTCTCTGCCTATTTTGATATAGAGAGAGAAAATATTCTAGAGAGAGAATATTCAGATTTTGAATATTTTTAGATAGAAAAATTTCTCATATTATTAAAATGAATTCTCCTGAAACAGAAATTCAAAAAGAACTTTCCAATGTGCAATTGAAATTTATTGGAAATGGGTATAAAGGACCTTAGCTTAAGGGTCTAGATTTTCAGAAATTTTTGGATTATGGTCCAATTAAGGTTCCTATGGGCCAATAGCATCAATCCATGTTTAGGGAGGAGATCTAATTTGTAAAAGAAGATACCCAAAAATGAGTAAATGCTCACATAAGGTGAAGAGTTGAAAATGTACAAGGTTTATTAGTAAAAAAACTATGAGCAATATTAAAAATATGAGATATTTTGGGTATCCAAAAATGAGTAAATGCTCACATAAGATGAAGAGTTGAAAACATGTACAAGGTTTATTAGTAAAAAAACTATGAGCAATATTAAAAATATGAGATATTTTGGGTATAATGATTTCATTTTGACACATATGTAAGGAAGGGGAGTCCATTAAAGGAGGTGCATATTTCACATGCTTGAATGAGTTTTAAACTCATAAAAATTGAGATATTTCATCTCTCCTCTCTCCTAATTCAAGTCTAGTTGCAAAAAGTTAGCTCAATTGACCTAAAAATGGTCAATAATTGACCAAACTGAGTTGGAAAATTCTAGAATCAGTTTGTTTGGTTAGGAGCTCACTTTTTCCTATAAATAGAGGCCTTCCCCTTTGTTAAAACTCAACAATGTCTAGTGCATTGTTACTCTACTCCACCCAAGCCAAGAACTATGAATTTGTTAATAATTCATTAGTTTTTGACATTTCCCTCTTCCAAAGATTGGTGCCACTCTTGTTCAAACAAGAGTGTTCAAACAAGAGTTGAATCCTCAAACCATCAAGCCAAAGGAAAGCTATCAAAGTCACTAGTAAGTTGGTGGTTTTTCTTTCTTTCAATTATTTTATGGATTTTTATGGTTTTAAAATGGTTTTTATGCTTTATGTCTTCTCTATAATGTTAGGCCTCATTACAAAAGGCATTCCCCTCTCTTCTCTAACAAAACCAACCATTCTCTATCCTAGGTGAATGGTTAAGTGATTAATGTCAAATTTTTATAATATTTATCTCAATTAAGTGAAAAAAAATATTTACTTTAGGATAATTTCAATATTGGTGTACTTTTAATTAGTTTTAAAGATGTAAAAATTTGAAAAATGGTCAGCCATACAAAGGAGGTTATGGTGAAATTTTAGAAATTAGTAAAAGAAAATTTATTTTTTTTAATTATAAAAGAGTTACTTTTAGCATAATTGAATTTCATGCATAGAGGCATGCATAAAAGATGAATTTCATGCATAGAGGCATGCATAAAAGATGAATATTTTATTATAGAAGTGTTACTTTTAGCATAATTGAATTTCATGCATAGAGGCATGCATAAAAGATGATTATTTTATTATAAAAGTGTTACTTTTAGCATAATTGAATTTCATGCATAGAGGCATGCATAAAAGATGATTATTTTATTACAAAAGTGTTACTTTTAGCATAATTGAATTTCATGCATAGATGTATGCATAAAAGATGATTATTTTATTACAAAAGTGTTACTTTTAGCATAATTGAATTTCATGCATAGAGGTATGCATAAAAGATGATTATTTTATTACAAAAGTGTTACTTTTAGCATAATTGAATTTCATGCATAGAGGTATGCATAAAAGATGATTATTTTATTACAAAAGTGTTACTTTTAGCATAATTGAATTTCATGCATAGAGGTATGCATAAAAGTTGATTATTTTATTACAAAAGTGTTACTTTTATCATATTTGAATTTCATGCATAGAGGTATGCATAAAAGTTGATTATTTTATTACAAAAGTGTTACTTTTATCATATTTGAATTTCATGCATAGAGGTATGCATAAAAGTTGATTATTTTATTATAAAAGTGTTACTTTTATCACAATTGAATTTCATGCATAGAGGTATGCATAAGAGTTGATTATTTTATTATAAAAGTGTTACTTTTATCATATTTGGATTTCATGCATAGAGGTATACATAAGAGTTGATTATTTTATTATAAAAGTGTTACTTTTATCACAATTGAATTTCATGCATAGAAGTATGCATAAGAGTTGATTATTTTATTATAAAAGTGTTACTTTTATCATATTTGGATTTCATGCATAGAAGTATGCATAAAAGATATTCTTTTTATACTAAAAGTGTGATTTTCATCATAAATGGATTTTATGCATAACTTAGATGCATAAGAGAAATTCTTTTATTCTAAAAGTGTAATTCCTACCAAATTGAATTTATGCATAGGAAGATGCATAAAAGATTGATTCAAAAGTGTCATTCTCATCTAAATTGAATTTATGCATAGGAAGATGCATAAAAGATTGAATTTTAATTCAAAAGTGTCATTTTCATTTAAAATGAATTTATGCATAGGAAGATGCATAAAAGATTGATTTTTACTTCGAAAGTATTAATCTCCTTAAATGGAATTTATGCATAAATAAATGTATAAAGAAATCTTATATCAAATATAAGAATTCTCTTGTATTTTATAAATAGATATGAGATATGATAGGATGTGATAAGAGGTGTATAAGATGTGATAAGAGGTGATAAGATGCTTATGAAATAAGTTAGCAGGCGATAAGATGAATTAAGATGTGATAAGATGTGTATGAGGTGAGGTAAGAAGTGCATGTGATAGGATAAGATGTATATGGGTTGTGATAGGGCAAGAATGGATGTGATGTAAAAGATTAGATGTAAAGGCATATGGGGTTATATGAATGGGAATGTGGAAGGATGTATGTATGTGGATGTGTGAATGTGGAGATGGGAGTGTGGATGTATGAATGTGAAAACGGATGTATGCATGAAGATGTATATGCGTAGATGTGAATGTGGATGTAGATATGGATGTATGTATGTGTGTGGATGTATAGATGTGAATGGGAATGCGGATGTGGATGTATGTATGTATGTGGATGTAGATGTGAATGTATAGAATATGTGAACGGGAATGGGGATGTGGATGTATGTATGTATGTGGATGTGGATATATGAATGAGGACGTGATAATGGATGTATGCATGTAGATGTGGATATATGGATGTGAATGTGAATGTGGATGTGGATGTATGGATGTAGATACGGATGTGGATGTATGTATGTATGTGGATGTAGATGTGGATGTATAGATGTGAATGGGAATATGGATGTGGATGTATGAATGTGGATGTGGATGTGGATGTGGATGTGGATGTGTATGTATGAATGTGGATATGGGATGTGGATGTATAAATGAGGATGTGAAAATGGATGTATGCATGTAGATGTGGATGTATGGATGTGAATGTGAATGTGTATGTGAATTAATGTGTCGTCGATATGAGGAAATGGATGAGAATGAGTACACATTGAATGGAATGTGAAATAAGTAATGTGGACTAAGGAGGGATAATGTGGAAAGACGAGAGTTCGATTTAGAAATTGTATTTTGTGACTGTTTGTAAATGACTATTTTATGTCAAGAATGCTGGGGAAGCATTTTGACCGTCTTATGGATTAAGGTCATGGAGACCTAACTGATAAAGTTGCAACTGCTGATGGAGAGTCAATGGAGGACATCTCGCGTAGCAAGGTCGACCGAGGTCTTGGCCAGCCTCGGTTCGATTTAAATGGTGAGCTTCCGGTACGGTGGATGAGGGACCAAAGAAGCGGCCTATGAGTGAAGCGCTAGGTCACCTGCGAAGGATCCTAGAGGGTGCTGACCATACGGTGCTCGGGTCACCGAAGATACCCACACGTGCGTCGTGGAAGATATTGGAACAAGGAATAAGAGTTGTTTTCTGGAACCGGGCATGGATCTGGTTGATTGACCTTGCTGGTCCTCAACGGATGAGTCCATGGCTCTTTTATATGGATCTGTGGGTTGATCTTGCTGATCCTCCACGGAGATTCCATTCTGTTATATGAATATATTGCCGGTTACTATGAGCTAGGAACTATGGAAAAGGCCCCTAAGAGAACAGGTGTTGAGCGTTCTGGTTGCCAATGATGCCATAAGTACACCGATGAAAGAATGACTGGAAATAAGGATTCAACCAGAGACTTTGAGGATTGTCATCAGTGACATAATGGTTTTATTAAAGGATTGTTTTAAAGTTAGTTGATGCTGAGAAAAAAGGCAATTTCATATTGGGTGTGTAAGTGGTGTGACTAGTTTTATGTTTGCATGAACTTCCGGCTTAGGGGCCTTGGAACTCTTTTTCTTGGTACTCGGGACAAAACCTAACCAAATTCCAAATTGGATCCCATCACTACAGTGGTTGGGCGGTTGGCTACCTAACCCATGGGATCGGATGGGGTTAGGCTGGAGTGATGGATCCGTAAATCGAGACTCAATTTTTGTTATTACGATAGATAAAGTAAATCTCGGATAGTAATTGTTCTATGGATAGGAATCAACGGCTGTGTCTCTTGATGGGGAAAAAAGCGTTGATCCCAATGATCCAAGTGCAAGTTTCTTCCTTGATCCGATCGAGTATCTTTATAGGTGCAGTCGGATCAGCGTGATCAGTAATGATCTTGACTACGTTAGAGTAAAAAGTTATCCTGGTGGAATCGCCCGTGCTTTCCGGGTAAGGGAAGTTTTTCCGGGTTCGGTTTTGGAAAAACCGACGGATTAGTCTCTTGTCCGGATATCCGTGGACGAGGCCCCGAGTGTGGGATCCTGCCCCACGCAAGAAGTGCTACTTCCTCTGCTAGTACCCCGAATCCGTTGCGCGGTGGGGACAGGGATCTGAGAGAGAGAGAGAGAGAGAGAGAGAGAGAGAGAGAGAGAGAGAGAGAGAGAGAGAGAGAGAGAGAGAGAGAATAGGATACCAATTTCATCATCAAATTTTTTTTAATAATTAGATGGAGGAGCCCATTTTAAAGCTAAATTGAAGGGTTGTGTATCTAAAAATAGAAACATAACAAGGAGTACATGCTATGGATGTTCACAAAGGCCTGCCTATATTTAGAGAGAGAGAGATAGAAATATGATACCAACCAGCTAAATTCCTCAAGCCTTTGTTGTTCAGCCTTGCAAGGGCAGTATCAAGGAGAGCCAAAGGAGAGTTAAAAGGATTAGTTCTAGCACATCCTTCCATTTCCCACACAAGAAGTTGCATAGAGGAGCTTATTTCACATCCATATGCCTTTCCTTAAGCATTTTAGACCAGAATGCTTCTTGCAAGAGGCATTGGTGGGAAGATCCCTTACAAGGGAGAAATAGTTGGTTGGAAAGATAATGGCTAAGATTTAGAAAGTTTGGGTGTCTACTGCCTATGATGTGGTTCAATGGGGTGAAACTAGACAAAGGAACATCTAAGGCTCTGTGCCTTGAGCTATGGAAAAGTGAGGTGAATTTTGAATATTGTAGTAAGGTTTGGAAAGTCAATAGGAGAGCTGGAACCTGGAGGAAGAGATGGAAACTAATATGGGAGGCAAACATTCCAGTGAAATTCCAAGTTTTCTTATGGAAAGTATGCCTGTTGGCTCTCCCCCTTGGTTTCAAGTTGCTTCAAAGAAACTTCAATTCACGTTGTTGCCCTAGGTGTAATTCAGCTCTGGAGGATGTGATGCATGCATTTTGGGATTGCCCTACCATAAGGGGAACTTGGGTTAAGATTGGGAAATGGGTATTAGGAGTTATGGGATTGTGGGGGGATTGGGTTCTTGGAAGGGCGTGGATTCTGAAGATGATATTAATCTTATATTTAATATTATTAGATTTGGTTGTCTATGGGAAATTTGGATATCGAGGAATAGCATAGTGTTTCAGAAGGGGGGGGGAACAGTGGAATAGATGTAACTGAGGTGATGTATAAGTGTATTCATCTATGCTGGTCTATTTATTATGTTAACATATTAAATAATGCTAACATTTTTCAGGTTATCTGCTCTCTGCAATTTGGGATTAGTTGATCTACAGGCTTGCAGATCCTTGTACATACTGGGGTGCCTAATTCATGATGTTATGCAGGGGTATCCAGGGTATGAAGTGAAGGTAAAGCTCTCCAAATTTGGGCCAAAGACTAGAAGATGGTATTGTAAAGTCAAACACCCCTCCTATACTTTTGTGGCCTTCATAGAAAATCCTGTGGGGACCAGACCAGTGGGGTGAAGGTGTGGATAGGAAAGCAAATCTTGGAGAAGCTACCCCCAAAAGGATGCACTACTGAAGCAATGATGATAGCCTGTATACAACTGGGGTACCATGTATCTTGGAGCCAATCCTCCTTTGTCTGGGAAGAGGGTAGGTGGAATATGTTATGTAATTTGTTGAACTGCAATGTAAAAAATTTAGTCTAGGCTTTGGCATAGGGCCCTTGTGAACTGGTTTGTAATGATCCTTTAGTGTTAATATTACAAATATGAAATAGTCATCATTAAGGGTTTTTAAAATAATGAGATGGAGGTGCCCATTTTAAAGCTTAAATTGAAGGCATGCCTTTTTTTTAAGGCCAGAAATTGAGAATCGGCCAATTTTTATTTATCAATTTCAAAGAATGTAAAATATAAAATACTTTAGTTCACCGCGTTATTCTAATTCGAATGCTTGCATTTTCCCGCGCTCTTTGGGCAGTTTGTGGTCCGCTACGTCGCACGGCAATCCTTGTTGCTCACCACTCGTGTCTGAACTACGCAGAAGGTCAAGTCTGTGATATATCGAGTTAAGAAGACACAGTGCGAGGACAGTTAGGGTTGCTGCTGTGTTCGGGTTAGGGTTTCTTCTGTATACCAGAGCACAGGTTTTGGAAGGGGAGTATCGATTCGCAGAAGAACTGGAGGAACCTGAAGGAGATTTTGGTGTCTGCTAATTTTCATGGTAGTTTTTGAAAGGGAAACTAAAATTATGGAGGGCTTCTTATGTTTGCTCATTGTCTGTGCTTTTAACAGGCTTGGATGTGAGATTTTGCTTTTCTTTCAGGAATTAATCATGCTCGTCTTGTGTTTCTTCTAGTCGAAGAAGCGTGGTCTCTCTTTGGAGGACAAAAGGAACCAGCTACTGCAGATTTTTCATGAAAGCCAAGATTTTTATTTGGTAAGGGTTTCAACGCTTTCCTTGGTTTATTGATTGTTTCTTGCACAGGTTGGGGTTTTCTAGGTGCAGATTAGGGTCAGGGTTTCCTGGCACAGTTTTACAGATTAGGCTTTCCTTAGACGTATTTAGTACAGTTTACGATTTCTAGGTACAGTTCGCTCAGATTAGGGTTTTCCAAGGTTATTTTGTGGAGATAAGGGCTTTTCTGAATCATTTAGTCCCCATTAATGTTTTGTGAAGACCATTTTGTTTGTTTGGGAATGGAGTTGTCTCACTCTGTATTTTTTCCTTCAAGCTGAGAGAATTGGAAAAGCTTGGCCCCCGAAAAGGTGTCATAAGTCAGAGTGTGAAGGATGTACTGCAGACTTTGGTTGATGACGATCTCGTCTTCAAGGACAAGATTGGCACCTCCGTATGTATCAATCCTTTCTTGCTTTGATCCTAATCATGTCAGCTCCAGTGTCAGCAAACATCATATCATATGCCATTTCTTCAAGGCAAGCAGGCCACCCTAAGTTTCTTGCAAACTTATTCGTTTTTTTGTTAATACCGTAGATGTGTTGGCATTCTCACATTTGAGTGGCAATTAAGCTTTGGCATGAATTGCTAAAGTAGGAAGTCTGGTGTCTACTGAGACATCGTTAGTGCCATTAGAACAACATCCCAATTCCTCCTTGCATCGTGACTAGTTTTCTTGGTTTGGTACACTAGAGTCTGTCCTTCAATGTAAACCATCCATGTATTGTTTGCAGGTTTACTTTTGGAGTCTTCCCAGCTCTGCTGGAAATCAGGTAGCTTGCAAAAATAACAGTAATGCATTGTTTTGTTTCTTTTCGCTTGAAACAGCTTGAGAGTTTGGATATCATTTTCTCTTCTCTGATCTTGTTGAGTTCAGTTAAGACATGTTCGAGCAAAGCTTGAGGGTGATTTAGGGAATGTAAAGCAACAGCAGGCCAAAATCAATCTTCAGATAGAGTCCTGCAAGAAAGGCAGAGAGGATACTGTGAGACTTGCTTTATATTTGCCATCTTCATAGCTATTATAGTGGTTGTTCAAGCTTGTAAGACTTTTTTTTTTGGCATAAATGCATGCTGTTAGGCTGAACGAGAGGCAGCTTTGATGGAGCTTAAGCAACTGGAGGAGAAATTCAAGTCACTGAAGGTCTATTTTCCTGCAGAGTGGCTATGAGGAGGCTGGTCCATTACAGTCTTCAGAATTGGGCCATTGTAGCTGCATTTCCTTAATGTGTGTCCATGTTGTATACAGGCTGAGCTGGAAATCTATGTGGACAATGATCCGGCTACTTTTGAAGCCATGAGTGAGTGTTTTAGTCTTTTACATACCTTATTTTTTATCAGTTTGTTTACCCTAGAATGTCTTTGGTGTCGGGGATGGAACTGTGGCTGCTAGGGCTGGCTGAGAGATTACTCCAGAGTTAACCCTATTCAAATTCTTCATGACAATTGTTAAGATAGCTCTTAAGGAAAATTCTTGCTCATAAATAATCCAAGTACTTGATTCGCTTGTGCTTGAAGTGGGTTTATCTTTAATCTAGCATTCTAGCTCTTTTAAAAGATTACTACCAAATTTAATTTTGAAGGCCTTCATACCCATACTACCTCCTCCCTCCCACAAAGTATGTCTCTTTTAAGGACAGGCTTGTTTTTGTTTTGCTGATTTTTCTCTTACATCAATTCTGCTGCTTTGTTAGAGGATGCTTGCGAGGTTGCTCATGCAGCTGTCAACCGTTGGACAGGTTTTTTCTGATTAATCTTGTCCATGTGCTGCTTTATGCCATTTTGAGAAGTTTGTGCTAAAGTGGTTTGCTTAGCTGCAAGACTGGCGGATGTCTTTAAGCACTGCTTTAGGACTCAGAATGGGTTAGTGAATAATTGGATATTACACTGCTATTGTTCTTGCAGATAATATTTTTGCTTTACAACATTGGTGTTCTAATAATTTTCCAGATGCAAAAGACAAACTGGAGGCTGTTTACAAAGAGGTTAGAATCTGAAATCCATGTTAAAGTTCAAGCTTAGGCAACTTGATACATGATGCTGTTTGTGTGTGCAACCTGCCACAAAGAAAAGAATGTTTTGGTTAGTTTTTTTAAGCTAGGAATGTGCTGTGTATGGCAGGTGGGCATCACGGAGGATCTTGATTATATGGAGTAGCCAAGAGACCATGTGAAAGTAACAACCAGAGAAAGCTTCAGTTCTGTGTGCATTGTAGGAGTATTTACCCAAGCTGTTGTAATACCTCCCATGGTTTTTTCTTGCAATATGGGCTCTTGACTTGGGCTTGTTTATACATGGTATATCAAGAGGAACTGAAGGACAGAGTTCTGTAGTCCGTACCCACTTTTGACGGCGAAAACTTTAACATGGGAATCTAATTAACTTGAAGAACCACATGCCCCTCCTTTTGTGCCTTTATTGATGCCCCAGGCAAGCGAATGCATCACCTCTCTGTTGGAAGGTTGGCGATTTCGAGCGTGTGATCTATGGCTAGAAGGTGCCTTGGATTATCCCATAAGTGGAAGCATGGGAAGTTGAAGCGCCATATATAGGGTGTGGTGGTACCTTGTCATAGTCATTTCCTCCGGCCGGTGTTTTGGGAGGCAGCTCACTGGGAGATGGGAGCTTGGTGGAGGGATGTTGCAGTGCCCGTTGGGGGTGTTCGTGGAGCTTGATGGTGATGTGTCTCTTACGTGCGTTAGTCTTCCGCTGTGCATTCTGACACTCTCTGCATTTGGAAAGCTGCAACTAAAGCCCAAAGTTAAATTGGTTTCCTGCAGAAAAGTTACCTAAGCAGACAGAACTGCATGCTATCTAGGCACTAATGTTAGCTGAATTGTGATCAGTGTGTTAATGGACAATAGCGTTTGATATATCTCAATTGCCCCTAACAGGCCAAAGCGTTGAGGCAGGTGTTTACTTCTCTAGGCACACTATTACTCGGTGATATGGTAATGCCTTGGCACTGACATTGCCCATAGACTAGAGGCTTTTCTGGGTTTAGGTGCTGTTGCCTTCCAATTCACTAGCTTTACATGGAAGTCTGATGCAATGCATTGATTCAGTGGAGGACGACTGGCATTTAGGTTCACTGGTCAAACGCCCCAGATTAAGCATTGTTAAGAATGTATCGTCGGTCTAGTCTTTGGATATTCCACCTATGTTTGAAAAGGAGTAGCTCGTGGTACATTGTCTTGTTCAATTTATCTTCCCTTATCATGCATCCAAGGAAAGTGAGGCGCAAATGACATGCTTTGAATGAGCTCTTTAAAGGGACCATAGCATAGTGACCACTGGATAGATCTGAAGGGTTGCACCCTTGGAAAACAGAAAGTCATTAGGAAAGGTGTTGGGTAGCTTGGAAGGGTTGTACCCTTGGGAAGCAGAAAGGTGTTTTGGTTTGGCCATTGGAGTTATGGCGTCATGAATTTTTTTGAAAAAGCTACCATGGTTCTGGGTGGGCTACGTTCATTGCTGTTCGACAGGCTCCCCAACCAAGAATACACTGTAGCAAGCTTCAGCTTGCATTCAATCGGGACACTATTAGAACAAACCTCCTTGGTTGGTAGAGCTTGCATTCAATCAGGACACTTACTAGAACAAACCTCCCTTGAGTAATAGGGTATAAATCGAGCCGAGGTGGGATTTGGATCGAATCCTTTAGTGAGCAACGTGGCCATCAATTCTCACGTGTATGCACGGGCGTGTGGGGTGAGTGGTGGACATTCCTCGCGCATGCAAAGCGTCAAGCCATGGGCGAGTTGTGGGGGCTAGGAGAGAATGGGGGCTGGTGCGCATGAAGAAGCCTGTAGTTGGGGAGATTGGGAGCAAGACGATTTGGATGCCATGAAGCGCCCTCCCGAGAAGGAAGAAGGGTCTTCGGAGACGAAGAGGAGGGTGCATACTGATTGGATAGCGGTTAGATTGCGTCCAAGTTCTCACCTTGTTCAGCCAAGCCAATGACAAGGTATGTACGAGGATCTCAGCGGACTTGGTAAGAAAGCAAATCAAATCTCTCTATGCAGTGCCATCCTTTTATTCGCAAGATGGTTATAGGAAGACATATTTCATGAAAAGGTAGTTTCTTAGATATATTATCTTGGGAAGGGTTTTTTTAATATTCTATTCATAAAAGGACAAATTGTCTTAAATCTTTTTGCGAGAGCACCTCTCTTTATCGGCCCCCAGCTTGTGTATGCAATACCTTTTGATGTTAACAAAAGTTTGAAAGAGACATGTTATGTATGGGTCAAATTAGTCGGTCTCCCTCCTTGGCTTCGTCCGGCGCTCAGGGAGCTAGCTTCTTCTATGGGGCTGATTTTGTATATCCCTAAGGAGGACAATGCAAGCCAATAGGCAAACAATGTTTGTATATCTTGGAATACTGGGCTTGAAACCCCAAGATCTATTGAAATTGATTTGGGAGAACTAGAAAAGTTTGGCCATATAGCCAAATTCTATGGGAGAGGGCCCCAAGTGAAGGACAATAGGGAGGAGAAAGAGGTAGTGGACTCAAGGGGGGGACATGAAAATAGATAAGATAGAGGCGGAAGAGAACCAGAAGAGAGAAGATAAAGGCAAAGGGCAGTTAGATCCTTAGGGAAGCAAACAAATTGAAGGGGGATGGACCAAGGTTATTGAAAAGACAAAGAATAGGTCCAACCTTAAAACAACCAAGGAAGAAGCTAGGAGAACCCAGAACAAATCTGTACCTAAGGATAAGGGAACCACCAAATCTCCTAGTGACAACAATCCCTTGATTTACTCTAATCCCTTTAGCCCTCTTGAGTAGCTGCTCTTGAGTAGCTGATAGTGAGACCTCATTTATGGAAAGATTCAACTGGCAAGTTAGCAAATTGGAAAGATATTTAGAAACCAACCTCGGGAGAGGGAGGTAGTGAGGAAGTTGAGATGGTCCCAGAAACTACTCTTGCATGAATAACCAGGTAGAGGTGAGGGACTACACTAAGAATGTGAAAGGCATCAAAGATTAAAAAAAATAGTCTTTTGGGGTCTTATAAAAGAATGGGGACTTTCTATTCTTGCCATTCAAGAATATAACTTGTTTGGTCTAGAGGAGATTAGGAGAGAGGGTTTTAAGGATTGGGTTGTTTTTCATGGGGGAGTTGGTAGTGGTTACAATTTTTTATGGGGGAGTTGGTAGTGGTTACAGTGGGGTGATGACCATTATTAAGAAATCTCTAAAACCCTCGATAGCTGCTAATCATCCTAATGGCAGAGCTTTGGTAGTGGAGATCCAACTTGAGGGAGTGAGTCTAGGTGGTGAATATCTATGGGGCCCACAACTATAAAAATAGAGGGAACCTGTGGGACTAGCTATTTGCCTTAAACATTCAAGGGCCTTGCATTTTAATGGAGGATTTTAATATGGTTGAAAAACTCTCTGATAGAAGTGGAGGGAGCACTATTTTGATGGGCCAGAAAAAAAAGATATGGGAAGATCTTAGAGGAAAGATGGGCTTGGTTGATGGGTGGGCCTTAGGGGATTGGGGAGTTGACCTTGGTCATACTTACTTTAGCTCACAGTATCTAGGCTCTTCTTCCAGAATAGATAGAGTCCTTAGCCAACAAGCAACATGGGTTCCACACACTTTAAAGCTAGAAATTAATTACTCCTTTGCCTCGTCTAATCACATGCCCTTGAAGTGGGATTGGCATGTGAAAGATTGGGATGAGGACAAATTGAACAAATTCCCAACTAGGAAGTTGAGAGTATACAATTCCCTGTTGAAATGATGCTCTCGTCATCAGGTATAGTGAGGATGCCATCAAAACAGATTGAGAAGGAAAATTATATCTGAAGGAGCTTGGAGGTCCTTTGCTAATGACATGCAAGTTATCATTAGAAGGGTGGGGAAACTGAGAGCCTATGAAAGGAAGCAAGGGAGGAAAAATTGGAGTGAGCAGCTACAAGGTCTTCAAAAAAAAAGAGAGGTTGGAAAACTTACTCAGGATGAGATTCACCTATACATTGAATGGTAACTTAGATTAAAAGAAGAGGATGAAAAAGTGGCCAACTTTAATCTTGGGGCCCTGAGAAGGAGAACCTTTTCCTCCAAAAAGAAGCTTGATAAACACTTATTCAAATTATCTAATGATAAAGGCAACAGGGAAGTGGTAGGACTTATTAGGGAGGATGAGAATGGGCAAGATTTGGGAGAGATGGACCAGGTAACAAGAAAATGGGTAGAGTTCTTGGGTTCCACCTTAAGCCTGAAAGAGGATGGTTCCACAAGAAGATTTCAAGTTGAAAACAACCTGTTAAACCTAGTTAAGCAAAGTATTGATTCTGACAAAGCCAGATGGATGGAGAGGGAAGTGGAGCTTGAGGAATGCTGGCTAGCTCTTTTCAAATTTTCAAATTGGGCAAAGAAAAATCCCCTTGATGGGATGGGCTATCAGTGGAATTCTTCATATCATTCTGGCCTTCCTTAAAGGATATAGTTTGGGGTATATGTAGAGATGCCATCAACTCTGGATTTCTAGATAGAGACCTCAAGGAGGGAGTTATAAAGCTCATTCCTAAGCAAGTAGCTTGTAATAGATTTAACCATTGGAGACCCATTACTCTACTCACTGTTATTTATAAAATTCTTGCCAAAGTTATTGCTCTAAGGATTTCTCATGTCCTTCGAGAAGTAGTCTCTAGGAAAAAATATGGTTTTATTAAGGGAAGATCCATCTATGACAATATTCTGGCAGCTACTATGATAGGGAGGGAGGTAGCCCAAAAAACTATTGGACCTAGAAAAGGCTTATGATAGGATCCATTGGTCCTTTGTGGCTAGGGTTATGGAAAATTTGGATTTGGCTTTAAAATAGCCTCCTACATCTTTAACCTGTCTCTTGGGGGATATTCTAATCTTCTTCTAAATAGCCTCTTGCATCTCTAACCTGTCTCTTGGGGGATATTCTAATCTTCTTCTAAATAGCATGCCAGTAGGGGGATTTGAAATTAAAATATCAGTTAGACAGGGTTGTCCCCTTGCTCCTTTGCTCTTTGCTATAGCCTCCCACCCTCTCATTGTGGCCCTTGAGGATGCCTGTTGAAAAAGGAAGGATTGTTGGATTCAAGTTGAGGAGTGGGGATCGATTAATAATTCAATGTTTTACTAATGACACCTTGCTATTCCTTAGGGCAGACAGTAACAATGTAAGACATGCATTGACCATAATCCAGGAATTTGCAGATGCCTCTAGTTCTTAATGCAACATTCAAAAATCCAAAATTATTAGCCTAATTGAGGACAATGATTTTGACCTTGATAGATGGGGTTGTGAGGTGGTCCTTGGGGGTTCCCTTTGAAGTGGAGATCACCAACAAGCAATTCTATGATTGGGCATTAGAAAGATTCCTCCAAAAACTGAAGAAATGGGAAGGGGTTAGGATTCCATTCCATGATAGAGTGACCATTTGTAACACTATGTTGAATGCTTAAATCATGTTTCTTTGTCGTATCATCAACTTTCAGTGGAACGGAATCATGGCTCCTGTAAGGGACTTTTTATGGAGGAATAAAAAAAGCAACAAAAGAGTGGTAGCCTGGCTAGCTTGGAACAAGGTAAGTATGCCTAAATTGGAAGGAGGCATATGTATACTTCATCTTCCCACCATGCCCTAGCTAGAATTGCCCTCCTTCTACCCAAATGCCTTTTGCAAGAAGAAATCTGGTCTAGGATGCTTAAGGAAGTGGTAGAAGATTCATTTGTTCTTCAGAAAGGTAGGTGGATGGGCATGAATTGTAGAAATAAGCTCCTCTCTTTTGCCCCTCTCAAGATTTCCAACTCCCCCTTATGCAACTTCCTATGTGGGAAATGTAAGGATGTGTTGGAACTAATCCTCTGGGATGGTTGCCCCAGAGCTACACGAAACTCCTTCAGCATGGGAATCTAGTGGCCCCTTAATTTTAACCCTCCTTTGGCTCTTCTTGATACTGCCCTTGCAAAAAGACTGAACAGTAAATGCTTGAGGAATTTAGCAGATTGATGGGATTGGAAGGAACTTGATCAACTGGCAATAGACTTTGATCTTCTCCCAAGGGAGAAATAGTTGGTTGGACAGATAATAGTTGAGATTCAAAAAATCTGGGTATCTACTGCCTATGATGACTCTTGTTGGAGGAAAGATTGGATGTGGTTCAATGGGGTGAAACTAGACAAAGGAACAGCTAAGGTTCTTTACCTGGAGCTAAGGAAAAGTGAGGTGAGCTTTGAATACTATAACAAGGTTTGGAAAATCAATTGGAAAGATGGAACTTGGAGGAAGAGATGGAAACTGATATGGGAGGCTAACATTCCAGTGAAATTCCAGGTCTTCTTATGGAGGGTAGCTTGCTAGCTCTCCCCCTTGGTTTCAAGTTGCTTTAAAGAAACTTCACTTCAGGCTACTGCCCCAAGTGTAAATTAGCTCTAGAGGATGGGAGGCATGCATTTTGGGATTGCCTTGCCACCATAAGGGGTACTTGGGCTAAGATTGGGAAATGGGTAGCCAAATCTTTAGGAGGTATGGGATTGTGGGGGGATTGGGTTCTTGGAAGGGGGGTGGATTGTGAAGATGATATTAATCTTATCTTTAATATTATTAGATTTGGATGTTTATAGGAAAATTGGATATCCAGGAATACCATAGTGTTTCAGAAGGAGGGAACACTGGAATAGATTAACTGAGGTGATGTATAAGTGTATCCATATGTGCTGGTTTATTTATTATGTTAACATGTTAAATAATGCTAACATTTTTCAGGCTATCTGCTCTTTGCAAACTGGGATTAGTTGATCTGCAGGCTTGCAGATCCTTGTACATACTAGGGTGCCTAATTCATGATGTTATGCAAGGGTATCAAGGGTATGAAGTGAAGGCAAAGCCCACCAAATTTAGGCCAAAGACTAGAAGATGGTACCGTAAAGTCAAACACCCCTAGTATACTTTTGTGGCCTTCATAGAAAACCCTATGGGGACCAAACTAGGTGTGGATCGGAAAGCAAATCTTGGAGAAGCTGCCCCCAAAAGGATGTACTATTGAAGCAATGATGATAGCCTGTATGCACTGGGGTACCATGTATCTTGGAGCTAGTCCTCCTTTGTTTGGGAAGAGGATAGTTGGAATCTGTTATGTAATCTGCTAAACTGCAATGTAAAGAACCTAGTCTAGGCTTTGGCCCAGGGCCTTTTTAAACTAGTTTGTGATGATCTTTTAGTGTTAATATTATAAATATCTACTTTCCAAAAAAAAAAAGAACAAGCCTCCTTGGTTGGTAGATTTTTTGGAAGGAGACTTGCCCATGACCATTTATGAAACGATGTGTGGATTGGTGTTTATAACATACCCATTTTAAATATAGCACTACGCACAATATGGTATATCCATTGCAAGTATAGTTTAGGCAATTCATTATGGTCGTATTTAATTGTTATTTTTTTATCCTTGAGAAGTTGTTATTTTGAGGTGATTGCAAATTAAGCATTTTTTACTCAAGAAATGAGAAAACCGAATTCAAATTTGAAATCTTAAGCACGATAATATCCTAGGTAAGGATTTTTCCAAGATTGAAATGAGTAATTGAAGTGGCCTAAATCAACCCACGAAGTTTTAAAATTTGGTGGTTTCAGAACAAAATTAGCCGTATTTTGCACATCCAAATGATGGACAAAAGCGCCCACAAGATCTCGAGATAATCTTGAACAATTTCCCTAAAAAATTCTGACGGTTTGACGGATGCACGTGCGATGGGTCTCGCTATGACTTTCACCTGGGTGACATACGACACTTACGAACGTCTTCCCTGAACACTCGAGAGCTTGTTTCTCACCAAATCAAGCACTTTTTACTCAGGAAATTAGAAAATTGAATTCAAATTTGAAATCTTAAACACGACAATACTTCGGGAAAGGTTTTTTCCGAGATTGAAATGAGTAACCGAAGTGGTTTAAATAAACCCGTGAAGTTTTGAAATCTCGCGGCTCATACCAAAATTAGTAGTATTTCGGATGTCCAAACGATGGATGGAAAGCATCCACGGGATCCCAATGCAATCTCGAACAATTTCTCTTAAAAAATTTTGACGGCTCGACAAATTCCCTCGGGCGTGCGCACGGTGGACCTTGCCGTGAATTCTGCCCTAGTGATATATGACGCATATGAATGTCTGCCCTAGTGATATATGACGCATATGAATGTCTTCCCTAAAAACCCAAGAGCTCATTTCTTGCTAGATTATGTATTCACGTAGCCACAGGTGTCGCCCACCAATCCGCGGACAATGCTCGCCATTCTCTCCTTGGGGCACACCTCCCTACATGTACCCCTTGCCACCTCCACCCCCCTCTAGACCCTTCTTGTACAAGTGGTTCACGTACCCCCTCCACTTGCCACCTCTCCCCCCTATGTACACCCCTTCAAGACCCCTCCTAGATAGGTGGTGCTCCCTCCCCACACCGACACATCTACCATCCATGCAGCTAGCCCAAATGGCACCCCTACCCAGACACTTGCTCTCCTTGTTGGCACTCCCTCCGTGCTGCGCAGGCACTACCTCCCCACACCTTAAACCCCCTTCCCTCCCCCTCTGGGAGGTAAGCACTCACGTGGAGGCTAGGCTCTAGCTCTAAGGACATATTCTACACTCTTCTCTCCCCTCCCCCCTTGTGTGAATAGACTTAAAGTCACCCTCTTAGCCTCTCCCAGCCAAGGTTAGATGTACCCAAGCCTCACTCTCTCTTGTGAGTCCTCTAGCTAATGACACCGTCTCCAAAAGACCCTCCATGTGCACAGACTTGAAGGTAAGCTTAAGGCATGTCTCTTTAGGATTTCAGACAAGCTTTTGGGAGCCCAAATGGTGTCCATTTTCAAATCCATTTGCTCTGTTAGAATCCTCTCTCTCTCTCTCTCTCTCTCTCTCTCTCTCTCTCTCTCTCTCTCTCTCTCTCTCTCTCTCTCTTATAGTAATCTCTAGCGTTTCACATCCCCCCCACTCTCTTAAGGGCCTACTATGGCTTAGAAATGTCGTCGAATTGAAGAATCGTGTGTCATTCACGGTGGAAATGAGGAAGCACGCATCCACGCAAGCGACTTCATCCCTTCCATAACGAAACGTTATGCAGACGACAACCAAGTTGGCTTTATTTTTTAATTCTCTTAAATATAAGCAACATCTTTCTTTTGGGTCTTAAGATTAAGATTCTTAGGCTTAGCGAGGTTATATTCTTATTAGATAAAATTATAACGATTACGTCTAGAGTTGTAGAAACATCGCATCTCTCTTTTAAGTAAAGTAGCCTAAAATATTAAGCCTCCAATATGGAGAATTGCCACTTTTGTCCTCGTATATGTCATTAAGTACAGCTAGTATACGAAATGGTAATCTTACTCTAAAATACTTTATGGCTCTTTTTTCTTGTTGATAAGGATTGTAGCTAAGAAGATTATTCATTGTCCGATGTTTTCTTATTTCTCAATGAATTATTGAAAAAAAGAGAATGTTTTTCCTTCTCTCAATGGATATGTTTGCTGGTTTCATAGCTAATTTGTAGGTACATCTTCTCCCCTACTTAGCTAACTCTGCTCTTGCTTGCGTAGTTGGCGAGCGAGGCAGTAGTAGCAAGCCTGGGAGTCAGCCCAAGGTAATTCTCCCCTATGCCTCATAAAGAAAAGGGGAAAAAGGCATTGGCTTCTTCGAATCAAGTGTGGACTTGTTCCATCCTTGATCATGCATATAAGTGCCATTCGATCAGTGGAATAGACTCTTGTTAGAGTGACTACGTTTTTTCCTGTGAGATAGAGTTAGGTCCCTCCGTTTGCTCATATCCTTGTACTTTCAAGAAATTAAGGTGTCGTCAATCGGAGACCAAGGGAATTAGTCGCCTATCAAAAGGATATTCTTGTCGCAACTAGAGCAGGGACCTTACACGTGGTATCGGAGTGCGGTTTAGGTTTAAGAAATTATATGTTGTATTCTTTGATTGCTAGGCCTTCTTTTTAGACTAATCTAGCTATGGCTAGGTGTAGGATGGATCCCTATTCCCGATTCTTGGTGTTTCAGTATATGTTCATGACCAGTCGAACTTTGAGCTTCATGACGCCATGATGCACATCGTAGACAAGCTAACTCTTCCTCACTACACTCGCATTGAAAGGGGTGTAATAGAGATGAACATTGGCATCGATGATCATTATATTTCATCATCTGAGCCGAACATGTCGGCAACATTTCCATTGACTTGTGGCAAATCTGTTATGTCAAAATGTTGTGGATGGTTTGCTTGTTTTGGTTTATTGGCACTCCTCATGATACCTATGTGAGCATCGATGGAACTCGCATGTTGCAAAATTGATGGGTTTATGATAATGTGATTCAGGTTTTATCCCTTGATAGGGCAGTTGTTGCCCGTAGTGCTAGACATAGCTTACCTCCCCTGTCAAAGACTTATCGTGTTTTAGAAACCTTGACAAAACCCTCTTACTTTTTTAATGCTAATATCTCAGATCTTTGCTAGGTTTTCTAGCTTACTATGTAAATCAATAAGATTTAGGTTATATAGCCCAACCTTTTGTATAATCAGCCTGGTTTACTTGCAAATATTAAAGCATGAAATAAAAGATTTTGAATTCTTGCACTCAATATTCTTATGATTATTGTGAGGTTAAGAAGCCCATGTTATGATTCTAAACTTAATATCGTATTGATAACCAGGATCGTCAACTTCTTGCTCCCAATGCATTATACATAGATACATAGGAGAAGAAGCTCCTCCTCAAACAAATGCACCCTCCCTCATTTAATGGGGTAAGATCAAAGATTGAAAGGGATGCAGAAGTTTGGATTGAAGATATGTATGATTATTTCTCAGCTTCTGCTAGCACATGAGCTGGAAATCAATCCATGCTTGCCAGGTTTCGTCTCACTGGAGATGCTAAACTTTGGTGGAAACAATGGTGTCAAGACAAGGGGGTCACTGATGAAGGAACCATACATGGAGTGACATTAAGCAAGATGCTACCTTCCCCCATCTCATGAATCTATTATGAAGAATGAGTTCTTTAGCCTCAAGCAACTCAACTTAACTCTAGAGAAATACTACTCAAAATTTGTCACACTTCGCAAGCATGCTCCGCCTATGACAACCAACCAATAGGTGGCCCAATTTTGCCAAGGGTTTAATGAACCCCTAGACTCTCACTTGAGACTCTCACTTGAAGGAATGAGACCAACCACCTTGCAAGAATCTCTTACCCGAGTCAAGCCATTGGTAAAAGAAATAAAGAGTAGTCAAGGCAAGAGGAGATCCCATTTTGAGTCTAATCTAAGGGGGTGCTTCCAAAGGAATTTCCAGGCAAACCCTCGCAAATAACACTCTTGGTCAGCACCCCAATAGCAGCTTTGTCTCCCGCACATGCTATTTTTACTATAGAGCCTTTTAGGAATGAAAGGTGTTTTTATTGCAGAGTGAAGTTGGCCACTTTAGAGCTGAATGCTCCAAACTTGCAAGACCCTCTTCTACTATTCCACAAGGTGGTTGAGCAAACTAGGGGCGTGGAGCCCCCAACTGCCAAGTTCGGTGGTAGTGGTGGACGTGGTAGAGACCGTGGACTGGTTGCTCGCACTTGCACCATGATTGGTGAACCTACTTTGGAGATGGACGAAGAAGAGCAAGCCACCATCCACGTAGCTGTGAAACATCAAGGGCCCAACCAACAATTTTTTGATATCCACCCGACTACTTATTAAGGTAGACCTTTTCATCTTCTAATTGATTGTGGTAGTACCATTCATTTCTTTCTCCAAAATGCTTGCAAAAATTACAATTAAGTTGGAAACTAGCTCAGAAAATGATGGTAGAGTTAGCCAGTGGTTGGGGAAAGAGGAAGTATCCCATCACTATGTGGAAGATCTTAAGTTTGAATCCCATCACTATGTGGAAGATCTTGAGTTTGAATTGGCCACTTTAGAGTCTTGCCACTAAGAATATGATGGAATTCTTGGGATGGATTGGTTAATTGAAAATAGTGTCGACGTTTGTTGTGTAGAGGGAAACATCACTTTTAAGAGTAGCCAAGGCCAAGTAGTGTTAGCCCAGGGAAAAACTGTTAAACCTAAATCTCAGTTAGCCAAAGCCAATCGCCTTCTTAAGAGAGTGCGCAAGGGACAACATATCTTTCTTGTCAAACTCAATAAGGTAGAGGAATCTAGTTCAGAATCAAGACCCTCTTGGCTCTAAGAATTTTTTTGATGTATTCTCTGAGGAACTTACAGAGCTCCCACCATCTCGTGAAGTAGATCATGTGATTGAGCTAATCCCTGGGGTTGAATAAGTCTCAAAGAGACCCTACAAGATGTCCCTTCATGAAGCCATTGAGCTCAAGGAATAACTTCTTCAACTCATTGAGCAAGGATTTATTTGCCCTATTAATTCTCCATGGGGAGCACTTGTCCTCCTTTAAAAAAAAGAAGGATGATACACTTCATCTTTGTATCGACTACCGAGGGCTAAACCAAGTCACTATAAAAAACAAGTACCCCATTCCTCGCATCGATGAAAGGCTTTATGGGTCCAAGGTTTTCTCCAAGGTAGATTAAGGTATGGCTACTATCAAATTAGGATCAAAGAAGCAGATATTTCCAAAACCACTTTCAATACCCGCTATGGCCATTATGAATTTATAGTAATGCCATTTGGATTAACCAATGCCCCAGCTACCTTCAACCACATGATGCAGGATATATTTTGACCCTACTTGGATGAATTTGTTCTTGTCTTTTTTGATGAGATTTTGATCTATTCCAGTCAGTGGAGGAACATGAGGAGCATGTATGCGTAGTGCTACAAACATTGCATGAACATAAAATCTATGCCAAGAAGAGTAAGTGTACCTTATTCACTCCTCAAATTGAATATCTAGGGTTCATTTTCTCCCTAGATGGCATCTCAATAGACCCCACTAAATTCAAGGATATATTGGAATGGCCACTAGCTCAGTTAAAGAAATCCTTGGATTTCTAGGTATCATAAGATGGTATAGAATCTTTGTTAAGGATTATGCCATGGCCGCACCCTTGAATGACCTCCTAAAAAAAAAGGAGTGTAGAATAGTGTGGTTTACCAGTCCACCAAGCTAGTTTTGACCAGCTTAAAGCCATCCTTACTTCAGTGTAAGTTCTAAAGCTCCCTGATTTCACCAAACAAGGAGTTTGAAGTTGTCACTGAAGCTAGTAGCCTTGCACTTGGTGATGTCTTAAACCAAGAAGGAAGACCCGTGGCTTACCCCTCTCGCAAATTGAAACCCTATGAATTCAATTATGCCACCCATGATTTAGAACTCTTAATAGTTGTTCATTGTCTCAAGTTATGGAGACACTACCTCATAGGCTGCAAGTTCCAACTTGTAACCGACCACAAGAGCTTAAAGTGGATTTTCACCCAGCTCAACATGAGGCAAAGGACATAGATTGAAATTCTACAAGAATTTGATTTTGCCATGGGAAGGATAATGCCATGGGAAGGATAATGTTGTCGCCGCCAAGTCCTTCGCCAAGTCCTTCATAAGTGCAATTCAGATAACCCTATCCTAGAGAAGGTGAAATATGCCTCACTTCATGAACTTGATCACTAAAAGCTGATGAACTTAGTTCAAAAGGAAGAACCCACAGTAAAGGAGAAGGCCTTAATCAAGGATTACACTACTAATAAGTGTCTCTACTTCATGCATAGGTTATGTATCCCTAAGAATCTTATTCTAAAGAAGATGATCATGCACATGAAGCTCATGATAGCCCTGTAGTAGCAGGATACCCAGGCTATGCAAAAACTCTACATGTCTTAAGGAGAAGCTACTTTTGGCCATGAATAGAGAGAGATGATTATTATTGTAAGATATTCATGCATAAACTTTTGTTAAGAATGTGGATAAAAAATATTCATGCATAAACTTTTGTTAAGAATGTGGATAAAAAATATAAAAATGGGCTTAGGATGTTCTTTCCCTAATTATGATTGCTTCTTACCTAAAAATAGCTTATAAAATGGTTAAAATCAATATTACAATGTTTCTAAGACATGTTTCATTCGAACTCTATCATAAAAAAGGAATGAAATATGATAAATAATGAATGAGCTATGAAAATAACATGAGGTATCACACTTCTCCAAAATAGTTATTGTTCTTCAAGATAGAAATACAAAGAATCTTGTCATTAATTGTCTTACAATTTTACATGTGTTGGATACTAAGACTTCACTTGTGGAGGACTATCTCAAAAGTTTTCCACATGTTCTCTATACTAAGATTTAATGAAAAACTTGTGGAGGATTAAGTTTCCACATGTTCAATACCAAGACCCAATGGAATTATATATTGGTACAGCTCCTTTAATTGGAATGATATCTTTAAAAAAACAAGAATCTCTTATGGTATAAATCTTGGTAATTTGGCATTGATTCGTTGGGGGATGAGGAGAATATGGAGTTCTTTAGAGATCTATATACCACATAGTATTTACGATGATTAACCTTGTTTAAAGATGTATGAGCTTTTGTTAAATGTGCAAGGAAGGGTGTATCCATGAGTACAGAGTTGCTTAGCCAAATTGAGAAGGAATATTTGTCTATTAGTGTAATATGTGTTGGAGGCATACCTAATCCACATATCGTAGCGTATGTATATACAGACTGAATAAGTGATAAAAATTTCTCATTTATTGCTGTATACTAAATCATTTCCTATAATTGAAATGGTTTATGATATTGTTTCACATAGTAGAGGTGTCTAGTGAGACCACACTTGTAGAGGTGTGTTTGGATGGTGCTATTAGTTTTTGGATATGACCATAAATAGCCCATAAACATTTTCGTAGAGACATGGTTGGCCGTAGAGACATAGATATGCATTGCTAACCAAAGTGGTTGCAGGAGTAGACATGTGGATAGGCATGTATCTACTCGTGGGTTGGGAGTTGTACTCTTATTGGTTCACATAACTCTTGATTTTCTAGTAGTGCATAGACACTATACATCACATAGACGTAGTCTATGTGGAAATGTTATGCTGAACCACACCTCCAAGAGGGAACTCTACACATTCACCTAATGGATGAGCAATGAAACACAACTGTCGTGGGGTACTTACTAATGCTTCGAGCTCATGTCTCTTGAAGCCTCCAAGCTTGCATATATGCTCCAAACTCCAAGCTCCACCTGGACCTCACTGTCACCGTGGAGTTGCTCACACCATCACATAGGCCAATCAAACTCTCTCTCACTCTCTCATACAAGCATAAACACACAAGCATGAGAGAGGCACAATACTAGAATGCTCTCACTCCTCACTCTCTCACAAGTACAAAGGAAGAGCTCTCAATAGCACAAAAAGGGGATTGTGTTCTTTCATTATGAGAAAATACCTTATATACAATTGGCCCTTATTCACACTTGGGTGCCCAAAACTTACTAATTAGGCCTTGGGTGGCCAATGTCTCATAATGTACAACCTTTATAGTGCCTTTACATAACACTTATTAATGTCCTCAATTGAGGATCATGGTGTTAATCCAAATGGGATTAACATTCCCCCTTTCTTGAAGTAGGTTTTGTCCTTAGAGCCTGTTATACCGAGGTCTGAAGACCTGGTCACCGAATTCATGGCGATAGAAATTGCAGCGAGACTGGAGTTTCTTGAGTGTGCACTGGAATGCCAAATGGGACTTATAGAACCTTGTGTCGATCATGTCTTCAAATGTTATGTGCATGTAACCTCTATCTGTTGGCCCTTAGTTCATATATCGAACTGTAGATGCTGAGCCTCATAGCCATCATAAGGTTCTCTAGGTTGGTCTATCAGAACCACTAATAACTTCATGAACCTGACACTTGCTACAATTGCAGGATCTGGTATATTTTGCCAAGTTCTAATCCAATTGAGTAGTTGTTGTCTTTGTGCCTGAATACTCATGAGGTTGCCTTGGTGGAGATGGAATAGTTGCCAATATCTCCTCAGCCAGGGGCGGCAAGAGTGTTAGTGGGAAATTCTAATTCTGGTGGGGAGAAGGAAGCGTAGATGCATCTAGCTTATGAAGAAGTAGTAGGAGGCGTGCTTGGATAGGGATTAAGAAGCCTACTACTAGCGATATTAGTATACACAGGGTAGGTGTTTTTGAAAAAAGAAGATAGATCCTCATCCTCACCGTGACCCAAACTAGGGGGTGGGTGGCTAGGTTTGTGAGCTTAAAAAAAGGTTTGAATTTAAGGGATTTCTTCATTATCCACATCTGGGTAATTTACGTGAGTTGCATCAAAATTATTGCTTACAGTGGTAAGCATAGCTTCTAAATGCTTACAGTGGTAAGCTATGCTTACAATGGTAAGCATAGCTTCTAAATGCTTATGGATATTAGTATATAACTTAAGGATGCCCATTGGGTGATATAGGGTAGACCCACAAAGGTTTAAATGCTGGTGGGTATTATATACTTCTAACCACCAGTGACTAATTACCCATTAATAAGTATTAGCCATAACCTCATAGTTAGCCGGTGTTACTGGTATGTCATCTGGAACAAACAGGTCGAGTTTGTCGACCCTGTTGTCCAGAATTTTTGAATTTTGTAAGACACGACAACTACGGAGGTTGAGGCTATTGGATGCAAACAAGACATCTTGTGGGTTAGTTAATATCAGATCCCCCCCTCAAAATGCCCATAATGATGGTTGGGTCAGCATCACGCTCAGTATTTTGTTTAATAAGGGTTAATTCTCCTAAACCTATATCTTCAGCTAAGTTAATGTCATATTGAAGTAATGAGAGTGTTAGTGTAGACAAAAACAAGGTAAGAGTTTGAGAAGGGTCCCGAGGAGTTAGTGGCAATTGTCCCAATTTTGAGGCGTGCTCAAGGAGGGTACGTAAGTTATTTGAGGGCTTCGATCTTTGACTCCTCTCCTGTGTGGCTAGTTGGTGGGCTAGTTCTTGCATGTGGATATCAGTGTTCTGTAGAAATGGCTATTTCTCTGATCATTCGTTTAGCATCTAGCGCTTTGAATCTTCTTGTGCTCTTCTGGCTATAGCTTCTCTTTGATTGGCGTCAGTAATTTGAACTACCTATTGTGTTGCAAATCTTTGTGCATCATCTTGTAATTGGTTTTCTAGTTGTGATATTGTTTCTTGGCTTCTTTGCACCGCTGTTTGGTTCATGAGATGATTATTTCATTGAGAGCCTTTAGTTTTTCTACATGTGTTTTGTTAACGTGTTGCAGTCCTTATACTCTTCCTTGTTCTTCTTTGAGGCTGGTTGTGAGGAGCTCTATCTGTTGTCGAAGCATATCTGCAATATGCTTTGTGCTCTCCTGGTACTCCCCCATTTCCTTGGCATGCCTAGTTGTTAGGCCTTTTGTGTGAGCTATCTCCCTTTGTATCTGCTCCTTTGCTTGCTCCAGCCTTGCATTTAAGTCAGTGTTCTCATTTATTTTTTGTATAATGGTTTGACTCAAAACCAAGTTGTTGCTCTCTAAAAACAAGTTGTTGCTCTCTAAAAACCAAGTTGTTGCTCTCTAATGCACTGTATCTTGTTTCTTGTTGTTCTGCAGCTTGTAAACTCCTTATGATTACTTCTTTATGAGTTTCCTTTGCTGCCAAGGATCTTTCACACTTTGTGTTTGGGCATTGGCCTCTTGTAGTAGCTGATTCCATAGGCTGGCATTCCTATCGTGCAACATGTGTGTTGTCAATAAATGGCAACGCCATACCTTCTGTTCTTGTTCAAGTGGCCTCACTTATTTTTGTATGGGGATCATTGAGGAGTGTGTCGAGACCTTCCAAGGTGTCTTGGAGGAATTGTTGAGTCCATCTCCTTGAATGAACCAAGATGCAACAGTGGCTCGTCTTCATCCAATCTTCTTTGTTTGCTTGGCATGGACATTTCTAGGGAGTGTGGCCTCTTACTAGATTCTGCTGGTGTTACTAAATCTTGTTGTGCAATTGATGCCTCCTCGTGTACTGGTCCTTCCAAAGTCTGATCTTTCAGTGGGGTAAAACTATAGCCATTCTACTAAGGCCGACTTTTTCCAGCTTATCTTTTACTTCTGCATCTTCCAACAGATGGAGGCATTCTTTACTGTGGCACTGAAGAGTGATTTTCCCATGTGGTGTAATGACCTGTCTTCTGATGAGTTTTCCCTGGAAGGACTCGGCATAAGGTCCCAAGAAGTTGCTCCTTAGCTTGCTGGCACTCTAGGACTCACTCTATGGCATAGCTAGCTTGTGTTGGAGGTCGTTGCTCCCGGGACTCAGATTCTGACATAGACATTTGTACAAGCATATATTGTTAGTCGAATGACTAGTGGAAGCCACCTCCCACATTTTTTTGTGTGTTAGTATGTTAGTGAAAGATGGCCTTCACACATAGTAAAATGTGTGAATTTGAAGGTGTGAAAAGTTTTCGTGAAGCTCCAGACTTGGGGATGTGAAGTTCTCCCGTGAAAGTGTCCCGTGAAGTTCTCCTGTGAAGGTCTCCCGTGAAGTTCCCTCGTGAAGGTCTCCTGTGAAGTTCCCTCGTGAAGGTCTCCCGTGAAGTTCTCCTATTTGTGAAGGTCTCCCGTGTGAAGTTCTCCCTTAAAGTTCCCTCGTGAAGTTGCAGACTTGGGGACGTGAAGTTCCCCGTGAAGTTCCCTCGTGAATGTCTCCCGTGAAGTTCCCTCGTGAAGTTCTCTCATGAAGTTTACTCGTGAAGTTCTCCCGTGAAGTTCTCCCGTGAAAGTCTCCCGTGAAGTCTCCTCGTGAAGTTCTCCCGGAAGGTCTCCTGTGAAGTTCCCTCATCATGAAGTTCCCATGTGAAGTTCCCTCGTGAAGTTCTCCCGTGAATTCTCCCGTGAAGTTCTCCCGTGAAGGTCTCCCGTGAAGTTCCCTCGTGAAGTTCTCCTGTGAAGTTGCAGACTTGGGGACGTGAAGTTCCCCCATGAAGTTGCAGACTTGGGAACGTGAAGGTCTCCCGTGAAGTTTCCGCGTGAAGTTCTCCCGGAAGGTCTCCTGTGAAGTTCCCTCGTGAAGTTCTCTCGTGAAGTTCCCTCGTGAAGTTCTCCTATGAATTCTCCCGTGAAGTTGTCCCGTGAAGGTCTCCCATGAAGTACCCTCGTGAAGTTCTCCTGTGAAGTTGTAGACTTGGGGACGTGAAGTTCCCCCATGAAGTTGCAGACTTGGGAATGTGAAGTACTCCTGTGAAGTTGCAGATTTTTACATATTTGCGTGACAATGAAGCTTGTTTTTATTTGTTTTCTATACCTTATGTTTTCATGCAGTTATTTTTTAGAAGGCGGATTTGCATTTTTTGTTTTCAATTATTTTTCAGTCCATGAATTGGCAATCAAAAGAGATATACTTTAAACACTCGCCCCAAAACTTTATACATTTAAAAGAAACAACAAAATGAAAACAAAGAATCAAAAAAGAAATAAAAAGAAGGGTATAGCTCCCACCTTGAGAAGGCGCAAAGGCAATGTCGGGAGTCAAAGAGTCAAAAGCGCACAAGGGACATGTATAACCCAGCCACAATAGTGTGAACGGCAGTGCCATCAGTATAGAATGAGCACAACAACAAGATCGACGGCCAACAAAACCACAACAACAAAACGGCAACAATGCTATAGCACATGAGTTCAAGTCCCACCATTGGTCATATATGCCCTTGTGTTGCATTCTACCGCGCTAATACCTCTCTCTCTCTCTCTCTCTCTCTCTCATGGCAGAGCGCACAAAGAAAATGACATCTCCAATGTGGGTGGCTTCATGGCTGCAAGCAACATTAGTTTAAAACTCTATTGGCTACAATGAGTAGGCGCCTTCTATAGCAGTCGGGTGTGAGCACCTCTATTTTCTCCACCTTATCCTCTCCATACACAGGCAGAGAGACACGAAGAGAAAAAACTAGAGATAAAAATAAAACAATTGAAAAAAAATAAAAATAAGACAAAGCTCACGGAGAAGCGAGAGAGAGAGAAGAATGATTCTCAGCTCTAATACCAATGTTATATCACCCTAGTTGTTGCCATAGCCAAGGAGGGCTTCGAGCTCTAGTGTCCACCCAACCATGAGGAGTGTGGATAAGTGTCCACACTACCAGGCTTATATAGTGGCATGCCTACACTAGCGCGGCTGCCCACGGTCCTTCAACCCAGGCGCCTCACCCTTGAGCCCCCGACACACTCATCATATGCACCCGGTGTATGGACTCCATGTCCGATCGAGCTTCGCCGTCATTTACAGGCGACTGTGCATGCCGTTTATACAGGCTATGTGACAATGTTGGTAAACTATTATTGTCTATGCAAGATGGCAAAATGAAGTACTTTTGGTAGACTTACTTCATGTTCCAAACATTACAAAGAGCTTGGTTTTTATTGGATAGATGGTTGACTAGGGTCTGTATGTGAGGTTTAATCCTCAAGGATGTTTTGTGGAAGACTTCAAAAATCAATTCTACTTGGTTACAAAGGGTAACAGAATTGGCAAGACATTTGCTTTCGATGTGAACATGTCTGAGGTGAAGTCAATCATGTTTATGCATAGGATATATGACATTATAGATATTTAGATGTGGCACAAGCACATTGATCATTGCGCATAGGATATATTTGTCACTATAGATATTGAGATGTGGCACAATTGTTTGGTCATGTGAATATTTAGTGGCGAAAGTCTATATAAGCCCAAAATATTGTTGCAAATTTACCAAAGTTTAAGGTTGATGTTATGCATAAAAAGTACATGAAGCATGCCAGATTAGTATAAGTAGGCTAAACATGTTTTTCCATATAAGCACATTAGTACAAGGCCATTGGTGGATGTTATACATTTAGATGTATGAGGACCAAACAAGACTACAATAATAACAAGTTACAAATATTATGTTACATTCATGATGATAGTAGGAAAGTGTGGTTTTATTTCATGAAGGAGAAAAGTGAGGTGTTTGCTCACTTTTAGAGATTTAAACCTTGGTTGGGAAGGAAAAAGGCATGTAAATAAATGCTACTATGAGAGTGACGACACGAATGCTACTATGAGAGTGACGACACGAATGCTACCATTCCGATTCATCATAATGGATACTAGGAAAAAGGCATCCTGGATGGTGGGGGAGGTGTCAGCATCATTAGCAAACATTGCTAGGAAAATTAGGGTAAGCTGGATCTAAAAAGAGCAGATCTAATCATTTTATTGGGACTATTAGTTGCGTGACCAAATACACTCAAACAACCTGATATATAATCGTTGCTGCCATGGACTATTATACAAAATGGGTTGAAGTTCGGGCTACTTGTAAAGCTGATGCATGCTCTACCACCATAAAATTCCTATATGAGTTCGTAATCACATGGTTCGGATGCCCCCTTGAGATTGTGAGCGACAATGGAACACAATTTATTAATGAGGTAATCTAATTTCTCTTACAAGAATTCCTTGTCACTCATAGAAAATCTTCCCTATATTATCCCCAAGCTAATGGCCAAGCAGAAATCACCAAAGAAGTCCTATGTGCCATTCTCACCAAAGCTGTTGAGGCCAGCCCACAATGATTGGGAATAAAATTTACCACAAGCACTTTGGGCCTATCGAGCTTCCTACAAGGCTGCTACCAATGTGATACCCTTCAGTTTGACCTATGGTACTGGAACGGTTATGCCAATGGAGTTCTTAGTCCCAAGCTTATGCATTGCTATACAAGAAAAACATCACAGGGAATGTCTTAGCTGTTCAGTAATGACTTGGTCACAAACAGGGAGCAAACCACATCCCTACAGATATGCCAGCTCACAGAAGGGGAAACCAAGGATGAGGAGGATACGGAGATGTATGCATCATTACCTCCCCCGGATTTATGTGAGAATTGGATGCATGTGTTGGCCACAATTAATGTGATGCAACCTAAGGGAACCCAGTATTTGGATTCCGAAAACATCCCTATGACTTCTATTTGCAGCATGGTTGATTGGCAAACCATGGATGGGGAGTCAATAGAGAAGACATCAAGTACAGAAGGCACCATGGCGCGAATTCGAACCAGTAGTTAGCACATCAGGCGATGGCAGAAACAAAAACGGTGCTACCTAGCCCGATGAAATGCATTGCTGCAAAAGCAAACCAATGGATGCCCAATGGTTGAGATACCTTGAAGGGTACATGATGAATTCTCTAAGGATTGGGGCAAAGAGTTGAGTAAAATATCATTGGAAGGGAGGAATCTAGAGCAGCAGAACACCCTTAAGAAAATCGATAGACCCAAACTTACAAAAACAGGATGCAAAAAATGCAACAAAGCTTTGGTAGAGGCAAAACATGAGGCCAAGAAAATCATGGAAGAAACAAAAAAAAGACAATGAGGACAAAATGGATGTACTCTCAGTGCCTAACCATTTCAAGAACTATACAATTGATGATAGAAGAGTGGCCCTGTTAATAGCCACTAGGTTAAGAGAGGAAGGGCTGTCGACATCATACGATGGCCCGGCAGAAGTCAAGGAGGTTGATATTGCGGAATCAGGGGAAGAAGCAGGATCCGTATATATTGCCAAAGATTTGACCTCTGTAGAAGAAGTAGAGCTTATTGCTCTTCTCAAGGAATACAAGGATTGTTTCGCTTGGAACTATAAGGAAATGAAAGGGGTACCGCCCCAGGTGGTACAACATATGATTCCAATTATGGAAGGATCACTGCCTACCAGGCAGAAACCATACTAGATGAATCCAAAGTGTGCAGCAATTGTAAAGGAGGAAATTGATAAGCTCATTGTTGCTGCTGACTTTATCTATGAGATCGAACATACGGATTGGTTATCACCCATTGTGATAGTGCCTAAAAAGAATGGAAAATTGAGAGTATGCGTCGATCTTAAGAAAGTAAATGCAGCCACTCGAAGGGACCATTACCCATTGCCGTATAGCGAACATGTCCTGGAAAGAGTGGTTGGAAAGGAAGCATACAGCTTCTTGGATGGGTTTTCAGGGTACAACCACGTGTCCATAGCACCAGAAGACCAACATAAGATTGCCTTCAATACCATGTGAGGAACATTTGCTTACAAGGTTATGCCGTTCGGTCTGCCCCGGCAGCAACCTTTCAAAGATTGATGTGCATCGCTTTTAAGGACTACTTGCAAAAGTGGTTGGAAGTGTTTATTGATTATCTATGTGCACATTCTCAATGGGAAGATCATTTGAACTGTTTGAGGAAGGTGTTTGAGCATTGCCAATTATATCGGATATCACTAAACCCTTTGAAGTGCCAGTTGTGGGTTAAGCATGGTGTGATGCTAGGACACATAATCTCAAAAAATGGCATATCCACTGATGATAGCAAGGTCAAGTTGATCTTGGAACTACCACCGCCCACCAATTGCAAAGGTGTGCAAAGGTTTATGGGTCATGTGGGTTATTATCGATGCTTCATCATATTTTATGCAAAGATAGCCAGACCCTTGTATAAATTGCTCATTGTCTTTGAGTGGACCAAGGACTACTTCCGTGGGCTGGGTTGTATGTGCCCCCCACCTTTTCTCCTTTCTGACTATAGTAGATGACAAGGCAGCCACCCAGGTTACTAGGGTAGCCAACCAAAAAGGCCAGCAGAGCTTGCCTTACCAGGGAGCGCACTCAGTGGTGGGTTGTGTGTGTATAAGCACAACATTTGGAGTTGTTTGCAGAGCAGAATATCGGGCCACATTTAATCAGCAAATGCGTCACGAGTGCCACAAGATAAAAGACAAGGCTTTATAGCCTTAATAATTATTTATTGCAAAAAAACATTTGGGGAGGCTCCCAGAGAGCGTAACCTTGCACATACTTTAAATGTGTGTCTGGGGGTGTAAGTGAGACACACATGATGACATAAGTCATAACACATGTAGCCATGTTTAGGCAGTTTTGTGTTGTCATCGTAGCATAGATATGCAAGTGTACGCACTTTGGTCATAGATTGTTCATGTGTGCATAGTCACACACGATAGCATCATGGATTCAAAAGTAGGTGGAGCTCAAGAGTGAGGTATTGCACCCTACAAGTGACCATAATTACTACATCGATGGGTGCGCTTGAAGTATGGCATTAGCAACCATCTCTAGTGTTCATATCTTGGTTGTTACACATGCATGTGCAGCCATGTATCAACATGGAATTTGAGTGCTTTTAGCTTTTGTGCATGCCTATGGGGATCAAAGAGGATACAGTAAGTGAGGTCTTAATCTAGCATAGTTTGGAAATAGTTTGCGGGCGCGACGCAGCTCATTCACAACATCCACAAAAAGAATTGACACCTTTGAAGTTGCGATATGGGATTAGATATAGCTATTACCTCTAGTGCGTGTGTGTATCCCAAGAATTCGAGATGATTGAAGAGAGTGTAACTTGAATTTTTTTTGGCTCTAGGTGTACACAGTCATACAAGGCATGAGCACTGACATTTTCTAGTTTATGTGTGCGGAGTTACACACAAAGCTAGGCAAACAAGGACGTTAGCTTCCATTGTTGGGATAATGTATATCAATCCATTTCACATTTTTGTCTTGCATTTTTGGGCCGTGATGTTGTAGCCTAGCCCGTTGAATGTTTCACTTAACAAAGTTAAGCCAGAGACTCTGACAGTGCTTATATGGTCCTAGATTCATGAGACGATCTCTTAGATGAGGGCGTACTAAACAACCGCATTGTTGTGCTACTTCATAACCAAATTATATCATGCTTAGTCCACATAAATGTAAGTGCTCATGCATGGTCCAGATATCAATTGTTCTAAGTTTTGTAGTATTCTGAAAGTGAGTTCGGCAATGATCTTTGAGTTCGGAGTTTACTGAACACACATGAATTTGGGGTGTTGATGATGTTCATTGTCTAATAGTTCAACATGACTAATGTTAATCCCTCTTCCCTTTTGTGTTTTATTTTGTAAGTTAGCTTCTTATGCATGTCTCCTTAAGCATTTTTATGTTTTTCTCTTAATGAGGGGTTCTTCATCCCTTTACTTGGTGTCACTAGTTAGAAGCTCTTTTTTTAAGATGAAGATTGGATAGTAACCAAGTCATGTAGAAATTTTGATAAATGGAATATAAAATTTATTGTATTGCTTTAATGGATAGCTTGCTTTTCTCTCTTTTCTTTAGATTAAGGCAAGGCTTGATTAAGCATCCCCCATTTAGTAATTTTTATTAAGCCACAAGGGCTAAATAAATTGTAATAGGTTGTTTTCCTCTTAAGTAGAGAGTTTAATGGAAAGATTTTTTTCTTAATCATGGTTACGGTATTCATAATATTTAAGCTTATAAGAAGTTGATGTAAGAATAAGAGGCAACTCAAGGATTGTCTCGTAAATTCAAGTTTTTTTTTAAAGATAATGGAAGCCTCCTTACTAGTATTATCTTTTCATAAACTCTCTCATGAAATTATGAATTATCTCTAGAGTAGGAATGTTTAGCATATGTTGTTGTCTACCACCTATATGTGTGCTTATGCTTAGAAATACTCTAAAAGCTTAGTTTTGTCTCAATTCTTGGTAATTATTCTTAGGATTATTAGCCTAAAGCTCTTTCCCTTTAAATGAAGAGATTAAGAGACACTCAAGTAGATTAAAGAGGAACATTAGTCAACATTAACACCATGTAAGCTTGATTTTCTTATACAATTTTAGGTGTATTAACATTGGTACTAAAAGCGAAATGGGGTTACCTAAAGGGGCCAAGGTTCTCCTTCGGATAACTAGAAGGTCATAAAAATGCTTGACTAGTCTCCTTTTCTCATATAAAGAGACAAGTAAAGTCTAGAAGAGGTTTATGGCTTGGGTTGACCGAGGCTTATCCATAGCTCCAAGATCTTAAACTTATGTGAATAAAGAACTTATAAATTTACTTCTCTTGAAGCATGCATTCTTCCTTAACTCTCCAAGCATTATGGGTTAAAGAGATTTAGTTTATGTAAGTCAAGATGATAGAAGTGAGCAACTATTTGTGATGTAGCATCATATGCTCAGTTTCACAATAGGAGATGTGTCAAGATGATCTAGAGATGTTTGTTATAGTATATGGATTCTAGTGTCTCTAAACACATGACCAGTCATGGTGGTGAGTGGTTTAGAGACATGCAAAAAATGAAAAAACTAATGGGTACATCATCATAGCGGCCATAGCCAAGGACAACTCCGAGATCTAGTCTCCACCCAACCATAGAGGAATGTGGATAAGTGTCCACATTGCCGAGCTTATATAGTAGCCTGCCTGCCCACACTAGCCCGCGATCGCCCACGGTCCTTCGACCCGAGCGCCTCATCCTTGAACCTCGGACACACTCGTCACATGCACTCTAGCATGCTACGGGGGCGGCTCATGCATGCCGTTACAGGCTATGTGACATTACTCCCCCCCCCTTCTAAAGAGTTTTTGTCCACGAGCAAAAACAAACTAAAGAAAGTTGTTGGTAAGCATATATAGTTTTTCTCACTTGAGACCTTTTCTAACCTATCCTTCCACACTTAACAATTACCTATCGGTACACAATACACCTCATGTTCCGGTCTTTGAACCTAAGAATTCTCCTTGGTTTATGTGTGGAAGTACGGTAACTCCAAGGACTCAACTAAAACTTTAAGATAAACTACGTTGTCTTGGTGATACATTGTTTTCACATGCCACTGATATGAAAAACTAGGTGTACTCGAGAGCTCTTTGGCAACTCAAGTTTGTAGACTACGCTACCAACCATTTGTAAACTATGCTACTAAATATTTGTAGACTACGCTACCATGCTATGATACCAACTTGTTGACTCGTCTCCTTTCATAGCTCTATAGCCATAGGAGATCTAGACTAGAGTTTACAAAATAACAAAAATGGAGAAAATCTAGTCATGAACAATAAAAAATAGATTCCAAAAGTGAGAGGTACTCCTCTCTACTAGATTATTCATCTATGCATAAGCATATGCTCTAGAACCTCGTTGGGTTTTTAGTTTGACCACCATCAATCTACGGATGGTTGATTTCACTTTTACTTAGAGTCATATTTAACCTTTGAAGATTTTCCTTCAAAGATAACTATCAAACTTTCTATCTCTACCCCACTATATCTACAGGGGCAAGCTATATAGTTTGTAGAGATGTTTAATAAAGAGCCTAGTGAACTCAGATGTTTTCACATCTTTTTTGTTGGAAGAAACTTTGTAAACCTATTTACTCTTCCCTTCAAAAGAAGAGTTTTTGTCTGTGAGACAATGGTTCAGAAAGTTGTAAACAAGTGTCCGTTTGTAGACCATATAGTCATCTACACCTGTAACTTCCTTAAGTACTACCGTTAAGGAAAGTAAGACATATAGCACATATTTTCCTTAAGTAGTACAACCAAGGAAACATGCAACACTCGTGTTTCATCTAGAACACCAAACCATAGTTGCCACTTGCAACTATGAAGAAAGATGTTAATAAAGCACAAATTGCTACTAAGGCCATCAAATAACATCATGCCTTTAATATACGCTAAAAGCTCTCAAATCCTCAAGAACCTCATACTGAATGTACTCCGACATTCAAGGAATTCCTTTACATGTTCTATGACATCAAAGATGTTTTTCTTTTGTGGTTAGAAGCCACATGGACTTTAATTCAACAAATTTGCGCAATTGTTTACAAGTCTTTAGCAAATTGTTCTATAATGTGGTAAAGTTCAATTGACCACATAGTTTAAGAAAAGCTACACTTTCCTCTCTCCAAAAGTTCTTGTGTTTCCAAGAACAGTTTACATATCTTGCAAATGAAGATGATTTCTTGTTAATCCCATTTGGATTAACACCATGATCCTCAATTGAGGACATTAATAAGTGTTATGTAAAGGCACTATAAAGGTTGTACATTATGAGACATTGGCACCCAAGACCTAATTTTAGTAAGTTTTGAGCGCCCAAGTGTGAATAAGGGCCAATTGTATGTAAGGTATTTTCTCATAATAAAAGGACACAATCCCGTTTGTGCTATTGAGAGCTCTTCCTTTGTACTTGTGAGAGAGTGAGGAGTGAGAGCATTCGAGCATTGTGCCTCTCTCATGCTTGTGAGTTTATGCTTGTATGAGAGGGTGAGAGAGAGTGTGACTGGCCTATGTGATGGTGTGAGCAGCTCCACGGTGACAGTGAGGAGGTGGAGCTTGGAGTTTGGAGCATATATGCGAGCTTGGAGACTTCAAGAGACACAAGCTCGAAGCATTGGTAAGTACCCCATGACAGTTGTGTTTCATTGCTCATCCATTAGGTGAATGTGTAGAGTTCCCTCTTGGAGGTGTGGTTCAGCATAACATTTTTGGCGTCGCTGCCAGGGAAACACCTTTGTTTCTTCCATACTCTTAGAGTTTCAGCTCCCATTGCATAGTATTCATTGTTGCCTTTGCATTTTGGTAATGCATTGTGTGGAAAATGGAAGGATAAGGTGTGTGTGGTTTTAAAAAAAATTATAGTTTTGATGCTGTGAGTATTGTGGAAAGTAGTTTAGGAAAGGATTCATTGGTTATTCTTGATAAGTTGATGTTAGCACCACAAAAAAAATAAAAAAAAAATTATGTGTTGTTTTCTTCTTTTTTCAAAAATTCAACAAAATAAAAAACACAAGGGACCATTGATTGAGCCAGGAACTTGCATTCCATTCCCTAGAATTGGCACAATCTAATTTTCATCAATTGGATAAGTATTATGCACCCAAGACTACAGACTATAAATTACCGACGCAAAAAACTTCACGTGAACGTGCAGGAAGTTGTTCACGACGACATGAACCATTTTTTTGCAATTTCACACCGTGAGTCACTCACGAAATCAGCGTCGAAATTTCAGCCAAAAATTGTGGGATTATATTCCAAAAATAGAAACCCTTATCCTAACACCTCTGACACGATTCAATCCACTAAAAATTGGATCACGTGAAAGTGCAATAGACTTTCACGACGTGAACCATTTTCGAAGGAGTTCATGACGTGAAACACTTTTGAAGTAGTTCACGGCGTGAAACACTTTTTGTTTCATGACGTGAACTTAATCCTGCTGTTTCACGAGAAGACCAAAACCAATGAATTGAAAAAACTAAGGCTGTGAGGTTTGGATAAAGAAGGAATTAATCTTAAAGAGAAAGATTGGATCACGTGAAAGTGCAGTGGACTTTCACGACGTGAACCATTTTTGAAGTAGTTCACAGGGCGACGTGAAATACTTTTGAAGTAGTTCACGGCGTGAAACACTTTTTGTTTCATGACGTGAACCATTTGTTTTACAGTTTCAGACGTGATCCTAGTTCTGCTATTTCACGGTGTGAATTATTCTCTATTAATTCACGCCTTCTAAACAGAGTGATAGAACAAGGTATTGAACCAATTGGATTGGATACTATCTTATCAAATCATACATACATGCACTTAAGATCTGGAAAACTCATCGAAGACGATCTCATGCCTGACAGTGCATCAAATCATTGAGGAACTTCCTATCAAAGAAGTGTGGGATCGGGACAGTCTGCAAAGCACACACTTGAGTGTCTTGAGAAACCTGACCACCGTAGAAACCAATAGTGAGGAATCCATGGAAGAAGGACTAAGATACATTGGGTTTGGGGAAGGTGATAAACCACACTTTCCAACTAAGTCAAGTGGGGTCATTGATATAGCACGGGGATTTTTTGGTCTCCAAACCAGTCATGATGAAGAGGCATAATCTACGGGCATGGGTCTATCAACTAGCGCTGGACTCGGTCCAAGATAAGAAGTGCCATTCCAGACATTGAATTCTAGGTTGTCAAATACTGGCACCCCTCGAATTAGGCGAGATACAGAAAATGCAGTTAGGACGGGTCAAATATTCTTTCCCACCACCGAGGAACTGGAATTGGACTTCCAACGAAGTGAGGTGGAACGACAACTCTGAGAATTGAACTTAAGAAAATAGGAGCTTGATACTCGCAGGACAAGAGTTGAGAGAAAGGAGACAGATAATGTTAACCATCTCCAATCACAAGGAAAGGAATCTAAAAACAGGTAGAGGCGATGGGGATATTCCGAACCTAGAACCCATCAATGAGGAACCCAGAATAGAGGAAGGGGTTATAACCAGAGAAGAAGAGGGTAACATAGCCAACTTGGCTGTAGAAGTTGAGGACTGGCTCTATACCAAGAAGGACATAGAGCTAATGACCCTACATTCCTACAAGATATGGAGCTCTTAATTACACAAAGACGCACAGAAGCTACTATTGGAAAATCTCACTAGGATACCACAATTGGACAAGTCCACGAACCTGAGATACCAAGAAGAGCCAATATGGGTAGGGGACGAGGTCTGGGGGGCAATTCCCCAGAGACCTAGAAACAATTCAGCCATGGATGTTAATGGAGCCACAAGGATAGACTTGTTAAATATTATTGCTACTAAGATGGGTAGGGGGATGGCCAGGGAGTTGGGTTCTACCTTAGAACCTCGACCTTCCTAGATGAAGCCCCATATCATCTCAAAACTTGTCCAAAAATTCTCTGGGGATGGAGATCCTATCCAGCATCATGTAGAGATTTTTGAATCTACATGTGAAACCTACAGACCAGTCAGTGATGTGACCATGATACATGCTTTTTCTCTGACCTTAGAAGGAAAAGCTCATCAGTGGTTTAGAACCCTTAAGCCTGAGGACAAGGTTAACTTCACCAGGTTAAAAAACATTTTTGTGCCCAGCTTTGCACGTAGTGGTGATAGGTGGAGCCCTATGGCCCAACTACATAACATCAAACAGAAAGAAGATGAGTCTATGAGAGACTATGTTTCTCACCTGAAACACTTGAATTCAAGATGGGCAAGACCATTACTGTATTGTGCACATTGTGTAAAATTGGGCAATCATGACACATCATCGTGTAGATTTCCAAGGTTTCAAAATATAGAACAACTGCAAACAAATAGAGCCCCATTGGCTTTGCCGGCACCACCTATGCAAACCATTGCCCACTGCTGTTCAACCCAACCTTTCTTACTTACCTAAGGGGATTTTTCGGGTACAAGACCCTTTGCCCTTGCCACCACCAATTCTACTGCCACAACCCAACCTTTCTTACTTACCTAAGGGGATTTTTCGGGTACAAGACCCTTTGCCCTTGCCACCACCAATTCTACTGCCACAACCACCACAGGCCAAGATCAATCAAGTAGTGATTGAAGAGCCATCGGAAGATATTGAATTGGTATGGAAACTAGAATATAGTGGGGAATACTATGAGGATATGGATGATGTCACGCTAGAGTATTATGTCCTACAAAATAATAAGCCAGTACTTGTGTTTCAAACCATGGTACAGTGGAAGGGCAAGGAAATCAACTCAAATCTGAGAAGAGGGCCTTTACAATGCTATGGTTGTGGTGGGCCACATCGAGTAGCCGAATGCCCTAATAAGAATATGACTCATACACACCAGCCACAACAAGTAGTGACCACACCCAATGACATGCCAGTGCTCACTTGCATTAAGTGTGGAATTGATCATCTGATCAAAGACTATCCCTACCAACGAGCAAGTGGTTCAGCTTCTACTGCTAATCAAGCCACCATTCGTACCATTAGTGTACAGTCTGGGAAGATCACACCGCTCAATGTCCTAACACAAGCTCAAGCTCAGTCAGGTGAAAAAGGGAGGAACCGGATGGATGCTACTATTTCCAAATCTGGTTGCAGAAGAAGAGTGAAGAAATTAGGAAAGGGGGACACACGGGTTACAATCCAAGATGGATCCGAAGAAGACACAATTGATACCATATCCACACAATCAAAGGAAGAGGGGAGTCAAGGGATCAATCTGGAAGGGTTAGACTGGGGAAAACAAGGAGAACAACCAACAACCCCAAGGGGGGTTGGTGAATATCCTAATGCTGACGAAGAAATAAGGAAGTTAGAAGATGCCAAGGCCCTAGTTGAAAAATACCAACAAATTTATGAAGCCGACGAGCCTAGGGGTAAGGGATACCATCTATCCATTGGATGTACCACCCCACAAGAGGGCCTTGAACCTACCCACCCCGATTCGGGAAGAAACTGAAGCAGACTCCCAAAAACAAACACAATGACTAGATTATTCGAGGAAAATGAGTTGGGGGAATCCATTCATTCCTTCCCTGTCACGTAGGCTGTAATGCCTGTGGTGGTGACCGACGGCGGCAGACCGGATGGCCGTGTCAGTGGGAGAGGACGCCCATGCGGAGTCATGGGCGGCCAGGCTAGTGTGGACGGCAGGCCACACACTATATAGCCTGGGGGATGAGGGGCAATCTTCATTCTTCCTCTATGGCTGGGTGGTGAGCCAGAGGCCGTCCCCTCTTGTGGTAACGCCCGTAGCGGCGTTACGGGAATGTAACACTGGTATCAGAGCGTGGTTCGATGGGATTGTCAGAGCCCGCGCGTGACCGGGGGATCGAAGCCTACTCGATGGTTTTCGACCATTCGTCTCCTTATCCTTATCTCGAATGGAGGGTGTGGAGGGAGGCAGCCATGGAAGAATGGAGGGGAAGAACTCTCTCTCTCTCTCTCTCTCTCCCCGTCACACACAACAAGCAATGGAGGTAAGCAATTTTTGTTTTTTTTCTCTCTCTACGTTGAAATGGTCTGCAAACTGAATTCGTTTGGTAGGAGAGAAAAATCGACTCTCTATACTGTGTGGGGGAATGGAGGGGGGGCGAAGCAACAGCCCCACTGCGAAGAGAGAGAAATACTCTTGCGTTGAGTGGGGGGGGCGAAGCAACAGCCCCACTGCGAAGAAGGAGAAGTCGCCTCTTGCGTTGAGTGGGGGGGGCGAAGAGCAGCCCCACAGCCCCACGCTTTTACTCACGATTTGAAGCTGCTGCTGAATGGCCGAATGGAGGGTTGACCTGCGCTACCAACCAAACTGTATAAGGCTGGAATGATGACCTCCGCGACTAGCAAGGCCAGGCGGCGATGGCGGGTGTGTGAGGTGAATGCAATACCAGAGCCGCCTTGAAGGGGCTGACTGGCGCAGAGCCCATGGAGACTTGCGCTGACTGGGTAAACCCGCTATGAAGGGGCTGACTGGGGAACCCGACGTGAAGGGGCGAAGAGCAGCCCCCAGCGAAAGGCAGGCGCAAACCAGCCCCATAATGGCCTGCGTAGCGTGGGTGGGCAAAGACCAGCCCACGAAAGTCTGCGTGAACGCCGTGTCTTGTCTCGCTGATGGAGGGCGTCGGTGTTGTCCATGCCTGAGCAGACACCTTGGAAGGGCGTGCAATGCCGTCAAACCAGGGCCAGGCCAGCCTTAGGCGCCCAAACGGCGGCCAGCCAGCCGGCCAAGCGACGCGGCGGCGGCGCCGGCCAGCCAGCCCCAGCGGCGGCCAGCCAGGGGCGGCAGCGGCCAAAGCAGCCCAGCCACCAGCGCTGCAGGCGGCGAGAAAAGAAAGAAAGAAAAAAAAAGGGGGGGTTAAAAAATCATTTATTTTTTTAAATATATTTTCATCATTCATTTTTATGAATAATGAAAATAACGGGCGGCCAGCCCTTGATACCACATATGGGCATGCCCAGCGCACAGCTGGCAACGGGGGTGGCCAGACTCGGCCCTAAGGACACTCCCCACAAGCGGGCGGCCACGCCCGAAGCGGCGAGGGCCGGCCCGGCCCGTTATTGTTTTATTTTATTAAAAAAAAAAACACACAAAACAACGGTACACCTCACGAAACAAACCCAACACGACCGTCGTGCCGTGTGGCCGTAGTGCCTGTTTTCCACGAAAGAGACCCACCGCACATGGCCGTAGCGTCGCGTGCTAAGAAAGAGACAAATCCCACTGTCGTAGTGCCGAGTCCTTCAAGGAGAGCCGTTCTATGGCCGTAACGCCTCGAGAATAACACGTGGTGATCACACATTTGGTTCGGAGAGACTAAATTTAAGTTGAGCATAGACTTAGTGTTGACCATCAAAGTCACGTAGTTTGGCTAGTGTAAATCTAAAACTGAGGTGTGTTTTACTTGGGCTAAGAAGACCGGCAATGGCGTCAGTTGTGCCCAAATTAGACGAAGTGCTTATCACGCGAAATCAAGGTAAGCCTAATTGAGCCGTAGTGCTCATAACCCTTCACAATCTTTTAACAGATGCTCGAAGATTGTGATAAACTTTGGCAAATGAGAACCATGTACAAGCGTAGTCTTGATGTGGTTATGCCTCGTGTCCAAACAAGTTGCTTACTGTTTGTAGCAATAAAAGGCCTTGGCCCGTAGAGGCAAGCTGGCCCTTGTTAAAAGTAACAAAATAGTGTCACTACTTGGGCCTAGAGAGTGGTGACTAGTTTGATTTAGTCACGTGATTGCCTGGTAAAGTTAATCCCTAAGGTGTGTATTACTTGGGAAAAAGGGGCTAGTAGTGCTGCTAGAGTATTCAACTGAATGGTTTATCTAGGAGTACTAATCTGAGGGATTAGCATACGCATAGATAATAATACCAGATTTAGGATTGATTTGTAGAAATCAAAGGTAAATCTGAAGGGGTATAGTCTTGAGATGTAATGCTCAATGCCCTTATAGAAGTTGATCGACGAAGAGAACCGTTCTTAAACTTACTAGCATGGTTTTCTCTTCTTATATTGCCATGCGTCGACATCCCACTGCTCGAGAGTTTGTGGTGATCTTTCGAGGGGGGAAAGAGCCTTTTTATATGTCACATCAATTGGTTTGGTGGTAATTTGATGGTATGGGACATCAAATTCTCACGGAATCGATGGTGGAATGGGACGCCAAGGCTTGTGCATGTAACTTGTCTCTTTGGCAGGTCTGTATGTACACTTGTCTGTAGTGATAAAGTGTGCAAGATAAAATTTGAACTTTGAAAATTACCAAATATAGCCATAAGTTGGGATAAAACCCAGTTACAGAGTTCGGAGAAGCTCTAGGTAGCAAGACCATGATGGTGTACTAGTGCTAACAGAGTGATTTAGTTCCGGAGTGATCTAAATCTAGAGGTTAGCAGTAAGACTAGTTTGGTTGGACAGTTTCATGCATGGGGGACGCCCTATAGCATTTTGCAAGCGTAGTCTTGCCTATGTTCAACATAAGTGTGCGATTGTGAGCACATTTTAGTTGCTACCATATGAATTTGGAAAATGTATTACTTTCCTACATAAGCAATTGTAATATTGCATGACCGGCTATTTTGCTTACAAAGTTCATGTGCGTGTAAACCCTATAAGTCGTATGACCCCTAGGGAATGAGTGGAGCATTTCTAGGATTTAATAAGGTTTTACATGGCAATAGTGAGTAGTATCTCACTCCAGATGAGCCTGGTTGTTGTTAGTATCGGATCCGACATATGAAGTGTACATAAACTCGGGCTGAGTTAGGATAGAAGGCTAAGCCGGAGAGCTTAGTGGTAAATCCTACTGTATCTGGTGAGTTTTGACTTAACCGGAGTGTTAAGAAGTAAACTCAAAGTCTGGGGCTGAACCGGAGTGTTCGGAGGCAGACATATCTTTTGTTAAATCGGAGAATTTAGCAAAAGATGAGCTTGGGGTGAACCATGGTACCCATGAAAAAAGCTCTTCACACTAAAATAGTGCACAATAATTTTAGGGTGATAAAAATCCATCTCGCAGGAATGTTTTACAACTTTCCATAGATGATAGATGAAGGCCATGTACTTTACGGAGTTAAAGTACATAGGTGGTGACTTCGGCGCCACATTTTTTGTAGGAAGTCACCAGTGGTGTGGTTAGGTCAGCCGAGACTCCACAAGACCTATGCACTAGTTTTTAAGTTGACCTCTATTAAGGACGTCCAAAAATTCGTGTTGTAATACCAGAAATTGTACTGTAATGTGCAATGGAGGGGTCAATTTGTGTAGTCACTTCTTAGCAGCAAGTGACTTAAGCACCTTGTTATAGATGGTTGTATATGGTACTCCCACTCGGGGGAGGTACACCATTGGGTACGGAGTTACTCACAGACTAGTATGGAGCTACTAGTGTGATGATAGTGGGTACGTAGTTACTCACTAGTGTGATGATAGTAAGTACGTAGTTACTCACTACTAATACATAGCTGCTAATAAAATTAAGATCCTCGAGTGAAAGATACTCTAGATCAACATTTTAAATTACCGAACCACAATCCATGAGTATCGAGGTACTCATAAATATGTTGACGTTGCTCAAATCGAGAGACCGATTTGTTCGATGGTATGGAATAAGCAAGGAGAGTGGAATAACTTAAAAGTTACACATCACTAGTCCTAGTGAGTTGTCGAGGTCATCCGTAGTTTGATGATCCCCTCTACCTATCAGATAACATTCAATTTTGCAAGCCCTGGCATTTAATCCGTAGTGATTATGAGTTGGGTGTGAAATATGGTTATGAAGTTCTTACAAGAGTACTCGTTTATTTGCTTGTCATTGATTATAGCTTGGTAGAGATTGCCACCTGTGTGATGGGTAGGTAGCTTTGCCGCTATAATGAGGAGGCAGCAAATAATGTTCTCATAGTTATACTTCATACCAACACCAAACAGGGATAGGATGAAATTCCTAAGTTCATCATCACGAAGTACTGTGATGTTTGCATTTATATTGAATGTACGATGTAATGAGACATTGGGCTTGTGTAATTACCATCAATTATCTAGCAACCTATGGCTTCGCAGCAAGCTCAGTCATTATCTGTGGATTGATAATGTGGTTATTAGTAGTTTGGAATTTTTCTTGATAGATGGTACAACCCACCCAAATAATTCATAAGTGTGTAACCGTTTATGAAGGGTAATAATATGCAACAATGAAGCACTTTGTTACAAGTGTGAAACCACTGATCTGTTGCAAAACAGTTTATCAATAGTACCACCATATGTGCGTAGACACTATACCACATCTTCGTTGCAAGATGTTTAAAAGTTTCTTGGAAGGACTCAAGATATAACATATGATATTAAACATGGTCTAGATTTGTTCTTGGACCTATGACATAAGCGCGTAGTCCGCTTGAGAGTAGAGTTTTTGAGGACAAAAACCTTTCTTGAGGGAAAGGAGGGATATCCTCAAATACCACATAAACTCGAATAGTTGTGTGAGTCCAGACAATACTTGAAGGGATGTGTCTGGTAATAGCAACAAAGAGTTGTAAGTGATTGGATGTAACTCCAGACACCCGTAGTGGTGCAAAATCTTTATCAAACATCTCCACATACTATATGGTCCCCGCAAAGATAGTATGGCATAAGAGATAGGAAGTTTGATTGTTATATTTGAAGGGAAATCTTCAAAACTTACATTTACTCTGAGTTAGAGTGGAGTTTAACCATCCGTAGATTGATGGTAGTTAGAAACTCAACAAGATTCTAGAGCATATGCTTGTGCAAAGATGTTACTCTAAGAGAGAAAGTATCTCTCAGCTTTGGAACTAATCCTTGTGATTCATGATTAGATTGGCTCTAGTTTATTTCTCCTATGGCCGTAGAGCTTTCCAAGGAGAAGTTTTACCAAGTTGGTGATGCAACATGGTAGCGTAGTCTACAAATATCTAGTAGCATAGTCTAAGAACTTGCACTACTAGAGTGCTCTCCAGTACATTAGCTTCTGTGCTAATGACATGATGCAAAATCAAGGTATGAAATTTACCTTAAGGTTTTGGTTGAAATACCAAATCATGGCTTGTGTGAGCATGATCCTGTCTTTACAGAGGTCTGGCGTGCTGTACGCGTACGCACTTTGTCACAGTTGTGCCCACCTTCCTCGCCGGCACGTTATGCTAGTCCGGAGAGACTGGCCGTAGGTGCGGCGAGTAGCGAGGCGAGAGTTAGTCCGGAGAGGCTAGCCGAGCCTTCGGGGTATAGTTTTGATAGTCCAAGTGCGGGTCATCCTGGGATTCAGAAGACCTATGCACTAGTTAAAAGACAGTTTTATTGGCCTAGTTTGTTTAAGGACGTCCAAACTTATGTGCTGAAATGCAATAAGTGCCAGGTCAATAAACATGAACGTCTTAAGGTTGGAGGACTACTCCATCCGCTGGAGATTCCTCAAGGGAAATGGGAAAGCATTTCCATGGATTTCATTACCGGTTTACCCGAGTCGAGGGAATGACTCGGTGTGGGTGGTAGTGGACAGGACTAAAATGGCAAAGTTAATTGCCACGAAGAAAACTCTTTATTGAACATCTCTACAAGCTATATGGCCTGCCCGCAGATATAGTGTCAGATAGAGATAGAAAGTTCAACAGTCATTTTTGGAGGGAAGTCTTCAAAAAGTTGGATACTACTCTGAGTATGAGTACGGCAGATCATCCGGAGTTTGATGGTCAAACTGAAAGAGTTAACCAAATTCTAGAAAATATGTTGCGTTCTTATGTTAGTAAGAAGCAATCTAATTGGGAAGAGTACTTGCCCTTATTGGAGTTTGCCTATAACAGCTCCAAGCATTCAGCGAACGACTGGATTTACACCATTCATGTCAATGTATGGATTCCAGCCGAGATCTCCAATGGCTGTAGGCCTGGAAAAGGAGAAGATTCAATTTGTCAAGGAGTTCCTTGATAAATGAATGATATGCTCAAACCTGCACGCGAGAGCATCCGTAGCGCACAGGATCGCGCTAACACATTTGCCGATAAAGGACGCAGACAAGTGACCTTTGCAGAAGGTGACTTTGTATTTTTAAAGGTTCCTGCGCAGTCAGCAACCATGCAAACGGGAAAGTGTGATAAACTTTCTTCTAGATATTGCGGTCCTTTCAAGGTTCTTAAGAAGATTGGGGACGTAGCCTACAAACTTGAGTTACCGGAGAGTTCTCAAATTCATCCTGTCTTCCATGTTAGTAAACTGAAGAAATCAGTTCACGGGTTAGAGAACGTAGTTTCTCTAGATATTTTGGTAGAATTGATCACTCCACCAAAGATACCACATGAATCTGAAAAGATTCTATAGTATCGTGACAGACAAACCCGACATAAAGTGTACTAGGAGGTACTTGTTAAATGGACAGATAGGGATGAGGAGTAGCAACCTGGGAACGCCGTAGTGCAATTTCCAAAAGGTTTCCCCAGTTTGTTTTCGAGGACGAAAACTCTTCTTAAGGGGGGGGTAATGTCACGTAGGCTGTAATGCCTGTGAGACCGACGGCAGACCGGATGGCCATGTTCGGGGTTCAGTGGGAGAGGACGCCCATGCGGAGTCATGGGCGGCCAGGCTAGTGTGGACGGCAGGCCACACACTATATAGCCTGGGGGATGAGGGGCAATCCTCATTCTTCCTCTATGGCTGGGTGGTGAGCCAGAGGCCGTCCCCTCTTGTGGTAACGCCCGTATAGCGGCGTTACGGGAATGTAACATTCCCTGTGGAAGAATACGAGACACCTCGATGGGAAGAACACTCTATATCTAAGGAGCCTAGGGATATAGGAAGCCTAGAAGCGGTGTTATCCACGCTTCTCCAGATGCCCTTGGTTCAGTTATTACGCAATTACACAAGAACCTGCTATACATATTATATAGATAGGCTAATCCAATGGATGGAGCAAGAGTTGTTGTGTTCCACATAAGAACTAAAAATGTTAAACCTATACACTCCATCTACATTAAGAGCTTTATCCAGATATGCTTGATGGAGCATCAAGCTAGTAAATCATGAGGATTCGGGAAAATAGGCTCTGAGTACTAACTTGCTTATTGTGATTTCTAACCCCCAAAATCACATCACACAACAATGTCTACCTAAATTCATCCTGGAAGCCCAAAAGCTCTCATGTAATGCATCATGATCCAATATAGACCTTAACATGGCCATAACCTCACAATCTTGACACCGTGATTCTCCAAGAACCATTGTGAGTCTCCAAGAATCACGGCCATGATTTTGACACTTGCAAAATCACCCCATAATAAGGAATGAACAAAAACTAACCTATTCTGATCCCTAAGGTATGTTATGGCTGGTAAGGTTAGGATCACATGATTTTTAATCTTCTCACTTGATGTGATCGTACCATTGTTCAACGGCCATTGTTGACATGATCAACAACAACTGTTGGCATGATTAGGACCCTCATTCCAAGGCCAATGATATGGTGCCATGTGACATACATTTACCCTCTAGCAATCACTTCTTCTATTTGTATTGTTTTCTCTATTTTTTGATATTTCATCTTCCTTTAATTTCGATTACACCTGCACCTATCTACTGTCTACACATTGCCTCTATGTACACCAGCCCCCCCAACCTTCATCAGATAGGATGTCATGATCGTTGTTCCTTTTCTGAATTACTCTTGATTGATTCCTATACGCTGGTAAACTGGGTAACGTTAGTAGGTCTAACATGCATAATATTATTTTTTCCATATTCTGTTTCAACACCTCTCCTTCTGTGGATGCACATCATTACCTGTGGTTCCCAAAACCCTCTCTTTACATCTAAAACTATGGTTTCCAAAAATTGTGATTATGTAGTCTGCATAATCACAAACCCATGGTTTCCAAAAATTGTGATTATGTAGTCTACATAATCACAAATTGTGATTATGTAGTCTGCATAATCACAAACCCAACAAAAAAGTGTTGACGAAAGCATTGTTTTGATGCCAATGTCAAAAAGCATAAGTTTCACATGGGTGACCTAGTGTTGATATATAACATCAAGAAAGGAAAGAAGAAACTCAAACTCCAAGGCCTAGGACTTTACATAACTAGAATTCAAGAGAAAGTGAGAATAAATAAAGAAATACAAAGAGAAAGTGTGAATAAATAAAGAAATACAAAGATAAGCTTTAAAAGAAGCCAAAGAATGTGATGAAATAAACAAAAGGAGAAGTTGAGCATTACAAGTCTGCATGGCACAAGTTGTGGGAATCAAAGAAGTGAAGGTAAGACCTGCTCGGCTATGGTTATACTACATGACCACAGGGTCACACATCCCTAACAAAATTAGGATTTTTAGATTGTGGTGCAAGACAGAATTTTATGTCTGGACATCTTTGGGCAAACCAAAGCTAACTTCTATAAGTTGCTACCCAGGTGCAAGCTGTGGAAAATCGCTTGGTGGATTTTGTTGGCACATGTAGAATATTATTTTCAATTGCTGACATGGCTATTAAAGGAAAGTTCTTTGTTACACCTCCTTCTAGTAGTTGAAGAAGTGCTCTTAGTAGAGAGATATTGGATGGGACATCAAACATGTACTATTGGGATACAAGAACAACATCTTTAAATATTGCTAATTAGCACATCCACATCCTTCTCATAGAGGATGAAATCATAAACTTGCCTGGTGAGGATTCTCTCCTCGCATTGGCTTGGTCAACACCTCCTACAGTGATAAGGAAGACAAATCAAAATTGAACCGACCCCCGTGCTTGTTTCTCTTGTCCCTGAAGTTATTTCCAACAAACCTCAAAGCATGGAAAAACACAACCCAAAAGACAAACCCCACCAATAAAACAACTATAAGACCAGGTTTCTCAACAGTGGCTACCTAAAAGGCTTTTGGAAGCCCAAAAATGCCCTTTAAACATAGAAATTTGGGTGCCGAAACGGGGTCGGAGTTGTCCACAATGTAAGACAAAAGAATGAAAATTTAAAAACATACAAAAACAAACAACAAAAAATAACCATCACAAACTACGTGCTTCACCCATGGGTGAATTCCACACTGAAATGCAATTGTAACAAATCTGGTACCAAAGACCCTATTGGGAGCCTAAGGGTACTTACTACCAGGGTGCAAAATCTATTTGGGTTCCAAAAATCAAGCCTTAAACACCAGACTCTTTGACACAGACATGAGCCTGCATGGTGGTTGCCTCACCATCATTGTGCAAGGATTAAAAATGTCAAATCGTCCATGGGATGTCCAGACAAAGGTACCCCCAAACAATAACTACAATTAATATACAAGGACATTTGTTGGTAAGAATCTCATTGTGTCTTGTCAAGCTCATGATAGCGTTGCAAAATCCATCAAAAATATGCATATTGTTAGTTCTAGCAAAAAAAAGCACTAATTACTATGCTTTTGTAGATGGAAACACTACTAAACCCTTGGGCTCATGGCTTTAACAAAGTCTTCCAATCCACAGCTAGCTGATGGTATAGCAACATTGAATAATAATAATGGAATACTTTATGAGGCCATTACAGATGGCATGCTCCACATGAACTATCTCACTCCTCATCCACGTGAGAGTGTTTGACAGGTAGAACATGATCCCCAACAAGCTATTCTAAGTCATTCTAAATGGAAAAGTGGATGATTGGTTGACTATCATAAGCACGGAGATTGAATCATACACAAAGAACCACAAGTAAGTTATTTTGGGTCATTCTAAATGGAAAAGTGGATGATTGGTCAGTTATCATAAGCAAGACAATTGAATCATACATGAAGAATCACATGCAAGCTATTTTGGGTCTTTCTAAATGGAAAAGTGGATGATTGGTTAGCTATCATAAGCAAGGAGATTGAATCATACATGAAGAACCACATGTAAGTTATCCATAACCCATACATCCTTAACATCCTCTTGGTCACACAAATAACTCGCCTTGTTGATGCAACTCGTTAATAGAACGTGGATTAAGTGTTGGTGTTGGATACACTGTCATTGGGAGACTTGCCACCACCTACTACCAACATCACTCCCGCCTCTTTACCAAAATCCCCAACACCTCCAACCTCTACAATTTCCACGCCACCATCCTCATCACAAGTGGGTTGATTGGTTGGATGATGAGAAATTATTATTATGAGCTCATGATTAAGGGGTCAGGTGTTGGAGGTGGCTGTGTTCGATTAAGGGGTCGGGCATTGGAGGTGGCCATGTTCGATTAAGGATTCGGGCATTGGAGGTGGCCATGTTCGATTAAGGAGTCGGGCATTGGAGGTGGCCATGTTCGATTAAGGAGTCGGGTGTTAGAGGTGGCCATGTTTGAGGTGCTTGGTGAAAGAACATCACGTTCCTATTTTGGGTGCTGAGATTAGCTTAAAATCAAAGATGGCACGTAGTTATTTATCATGGCCCTATGCATCAAAGGGGCATTAGATGGGCACACTGCCATTTGAAAAGGTAAAAGTGGAGAGAAGCATGGGGAGGGGCAACAACAACCAAAAAGAAGTGAGCGTGGGGGTGCGTAAAGCCTAGCATAGATATGGTGATGAACACTGCCACAACCAACTAGCACAGACAATAGCACCAATCGACGAAAATAATAGTAGCATGATGAACAGCAACCGCGCCAAGACACACAAACTGCGAGCAAGGTCGAGAGCCACAAATGGCACACACAACAACCGCTGGAATTCATAATGTTCAAATCTGAAGCTACTTGTTGAGAACCTCTATCTCCCGATGTAGCAAGCCTTACTTCATCCACATCAAAAATGTTTCCCTCTATTTGTGGATAAGATCTTGCATTCTTTGAACTTGATGTAGCTTCACGAGGCTTTGGCACTTTCTTTCCCAAGACTTGTATAATAATATCTTGTGGGTGTTAGCATTGATATCAAAGGCACTATCAACATACAACTTTCATGCTCTAGAGAACATAGTGTCCTCTTGGTCTGCTACCATGTGATCCTTGACATATGCTGGAGGAGTAAGTTGATAAGATAATGCACCTGGTACCTTAACACATCAATACAATCAATTTCCAGATGCAAGTCAACTGACACAACAACAACCATAATTCACTCTTTAACCTTGAAAGACTCATTGTCATTTGGATTCTGAAGAAAAAGATGCATCTTGTGTATTTTTTGACCATTGGGATTACATGTACCACTTATTTGGCTCACTGGCCATGTCAACATTTGATGGAAAAGAAAATTTTCTGTTTGGAGCCATCTGTGTGCTTGAAACGAGTTAAAATAAAAATAAGTAAATCATACTTACATCTAAATGAATATCTTCCATAACGTGCTTTAAAAATCATCTGTAACGTGCTTTAGAATTTTATGCATGCTATTTTGAAATTCACGAGCTATTGGTACAAGAAGGTTGAGAGCGGCCCTAGGGCTATTCTACCACACATAATATGATTCAGAAGGTCACTACGGCCATTCTAGAGTACATCATGGATGGTAGAATGGACTTAGGGACATTCTTTCAAACATATTGTCCGTGAATGGTCCTAGGGCCATTTTAACATGCACATTCTTGATGTTTTATGCATGCACATGTACAAACTGACCCTTGGACCATTTTGAAATTAAGTAGCAGTTGACATAAGGGAGTATAGAATGGTCCTTGGGATTGGCATGCACATCTAGAGATTGGACCAAAGACCTAGACCAAAGACCATTCTAAAATTTATCAGTAGTTGACACAAGGGAGTGGGGAATGGCCCTACGACCATTCTCGAATTAAGCAGAAGTTGACATAAGGGAGTCAAGAATAGCCCTAGGGATTGGCATGCACATGTAGAGATTGGCCAAAGGAACATTCTAAAATTTACCAGTTTGACACAGAGGAGTGAAGAATGGCCCTAGGACCATTCTCGAAACTATAATGTGCTTTACAATGGCCCTAAGGCCATTCTACCATGCACAATGTGCTTGAAAGAATGGACCTAGGGCCATTATAAAGCACACTATGGATGGTAGAATGGCCCTAGGGCCAATCTTTCAACCACACCATGGATGGTAGAATAACCCTAGGGCCAATCTAAATAACATCATGGAGTGTGCTTTAGAATGGCCATAGGGAAAATCTTTCAAGCACACCATGGTTGGTGTGCTTTAGAATGGCCATAGGAAAATTCTTTCAACACATTATAATTACATGAATGGCCCTAGATTCTTAATCTTGATATATTTTGTATGCATGTTTAGAGAGAATGGCCAAAGGCCATTCTACCTTGCACAATCTGATTTGAGAGAATGACCTTGGGGCCATTCCAAAGCACATGATGGATGGTATATTGGCCCTAGGGCTATTCTCTCAAGCACACCATGGATGGCATGCTTTAGAATGGCCCTAGGGCCATTATTTTAAGCACATTATGATTACAAGAATGGCCCTAGGTCCATTTCTACATGGACAATCTTGATGTATTTTTGCATGCATGTGTAGAGAGAATGGTCAAAAAGACATTCTATTATGCACAATGTGATTTGAGAGAATGGTCCTAGGGCCATTCTAAAGCACACCATAGATGGTAAATTGGCTCTAGGGCCATTCTACCAAGCACACCATGGATGATGTGTTTTAAAATGGCCATATGATCATTTTTTCAAGCACAATTTATTACTATAAGAATGGTCCTAGGGCCAGTCTTCCATGGATAATCTTGATGTATTTTGCATGCATGTGTAGAGAGAATGGCTAAAAGGCCATTCTACCATGCACAATGTGATTTGAGAGAATGGCCCTAGGGCCATTCTTTCAAGCACACTTTGCTTACAAGAATCCATGGATAATCTTGATGTATTTTGCATTCATATGTAGTGATTGGCCCTGGGAGTTGTCACAAGGGAGTGGAGCCTGAGGAACATTCTTCCATGGACAATCTTGATGTATTTTACATGTATGTGTAGAGAGAATCGCCAAAGGCCATTCTACCATGCACAATGTGATTTGAGAGAATGGCCCCAGAGCCACTCTAAAGCACACAATGGATAGTAGATTGGCCTTAGGTCCATTCTACCAAGAACACCATGGATGGTGTGCTTTAGAACGGCCATAGGGCGATTCTTTTAAGCATAAATTGTGATTACAAAAATGATGCTAGGCCCATTCATCAATGGACAATCTTGATGTATTTTATATGCATGTGTAGAGAGAATGGCCAAAGGCCATTCTACCACACAAAATGTGATTTGAGAGAATGGCCCTACCCTACGGCCATTCTAAAGCACACCATGGATAGTAGATTGGCCTTATGATAATTCTATCAAGTACACCATGGATTGTGTGCTTTAGAATGGCCCTAGGGCCATTCTATCAAGCATATTGTGATTACAAGAATGGACCTAGGGCCATTCTTCCATGGACAATCTTGATGTATTTTGCATGCACGTGTAGAGAGAATGGCCAAAAGACCATTCTACCATGCACAATGTGATTTGAGAGAATGGCCCTAGGACCATTCTAAAGCACAGCATTGATGGTAGATTGGCCCTAGGTCCATTCTACCAAGCACACCATGGATGGTGTGATTTAGAATGACCATAGGGCCATTCTTTCAAGCACAATTTATGATTACAAGAATGGCCCTAGGGCCATTTTATCCATGGATACTTTTTATATGCATGTGTAGAGAGAATGGCCAAAAGGCCATTTTGCTATGGATAATGTGATTTGAGAGGATGGCCCTAGGGCTGTTCTAAAGCACACCATGGATGGTAGAATTGCCCAAGGTCCATGTTACCAACCACACTGTGGATGGTGTGCTTTAGAATGGCCATAGGCTCATTCTTTTAATAATAATTTGTGATTAAAAGAATGGCCATTCTTCCATGGACAATCTTGATGTATTTTGTATATGCATGTGTAGTGAGAATGACCCTAAGGCTATTATACCATCATGCACAATGTCATTAGAGAGAATAGCCCTGGAAACGTGATTGCACAGAATCCAAGTCAGTAATCACATTCATTGAGTGGACCTGGAGAGTCCTCATCCAGTGGTTTTGTTGATAGACTATGGAGTGGTAGGCTGCGTCATAATACTAGTCCTGGAAATGTAGTTTGTACATCACATAAAGGTAAAGAGAAAGCGGTTGAGCCCCCTTGGTATGCTTGATATTTCTGCAGGACATTATCTTGTTGATGGAGACTCTTGTGGCTCTCGGAGGAGATGAGCCTTGATGAGAAGCTTGGGATTCTAGCAATGAGGACACCTGGTGTGAAGAAGGCTATAGAAGCCATGAATGCAAAGTTACAAAGATCTGGAAGAGTCAAAAACCCTGTGCAAAGGTTGACTTATGATGGTTATGTGGCACATCATTATGCTTACATGAAAAAAGTTGTGCAGGCTGTAGAGCCTACAAGGTTTGATGAGGCTATTGGAAATGTGTGTTGGGATAAAGCTATGGATGACGAGATGGGTGCATTGTATAGAAATGAAACTTGGGATTTGGTGCCATTGCGTGAAGGCAAGAAAGCTATTGATTGTAGGTGGGTATATAAGGTGAAACATAACAATGATGGTAACATAAGCAGGTACAAGGCTAGATTGGTAGCCAAAGGATATGCGCACACATGGGATTGATTATGAGGAGACATTTTTCCCGATTGCAAAGATGGCAATTGTGAGAGTTGTGATTACAGTGGCTATAGCTAAAGGCTGGTTTTTACATCAAATGGATGTAAAAAATGTGTTCTTGCAATAAGAAGTGTATATGGATCAACCACCTCGTTACAGGTATGTAAAACCCTAAGATCTCTCTAGATAATTGTTATACATAAACATGCATAAATCAGGCATAAACGCATCCACCCTCGAGCCCAAGGGATGCACACATGAATTATAATGAAGTACATCATACCTTTACCTTGATGTCCCATACCATCAAGAGGTATTACTCCAATCCAATAACATGAAGCTATAGTGTGAAATGATAGGTGAGTAGTTATGATCCTCTACACAAGGCGAACATAACATAACCTAGCCTCAAGATAACATCAAGAGACCATAGCCTCAGCCTCAAGATAACATAGCCTTGACCTGCAAACCCCCAAACATAGCCTCCCTTGAGTGTGTCCCATGCCTCTATTATATAGGAGGGCCCTCAAGTGACTCTTGACTCTCCATTTCCCATGTGTGACCCTTGGATGCCTGACCCTAACCTTAACCCTTAAGGTTAGTCCTAACCCATGCTCCACTAGAGCTTATTCCCATGCTCCCATGCTCACAAGCCTAATATGGATTAGCCTCCTAGTATATGCACACATAATGTGCATATAACATAGCACACATAGTGTACATATAACATACTTCCCCTCTCAAAACATTGAACTCTTGTAATAAAAAGAAGGAGAACTGCGCTGAACAATCTCAACTGACTCCCAAGTCGAATCCTCTATTTTCTTATATTTCCACCTAATTTTAACCTCACGGATTAGTCAACTACAAAAAGTTTCCTTTCCCTGAATTCAAGTATCTTATCAGGTTCATATGGAACATAGGATAAATCTCTGACTTCAACGAGTTCTTGAGGAGTAACTGTGTTATCCTCACCTCCCAGTTTTCCTTTCAATCTATCGATATGAAAGACTGGATGAACTCTAACAATTGGAGGTAGTTTAAGTTCATACGCAACCGTGCCAATCCGATGTATAAATCGAAATGGACCACAATATCTAGGAGATAAATTCGAGCATTTTCCTATTGAGACACAGTCTGAGAATCTTTAGGAACATTAAAATAAACTAACACTCATGGTTCAAAAGACCAAGTTGAGCGTCCTCTATCAGCATAGAACCGTGCCCTATCCTGAGAACTCTTAATAAAATCCTGAGCTTCGGTCAGTATTTCCTACATATCACGCAAGAAATCCTTTGATGCATCAAGCTCGATGTCCTTAAGACCGACATCAATAGGTGCCCTAGGTTGATACCCATACATAAGCATGAACGGAATAAAACCAATAACCGTATGTTTAAAATTGTTGTAGGAAAATTCCGTCATTGGAAGATATTTTTTCCTATTTGATGCTTTTTCAGAGACATGCACGATGCATATCCTCTATAATCTAATTCATACGCTTTGTTTGCCCATCAGACTACGACGGATGATCAGAGAAATGCATACTCTAGTAATTTTCTCATTGTAAACCATTCGAAAATAAAGTAGGAAAACATGGCATTATAACAGCAGGAACCAGGGATTCATCGCGCCCCGACGTACCTACATCTGCACATAGAATTGTCGGTGTCTCGAGTTACCTATATCAACATAGAGAGTCATCAACATCTCAATGAGTCACATATGTCTATCCGTAAACCATCAGGTTGACTGTATAAATCACCTAAAGTATGAAACTAGAGAAAGAAATGCCAACAAATGAAAAATCCAAATTTTCTTAATCCGAACACAACAAGATAAACTCGTTAAACTTTAAAGAAAGAGATTTCAACAAGTGAAAATACCGACGAGATTACACTCATGCATGTAGGTTATAGATAAAAGAAGTTTATCTAGAGAATGCCCACACAATAACTTTAAATGAATTCAGAAAATGAGATTGTCTTTGAATGTTGAGGTCAACATGCTAAGTGATGTAAGCAAAGCAACAATCTTGAGCCCAAATTATCCCATAAGATAATATATGTAAGAGATCGCTAGCGTCCCATACCACCATGATACCACCCATATATTTCTTACTAATTTGAAACTCCCTAGTATGTCGTCTAGGAAATATGAATAAAATGCTATATAAAAGGAATAAGATGGCCTTATCCTAGACTTCCCATACTAAAACATGTCTCTATATTCCTGAGACCACATCAAGGAATAACTCTTTCCGTTGTAATTTGTAAAATGGAAGAGAGGATGATTCTCCACCTATAAAAGGAGCCCTCCTCTCCCTTTCAAATCAATGAATAAAACCTCCTCAATTGAGCATTTTGTGTCATTGCCATCCTCTTATCTTCAAACCCTTATTCAAACACTCTCTTTACATGTGAATGCCTCATTTAGCATTAGTTCCTCATGCTTAACCTAATTTTGGACCTCTTTGATAATTCATGATAAGTGAAATAAGGAGTTATTATCTTGGTGGGCCTGTGACTTCTCAAGATAACCCTTGCGCTATTGCTGCCCTCCTTTGGAGGTACGAATAGTTTTAACGGTAATGAGCATGTGGAAAGACTTTAGGGACCATAGGTACATAATCTTTACAATTGTCCCGCTGAACAATGTTAACCCTTACTCTCTAGCTTGAATCATGAAGGAGATGAAAGGCAAAAGGCTATATGAAAATTGAGGTTTAATGCAAAGAGAGAGAAGTGCAGTTTTTGTGATCTAATACCCAAATTTCAACCGGTAATTACTCATCACTCGGGTATTGGTTTCTAAAATTGATCATATGGCTAGGAAGCTCTTTATATGCTCTTTCCACTCATGTAACTAATTTCCTAATCATTTACTTCATTGATGATCAAAATTTCTCCCAAAGTTGCTAACTTTTAGGCGAATTTTGACAATTTTAGTCTTGTAATAAAATGCCCATAACGTTTCGCTCGGTTGTCCGTTTTCGAAAGTTTTTATATAGGCGCGAAGCTCTCTTCAAGCTCTACGTACCTATGTAATCCTCTTTTGTACAATCTATATGGATTTAAAACTGTAATTCTCTGTGTATTTTTGTTTTTAGAGACTTTTGATCATTATTTCTTAATAATGATTAATTTCTCTTAATCTCTTATCAAAAAACAAATCCCATGTATCTTATCCTCTTGTAAGTGATTACTATATTCTTTTACTTTAAGATGTTCCGTCCAAATCGTCCAATTCGAACGGATGAACCTTACCAACATTCCTCGTATGTTTTTGTTAACATAATCCTGAGTCGGAAGATTTTCTTCCAACAAAGAATTACCCTGTTGTTTGGAGCTGCAAGACTGGCAGAAATTCTTGCTTCTCTCCGGAGCCTTTCATCTTTCCTTCCATGAATTATGATCTCACCTTTGATGTGTTTATCTTTATCTTAACCTAGGGAGAGAAAGGAAGGTGAGAAGGCTGTGAGGTTTCATACAAGTATGTTTTGATTCTAAGAAGTGACCGAAGTCAAAACCCCAACTTTGTGTCACAGTATCCTTAGTTCCTTGATGATAATCTTTTGGGTCTTGACCCTTTTTCACAATATAATGACCCTAAAGATTTCTTAAGCCATTTGTCAAAGAACCCAACTTTTGGACAAGAACCCCAAATCCTATTCATCCTTCCAACTTGGATTCTCCCTTACTAATCTCTGAAGGAAAGGCCCCTACTAATCTATGAAGAAAAGGCCTCTACTATTGCACTTGCTTGGGTAAGGTTTTTGCATATTGCAACCCCTCTTAAAAACGACATGGATAGCATTACCCCTTCTAAGGTATATTGTGTCCTCAAGGAAGATCACCTAATTTCTATGTAGTTGTAAGTTTCACAATTTAAACACCCTCATGTAGTCTCATGGTGGACCTCGGAGTAGCCAATTAGCCTCTTATCGCACCAATTTAACAACCAATCATCTAACACACAAAAAATCACAAATTAGCAATATCTTCTGACCAATAGTATGGCTTCATATACCTTGACTAACAAAAGCACAACCAAAATGTACAATGCCCAAGCTACAAAGATTTCACTTCACAAGAATTGTTGCCAACATCTTGCATGCATGACAAAACTGCACCAATAAAAATACACTTCACAAACTTTGCTTCTCTAACACTTGAAAAATGCACGGCTTTGATTACAAAATTAATATATAAGTCAATGCACCAATAAAAATATGCCTCACAGCCGTTGGTTCTCTGATAAGTTAAAGATGAACTGTTTTGATTACAAAATTAATAAAGAAGACAACATGCAAGACATGGAGAGATTAGCTAATTCATGTATGCAAGTGTGTGCACTACATGACCATGTGTACACATATGGGTGAACCAATGTGCATGAGACCATGCGTGTACACATCTATGCACTTGTTCATGGAGAGAGAAGGAGAGAGTGCAGAAAAAATAGGACCATCTTTGCATTGTTCTATTTGCATTGGATTTGATTTGCTTATTTGAGCATTTGCTGAATTTTCTTTAGGGGAGAATAGAGGTGTGAGGAAGATTCCACACATTTGAAGGGCAAGCTACAATTGGACTCAACATTACTTTCATAACAAACTTGCCAAATTTTCCACATTAAATAAGCCAGTTTTTAAAAACAGAATGGCTGCTATATCTGTGTTCCTTGCCAGCTTAGTTGGGCATATGCATTGGCAATCTCTAGAAAGAATGATGTGCCATTTGTTCGATATTATTATGACCATAAACAGACACCTGATAAGCCCAAGACTTGATACTAACACGGAATAAATGGCAAGCTATGGTACTTCATGACATTTGAGCTCTCTCATCAACTAAATAAATAAATTTTCCTCTTTAATGTTCACAACAATTCTAGAGGGGCCAGAACTGTTCCTGCCGCGAGATAAATGATGCCTGACACAGCTCACCATCTGATGCTTAGCATAACCTATCCAATTTGAGTACACAAACAAAAATTACCACCCTTTAGATGTGCTTTCCTTTAAACCAACAATGTTACTTCCTCCAAATTTCTGCAGTTTAGCTCTCATTGCTGGGAATATACCTACGGGGTGCCTTCCTTAAAGGGAACCAGAAGGTATAACTTGCTCAAAAATTCTCTGTGACTCCATCTACAAGCAAGCATAAGCATTCACTTTTTTCCTAATCAATGGGACGCCACTTTTCTCCTGCATACACTGCATTCTCACCAAGGGCTTCTTCGATCCGGAGAAGCTGCAAAACAACACGACCACTGCTAATGAAAACATGTACTGTCAGTGTGCAAATTCAATGCATAGATGTATCAGACCTTGCAAAATGAAATTATTTAATGCTTAGTCATCCACTTCTAAAACACCCCCCCGCCCACTAGTGCCACTTGGTCTGCCACCCCCGACATCTACAATCTGTGTGTGTGTTCACGCACCCATGTGTGGAGAAAAAGAGAGTGATTTAATTGACGTCTACAAAAGACACCCAATGGGTCTATGAGACCAACATGTTTTAAAAAAGTTGCATATGTAGACTGTGAACATGGAAACAAACATTACTAAAAATGAAATAAAAAAGACCCATGTACGCCTCCCATCTACATGCAGTACTGCAAATCCGGAGCAAGATGGCCAGAGATACTTGGGGAATGTAACCTGGATCTCATCCAATGACAGTACCATCCTCTATAAACAAACATAGAGCTGCGATGGTGTCCCCTGTCCGTGGAGTGGCATCTCCATGGTGGTGGAGTATGTCCTGCAGCTGATAGGCCGTAGGTCTAAAACCCAGGTGCATGCGGGGCCGTCTCGCTCTCAGGAGGGATCATGCTTTCTCACTAGTGATTCCGTAGGTACGTGGGGCTGAAGGATCCCCCGAGAGAAAGAAAGAAAGAAAGATCTATTAATGTCTACAAAAGACCCAAGGGCCTATGAGACCCATGAATAATACAATGATACCATGGGTATACAATGTCATGGAAAGTCTAAGACAAGGACGTGAAAACTGAAAACCGAAACATGACTCTATAAGCCCCTCATGACCTGGCGTGCACCATGGAGTAGGCCTGCCTACTTAGGACTCACTGGGATGTGAATATGGCCCTTGTGTATGGCCGGCATGAGCTGATGTCGATGTGGCGGTGTCGGCATGGGTGCTTAATCCGGATGCTCCTGCCGTGAAGAAATCAGTGATGGATCACTGGGCAATGCCTTGTATGGGCTGGCCTTGTCTCTCAGCATGTTCTCCCAATACTCCCTCCCTATGTCATCTAAGCTCTATCAGGTACATCCCAAGACATCTATGGTCCTCATACTGCATCATACGTCCCAGTGGCCAAACCCCTCCCAAAGAGGAACTAAAAACTACCCCGTATCTCATAATACGTTGGGCATCGAACATATAGTCGGCCTTGTCCTCTACCTCTCCTATGGTGCACCCCTATGGCCCATACTCTGCATATCTGCTCCTCTCGTGGGATGTTCTCAGCTCTCCCTACTCGGATGTGGTTCTCAAGATCCGATAGGAGAAGTACAGGCCCTAACCTATCCAGATTAGACTGGTTTTATGTAGATGAGTGGGCTTGTGGACGTGGTGGCATGATTGGTATTCTGGTAGGTACTACTTCCTCCGATCATGCAGTGGGCTTGTGGACGTGGTGGCAGTATTCTGGTAGGCACTGCTTTCTCCAATCATGCACCCATCATTCTATTCCTAGAGGACCCCTGGAGGCAGGACAGGCATTTGACCACCCGGATCCCAGACAGCCTCATTCAGGATTCCAAGATACACAAAAGCATAGAGGAGATCTTGGAGAGTCTGGAATTTCACTCAGGTTCAGCCGCAGGTGGCTTGAAGAGATCAGCAATTTATTATAGGAGGCAGCGCAGAGCAGATTGGCTGGCTTCTGAGAGCAAGAGAGAAGCATCCGATGGAGCCTAGCCTCCCTACAGCGGCTCGAGAAGAGCACCAAATAGCCCGTGGATTGAGGGTCAGTAGATGCAGCCCGTACAGAGCCTAGTTCCATCGAGGAGCGGAGGGTGGAGTACAAATACCATGCCAAAGCCTCCTTTTGAACCTAGGTGGGAGAGAGGGTCACCGGGGATTTCTTTGAGATAGTAGGGCCCATAGTTGTCACGGTACGAAAATACGATACCGTACGGTACGATACCGTACGAGAATATTCGGTACGATATGAAATTTTGGGATACGGTACGATAAAATACGGTTTTTATTTTTTACACTTACAAGCTATGGAGCTTCAAGCTTGAATGTGAGGGAAGGTTGGGAGGGGAGGAGTCTACAGTGCTTGAGAAACCAGTACATGGATATGTGTCTCTCCCGGTTGGATCTCCCGATTGTCTCCAAAAAAGAACCTGGATGGGTAATGCAATACCAAAGGTCTCCCAGTGTAGCGTTTATGACTAAGGGACCGTCCTTGCACAAATACGAGGAGTGCATCTAGGGTGATAAGTTTAGGGACTCCTCTCTAGATCGAAATGGCCATGTCCAAATGTTCTCCCTTGTGCATAACTTGAGAATCTAATTGTCTAGCCTACCTATACCAGGGATCCCCAAGTGATGTAGCAAGATTCTCTCATCCTACCAATCAAGTGTACACTACTAGTCTACCTCGCCAGATTTTTTAGGTCTCTCCACAACCCCATATGGAATACTGAGTGGACACGAAAGTTGCGAAGTATTGCGAGCATTTGGGATCTTCGTAAAGCAGGGGTTCTATTTTTTTTAGCATTTGGAAATTTTTTTTCAAGGAAAAAAAATTTTGGGGGAGGGGGGGGGGGGGAACTGACTCGTACCGTACGATATCGTACGAATTCGTACGGTATCGTACCGTACGACTCGTACGTACGAACAGGTTCGTACGCGTACGAGAAACAACTATGGCAGGGCCACACAGGTAGAGGGACGGTATCCGTAGGTTGCGAGGCCAGGATGGATCCATTGTTGCGAATTCCCATGTGAGCAATTGCCACTGATTTCTTCCGCTCTCCTCTCACGGGTGCCCCCATATCCTCACAGGTGCGGGGTGCGCATGAGCGGGTTTGGCGACATACGCGAGAGGTGGTTGATGGTTCCTCCCGCTCTCCGGACTTTCCTGTTGACTCCCTTTACTGTGCGGAGGAGCTTGCGGACGCTCTGACGGCACTCCCTAGGGACAAATGCCGGGAGAAGACACGCTTATTTCTCCGACATTGGGATCTCATGGAAGGTGGCTTCAAAGCTGCCTTCAACGAGATTATGATTACAAGAGCCATGCTAGAGAGGCTGTTACAGGAATTGATCCATTTGATTCCCAAGGAGTGGTGACAGATTGGAGATTCAGCAACTAAGGACCATCACCATCCTAGGGGCTGCCTACAAAATTCTAGCCAAGGCTATCGGCCGGCAATTGCAACCTTTCCTCCCCGATTTGATTCATGGCACATAGATAGGTTTCGTCTAGGATTGGAGCATTCTGGACATCATCTTCACTTTCTGGGAGAATACTGCTTCGGCCAGGTTGAGGCAGTAGGATCTTATTGTCCTCCTAGATTCTGTCCACTCGAACCTTCTCTCTTTTTGTTTTTTTTTTTCCTTGGACGACCTATTAGTTACTGAAAAAACAGCCTCCGAGGGCTAAAAACAGCCACGAGCCATACAAACTCGTCGCTTGTACAGGGCGGGAATCAAGTAATCAAGAGGGGGGAAAGAGACTCTTCTCCTCTGGCTGGCCACTCTCTGAGGAGAAGGTTATCTCATAAAGGAAGGGGGGGGGGAGAGAGAGAGAGAGAGAGAGAGAGAGAGAGAGAGAGAGAAACAACCACACAGGTGGTCTGTAATGCCAAGTGGGGTCACCACCTCTATCACTGAGAAAAGGGTCTGGCCGCCAGAGCCTCAAGAAAGCTTCCTCCGCTTCCACATGCGGTCAGATCCACCTTGCAACTTCCCCCAAAGAAAGCTTCCTCCGCTTCCACATGCGGTCAGATCCACCTTGCAACTTCCCCCATTGGCCGCGGAGGGTATGTATGATATCGAGCCAAATGCTCCTCATAGACTCAACTGGCAAAGTATGGGTACCCTCAATGGCTTCGCTACATCTAGCTCGCCATATGTGCTAAAGCTACAATGCTACTGCAAATCTCCCATCTGTGTGGCAAGAGCCTGCTCACTAGTGATCTACAAGTGGGGCTATGACTGGAACTGTTGAAATGCGGAGGTGAGAGACCTAAAGGGCTAGCCTTCCCCCATCCTCCTCGTAAAGCCCTGACCAGCTCAGCCTCTGTGGCCCAAGCGATGATGCCCCATGTAATGATCCGGGTCGAAGCCCTGTCCATAGTGAAGATGTGGAGAATCCGCCACCAAACTTGTTGTGCCTTTGGGCAATCCCAAAGACAATGTCGCTGAGACTCTTGGGGGTGGTCACACCTCGGACAAGCAGTTGGCCGACCTCCAACTGTCAACCGAGTGCCGACCACCAAGCTCATGTGTGCCATCAGCCAAAGAAAGAGGGTGATCTTTCTAGGCTGAAAAATGTCCTAGAGCCTCTTCCAAAAATCTGAGAGGAAGCGCTATGAGAGACCATGTGACTGCACATGGTTGTCCACACCCAGTTGTTTTAAATGCCCTAATGTCTTACCATGTTTGTCCTTGTATCCAGCTGCCCCAAATGCAAGTGCCTGCTGCCCATATCTGGCCTTGTATGCGCTCATGTCTACCCTATCTTTCCTTACGTCTGACTGCCCCAAATGTGAGTCATGCTGCCCATATGCGGCCTCGTATCTTGCCCAGATATCTACTGTAGCTAGCTAGAAGACACGCCCACGTGCGGTAATGCTTTGGCATGCATGTAGAATTTTAATAATGCAGGTACTAGAATTAGGTACCTTACATCTGGAGGATGGGAGGAGCTACTACATTACAATTTGGAGTTGATTTTATGCCCATGCTGATACTATGAGGTAGAAGGTACATACAATCGAGAGTCCAAGGTTAATATAGTGTGCTGCTGCTGCCGGGATGCCATCAATCTCTAGCATCTGGATCCTATGGCCTAGCCGTGCTATATATGCAAAGAAAGGGGCATCCACAGTCTCCTCCCGATCAGTGGGGTACGGCCAAGTCCACTCGCCCGGGTCCCATTGAAGGCACGTGAGAGGTCAGCACTCCCATATCCATAGCCGCCAGAATCTCTCCCTGGCCACCTTGGCCGGTGGTGGGTCTATGTGCCACTCCCGTGCCTAAAATCCAATCACCCTCACCCTCTGTAAGGTGCAGTCACTCAAATCCTCTAAGGGAAGTTCGGATTTCTCTAATCTTCCGTGGGATCCAATAGAAAAGGTAAGCAGACCACTGCCCTCATCCGCTCCATGAACAACCACAAGAATATCATGCCTGGTAAACACACCGAGCCATACTGAGGGAGTTGGGTCTGGGATAGGAGTCAACCACTCCTGAGGAATAGCTGAGTCGATGTCGATGTTGATCCTGTCTCTACCCCGGATCCCTGTCAGGTCTCTCTCTTGCACATCCGGAGGTAACTGTCTGTGTGCGATCCAGTCTCCAAGGGACCTGGCAGGTCCTATGCTCAACGCTCCCCATGATACATGAGGTCGGTGTGGCCACTGGGTAAGTGAATCAGGGGGTTCCAAACCAATGGCTGCCGAAGCCGCTCCTCTGAGGCTACAGGAGCAATCTGCCTAAGGGCTGGCCTGAGTGATGCCAAGCTCTAAGTAAACTGGCTACAAATCTGTCCTCAAAAGCTGGACTAAAACCGCGGGCGCACATCTCCGTGAAAATCCATTTGGTACTTTGCGGCCAAGGGGCCCCCTAAACTCGAGGTGCAAGCTGAAATCCGGGCCAAGAGGAAGTCCTTCCAAGGCTCACCACCGAGGAGGAGTCCTCGAACAATCAGCTTGCCCAACAGAGCACGGCTCTGAATAGCTGGGTCAATGAGAATGATCCTAGCTAGCATCTCCACCCGCATCCCAATTTTGGGAGGCCCTTGGCCCTAGAGTACGAGATGGATCTTCATGGAGATGTAGGCTCCTAGCTTTAGCCCTGCATTTGAGGACAGATTTGCAACCAGCCTCTTGTGTGCTTGGGATCATCATCTCAGGCCGGCCCTTCATTGCATTTATGAGAGCACTCTGCTGTGGCATGGGTGCCACCTTTTGCTTCTTGACCACCTCAATCCATTTGGAGTTTGCCTCAATGTCACTTTTCAGCCCATGGCCATAGTTTGTTAAATGTTTAGTCTCTGCCAGTATAATTTTTCGTTGCTTCACATCATGAGCTAGGGCTTCCTGCATAAATATTTAACTCTCTTCTAGCCCTTTCCCTATAGAGGCTTTCATGCCATCCTTCTCCTTGCAGGCTTCAGTATATTCCATACGTGTTTTGAGCCTTCCACAAGGCTTTCAAGGCATCCGATTCTGCCTTTACATGGGCCTGCATGTCAGCATTACATTCCATACATGTGTTTTCAGCCTTCCAAGAGGCTTTTAAGGCATCCAATTCCGCCTTCACATGGGTCTACATTTCAACCTTCCAGGCAGCTTTTGAGGCATCTCGCTTTGTCTGCATGTGAGCTTGCACTTCAGCCTTCCATGTGGCTTTTGAGGCATCAAGATCTTTCTGCATCTCCTGCCTCATTGTATCTATTTCCTCCTCTTGTTGCCTTAGGATGTCCCTCACTGCTGTTATCCTGTGAAGAGCTTTGGAGTGAGGTTTCGTACACTCTTGGCCTCTAATTTCCAGAAATTGTTTTTAGCATGGTGTACAGGCTCCACCCTCTTGGTGTGCCTAGTGCTATGCAGGAGGGGTAGCCATGAACCTGCACCTTCAAGAGAGATGACAACCAGCACTGTGGTTGACGGGCCAGCCAAAGGGAAGTGGCGAGAGCGAGGCAGATGGCACCCAGTTGGAATGCTGGGGTGGACTCGCCCGAGTAAGGAGGTCACCTATGGAAGCCAGATCTCCTCTGTGTAAGTGGGGCCACAGGGAAGTGGCGAGAGCAAGGCATGTGGTGCCCAGTTCGAATGCGGGGTGGAGTCACCTGTGGAAGGAGGTCACCTATAGAATGTAAGCGGGGCACACCAGATGAACAATGCAGCAGCAATGTGCAGCAACGGGCATCGATGAGCAGAAAGAGCTAATGCCAGCAGCGTGAAGCACGAGCGGAGCAGGGTGCACAGGTTCATGATATCGCTAATGCATGAGAGAGAAATGAAATGAAATGTTATATTAACGTCTTCAAAAGGCCAAAGTGACCTATGAGAGAGAGAGAGAGAGAGAGAGAGAGAGAGTTTTAATAACGTATGCGGAAAGCAAACTGGCCTACGAGACCAAAAAAGTGGAGTGTATACAACCCGCACAGGCCCACCACTAGTAGATAATAACCTTTCTGTAGCAGCTAAACTCTGGTTGAAATTTACAACTTCAGGTTTTTTAAAAAAAAACTAAAGGTTCCTTGCAAGCTGTAAACTGTTAAAAACTTCCTTGTAAATTAGTTCACTTCAGCATATGCATGCGCATGCAAGTGACCATCACAAGTGCACACACATATGCAGATTTTGAAGGCATTTAACCCCCTGAAACAATTGCAGGAAAGGTTGTGTACCTGATTATATTTTGCAAGGCGTTCACTCCTGCATGGAGCTCCTGTTTTGATTTGTCCAGTTGCCAGTCCTACAGCTAAATCCGCTATAAAAGAGTCCTCTGTTTCACCACTCCGATGTGATGCCATTACTCCCCAATTTGCATCCTTTGCCATCTTTACCGCTTCGATAGCTTCTGTAACTGTTCCAATTTGGTTTACCTGGTACCACCAAACATCAAATGGACCAGAACTGTCACTATGTAACAAGAGTTTCTTTTACTCCATGATATTGCAGCTGTAAATGTGCCTCAATTCTGAGATTACGATTTATCTCACCTTCAGGAGCAGTGCATTGCACGCTTTCTGTTCGATGGCTTTTATAACTCTTTTTGGATTCGTAACAAGCAAGTCATCACCAACCACCTTATGATACGGAAGGCATACACACACTTCATCAGATAATGGATGAATTACTTGCAGTACGGAAAAGTTAAATCGGGTAAATGAGATGCAAACCTGACAGGCACCTAAAGAAGTGAAAGCTTTAGTGTTTTCCCAATCATCCTGATCAAATGGATCCTCTATGGAGACAATAGGGTAATCTTCTCATGAACAAAAAACACCAAGTGGCATACAGAGGTGGTTAGAAGCATTAGTACAATACACACAATAAGTGTGCTGTATGAGTAGATAAGATATGTTAGGTGTGTTGCCTTCTTTTCAATAAAAAATAAATAAATACAAAAAACATTATAGAAATGTGCATGGAGGATGTGCACTGGCTGCATGCAGAAGCATAGATGCTGCATGGATGAGGCATACAGGCTGCACAATAAGGTCCAGGACACGCTAGACCTCCAATCTTTTGCATTCCGTATGGCATACAGAACGTAAAGAAGGCACACAAGGTGTGGTCTGGATCAGGGAAGTTACGTACATGTGAGGAGCGCGACGATGTGGCATACAATATTATTCGGTTGAACTTTTTTAATACATTATCTCACTAGAAGGCTTAACATGGACAAATCGAGGCCATCTGCATGAAGTGTTCTAGCTCACCTGCACATAGCTCCTTGTAAAGGTTAATCATATCTGCACCCGTCTTTTTAGCAGCACCAGAATTGTTTGGTGTCTTAAAATCCAGGTCGTATTTCTTGTCATCTAACCATGCCCACAACCACAAAACACATTCATACAATTATCTATGTCCGGCTTCTGTATAACAAATCCAACCCAAGATGCCTATCAAACCTGTAAAGAATTCGCTTGCTGCAACATCGATTCCAATCTTCACTTTTCCAGTGTATCCAGCCTTGTCAATAGCTTCCATGATGAGGTCCAACCCTTCTCTAGCACTGTGATAGATCATAAAACAAAATTCTACTATCTCACTTAGCATGAAAAGATCACTCTCTCTTTCTCTCTCCCTCTCTATCTCTCTCTCTCATGTTCTTGCTATTCCATGATGAGATTCCATGGACAGTTTTGTATCACCTCAGTAAGATAACTTTGTTTTGTTTCTGTTTTATTTTCCGTTCCATGATGAGATATGCCATGGACATTATTGTATCACTTTGGTCTCGTAGGCCCATTGGGTCTTTAGTAGACGTTTAATCTCTCTCTCTCTCTCTCTCTCTCTCTCTCTCTCTCTCTCTCTCAGCAGAGCACATCTCCCATGCGACGGAGCCCTTCTAGCCCATATGTTCAAACTAGGCTCTTTCGGAGGGCTTCCCACCCACCTGGACAGCCCATATCATCACACCCATCCATAAGGCCGGAGATCCCATGGACCCCAACAATTACAAGACTATTAAGATTGGCCACACAATAGCCAAACTTCATGGGTCAGCACTTGAGATGGAGCTCAGCACACTAGCAGAGAGACATGGGCGCAGAGCATCAGGGCAGGCAGGCTTCCGCACATCATTCTCCACTTTGGATCACATCTTCACCCTCCGAACCATCATAGAAGAGGCCACAGCACGACACCGATGGGTTTACTGTTGCTTTGTGGATTACCACAAAGCATTTGATACAGTGCCTCGAGCCAAACTGCTGCAGAGACTCCAAGATTTGGGGGTACCATCAGACATGATCTTGGGGATTATGGCGTTATGAGTCGGTCATAGGGCGGGTGAGATGCCCAAGAGGATTATCAAAGGAGATCTCCAGTACCATCAGAGTGAAGCGAGGATGCCCACTGTCTCCCACTCTCTCTGGCCTTTACATCGACGAGATTTTGGGATTCATTGATAGAGGGTGTTTCCATACTACTTTATGGTGATGCCATTGTGCTTATTACAAATTCTCCATAGGCATCTTGACACATTACAAGACTTTCGTGCACAGCGAGATCTCACAGTAAACCTTGGGAAAACCAAGGTTATGGTCTTCACCACATCCCCTCTTTTCACATCTCGATTGAGTTTCACCTACATGGGCAACCTAGTGGAGGTTGCACACTCATATGTGTACTTGGGAGTCACTGTTATTGGACCGGTCTTCTCAATGAGCCATGTTGTAGAGGCTAAACTAATGCAAGGGTATGCTTCTCTCACTCTCATGAAGAGACTGTGCTTCTATAACCAATCGGGGACCCGGAACAAAAGATAAACACTTCAAATATACAAACAGAGTATGAACACAGCACGAAGCCCAAAAATATAAAGACAGCACACTGAGCCGGAACGGCCACCCCCCTTAGGAACTTCTTTCTTCAATAGAAGCTTTACAAGAACTCAAGGTGAGGGTGTACATAGCACCAAATTTTACACAGCTATACTGAGCTACCTTCCACAAAGCATAAACAAGCTTCAGACCAAGCTCTCTTTCCAGAGCCAAGACAAAACAGTACCAACAGCTGTCCAAAAACTGTCTCAAAACAGCCCCAAAATCAGCCTCAAAACTGTCTCAAAACACCCGTGTAGGCGACCAGCTGTAGAGACAGATACTTCAGGGCTGCAAGCGCCACCCTGAAGGTGGCCAGAAGAAAGAGAAAAAGAAACCAGCAGTTGTACGGCCAATTCCATCACACATGTGGCTGTACGGCTGTCTGAACAGCCAGCAGGTGGCCAGCTCCAAAAACAGGACAAAAGAGAGCAAAAAGGTGGTTGTTGTCGGCCAGCTGTACGACCAGTTTGGAGATGGCCAAGAAAAACAGCACGGCAGATGCCGGCTCCCCCTGTACGGCCAGCACTAAGTTGAGGGGAAAACAGGCAGCTCTTGTATGCCCAGTGCAGAAGAGAGAGAAAACAGCAGTCGGCCAGTGCTCCTCATGCACATGCTCTATATAGACAGCCTCTCCTCGCTTTTTATGGAGTCGACCAGCTCTTTCTCTCTCTTTTTAGCTATGCTTTTTCCCCTTTCACCAAAAGTGGCCTTTGCTGCCCAAAATATCTGCTTTTTATGCTTTTCCCAACTTGTTGCCCAAGCTTGGCCCTAGGCGCCTCCTTTTGTCCAGAGATCCATGCCCAAATAATGATATGTCCAACCAAACTTTAATAATGTGTGGACACATTGACTTAAAAACCCTTTTTAAGTCACATGAAGGACTAAAATCCATGGTGCTCATGTTGTGTGGCCATCTTTCAAGCCAAACCTTGCCAATGAATGCTTCAGCTTCCTTCTGTGGAAAATCCTCGTTCTCAGCTTGGTTCTGTTCTTTTTTTTTTCAGAAAGAGACTTCTATGAAAAAAACATACAACAATCACAGCTATAAGCCGGAAAAGAATAGAATCACCCCAATATGTAAGGTGATTTCAACCACTGAGGAGCATCATGATGCCATGTAAGACTTGTGGTACTAGAGGAAAAGAAGATGCCATGGTCCCACTCCCGCATAAATATCACGCGCTTTGCCTGCGCAAAACGAGAGGGCCCCTGAATGCGAGCCCAAGTAGCCATAAGAGTATGGATGATATCACCCCATATAGTACTAACGCACTGAGACCCAAGGACACCCTCAATAGCCTCCGTGCATCTAGCTCTCCAGATCTACCATGCTGTAATACTGGCAACAATCTCCCAACTGGTGTCAATCCTCTGTCTGGGGGGTGTATAATCAGAGTGAGGAACATCGTGCAATAAACCATGCTCAGCAATATCTCTACGAATGAAAATAGCAGAATTTGTACCACTGCCCTCATAAAAATGCTATGGACCGAACTGGGAGAGCCGAGCAACTGCCCCCCAAGTCACATGCATGGCTTGGCCACTAAATTTGCCCATAAGTTGGGCTACAGAACCCCAAATCTGTTGTGCAGTGCTGCATCCCCATAAACAATGTTGTAAAGTCTCATAATCTGCCGCACACCTAGGACAAGAAGGTGCTACACCGAAAACCGATCTCCACTGATTGGTGGGGAGACCACCATGTAAGAATAACCGAAAAAAATGAGAGATCTGGCTCCTTCTGTATGAGTGCCAAAGTCTATACCAATATCTGCGCTGTATCACTGGAGAAATGTCATAGCTCTCCCAATGAGGCCTGAGAGTAGGGATCCTATGCATCTGTCGAGTGAGGAGAAGCCTCGAGACGGTGAAATTGAAAAAAGGAAGGCTTTTCAAAGAATCGAAGTCATCAATCCACTCCACTCTCTTGGATCCCACTAAAGATATCTAATAGGACTGCCACCATATAACCACAAACACCAAGAGCCATGAGTCACTATCTAAGGAGAAGGGTCAATGAACCAATCCTTCCCTGATCCTCACTGGACTAAGCCTAGTATCTCGGATGATCTCCTCCATACTACATCTCCTCAATCTCCCTCCATGCATGATAGAGTAAATGATGCAATCTGTGGCCTCCTGGCCCAGGAGAGCAATGACCTGCAGAGGTATGCCTATCCTCGAAAAAACTCCAAGCCAACTCGGATGATAGTCTCCATGAAAGGTCCCAGAGAGCCACTCATGCGGAATAGCTACATCAATCTGATCAATATGAATGCGAGAGCCCCTAAGATGCTGAATGGATGCAGCTCTCCGATCCTGCGGAAGACTCTTAAAGGTCTTCCAAGCAAGAACTATGTATGCACATCTCTCCCATCTTGACCACTGCAAAGTGCACCAAGTGGCCAACCAGCCTCATCCCTGATGAGCTCGTTCCACATAATAGGTTGTCGGTCAGCCTCATCCAAAGACCTAGGAAGCCTTTGTCGCAAAAAAGATCTCATGCTTCTCCATGCTCTGACAATGGCTGCAATAAGAGGAGAAGATGGTGCCCTGATATCAGCCTCTGTGAACAAAAATCATGTGCTGGGCATTCACTCTCCCCAACCTGGGATGTACATCTGGAAATCTGAGACAAGAAAAAATCCTTCCAAGGCTCAGTGCCTGGTAGGAAACCTCTGACCACAAGTTTGCAGAGCAACGCCCTGCACTGAACATCTGGATCGATAATATTTAAGTCCCCCCTCTTGTTTGGGCTGAATAACTGTGAGCCAAGCTACCCTTGCACGAGTGTCTAAGGTGCCATCCAAACCCGACCAGAGAAAATTGCGGATCAATCTCCGCAATTAACCAATGCACGCACGAGAGAAGCACCAACAAGAGGTAATAAACCAAGTTGAGGCAAGCAATACCTGATTAGCCACCAAAGCTCTGGAAGCTAAATCTAATCTCCTAGAGCTCCAATGGAGGAGCTTTTTCCGAATACTCATAAGTACCGGAGCAAACTGCTATGCAGAAGAAATATCAATCCCAACTAAATATCAATCCCAACTTGGCATCCCAAATATCTAGCAGTGCATCCTCTGCTGATCCAAGTAAAACCAAGCTCTGCACCCCAAGAAACTCTCCGTGAATCACTAACCCAAAAACCAACAGATTTGTGTCAATTAACGAGTGCCCCTGCTGCCAAACAGAACTCCTCTAGTGCTACTCGGAAGGAACATAAGCATATATGTGAAGCCTCCAAGAACATGGCTGTGTCATCAGCTAACTCAAAGATGCTCATGGCCTCTGCAACTATGATATATAATAATGGGGCTAAAGGGCAACCCTGCCGTACTGAGCGAGAAATCTGAAACCGCTCTCCCCTATCACCGCAAGCGAGCACTCTACTGTGGGCATCACAATACATGCATGAAACTCCCTTGATCCATCTTTGAGAGAAGCCCATATGGCTAAGAGTACCCTCAAGGAAGTCCCAATCCACTCTTATCATAGGCCTTCTCAAAATCCAAGAGCAGAATGGCTAAGGGCTGATTGCTCTCCTTTAGCCCATTCGACGGCCTCCCAAAACGAGAAAATGTTATCAAAGATGCTCCTGCCATGTAAGAATTGTGTCCAAAAGGATTCCTGGGCATGGAAACGGTACTCCGCGCGCTGCTCAAGAGAGTGATGAAGTTCTGCCCTAACAATACATAAAGAATCTGCAACCCATTGAGCATGAGGATGTTTCTCGTGCTCTTTCTGTAAGACAGTCAATCTACGTCTAATAGCCCTTTCTAAATCCAAGGCCTCTTGCCTCTTAGACAGGGCACATGTGTGATAAAAGTCACTAATATCACAGAGAGCAAAGGCCAGGCTTTGAGAGGCCTGTGAGAAATCATGAGATCTCCAAATGTCAAGCATACAACGCGATAGCTCTGCATCTGAAAACAGATGATCAGGAATGCATGCATGGGGTGCTAATCCATGGCAATTCGGATCTCTAATACATAAAACCACTGGGCAATGATCCGATTTAGAGATGCCTGTAGCAATAAAAGTATGCCCACCTCTGTCAAGCACCCAATCATCCACATAAAATCTATCTAGCCGTGCATAAATACATCCTGCATCTCTTCTCCTGTTAGACCATGAATAAAGAAGAGTGGATGGTCTCCTCGAAATGTCATCCTCATGCCAACAATCTCTGCCATGAATGGAGAGTATAAACCTCTCCCAAGACGCTCTTTCAAAAGGATGCACCAAGCCCTCATGTCCACCTCTTTTATCTGTTGGCATCTCAACCATGTTAAAATCCCCACCAATAATCCAATGGTCGGCAAGAGGCATCAGTGTAGTGAGAGATTTCCAAAAGGCAATCCTCTCACCTCTATGGTTAGAAGCATAGAGGTTGAGAATACCAATGCGTATGGTACCTTGCATAAGAAGGATCCACTGCGCTCTCACAGTCAAAATGACACCATGTCCAATGATGCAAGGCAAGATCAAAGCTGAAACAAAGATATAGACACCACCCTTGGTACCAACAACTGGTGACCAAAAGGTGTCCCGAGAGAAGTTTGCCTGATCTCCCACACTGGCTAGCATCCAATTTATGCTCTTGCAAGAGCAATACATCTACAGGTCCACCTATGACTGCACAATGAAGATGGGTTTTTACAATTTGTTTCCGCCGACGCGGAAAAAAACTCCCAAGACCCTAAATGTTCCAAGAGACAATCCTCTTAAGGACTCAGAGTAGGAATGACCAAATCTCGTGGTCGATGAAGGACCCCCTTTAGAGGCGAAAGTACATCTCGCATAGGTAAGGGAGGGAAAATTTGACGATGTAAACCTTACCTCTCTCTCCCACTCCGGGGAAAAGCTAGGGCTAGTCCTCAGAACTGGAGAGGTACCATGACAATGAGAATGCGCAACATCATCCTCAAGGGTACAATCATCCTATAACTATAATGCAGCATCCTCCTGTGAAGGATCCAGATCATGTGCCTGCAAAGCCCATCCTCCAAAGAAGGATCAACATCCTGTGAGGCAAGAGCTGCATAAGGGTTAGGGTGCTCCACAAGGGGTGTGGGTAAAGGGGCAGGTACGGGGGTCCGAGGTGTTGGGTGTTGGACTCACACACTCACACACACAAACCTGCACATTAGGGTTAGGTGCAGGATAGAGAAGCTCACACACAGAAATGAGAGAGAGAGAGAGAGAGAGAGAGAGAGAGAGAGAGCCAAAAGTGTGGTATCCACAAAATGCAAGTCAACCCTTGCATGTGTGCCACATCCATATAATATAGAAGTACAAAATATTATATGTTAGAGTGTCCTTTCACACTTGATGTCCAAGGGGAAAAACCACATGGAAAAAAGTGCCCTTGGTTAAGCCCTGTTCACACATAGCACTACCATAAGTGAGCATATGCCTACAAATCCCCCCTTAGTGAAAGTGTGAACCTGTACAAGGTACTAGATCACTCTCTGTATGAGAGTAAACCCAAAGCTTTGCGGAAAGCTTCAAACTTTTCTCGAGGTAAAGCCTTTGTGAATAGATCTCCAACATTATCCTGTGTAGGACAATAAGATAAACTGATCTCCCCTGCATGTAGCCTCTCTTTGACATAGTGATAATGAATCTCAATGTGCTTGGTACGTGCATGAAATACTGGATTTCGTGCCACGGCCATAGCACTCTGGCTATCAGTGAGAATGGTGGTGGGTGTCTGCTGACACTCACGAAGATCAGCCAATAGTCTCCTCAACCATACACAATCTACTGTAGCTGTGAAGACTGCCCTGTACTCAGTGAGAATGGTGAGAATGGTGGTGGGTGTCTGCTGACACTCACGAAGATCAGCCAATAGTCTCCTCAACCATACACAATCTACTGTAGTTGTGAAGACTGCCCTGTACTCAGCTTCACAAGTAGATGTGGCAACACTGGGTTGCTTTTTACTCAACCAAGATATGCATGAACTCCCAAAAAAAAACAATTCCCACTGGTGGATTGCCTAGTATCATAATCACCAGCCCAATCTGAATCACTGTATGCATAAAGCTGCAAGCTGCCCCCCTGGGATAGAACAAACCAAGATCCAGGGTACCCTTAAGATAACGAAAAATGCGTTTGACTGCTTGCCAATGCTTTGTGCCTGGGCTGTGCATGAATTTGGCCTCGTGTTACACAAGTAAATGAGGCATCCCACTAGCCTCAAAAGGCTCTCCAATATCATGCATAGTAAGCCGTACACCTGGTTCTACCGGAGTAGAAATGGGCTTACATTCATCCATGTGAAACCTTTTTAGCAAACTTTTTATGTACTTAGTTTGCTGCATAACAATGCCATCATCTGTATGCATAAACTGTATGCCGAGATAGTAGTGTAAAGGCCCCAAATCTGACATATCAAATTCAGCTTTCAAATCAGCTTTGAAATCTGAAATTTGTGCTTTGCTAGTACCTGTAATGAGCATGTCATCTACATACAAGATGACTATGAGAATATCGGCATCGGTTTTCTTCACATACAATGTGCTTTCAGCTGGACTATTCTCATAACCTTGGCTTGTTAGATGAGCATGTATCTTATCATACCAAGCTCTTGGTGCTTTAACCCATACAATGCTTTGTGTAACCTGCATACTTTATGTTCCTCACCAGGAACTACAAAACCAATGGGTACATATACTTCCTCCTGTAAATCCCCATTTAAGAATGCAGTTTTGATGTCCAATTGACGCACTATCCATCCTTTATGTGCAACCAATGCAACCACTGATCTTATTGTGGTCATTCTTGAAGTAGGAGCAAAAGTCTCTTCATAATCTATTCCCTTTTTCTGGGAGTAGCCTTGAGCCACAAGTCTTGCTTTGTACCTGTCAATAGTACCATCTGACTTTCTTTTGACTTTGTACACCCACTTTGTTCCAATGACATGCTTGCCTTTAGGCAATTCCACACGATCCCATGTATTGTTCTTCATGATAGAAGAAATTTCTGCTTGCATAGCTTGCAACCAATGCTCATTCTCATGTGCTTCTTCATAAGAAGAAGGCTCTTCTGAATCAAAGAGACCACCCATTGCTAATGCAGACTTCCCACGATGTATATATAAAGCATGGCTGGAACTAGCCCTTGTTCTACCTGTGAGTGGAGCTGAAGCTTGCTTTCTTGCAAAGTTTTCAGCAACCATCTTAGCACTGACTTGGCTGTGTCTATGGCTGTTTGCTCTTCCCTGACAAGATCTTCCACTTCTTCCATAGAAGGGGGTTGAATGGCTGGCTATTCCACATGTTCTACATGAGGATATTGTTGTGTTGGGGCTGGCTGATCTGAATCCCCCCTAATTGCAATGGGTAAAAGTCCATCAAACATGTCCTGTATGCTTGTATCATTGCTTTTATACAAGCTGTACATGGGCTGTTCTGAATTTTCAGCAAATACCACATCTCTACTGACAAAAATCCTTCGTGTAGTTGGATTATAAAGACGGTATCCTTTGCTTTCATTGCTGTAGCCCACAAAAATGCATTTAATTGCTTTGTCATCTAGCTTTGTTCGGAGTTGTTCTGGCACATGTGCATATGCCAAACACCCAAATGTACGCATATAATCCAGTGTTGGCTTTCGGCTATACCAAGCCTCAAATGGTGTTATGGTTTTCAAAGCTTTTGTTGGACACCTGTTCAACACATGAGTTGCACACATTATAGCTTCCATCCAAAATTTGAGAGGCAACTTTTGTACTTTCACCATGCATCTTGCCATCTCCATGAGAGATCTATTTTTCCTTTCAGCTACACCATTCTGTTGCGGTGTATAAGGCACAGTACATTGGTGTTTGATGCCCTTTTGAAGCATATAATCCATGAATGCATTTGACATGTATTCTCCACCTCTATCTAAGCGGAAAGTTTGGACTTTACATCCACACATATTTTCAGCCATTGCTACAAAGTGTCGAAGGCATGTAAACACATTTGCTTTAGTCATCAATGAATGTGACAAAGTAAAGATGCCCCCCTATGGATGGTGTCCGCATTGGACCACATACATCACTATGTATGAGCTGTAATTTACTTTCAGCTCTAACAGTTCCATATTTGGGGAATGGTTTTCGTTGCATCTTTCCCAAAATACACCCCTCACATACATGTCTTTGTGGAGACTCAAGAGGCGGCATATTATCAACCATATGATGCTTCTGCAAAAGCATCAAACTCTGAAAATTTACATGCCCAAAACGAGCATGCCATAGCTCTGCATCATGCGTAACAGGAGTGTGTGCAGCCACTGTATTTGCATCATAAGTGCGCTTGTCATAGCTGTCCAGCTTATACAAGCCTTTGTATCGTGTTCCAGAAGTGACTATTTCATAACCCTTTGATGGGTCTTTTACCAAACACTTTCCATCTTCAAATTCAACCTTTAAACCTTGGTCGTTTATGGCTGAGACGGAGAGCAGATTTTTCTTTATCCCTGGAACATACAATACATTTTTCATACAAATATTGGCACCATTGGCTGCAATAAGTATGACATTGCCAATTCCCTTTACTGGATATGTGGTATGATCTGTACATGATACAGTGCGGCCTTTTGAAGCATAAACCAAGTGCTGAAATACATCTTTGCATAAAGTGATGTGGCTCGAAGCACCACTATCAAAATACCATGATGCATTCTGTCTGTCAGATGCAATGCAAGACATATCAGTGTCTGAAGCACTTGGTGTGCCACTAGTGCATGTGACCAAAAAAGTGTACTCTTCCTGGATTACGTTAGCTGATTGTTGTGCTTTGTCATCAGAAGAGTCTGCTACTGCATTGCCTGCTTCTTTCCTTTTCTCTTTTGCAATCCGCTTCCTACATTCACTGATGTAGTGTCCAGGCTTATGGCAGTAGTGACATTTGCCCTTCTTTTTGGGCTTGTTTGCATCCCCTTTGTCAGACTTTTCACCACCAGAAGAGGGCTGTCCATGACCAGCCTTGCTAGACTGTTGTCCCCCATGCCTAAAGCTCTTTGCTTTACCTTTATCCTTAGCTGTAAATGCCTCGTCTCCACCATGGTTGCTCGATAAGTTTGCTCTTCCTGCAAGAGTAAACCCACGAGCTCTTCAAAAGTGACGGGATCACCACCTCCTCTCATTGAGAGGTTGAGAGAGGTGTGAAAGCCCAAGTAGGAAGGCGGTAAAGAATGAAGAGCGTTGGTGACCATCTGTCTGTCTGGGATAACCTCATCAATGTTGAGCAATTGTTCCTGCAAATCTTTCACTTTGGTGAGATGATTTGCCATGGAGTCACCCTCATCCATAGAAAGAAGATCCAATTGCCTCTTCAAGTAGGCAACTCTTGCCTCGTTGCGTACCTGATACATTGCTTCCAATGTGTCCCATGCAAGCTTCGATGTCTTGCAAGAACGAATGTGTGGAATAAGAGTCCTTTTCACTCAAAGGGCTATCAATGACATGGCCTGTGCATCTCTAGAGTCCCATCTCTTCTGCTCTTGTGTGGGAGCAGATTCTACATCAGGAGCTCTTTGAGCACCTCCCCTTTGAGGCGTGGCTGGCTGTATGATAAGTGGGCGTGTGTCATCACCACACACGATGCCCCAAAGCCCTTTGGCTACCAACAAATTACGGATCATGAAACCCCAGAGGAAGTAGTTAGATCCATCTAGCTTGTCCTCTTGGGTGAGCACACCAAATACATCTGTAGCATTCTGTGCCATGTCAACAAAATATACCTGCAAGCAAACCAAGCACCAATGTGCACTGCCAGGCAACCAAATGTCTTGTGCAAATGTATGCCTGCAAACCAAAGCAAGTGTAAACCTGCACCAAATTATCCAATTACACATAATGTGTATACATACGCGAGAAATCACAGCTGTAATGCCCAATTACATGCTCCAATCTGAAAATCCCCAATTTTTATGCACTCCAATCGCTTCAATGTGCATCTAATTGGCCAATTTTCACAAAAGCCCCAAATTTCTGCAACTGAAAGAGGTTCAATTTGCTGATTTTGACCTCAATTTTGAAAACCCCCAAATTGCAATTTTTCAATTTGGCCTCAAATTGAGAAATCCCCCAAATTGCACCTGCAACTTTCCTTTGAATCTGACTTGCACAGAAGTGTCTGCAAAATCTGCATATGACCTGCACTGAAATGGCTGTAAATTTTGTATTTGGGTTTGACCAAAAATGTGTACTAGGAATACCTTGTAGTTGCAGAGTGTAAATGATGTTAGGCGGGGAGCACACAGGCGAGTAGAGCTGACGGTGGGAGCCGGCGGAGCTGGGAACTCAACGAGGAGAAGCACTTGGAGCTGCAAGCGGGTGCATGTACGTGGCAGCCAGGTGGAGGCGTGCAGAGTGCGCCGGAGCTGCAGGTGTCGAGGAGGGCGCACAAAGCTGACGAGGCATGCGGAGGCGGGGCGGCGCTAGGGGCCCGGCGGCGGCGGACACAGGACGGGCAGGCCAGGCAGAGGCACGCCGAGGCGGAGGCCTGCCCACTATCGCAGCCGGTCGGGCTGGGCGGCGACGGGCTTCTGTGCAGACTACGCCGGCTGGGCTGGACGCTGGTGGCTCACTGCGCACTGGAAGCGCCGGCGCGGCTGGGCGGCGGCGGCGAGAAGAGGACCGGAAGCGGCGGAGCTGGGCGGCGGCGGCGGTGACGGCGACAGGGCGGCGAAAACCAGTGAACGCCCCAGAGCTCAGAAATGGACGGAATTTCGTCGGGTTTGCTGCAAATTCTCCACAGGCAGAATTCCAGGGCCAGCTTCCAGCTCTGATACCAATTGTTGGGTGTTGGACTCACACACTCACACACACAAACCTGCACATTAGGGTTACGTGCAGGATAGAGAAGCTCACACACAGAAATGAGAGAGAGAGAGAGAGAGAGAGAGAGAGAGAGAGAGAGAGAGAGAGAGAGACAAAAGTGTGGTATCCACAAAATGCAAGTCAACCCTTGCATGTGTGCCACATCCAACAAAATATTATATGTTAGCGTGTCCTTTCACACTTGATGTCCAAGGGGAAAAACCATGGGAAAAAAGTGCCCTTGGTTAAGCCCTGTTCACACATAGCACTACCATAAGTGAGCATATGCCTACACGAGGGTGCCTGCCATCCCTAACCACAACCCAACGCTGTGTGGTCTGCTGTGGCAAAGGAGCAACTGGAGTCTTGACAACTGCAGAAGGCCTCTGATGGGTAGGACCACGCCACCTCCTAGCATGGCTCCTCGATCTGGGACAATCTCTAGCAATGTGGCCCTGTCGACGACAAATCCGACACTGGTCAGGTTTGCTTGCAATCTCCATCCTCTGGCGGATATGAGATCCGTCAGGTCTCTAAAGCATAACATGATCGTCAATAATCGATGGATCAGGAACAAGCACAAGGACCCGAGGTACACCATTAAGAGTGGCGATAACAACCGCGGAAGCTGGGGCGGGAGAGCTCGAAAGGACTGGTACCTTTAGAACCTGGCCAAAGGATGCCCCTATGGAAGCTAAAAGCTTCCAATAGGACCGAGGAAGAGCAAGGAACCGCAGTGAGACCGCGATAAGGCGCTGATCCTCCGCCACTGGATCAAAGCCCACCTGGTACTGAAAGAAAAAAATCTTCCTAGGACCAAGAGGGAAGGGGCTGCCAGCCAAAACCTAAGAAGTAGCTTCTTTTGAAGAATGAAAGTCCACCTGGAAGGAGCCTCGACAAAGCAAACAAGTATCCTGGAAGTGCACAATCAGCTCCGAAGGGAGAGCTGCTAGAAGCCATTCACGGGCCTGCGACGAACGAGAGGGGTGGGAACCATAAACTCTCACAACAAGGGTGGTCTGGACCTCAAGGTCAATGTCATGCTGAAGAGAGGTGAGCTCGTCTTGTGAAAAATTGATGATTCTCCCGGCCAGTGGGGGTGGTGAAAGATAGGCTGAGGCAAAAGAAGCCATAAAGCCAATCAAAAAAATGTGAGCGGCCGACTTGACTCCAGATAAGATTGTTGCTGACATAGAGGCGGGTGCAGAAGAAGGGGGGCAAAGGCAGGAGCAGCTAGGGCAGCAGAGGGGCAGGGGGGGGCAGGAAAAAGCAACGCAAGCTCACCAACTAGGTTTCACCACTCTCTTGCATCGCTAGCATCCTGTGTCCTAGCATCAGCCCGTCAAAACTCCGACTGTCCGCTTTTCAAACACAGATGACTAGGTGTATTTTGACAGGGACATAAGGCTGGATCAAAAGCAGACAGGAGAAGTCTCACATGGCCTGGAGTAAGGCTGATCTAAGTGGCGGCTAAGGAGTTTCTTTGTGCTACCTTATCTAACTGAATGTGCTTGCTGTGTCTCCCAATCGTCAATGACTAGACATTTCTTGACATTGGACATTTAAGTTTGTGTTCGCTTGGTTCTGTTCTGAGTGTGGGCTTGCCCCAAAACACTCATCAAAACTGATGAAGGGACCAAATGGTGACATCCCCTCCGCCTTATGAATAGTTGTCTGCAACTGTATAACCTTGATACCATACTCTTCAAAGGTAGTAGATCCACTGCCAATCTATAATAGTATGCAACCATAGCCATACAAAAAGAAAGAAGATATCATACGTGCAGATCCGCGATCTGAAGTCAGATACGGACAGAAGAGCCAACCATATCGAGAAACAAACTTTGGCCAACTCCACCAGCCATGTCAAGAGTCAAGAACTCTGGTTGCAGTCAAACACAAGCACAAGAGCCAACTGTGTCCCAAGTATACACATAAATCCATGAGTAGCTATAGTACCTACAAAAAGAAAATAAGCAAAATACATAGCCACAACATCTTGCCATGCCATTCCATTGGACTGCATAAGGGCACCACCCCTATGATCCCTATGCATGCCCAAGCCTAACATGCTTCACATGTCCATCTGTTCACAGGTAGTTGCGCTCTGCAATGCACCCTGTACAAGAGTACAACTGCTTCACCAAGGAAATGACCCGATTTCACGTTCCACAAGACTCTACTCACTAGGGCAACGACCCTTCCATGAATTCATGAAACGCTCACTAGGGCTACCAACCTTCCATGAATTGATGCGACACTCACCAGGGCAACACTCACCAGGGTCACCAACCCTTCCATGAGTTCACATACTTACTCACCAGGGTCGCCAAAGCTTCCATGAGTGAGTCTATCATGCTCCTGAATTCTTCCAAGACAACGTCCTAGAAATCCTTCCACATGTCAGAGCTCTCTAGAGGATTGTGACATCTGCACTCAAGTGTATAACATAAGATAAGAATGAGTCACAGGCATAGAGATCCTCGTTCTCCATAAGCATGTCTACGACAAATAGTTTTACAGGTATTTCGGCCGCCAATAGAAATCCATAGAAAAATACTCGATCGATGAGATATCCGTGAATTCCTCAAGTCCACTGCATCCAGAATAAAGGGAGCCAAAAACATACTCCATCCCAATAAAGGGACCCATAGTGTTGTATATAAAGCCCAAGAATCACTGAGCCAATAATAACCATATAGATGCACCAAACCATCATATATGTATAAATCCTAGAGCAAAGATATGCCAAAAACTTAGTCCATAGTCGTTGAACATATCTGTATGAAAACCATATAAACCAAGCTTTTCAACTATTAATATTGTTTACCTGAAACACTTCAAGGCAAACAACACACAATTCTCCTTGTATGGGTATACGAGGGTTAAGTGTCCAAAAGCACTTATAAATTGCCAAAAAGAATCAACTTTGCAAAACTCAAAGCATACTTAGCTTTTCTTTGCCAGGTTCGTCATGAAGTCAAAACAAATATCTCCTAACCATATCTTGAGATATATTTTCAGATAGCTTGCCTATAAGCTTGCTTATATGATATATACCTAGATGAATCCAAGAACATGCCCAAATTCACCTTTTAGGAACATGCATGTTATATACTCATGGTAGTCAACCCACAAGACTAAATAACTATCAACTCCGTTATGCATAGTATGGACTAGATACTACGACATCCCCACTAACGCCATCAGTGTCCAATAGTGGGTGTAGAACTCTGTATCAAGATATGCTCTCACACACGCACTCCACACACACACACACACACATAAGAGCATATATTCACACAAAGGCCTTGGTACTAAGTTTCTGTCAAACCTCCGGAGATGCAGGGCAGACTCAGCCATAATGAAGCCTAGCACTAAGGGAAGTAGCAAATAGAAAAAAATAATACAGCAAATAAGTAGTTGATAGGGCAAATGCACCGCTAAAGATAGAAAGAATAAGCACAATATCAATTGGCCGCAACTCGGACGAAAAATTCACAATGTGAAATTTGCTTGTTTATATGATCCACAATATCCATATGGAAAGAAGTGCTAAACACAGGCACATAAAGCCAGCTCCATACTTCGAGGATAAATTCTATGAATCCATAAATCCTATGTCTACTGCTCATGCTCTTGACACATGATTGCTTCCATAAGCTCAATAGCAAAACTGTTGGTCAGTGCGGTCCCCACTTTTGATCTTTTCTCTTCCTCAATATTGGAAGGAAGCCTCTGCTCCAGAGCTCTGATACCACTGTAACCGATCGGGGACCAGAACAAAAGATAAACACTTCAAATATACAAACAAAGTATGAACACAGCAGGAAGCCACAAAAGTATAAAGACAGCACACTGAGCCAGAACGGCTGGCCCCCCATAGGAAGCTTTACAAGAACTGGTGAGGGTGCACATAGCACCAGAACTCTGTCTCAAAACAGTCCCAAAATCAGCCTCAAACCTGTCTCAAAACACCCATGTAGGCGACCAGCTGTAGACAGATACTTCAGGGCTGCAAGCACCACCCTGAAGGCGGCCAGAAAAGGCAAGCACCACCAGCAGCAGCTGTATGACCAGTTCTGTCACACGTGTGGCTGTACGGCAGTCTGAACAGCCAGCAGGCGGCCGATCTAGTAGGCGGCCAGCTCCAAAATAGGGTAAAAGAGAGCAAAAAGGTGGCTGCTGTCGGCCAACTGTATGACCAGTTTGGAGGCGGCCAAGAAAAACAGCACAGCAGGTGCCAGCTCCCCCTGTACGGCCAGCACTGAGTGGAGGGGAAAACAGGCATCTCCTGCACAGCCAGAGCAGAAGAGAGCAAACAGCAGTCGGCCAGTGCTCCTCATGCGCATGCTCTATATAGATAGCCTCTCTTTGCTTTTTATGGAGTTGACCAGGTCTTTCTCTCTTTTCAGCTATGCTTTTCCCCCTTTTGCCAAAAGTGGCCTTGGCTGCCCAAAATATCTGCTTTTTATGCTTTTCCCAACTGGTTGCCCAAACTTGGCCCTAAGCGCCTCCTTTCGTCCAGAGATCCATGCCCAAAGAATGATCTATCTGGCCAAACTTTAATAATGTGTGGACATATTGACTTATAAACCCTTTTAAGTCACATGAAGGACTAAAATCCATGGTACTCATGTTGTGTGGCCATCTTTTAGGCCAAACCTTGCCAGTGAATGCTTCAGCTTCCTTCTATATAAAATCCCCATTCTCACCTTGGTTTTGTTCTGAGTGTCGGCTTGCCCCAAAACACTAATCAAAACTGGTGAAGGGACCAAATGGTGACAGCTTCCAAGCCCGTTTCCGAGAGCTGAGGACGAAGATGTGGCTATAACACTAATCAAAACTGGTGAAGGGACCAAATGGTGACAGCTTCCAAGCCCATTTCCGAGAGCTGAGGACGAAGATGTGGCTATTTGACACCTTGGTCACTCCGGTATTGATGTATGGAGCATACTTGATCTTACAGCGGCCAAATGGCCGAAGATAGAGAGGCATCAGGTCATGATGCTCTGCAATATAATTTGAAGCAAACCATCGGTCCCACATAATATTATCCTGGCAAAGTTTGCTGCAGCACCCATGGTAATAGAGGCAGTCTTCCAGACAGTCACATACATTTACAGGATCAGTCCCATGGTCCCTTGGAGACTCCCGAGGCTCGCCCTACAATCCTCCCAACAGCTAGCAGCATATGGGTACGAGTCATGGTATAGCCGAGTATGCACCTGGTTCTAATGAGGTAGGGAATCAAGATGGATTGCCACCCCCCACTCCATTCTGACCCGCACTCCCCATTCATCAGGCTCTCTCATGATGACAGGAACCAGGTGATCAGATATGATTTATTGGGACTATACATACAGGATACCTGGATCACAACACATGTGCCACTCTTACACAAATGCTAGTACCACATGGATACTTTCAAGAGGCTTGCAGAGGATGGTTTCATACTGAGGGCCAGAATCCAGATATCTTGACATATACACGTCACATGCCATACGGATTGCAGTGGGCCAATTGCGGGTGTCATCGCACCGCCTAAGGATAGATACAGGGAGAGCCATGCAGATACCTCATGAGGAAAGGATATGCACTATGTGCCAGCAAGAGGTCGAGTCAAAGGAGCACTTCATATGCACGTGCACCAAATATTATGAGATTCGAGGGAGGTTCCATTGTCTCTTCAAAGAGGGATTTGGGCACATATCCAGGATCATGGATTACCCAGATCAGCTGTGCCTACGCCTTTTCCTACTAGAGCTTCATCGCTGCACAGACTCACAAGTTAAGGAGTCGAGACCCCATGGTAGCCATCCACCCCAGCCCCAGGCGCCTACCGTCACTCAGTTCTTCCGATCACGAGAGGACACCACACCAGCCATGGATGACATACCCATAGCCTCATCAAGCCACACATTCTGGAGTGCCCAACCCCCCACCAGACCCCACTCTGGTGTGACTCTAGACCGGGCCACAGCACTACAACGAACCCAACATCCCAAACTCCCTGGACCTCGCAAGCAACACAAACATCAACCCCAACTTGAGGAGATCTTGGAGAGGCACAGAGCCACCTTCCCACGCTGCAAAGCTTCTACAGGCTAACCCCATGCTCGATATCCTTGATGGCCCCCTCCTACCCATAGTTGTCAGGCGTTTCATGAAATGCGTGAGTCCTACTGGGGAGTTAGCTCCATAAGTTGTATCATGATGATGGTCCCACTTTGTATCATATGGCTCGGATTTGATATTCCCAGCTCATAGCTTGTCTTTGTTTTCTTTTGTACCATGACGAGATTACGTGGACACTATTGTAACACTTTTGGTCTCGTAGACCCACTTTCTTTGTCTCTCACCAAACCCCCTCTCTCACCAGACCCCACTCTAGTGTGACTCTAGATAGGGCCACGATACTACAGCAAGCCCGAGATCCCAGACTCCTTGGCCAACACAGACATCAACACCAGCTTGAGGAGATCTTGGAGAGGCCTTGGGCAAAGAGCCACCTTCTCATGCCCAGCTACCCCCATGCTTGATCTCCTTGATGGCCCCCTTCTCCTACCGGGGGATTAGCTCCATGGGTTGTATGATGATGATAATCCCATTTTGTATCATATGGCTTTTTTTTATCATTCCCAACTCATAGCTCTCGTCTTTGTTTTCTTGTGTACCATGATGAGATTACATGAACACTGTTGTACCACTTTTGGTCTTATAGACCCCCAGGATCTTTTGAAGACATTTCTACTTCACCCATGACTTGGCAGACATATATGAGCATCATGTATATGACGGGCTGTTCCAGATGGATCCCCTGTCACCTCTAGACACACTCACCACCCAGCTGTCATCTCTACTACATACGGCCGCCACCCGCAGCTTCCCCCATCATACACACATTGCACACACAGATAGATCTGGGAGCATGCCCCAGAATCGGTGGTATAATGATGAGTGCAGAGAGCTATATAGACACCTCCGTGCCCAGAGAGCACTGGGGACCATTACACAGAGACAGGCAAGCCGACAATGAGGATCCTCACACGCCGTAAGAGGCGTGCATATGAGGAGGCATAGTACTGGGATATATACCACCTACTCATGAGCAGAGATACAGCCACTGCATGGCGCAGGATGAGAGAGCCTCGCCCTCGTACCCCGATTGAGGATCCACACACATGGCACACATATGCAAAGAGCCTCTACCATATCCCTCAGCAGCCGCCCATACCACAGCCACAAGAATCCCGCCCTACCACCTCTACTTTCTTTACTGCCTCGATGGTAGAGAGAGCTATCCGCTGGCTACAGCATGGGAGACCGGCTGACCACACAGGTATACAGAGTGAGCATCTTATTTATGCAGCTGACACACTGGGACCCTTTGTTGCTCACCTCTTTAATAGGGCACTAGTGGAGGGCCTACCAGCTAAGTGGACTATGCACACCATCGTGCCTCTCCACAAAGCGGGAGACATGCTAGACCCCAGCAACTACAAGACTATCATGATTGGTCATACATTGGCCAAACTTTATGGCGCAGTGCTCGAGGCAGAGTTGAGCTCATATGCAGAGAAGGAGGGACTGCGAGCACCAGGGCAGGCTGGATTCCGACGAGCTTTCTCCACTATTGACCATATATTCACTCTGAGATGTCTGATTGACCAGGCTAGGGTGCGGGAGAAGAGATTATACTGCTGCTTTGTGGATTTCCGCAAAGCATTTGACACGGTGCCACAAGAGAGACTCTTGCAGCGCCTACAGCCATTCGGGATCCCATCAGAGATGGTTTGGGGCATCTATGCTTTATATGAGCAGGTCTTCGGGCGCATACAATGCCCCGGGGGGCTATCTGATGTTATTGCTAGCACCATAGGTGTGAAGCAAGGATGCGCCTTGGAAAAACCAAGGCCATGATTTTCCACACCTCAGGGCCGGTTTGACAACAGGCCATCTTCACACTAGCAGGAGGACAGGTAGAGGTGGTAGACTCATATGTGTACCTGGGGATTACATTTACGACTCCGCCAGGAAGATTTACTATGGCACAGGTAGCCAAGGATAGACTCACACGAGGGTATGCAGCTCTGGCCATGCTAGAGAGACAGTGTCACCAAGCACACTTCCAGGAGCCCCGCACGAAGGGGTGGTTGTTTGACACACTAGTCACCCCTGCTTTGATATATGCTGCAGCAGTATGGGCACCTGGGCTCACCACCTCCACATGGTCTCAGATAGAGAGGCCTCAGATTCTCATGCTCTCACGGATGATCCGCAGCAAACCCTCCGTCCCACATGACATTGTCCGGACGGAGTTTGCTGCACCTCCTATGCTAGTAGAGGCCCTCTTCCAGACGATCTGCTTCATACAGAGGATCAGAGATATGCCATCAGATCGACTCTCACATAGAGCTTTTGAGGCGTCCAGGCAGCTCGCAGAGAGTGGAGATAGGAGATCATGGTATTCACAGATGATACAGTGGCTCACTCAGCATGGTCTTGACATAGCTGCACATTGTCTTGTTATCTATAACGGGATGTTCTGGGCCAATGATACAGTGGCTCACTCAGCATGGTCTTGACATAGCTGCACATTGTCTTGTTATCTATAACGGGATGTCCTGATGGCCCACCTCAGACACCCTAACCTCCTTCCCTTACTCAAGAGGTGCCACCACCGTGGACTACTTGATGGGATCTCCGGCTTTGGCACACCTTCTCCCCAACTTCTCCATCCCACCACCCCCCTTTGAAGCTGACCATGCCTACCGCTCTTTCACTCTTACTTGCACAGCACCTGTCCCCTTGCCACCACCCCCCATCTCACATTACACCCAGGTCCATTTTGATCATGAGCTTGACCCTGTTTACTCCAATCACATATACCGCCAACTCTAGGATGTGGATCCTACTGTCCCCCTACCCCCCCTCACATCACTACTCATCGTCATCCTCTACACATCTGCCACACTTCTTTCATATGCACGTGGTCGTCTACCGCCAAGCCACCTTGCGGTTCCATGCCCCAAAACAATTGGTATGATGATGAAAGCTGAGCCAAACACTCTTGTCTTAAGTATGTGGTATAGATTGGGCAAATCACAAAGCTCCAAGCGCAACGGATTTGTCAATGCCTCACCCAACACAAGAAACGAGAGTTCTACACTCAGAAAGAGGATGAGTTATAGCGACTCTTCTTAAGGCCGAATTGCAAATAGGCCTAGAGGAAACTCCAAGAACATCGCCCCCCCACACCTATCACCTGCCCGGACACATGGCACTCCTATGCACGCTCGCTCTATCATATCCCCCATCACCCACCTCTACCCCCACCACCTCCACCTTCTTCACAAAGGGCATGGTCCTCAAGGTCATTCTTAAATTACCTGATAGGCAAGCCCAAGATCACGAGGGACTCATTGCCGAGTACATCTCACATGCCGATGATACCCTAGCACCACTAGCCTGACATTGATAGGCAGGCCCAAGATAACGAGGGACTCATTGCCGAGTACATCTCACATGCCGATGATACCCTAGCACCCCTACTAGCCTTACAAGTTCAATAGAGTCCTTTGTGAAGGATTTCCAACCTCTTGGTCTGCTAACACCATCACCCCCATCCTCAAAGCCAGAGATCCAGTTGATCCTAATAATTAGAGGAGGATCATGATTGGCCACACATTGGCCAAACTCTATGGATCCATGCTAGAGGTGAAGCTCAGTTCATTTGCAAAGAGACAAGGATGCAGAGCCTCAAGACAGGCAAGCTTCAAAGGGAGCTACTCTACCCTTGACCACATCTTCACCCTCTATGCCATTATCGAGGAGGGTAGAGCACGACATCAAAGGATCTACTATTGCTTTGTGGATTTCCGTAAGGCTTTTGAAATTGTACCCTGAGCCCCGCTCCTATAGCGTCTACAGGAGATAGGAGTCCCATCTGACATGGTTTGGAGCATCATCGCCCTCTATGAGTCCATCACCAGACAAGTGAGAGCCCCAGGACGTACACCGAAAAAGATTTCCAGTACTATTGGGGTGAAGCACGACTGCCCTCTATCACCCACTCTTTTTGTCCTCTACATTGATGTGATCTTGAGCTTCACTGATAGATAAGGTGGGGCTGGTCCCACACTAGCACGCAGGTTGGCTTGGGCCTCGACGATGACAAGGGAGTCCATGGGCAATGCCTAGCTGGTTGAGGCAACGGGATCTCACTCTTAACCTTGCTAAACCAAGGTAATGGTCTTCAATACCTCCCGCCCCTTCACATCCAAATTGAGCATCACATACAGAGGGGATCCTGTGGAGATTGTCTCATCCTATGTCTACCTTGGTGTCACTTTCAGTGGCCCATGCTTCACCATATTCCTACAGCACATACCAGAGTGACACGGAGATATGCAGCCTTCAGCTTACTTGAGCAACAGTGCTTCCATTAACATTTCCAGGAGCCAAGGACGAAGGGGTCGGCTTTTTGACACCCTCATCACACCAACATTGATGTATGGAGAAGCCTTCTAGGGACCAGATTTATCCAATGACGATTGGCAGCAAGTTGAGAGGCCCCATGTCATGATGTCCACCCGCATGATCGACAACAAAACATGGGTATAACAACCACCATAGTTTTAAGCGGGGGTGTTACGTCCCAAGGCTAATCAAGGCTAAGATCTTCAGGTTAGGTTAACCATAGCCTAGGGGTAAGGTGTCATGACCCTGTGAAAATGGAACAGCACAAGTGTGGGCATGGTGGTTGGTGAGCAAGATAAATATTAAATGATTCATATTTGGGGTGCCCGGACAAATGGTATGATGTGTGGACATCCTCAAGTGTGAAGGGGGACCAAGGACATTAATATTTTTAATGTTTGAACCTTGGGGTGGCCCCTAGGCATAAGTGACCTTTAATAAGTTTAATAAACTTATTAAAGGACCCCTAGGATATTTTTGGAGAGAGGGGCAACTCCACTTTTGGTACACGCCTCTCTCATCTTTCTCTCTCTCTTGCTTTTGGGGGAAGCGTGCAAGCTACATGCGTTGAGGAGGAGGGAAACGTGAGTCGACTGGCTGCTGGTTTCCGTACAGAACAGGCTGTACAGACCTTGGCTGCACAGTCCACGTGGCTGCTGTACGACTGCAGGTGCAGGTTCAGGCGGCGCTGGCAGGAACAGACAGCACGCGGTTGCTGTGCAGGTGCTGACTTGTGCGGTACAGGCGGCTGCATACCTGTACGGACAGGTACAGGCGACAAGGAAACCTCTGTCCAGCTGGTATAGTCGGGTACTTCTTTCCACTGGCTTATGTCTGCAGTAGGGTTGTGTCATCTGGCCCCTTGTGAGAGGAGGGGTATGGCAATTTGAAAGGGTGGAAACAGAGACTGGATAGTGGATGTATATTTGAACTGAGTTGTGGAACCATGTTCATGGAATATGCCAGATGTGTCCTCAAGGCTGCCCTGCTAAATTGTCTTGGTTGATCAGAGGGAAGCACCGTGTGTTGCTTTTGTGGGACACAGATCTGTGTGTGAATCCTCTGTGCTAAGAGGTCTTGAGGGCTGCCAGATTGGACATACAGGTTTATTCTCCTGGCTGGCTTTGTTGTACTCAGTTTTACATCTCATTGAATTTGAATAAAGAAATACCGAAAGGGGCCCAAGCTTTGGGGCCAACAGGTGTCGATTTCATTTCAGTTTTGGGGCATTCTAGCTCCAGTTAATTTCGTTCTTTATTTGGACTACAAGTAAAAGGGTGACTGCTAGTCTACCGCACTTTGGTTTCTACCAGAGGCCGGTTTCAAGGTTCCGTTGCCGGGACCCATCATCAACGTTCTTAAGGGGGTGAGCTCGTGGTTGACTCGAGGAAAGTCATTGCTGAAAAATTCAGCAACATGTCAGACCCAGAAGATGAATATTTTTATAATGAAGAGGAAGAGCAAGAGACCTCTCTTGAGAGAAATGAATCTGAGGATATTCTTGCAGGAGAACAGGCTGCAGATGATGAACAATATGAGGATGTAACACAGCCAGAAGATATGCCTAGTAAAGAGGAAGATGATGCTTAGTTTAAAAATCGTTTGGCAGGTGTAATGGATGTGTTTATGCAGCTCACACAAAGTGAGAAGTTTGCTGAATTTATGAGATCCCGCTTTGAGCCTGAAAAGAAGAAGAAGAAGGTGCGTTCTAAGAACCTACCTCAGGGTCATAGTGGTGCCTTCCCACAGGATCCATCTTTTGGCCAGTTTCCGAACATGCAACAAGCTTTTGGTGCCAACTCACAGAGTTCCTTTTTCGGACAGCCATCTATTTCTCAGCAGTCTATGCATCCAGGTTATTTTGGTGGTGGCTCTGTGTTCCAATCCATGACTGGAGGTTATCCTCAGGGAGGCATGGGTATGCCAGGGACTTTTGGAGCTAATTTTCAGCCTGGTATGCAAGGGAATATGTATGGTGGTATGCAGTCTGGAATGCAAGGAAACATGTTTGGGGGCATGCAACCTGGAATGCAAGGAAATATGTATGGGGGCATGCAGCCCGGTATGCATAATGGTATGTTTGGAAACATGGCTGGAATGTATGGCATGCCAGGTGTGGGAATTGGTAATGTTGACCCTATGATGGGCATGAATGCTGGGGGTAGCAATCTTGTGAAGCCACTTCCTTACGATAATCTAACGCCTATGGGTAAGGCGAAGGATTATAAGGAAGGGGGAGCTGCTGTGAAATTTGATACATTTAGTGGGGCCAAAGATAAACTAAAGGCACTTACCTTTTTAGAGCAGTTTGATGCTGCTTTTTCTGGTGGTAATTACACGGAATCCTCTAAGGTGAGAAAAGCTGCGACTTTTATCAAAGGCAATGCATTGCAGTGGTGGTCTACTCTTCTTCTGCAGGGCATAGCACCATCTACTTGGGTACAGTTTAAACAGGTGTTCTCTTCCGTATGGCTCACATCTACTTTTGAGGTCGATGTAATGACAGCATGGCGCAAGTTGGATGCATCAAAGTGTGAAAATCTTGAAGATTATAATAAGAAGTTTTGGGAAGCCTTACTCCCAGTTACTTCTTATCGTGCAGTGCCCTTGTCTGAGCAAGTGCAGAAGTATTGTTGTGGCTGCCCAAGGAAGTGCGTGATTATTGCATAAAGACTCGAGTAACAAATATGTCACAGATGATAGTGAATGCTATGACAGCAAATGCGTTACTCGTTGGAGTCTCATCTGGATTTAAAGGCAGTAAGAACTCAAGCAAGAAATCTGAAAAGTCAAGGCATGCTTCGCGTGATGCAAAAGGGTCTACAGAGAAGCGGTATAAGAAGTTGCCAATGCCCAAGAGAACTCCTGAGGAGAGACAGGCTTTGATGGATGCTCGGAAATGTTTTTACTGTACAGAAGAGGGACATATGTCTTTTAATTGTCCCAAGAGAAAGTCCCAAAAGGACTCTGACACCAAAGGAGAGCCCAAGTCAAAGAAACCTGAACCTTCTCCAGGGTTAGTTCCTGATCTTGTTGGGGAACAGCCAGGTGGTGAAGAGACTGAGTTGTGCAGGGCATGGGGCAAAGTGAGAGATCAAAATGCCTTGATATTCTTTGACACAGGTGCTAGAGCCAACTTTATTTCACCGGATTTGGCTGGCCGATTGGGGATCCGTGCAGAGGAGATGGGGCCTTTATATGAGGCTAACATGGCTTGTCCTGGGTATGCAGAACCCGTCACTCCTATTATTGGGAAGCTCCGGCTTCATTTGCAGGGTTATGTGGACAGCGAGGAGTTTTTCATCATGCCACTTGATGGATGTGATGTTTTGTTGGGAATGCCATGGTGCCACAGAGTACATGCGGTGGTGGATACATACAATAGAAAGATCACTTTGACTCATAGAGAGAGAGAACATGTTTTGGATGTAAAGCTAAAAGGGGAACCTGTTCCTATTGTATCAGCTTCGGCAATTTCATCAATAATGAAAAAGCATCTTTCCGCATACTTGATTTATGTAAAGGATGCAAAAGATGATGAGTCTAAGTCTAATTTGTCTACGTTAGATAAGGACAGGACTGATTTCTTATGTGAGTTCCAAGATTGTTTTTCTGAGTCATTGCCAGGAGAACATCCTCCGGAAAGGCCAGAAGATCATGCCATTGATCTAATTCCGGGCAGTACTCCACCAAATAGACCGCCGTACCGTGTTAGTGTAGTCCAACAAGAAGAAATTATGAGTCAGGTACAGGAGCTTTTGAATAAAGGATTGATACAGCCTAGCTCATCACCCTTTTGCTCACCTGTACTCTTAGTACAAAAGAAAGATGGTTCTTGGCGCATGTGTATTGATTACAGGGCGCTGAACAAGAATACCAAGAATCGATTCCCCATTCCGAGGATCGATGACATTTTGGACCGCTTACAGGGCTCCACAGTCTTTAGTCGTATTGACTTGAAAAGCGGGTATCATCAGATACGTATTAGACCCGAGGATGTGCATAAGACAGCATTTCGAACCACGTTTGGGTTGTATGAGTTCTTGGTTATGCCCTTTGGTTTGACAAATGCACTTGCCACATTTAACAGAATGATGGACAAGATTTTCCGGCCTCATAGAGCGTTTGTGGGCACATTCTTTGATGATATGATTGTGCATTCACAAACTGAGGAGGAGCATAGAAGGCATTTGGCCATTGTGTTTGCAGAACTCCAGAACCATAGGCTGATTATTAATGGCAAGAAGAGTGAGTTCTTCTTGCAAGAGATACACTTCTTGGGGCATATCGTGTCTAAGCATGGAGTCCGTAGGGATCCATCGAAGGTGGAAGCAATTCTTAATTGGCCGAATTTGAAGACCGTGCATGATGTACGCAGCTTTTTGGGATTGTGTTCCTATTACAGGCGGTACATACGGTATTTTGCTGAAATTGCTTCGCCCCTTCATGCCTTAACAAAGAAGGCAACTCCGTTTAGATGGGCTGATCAAGAAATTACAGCCTTTAAAACGCTTAAAGAAAAGCTTACTTCGGATCCAGTATTGGTATTACCGGATCTCCGAAAGGCTTTTGTTGTCCAGTGTGATGCATGTGGAAACAACATTGGGGCAGTTCTCATGCAGGAAGGACATGTGATAGCCTATGAGAGTCGAATATTGCAGGATACCGAGAAGCATTTACAGGTTTATGAGAAAGAGATGTTGGCTGTAATTCATGCTCTTTCTACATGGAAACAATATTTGCTTGGGACTGATTTCACTATGCAGACAGATCATCAGACCTTGCATTATTTCCTCACGCAAACTAAGCTTTCTAAGAAGCATATGCGATGGGCTAACTTTTTGTCTATGTTCCACTTCCAGATTGTGCATGTGGAAGGCAAAAAGAATGTTATGGCCGATGCTTTGTCGCGCAAGCCACAAGTCTCAGCAGTTTCACTTGCTTATCATCATGAGCTTGATGAAATGAAAGTGCAGTATGCCCATGATGAGGACTTTGAAAGGTTGTATGATCAGATGTCTGAGGGTCAGCGGCATGATCATTATACTCTCAGAGATAGGTTTTTGTTGATGCATGGTAAATTGTGTGTTACCAGGCAATTGCACCTCAAGGTTATGATTGAAAGTCATGCTCCACCGTATGCAGGTCATAGAGGAATTGACGCCACGGTAAAAGCAGTTGAGACTTTCTTTATTGGCCAACCTTGCGAAGAGATGTTGATGCTTTTGTTAGGCAATGCATCGTATGTCAGAAGGTAAAGTTTGACCGTCAAAAGACACCAGGGTTACTACATCCTTTACCTATTCCAGATAGACCATGGGAGAGCATTGCCATGGATTTTATATTTGATCTTCCACGGACACAAACGGGGAATGATGTCATTTGGACTATCATATGCAGGTTCAGTAAGCAGGCTCATTTCATTCCCGTGCGTAAGACGATCAAAGTTGATCATATGGTGAAGTTGTTCATGGCGAACATCTTCAAGTATCATGGCTTGCCTTCATCTATCATCAGTGACCGTGATCCACGGATGATGAGTTTATTCTGGAGAGGGTTGTTTGACAACATGGGTACAACTCTCAAGTTTTCATCTTCATTTCATCCACAAACAGATGGTCAATCGAAAGAGGCTAATTCTACAGTGTTAGATCTTCTCAAGTGTTATGTGTCAGAGCACAAGCAACAAAGGGAAAAGCATCTTCCTTTAACTTGGACTACTACTACGCCATTGGTTTGCAGTGAATGTTGTTACATATGCATGGCTTAGAGAGATTGGGACGCTGATCTTGCCATATTGTATATTTCACTTTGGATATTTTGCTATATCACCATATTGCAATCGAGGACGCTTGCCATTTTTCAAGAGGGGGGTATGTCATGACCCTGTGAAAATGGAACATGGTGGTTGGTGAGCAAGATAAATATTAAATGATTCATATCTGGGGTGCCCGGACAAATGGTATGATGTGTGGACATCCTCAAGTGTGAAGGGGGACCAAGGACATTAATATTTTTAATGTTTGAACCTTGGGGTGGCCCCTAGGCATAAGTGACCTTTAATAAGTTTAATAAACTTATTAAAGGGCCCCTAGGATATTTTTGGAGAGAGGGGCAACTCCACTTTTGGTACACGCCTCTCTCATCTTTCTCTCTCTCTTGCTTTTGGGGGAAGCGTGCAAGCTACATGCGTTGAGGAGGAGGGAAACGTGAGTCGACTGGCTGCTGGTTTCCGTACAGAACAGGCCGTATAACCATGGCTGCACACTCCACGTGGCTGCTGTACGACTGCAGGTACAAGTTCAGGCGGCGCTGGCAAGAACAGACAGCAGGCGGCTGCTGTGCAGGTGCTGACCTATACGGTACAAAGACGGCTGCATACCTGTACGGACAGGTACAGGCGAACAAGGAAACCTCTGTGCAGCTGGTACAGTCGGGTACAGTGCAGACCCGTACAGCTGGTACAGGCGGAGGTGCATAATACAGGCAGCAGCTGGGGCGCAGAGATTGTACAGACTAGTACAGTGGGATACTACTCACCTGTACGGACAGGTACAGGTAGGTACAGTACTGTTCAGTCTTGAACAGATTGCAGGTGGTGCATCTCCAGCTGTCTGCAGGTGGTGTTTTATCAGAGCATAGTTGGTGCATCAGTCAAGTGGTTGCAGGGAGGGAAGTACAGACAGTCTTTGTCAAGTACAGACTGGTACGATCAGTCCCATTGGTGCAGATCCACGCATTGAATTGGTAAGCTCTGAACTTGTCATCTTTCTTTCTTTCCATTGGCTTATGTCTACAGCAGGGTTGTGTCATCTGGCCACTTGTGAGAGGAGGGGTATGGCAGTTTGAAAGGGTGGAAACAGAGACTGGACAGTGGATGTATATTTGAACTGAGTTGTGGAACCATGTTCATGGAATATGCCAGATGTGTGCTCAAGGCTGCCCTGCTGAATTGTCTTGGTTGATCAGAGGGAAGCACAGTGTGTTGCTTTTGTGGGACACAGATCTGTGTGTGAATCCTCTGTGCTAAGAGGTCTTGAGGGCTGCCAGATTGGACATACAGGTTTATTCTCCTGGCTGGCTTTGTTGTACTCAGTTTTACATCTCATTGAATTTGAATAAAGAAATACCGAAAGGGGCGCCAAGCTTTGGGGCCAACAGGTGTCGATTTCATTTCATTTTTGGGGCATTCTAGCTCCAATTAATTTCGTTCTTTATTTGGACTACAAGTGGAAGGGTGACTGCAAGTCTACCGCACTCTGGTTTCTACCAGAGGCCGGTTTCATAAGGCATCTTAAGTGGTGGTTAGTAGCTTTTCTGAGACGTGTGCTATATTTGGCTCCTTGTTTATAGGAGGCCTGTATAAGTGACTTTATGAGTCAGTGTGAGAGAGAGCTCCTCAGACCTAGACTAAAGGCCTTGAGAGGTTACTCCGTGCTTACATCCAAAGGGTGTGTACTGGTGGCATGGAATGCCAATGACTTTGCACATGAAGCCATGTCTCACATGCTACTATCCCCCTATGCTCGAGGGTGAACCTGAATGGCTCTATGGTTGGGCGGTGAGCTAGATGCCTAAGTCTTTGTGTGTTTTCCTTTTTGTTTATACTTGATCGCAAGGTCTTTTAGCCTTGGGGCTTGATAGGGGGGTCATTAGGAAACTAAAGGTATGAACAAAGGCTAAGGTGTGTGACGCCAGTTATGTGTCCTGGGATATGTGTCAAAAAGACTTAATACAATGAAATGGGAAGAATTCATCTTTTGTCATCCTCCTCATGAATGGGATACAAAGCATCAATGTCTGCCTCATGTGGGTGTGAACTGTGCTTCTCTATGCCACTGAAGTACTGGAGCTGGCAGGTGGAGCCTGGAGGGTCTGAATCTCTTGAGGACAGGAGAGGGCAAGGTCTCTAGAGGAACTGTGCCCTCTCTTTGATGACTCCACGTGTGGCGTGGCCAAGGGATCATAAGTTCAGGCATATGGATTTTTTTCATGTTTTCATGGATTACATGTATCACTTTTTGGTCTCACAGAACCCTTGGGTCTTTCATAGACATTAATGTAATCTTTCTTTCTTTTTCTCTCATATGATGGTTCTATCTAGGTAGCTAGTTTGTTTTTATTTTTCCATGATACAGTTACTTCATATATTCATTGTAACACTTTTGGTCTCATAGACCCTTTGGTCTTTTGTAGATGTTAACACAACTTTCTTTTTTCTCCTCTCTCTCAAGCACAAAGACAAATAGCTCCTGAAAATCAGGTTACAGTCAGAGAACGTGCCCTCTATGTTGCCAAGTCAACAAAGTAAGGTGGCATTGGGCAACCATTTTCAGCCAAATCCCAGCTGGTCACTTTTTGATAAAATGTCCTTTCAAATGCAAAGGCATTCTTTCTAGACAATTATTGATAAAATTTTGGAAACTATTGCTTAGATCAGGTGCCTTAGGCAAGATATGAAAATGAAAAAGAACTAGAGGAGAGAGTGACTAGAAAGCCAATAAAATGGCCTTGCCTGGATATGTTTGGAGCAAAACCTCCTTCATCACCAACATTACAAGCATCTATGCTATATTTCTCCTTTATGACTGCCTGTTCAGACCAAGCATAGACATAGAGGAAATCAAGCCATTTACAAAGCTATTCCAAACGCCTTCATCACTAACAAACCACATAGAATCTTTTCCACAAACTGCATTTCTACACACTTAATCAATTATCGTCAACCTTTTGAAAATAATGCATCAATGTATTTACACAAACACACTGTTACGACCCTAATATGTCAGTAAAGATCGAAGGAGCTAGGCCAGATTTGGGAGAAATGCTTGAAATGAGAGGTCCAAAGAAAAGGAACACTCTTGAGGACAAGCTGTCTGAAGGAGAGCATTTTCCACCGCATATGGATGCACACTGCCCCTCACAAGATTGGGTGTGAATGGCCACTTGAGCCAAGAAGCCAAAGGATAACAGGGTCTTGAGCGACATCCGAAGGCTACCATCTCAGTGGTGTGTATGCACGGGGGACCAAATGAAGTGCATGCACAAATTGTGTGTCAACACATGGAATTACCCATGGGAGTTCGGGTCCTCAAATTTGGTATCAAAGCCATGGGGAGCAAAAAAGCAGCTAGTGAGGATTACATTTGGTGGAAGTTGGATTGCCACTCTATACATGGGAATGAGAGATCTTGTGGTTTGATGCAAATTTGTATCGTTACAGGTTTACATGCCATTGGAGATCATAACAGCCAAGACTACCGGGGGTGCACACTACTGCAGACAGCCATTATACACAATATTGCCTCAAGACCTCGCCAGCCACATCAATTGAGATCAATTCCTTCACAAGCTCAATGGGATCAACTCTCACGTGCATGCTCTCCCGAGTGTGATGTGGACATGCTTCTACCAATTGGCCAGCTCAAAGGTCTAGTACGTGGTCAGATTCATGTGTTTGTAAGGGCTATTGTGTGAATTCATTGTAATATTGTCTAGGCGTCCAATAAGCAGCCAAGTATGGATAGAGTTATTGGGTTATTGTGTGAACACTTAGTTGGATAGGGTTGGTGGGGTTGGTAGCCAACTCACCAACACTAGACACTATAAATAGGAGTCTAGGACTTAGTCATATTCATTCATTCATCAGTCAATCATCATTGAGTCATTGAGAGCTCAGGAGCAGTGCTACCATTGAGTATATCTATTCAGCATTCTATATACTTCGTGTTAGTAATACATCGTAGATTAAGTCATCTCTCTCTACTAGTTGAGCATGAAGAAGAAACGTGGGTGGATGGGTTTAAGTCTTTGATTAAGCGTTAATTGCAATCAATCAATCATAAACAAGCTTCCACAAAGCACCCATGTTATATCAACGTCTAGCAATCAATGCACTAGACCAATCACACCCGCGATCCCGTAAGCCAAATTGTCTGGCTAAAAATAAAAGGACAGGCTGCTCTCTCAATTAATTGATGTCCAAGCCTATGCTAAAAGGAGAATGGAATGCACCCTTTGTTGACGTGTTTCTTTCTGCCTAGTTTATTATCTTTGATCTTCAATGTTTCTACCAAGGATCAAGGGAACAAGGCTAAATTGTGGTTCAAGGGGAAAAATGTCCAAAAAAAACTCAGTTGTCGTTTAATGGGCAAGTGGTCCATAAAAATGAGGTAGCTCAATAAGGTGGTCAAATGCCAACATAAATAATCTTTTGTTAAAAATGTGAGGAATTAATTCCATTTGATTTATCATCCTAGACCACTAAGCGGAAGTACTAAGGGTAAGTTCTTCGAGCTCAGGTGAGCTTAAGTTTTAAAAGTTGATTGCATCATTGCCAAAGCAATCCTTGTTCACTTCTACAAGGTAAGCATGTATACAATCAAACTCATGCAAGTCAACCTTGATTTTTTAAGAGAGCGTTCTTGACAGCATAGGGATACACACCACCACTCCCAAGATTGCAGGTGTGGCTGACCGGTTGAAGCAAGAAGCCAAAGGCAGTGGGCTAAGGACTCAATGGTGCATGCAATGGGCGACCAAATGAAGTGGGTGCACAAGATGTGTGTCAAGTTCTTCAGTGCAGTGCACGAGACACCCAGGGCTCTCAGGCTGGAGATGAACGTCCATGCACCAGCTTCAAGATCCGAGAGATTCTACAGATGCACAGAGATGCTCCCCAGCAGGCAGTGGATATGTGAACCTCATTGGGGTCATAGACTCACCTATTTTGGATTGATGATGAGGATGTCTCACCCCTGCTATCTCTCATTGGCCTAAGGCTATCTTGTATCCTCATGAGCTCATTTTGTACTAACATGATTATTATTGTATACATAACTAGTCTTTCCCTTTTCAGTTTTTCTTCCATGACTCGGTATTCTCCTTCATACTATTTTCGGTTTTAAAGAATCAATCCATTTTGAGTCAAAAGCATCAATGTACATACTCACATGCATACATGCATGTGTGTGTGGCCCCTATATCTCAGTTGTATCATGATGTTTTGTTTGTGGGTTTTCACCTCGCAATGAGGTTTCCCAATGGTAATACAAGAATTACTATTAAAACAAGTGTGTGTGTGTGTGTGTGTGTGTGTGTGTGTGTGTGTAAAATGAGCGTGGTGGTTTGAATATTCTCAATATTCACTACCATGTTTTAGCTCGAAAAGTTACCATGATTCCAGTTTTTTTTCAGCAAGTGCAGCCTTGGGCAATCATGCTTGCTGCTATGTGTACAGGCCTGAAAACTATGGCTTATGGAATTTGGGTGAATTCACATTGGGAAGCAGTGCTAGGCCGTTTTGAGGGCCACATTATGGGTTGTCCATATGCTACAAGAATGGTGCAAGATTGGAAGACTACATTGAAAGACCTCAAATGGGTGAGACATGATTCTGCAATCAGTAACTCTACGCGAAAAATCTCCACTAGTCCTCTTTGTTTGCACAACCGCTAGCTATGCAAGAGCCACGTAAAGCATGCTTTTTGGCATCCCTGGGTATACGCACGCTAAAGGATGTTGTGGATGATACAAGGAATGTGCTATCCTTTCCGTACGCATGCAATGAGAATAACTTAGATTTGCATCATTATCCAATTTGGATGAAGATTAAAAGGTTATTTATTCCACTCATATCAACCATTGCCTCCACTTGTTGAAAATGACAAGCTGCATGACTGGAAAGTGAAAGGGCAAACTGACAATGCTCGGGGATACATTTGGATAAGATAATTGCAACTTGCATGTATAACCATTTGCTTCCACCACCTTGGATTCACGCACATGGCAACACTCTTATGGGGTATGCAAAAGAGTGAAGGCTGGTGGAAAAACCACCTCCGATATATATGGAAAAGTAAGCTTCCTTTAGAGCAAAGATTGTTTCCTTGGCGATGTTTTGTGGGTGTCCTCCATGTTGCAAAGATGCTCACTAAAAGAGGGATAGCTAGAGCCACCTATTGTAGATGTGGAGCTCGTTCTGAAACTGTACCCCATCTATTATGGCATTGTTTGGAGACAAGGGAGTTTCTTCGATGATTGGCCAATGATATCACAGGATGCTTTCTAGGCAATAGGCGATATGGAAAGCAATTCTAGATATTTGATTTTGATGTTTTCTTTCTATGGACTAGATATTGGACTCTATGGAAGATCAGAAACAATGTTATGTTTGGGCAAACGCCTCTAGGGACATATGCTTACTTTAAGATGAATTTGCAACAATCCCTTCATGACTGCTTACAGTTAGAGGACATTGCTTTGAGCCAATTCAAATGTTTTTCCATTGCTTCTGAAGTTCTTTGAAGATGGACTTATCTCATCTCCTATATTGTACACAAGTCATTGTTAATAGAAGCATGGTTTCACAAAAAAAAAAGTGAATATAAAATCATAGTAAATAACAGTTATCTATCGCATGCTCACTTTATACAAATGGTACATGCCGCTGCCCACCTCTTATGCTTCACATGAGAGAGGATTTGTATGTTGCTTGGTATGGTTTTGTGATGCGCAAGCACGCTGTCATTCAGGATTATTGTAGATGGTATATGGAGGAAACTAGGATGCGAGTGGCTCATGCAAAATCGGCCTTGCAAGAATACATTGAAATTTGAGACCTTTGACACTTGATGAGCACCAAAATATGGCACAAGCCAAATATTGCCTTGACCAACATGATGGCAAACTCGAGCTCGTATTCCATGCGTGTCGTGAACTCTTGCAGTATGTTCAGCCTATAGTCACACCGCATGAGGCAGCTAGTATGGATGCATCTTTTACGGAGGAAGAACTGGATGATGCTCTCAAGAATCTAGGTACATGGAAGTCCCCGCGATGGGATGGGCTTACGGTGGAGTTCTTTCACGCATTTTGGGATGTTCTTAACCACGCATCCTCTCAATGTTCAATTACTGTTGGTCTAGTGGACGGTTGCCATATTCCTCGAAAGAAAGCTTACTTAAATTGCTGCCCAAAAAACAGCTTTGTTATGGTTTAGCAAATTGGCATCCCATCTCTCTAATGCCAATGGTGTACAAGCTTGTGACTAAGATGCTTGTGAATAGAATCAAAGGTATACTGCATGCTGGCCTTCATCCCAATCAGTATGGCTTCATCCCAAGAAGGCAAATTATGGACAATATAACCAATGCTTATATAGACATTGAATATGCCAAATACATGAACCAAGATATCCTTATTATGCAGGTGGACATAGCTAAAGCCTTTGATATCGTCCAATGGGATTTCTTAGCACAAGTAATAGATAGAATGGGATTTGGGTGCAAAATGAAAAATGAAAATGTTGCTTTCTGGCTATATCATGAAGGTACAGCCAAATGCATTTTGGGAGGAGAACTTTCACCTCCCTGGAAGTTAGGCAAATCTATCATACAGGGCTATCCTCTCAGTGCCTTGCTATATGTCATTGCTACGCATCCGATGCTCCTCTACATGGATAAGTTGTCAAAGGATGGCCTGCTACATGGAATTTCCATGATGGATGGAAACAAGTTTGTGGCTCAAGCCTGTGCCGATGATTCTTCTTTTTTCTTCAGAACACAAAAAGCCTGATGTGAGTTTCTCATGCAAACTTTGTCACTTTATGAGTTGGCTGTTGGGCTGAATGTCAACTTCACAAAATCAAAGTTGTTACCACTGAAAATTTATAATTGGCATAGATTGCTCTAGCCAAGACAAATTGTGCCACCTAATCAACAGATAGTCAAACATCTTGGATATCCCATTGGATGGGAGATCTCCCTCAAAGAAGAGACTGAGTGGGCGATGCAAAAGCTACATCACAAAATTGAATATTGAAAACTGTCTACATGGCCATTGCATGTACGTCTACGAATAGTGCAGTCTATAACCATAGCGTATATGCAATTCTATCTCCCTTTGCTCGCTTAGTCTCGCAAACAGATTGACCTTTTCATGTCTAAAGCCCTGAAATGCTTGTCGCAAACAAAAGCAGACAGAAAAGCCCTTCGTCTCAAGAAGCAAGAATGGTTTGCTCGTCAAAGATGCATAGTGGACTTAATATTCTCAATATCCATTATCATGTCCTCGCGAGGAAGGCGATGCTACTACTTGATTTTGTGGCACAAATAAAGCCATGGACTCGCATGTTGGGCAGTATGTGTGCCTCGATGCGTACAGAAGCATATGGACTTTCAGCCACCCCTTATGATGATATAGTTTTTGGACATTTTAATGGAAAAATCATCGGTTCTTCCTATGCTACTGCTCTCATTCAAGACTAGAAAGCTTTGTTACACCACCTACATTGGTTGGGCCAGCCCCCAAACTAGGGAAACTCTTCGACTGTGGAGAGCATTCATTGGAATAGGGTGTTTTAAGTGCCTCTTGCATAATCCCAACCAAGGAAGGCCTATAACCTTTCCATGCTTGGAATTTGCCACATACGGGATGTTATTGATGAGCATGGTATGGTTTTTTCGTTTCCTCAAGCAATCAGACATTGTCATTTGGGATTGCATCATAGGTCAATTTGGAGGGTCGTTATGGAGATGATGCAACCATTGCACCCAGTGCCTGCGCTTCAAGAAGAAGGCCGACTCAAAGACTAGCTTTTTTGACAGCCAGTTTCCTGGATATACACCTCTTTCTTTTCATCAACTCACACTTTCTAAGGCATACAAGCTCTTTTTGCCTTACCACCCCCCCACCCGCGGCGGATTCATGAACATGCGAATCATATATAGAGGATGTCTAAATCCTTGCCTTGGTGGAAAGCGGCATTGCGACGGATATGGAAGAGCAAATTTCCCTTGAAGCAATGATTATTTCTATGGAGATGTATTATGTTGGGTATGGGGGGAGAAGCCTACACACAGACACACACACACAGCTGCAAGAGAGAGAAAACGAGTGAAGCTCAAGAGTGCTTGAAAAGATGTACTCAATAATGATATGAAAATGAAAGTACAAGTGAGTACTAAAAGGCCTAGGGCAAAGTGCCCAACACACATAAGTGTGTTCACACGGGGAAAAAACCTGTGTCCAATCACAGGGAAAAAGTGCCCGTGAGTAAGCTGTGTTCACACCTGAACTAGCCGAGAGTGGTCATGACCAACAAACCCCCCTCAAGTGAATGGTGTGAACGGGGATAGGGTGTAGCAGACTACCCTGGAAGAGGCTGTAAGCTCAAAGCTTCGCGGAACGCTTCAAACTTTTCCCTCGAAAGAGACTTTGTAAACCCATCTGCTATATTGACATGTGTAGACACATAAGCCAAGTCAATCTCTCCTACATGGAGCCTTTCCCTGACATAGTGATAGTGAACCTCAATATGCTTTGTGCGGGCATGAAATACTGGGTTTCATGCAACTGCCAAAGCACTCTGACTGTCAGTGTAAATGGTGGCAGGAGACTGCTGTCCAACACCAAGATCGGCTAGAAGGCGTCATAGCCAAACACATTCCACAGTAGCTGTAAAGGCTGCTCTGTATTCAGCTTCACAACTAGAAGTGGCCATTGTAGGCTGCTTCTTACAGAGCCATGAGATGCATGAGTCACCAAGAAGAAAACAGTTACCACTGGTTGACACTCACGTGTCATAGCAGCCTGCCCAATCACTGTCTGTAAATGCAAGCAAGCATAGTGTAGAAGAACTGCCATAAAACAAGGCAAAGTTTGCAGTGCCTTTGAGATAGCGAAAGACACGCTTACACGCTTGCCAATGCATAGTGCTCGGACAATGCATGAATCTGCTCAACTGGGAAACAGCATACTGTATGTCCAAAGGAGTAGAGCATAAGTAGATAAGACATCCCACAGCTTGCTGATAGGTGGCAACATCAAAAGGCTCACCAGCATGCTCAAGTGACAGTTTTAGACCTGGTTCCATAGGAATAAAAACAGATTTACAATCTGTCATGTGAAAACGCTCAAGGAGCTGCTCAACATATCTGCATTGAGATAACATGATACCACCCTCAAAAGGTATAAACTGTATGCCCAAATAGTAATGTAAATGCCCCATGTCTGTGACATCAAATGCATGCTGCAAATCAGCTTTAAAAGCTGAAATATCACCCTCTTCAGGGCCAGTGACGAGCATGTCATCCACATAAAGAATAAGGATGAGAACATTGTTCCCAATGTGGCGTACATAAAGTGTACTCTCAACTGAACTATTCTGAAACCCTTTGGCAGTCAAGTATGTATGAATTTTGTGGTACCAAGCACGAGGGGCCTGTTGAAGACCATACAGTGCTTTATGTAAACGGCATACTTTATTTTCTGCACCTTTTTGAACAAAGCCAGGAGACTGAGACACATAAACTTCCTCCTGCAAATCGCCATTCAAAAAAGCAGTTTTAACATCCAACCAATGTACATGCCACTGCTTGTGGGCAGCCAATGCAATAACAGTACGTATGGTAGTCATACGTGAAGTGGGAGCAAAGGTCTCCTCATAGTCAATGCCCGCACGTTGGGCATACCCTTTGGCGACCAAGCGAGCGTTATGGCGATCAACTGAACCATCAAGCTTACGCTTAAGTTTGAAAACCCATTTTGTGCCAATAGCACGCTTGCCCGAGGGCAAGTCACATAACTCCCAAGTACCGTTTTTGTCAATGGAGTCTAACTCCAAACGCATGGCTGCCACCCAATGGTCATCCTCCAATGCATCAACATGAGAAATGGGTTCCTCATTACAAGCGGTGGTACCAAGAGCTGTATCCACATAATGTGAAGATGCATGGCGAGAAGCAGCACGTGTACGACCTAGCATAAATGTAGACTGTTTGCTATCACGCGAAGTGTCAACCAGCCATCTAGGAACAATTTTTGACTTCCTAGTATTTGCATCTTCCTCTGCCAATGCATCACCCAAGGTATCTTGATGAATTTGAGGCAATTTAGGATCAATTTGGGGCAAGTTCAGCTGCTGATTTTGCTGGTTTTCAGCAGGCATAGGTGGCTGTAAATGAGCTGAAACTGGCTCTACATTGTCCACATTTGAATTGAATAAAGGCAACAAAGAATCAAAGACATCTTCCGGCCCAATATACGGCTGTCTGGTACATGAGACAAGTGGTTGAGATGCATATTCGTCAAAGATAACATCTCTTGACACAATGATCTTGCCTGTATTAGGCACATAGAGTCTGTATCCTTTACTCTCAGTACTATAACCAATGAAAATGCATTTGATTGCCTTTGCATCAAGCTTGTGTCTTTGTTGTGTGGGCACATGCCAAACACCCAAAGACTCTCATATGAGTCACCACTGGAATCCTGCCATTCCATGCTTCATAGGCAGTCCTAGATTTCAAGGCTTTAATGGGGCAACGGTTAAGCACATAATTGGCACACATAACCGCCTCAAGCCAAAGCTTACTAGGATCCTTGCTTTTGGGCATGCAACGTGCCATCTCCATGAGTGTACGATTACGTCTCTCTGCAACTCCATTTTGCTGAGGAGTATAGAGGGTAGTACACTGATGAGAAATACCATGTAACTGCATGTAAGCTGTGAACTCATTCGACAAATATTCCCCCCCTCGATCTGTACGCAATGTGACAAGCTTGTGTCCACAAGCATTTTCAGCCATGGGACGAAAGTCTCGCCATAACTCAATGTCACTCATCACACAGGATGTGGAGGCAATCATAGCATCATGAGAATAAGTACTCCTGTCATACATATCAAGCTTATACAAGCCACTGCATAATGTCCCAAAAAGCATAAGAGAAGCTGAATCTCTGCTGTCATACACACTCAGCAACAATGATCAGAAAACTAAACCTTAAACCCAGATAATGCAAGGGCTGAAACAGAAATGAGATTCTTCTCAATGCCTGGTACATATAAAGTGTCACAAAGAGTAAAGCTATCCCCATCACATGCTGTTAGCTCCACATTGCCAATGCCTTTAATGGAGTAAGAGGCATCATTGGCACACATAACTATGCCACCTGGAGGTGAATCCTGCAAATTGGCGAAGAGATCTCTGCAAGAAGTGATGTGCTTAGAAGCACCACTGTCAAAGTACCATACAAGAAGCAGGCAAACTGCATGTAACCACTAATGCATATCCCTCATGAGCAAAGTTTGCCTCTTCTTTAGTGTCCACAGTAGCAGCCAAACCTTGCTGCCTCTTTTTCTTTTGACTCTCAATGCGCTTCCTACATTCCTCAATAAGATGGCCAGGTTTTCTACAATAGTTGCATCTCTTCTTTTTCTTGTTGTCACCCTCTTTAGACGAGGTAGAATCTGAATGGGCATGTGGTTTGCCCTTAGGTTTACCACTAGATGAAGCCCCAGATTTACCTTTGTTTCGATCAAAGGCACCAAATGCTTGATCCGCAAAAAGCATAGTGCTCCTATTAGAACGAGATTGCTCCTCCTACAGTAAGAGAGTCACCAACTCATCAAAGGTATACAAGTTTGGATTACCCTTCATGAGTAGACGAAGAGTAGTAGCAAAACCCTGATAGGATTCTGGCAAACCCTGAAGCACTGTAGATACAAGTGAACCATATGGAATGACCTCATCAATATTGATGAGCTGCTCTCGCAAATCCTTGATGCGGGTAAGGAACTTGTCCATTGAGTCACCCTCATCCATATGCTCAGACTCAATCTTCTTGCGAAGATAGGCAACACGGGCCTCATTGCGAACCTGATACAAAGAGCAAGTACATCCCATGCACCCTTAGAAGAGGTGCATGAACGAATGTGCAGTATAACCTGCCTTCTGCATGAGAGGGCAATCAAAGCATGGGCCTGACATCAGCCCCTGATACATAAACCCACAAATTCTTTGCAACAAGTACATGTTTCATCATGTATGCCCACATAGGATAGTTGGTGCCATCCAACTTATGCTCAACGGAAAGCATACCAAATAAATCACGAGTATTCCCAGACATGGTGGTCACAAGTGTGTTCAAGCAAGTAGTAATGCTGCAATAATGCTGTAACTCCCAAAAAATTTGGGGGAAATGCTCCAATGCCAACCAAATGTGCCTGCAATACCCAAAATTGCCTGCAAATAGTGCCAATTTCTGCAAAATCGAGTCAATTTTTGCAAAATCCCCAAATTTCTAATGCAATTACGCACTGAATCGGGCAAAATCAGTGCCAATGTTGCAATTTTGAGCTCAATGGTGAAAAGCCCCAAAATTAATACAGTGTATTTGCTAGTTTTTAGCAATTTCCGAGTATTTGCAAAAAATTACAGAAATACCAATGTTGTGGAGCAACTTCAATCGGGTAGGCACAATAGTGCACACGATTTGTACTGCAGGTATAGTCGCTTCAGTCGATTGGGTGCACATGTCAAACAGGCGACTGTGTAGGTGCCACACAGCAGCTGCGTAGGACAGCAGGCACAGTAGTACAGTCGGCGAGACAGAGTGTACGGAGTAGCAGCAGTCAACGGCGGAATACAGGCAGGTACACAAGGCGGGCGCAGTATGGGCAAGTACACAAGGCGGCGCAGCTGGTACAGTCGGGCGGCGGTGGCGCTTGTACGACACAGCTGGTACAGTCGTGCAGCGCAGGGCAGGGCGGCAGCTGCAAGTCATGGACGGCGCAAAGCACTGGTCGACTAGCAGCAGGGCAGCATTACGTGCGCTTCAGTGTATGGACAATAAGCTGAAGCTTTGACGGGTAGCAAGGGGGGAAAACCCTAATGCTAACCCTAGCCAAGCTCTGATACCAATGTTGGGTATGGGGGGAGAAGCCTACACACAGACACACACACACAGCTGCAAGAGAGAGAAAACGAGTGAAGCTCAAGAGTGCTGGAAAAGATGTACTCAATAATGATATGAAAATGAAAGTACAAGTGAGTACTAAAAGCCTAGGGCAAAGTGCCCAACACACATAAGTGTGTTCACACGGGAGAAAAACCAGTGTCTAGTCACAGGGAAAAAGTGCCCGTGAGTAAGTTGTGTTCACACCTAAACTAGCCGGGAGTGGTCATGACCAACATTATGGGTGTTTTTCCGGTGGGGATTCTTTTCGCACGTAGACACATTGCTTCAGCCTCATGTAGGCGATGCTCTCACCCATGTGAGATAGTGCCCCATCTTCTATGGTACTTCTCCCACTCTTGAGCCCTCCTCCACAGATTGTCAGGGCACCTATGGGCACAATTTCTAGGAAGACTTTTTGGGAGGCAGTTTTGGCTTTTTGGTCGACTCTCTCCACCATTGCCAACTTATGGAGTCTTTTTGGATTGGACAAGATTATGGGCACTCTGGACTATCTACCATGTCTCAAATCAGTTGCTTTTTTCTGTTGTTCATGTCAACCCTTTTTGCTTCTTCCGTAGATCACTTTACCAATCTCTCAGAGATTCTTTTGATCTTGGAGAGCTCTCTTTTCCGCAGCTCGAGGTGTTTTCCCATTGTTTCTGATCTGCGTCGTAGAGTGGGACGGCTATAAATGTACATTACTTTTATTAACGAAGCAGTGATTTCACTTTTAAAAAAAGTGTGTGTGTGTGTTTAAAAACCCTACCCTTCACCACTAGACAAAGTCATGAAGTCTTTTAAACACTTACATGTTAATAAAGATGTGATGAATCTTTCTATCTAGAATACCACATTTTCCAACCTCATGTCTTCTACAAATTTTCAAGTGCATCTTCCAAAATTCCAAATCAAAAAAGTTCTGTGGCAGATTGAAAAAGTCCAGGATAACAAGAACAGCAAGCATGATCATTTCTTTCCAGGTTATGGATGAAAAGACTTTATACATGTATGCATGCATGTCATACATACGTGTTTGCAGATGCATACATGCATATGTCATACATACACACATAATGCATGCATGCATACATGCATACAACTCTGTACAGGCACTACCTTCAGATGGTGATAAGTTTCTGCCCCAAAACGCAAAGCCTCCGAAAAATTGTCAGCTCCAATAGGGAGAATCATGAATTCCTGGAGCACAAGCAAAGTATAAGAAGCTGTCATTTATATTGCATTTTCAACTTCATGGACACAGCCAGAATAATGAATGCAGAATGCACATTAAACAACATGGTATCTCCAATCAATCAATGATTCTCCAATGACTAGATATGATGATTGTATGAAACTTAGTAAAAGCCAACTCAAGACATATAAGCACTGATAGGTCGATAAGATGGTGCAGCTAGAAAGTTTAAGCTCTCTAAAAATACTATTGATGCATGGATGGCATAAAGCACATCCTCATATTTGCTGTGTATGCAGGCAAGTTCTAATCACTACAATCGTAAAACCTCGTGAAACAATGTCCTCAGAACCATTTCAATATCACTAACTCAGATATTAAGCCACTAGCTGCAAAATGTTACATGTATTCCCAATTCAATAGAGTTTGGCTCCACTTGCACCTACCATCAGTGGCAGAACAGAAGCCTTTTCTCATTGAGCAAGCTTATTGTAAGCTGCTTGTAATTGCCCCAAAAAGGGTTGGGCACTATCTCGACACACACTTAAACTATTAATACTATTAAACAAGATGAAATGGTGCAAAACCAAATGAGATAACATGACACTACAATAGGGCCGGAAAGGGCTGACCCCCTTGTAATATGATTGTATTATAAAGGATTTCTCAAGATACAAGCTTCATGGGCATCACGTGCCAGATTTCCAACGACATTCATGCAATTTTGCAAACATGTTTTGTCAAAGTCGGGGTTGATTCCACAGCTTTTGTAACAAAGAACCTCACTCCCCAGTCCCCGTGTCTTGCCACTATGCTCCCTTGATTTATGAGAGTTTGGCAGGCCGCCATCCAATAAGTGCCCAACTCCCTTATAACCTATCCGCCCAGTCTTTATGAAGTGTGGATGCCCAAACTCACTTATAAATTGTCTGGCCATACTTTAATGAAGTGTGGACCTGCAAAGCAACACAATGAGCTAAAACACAACTAAGCTTCCACAAAGAGTTTAGAGTCACGCCTACCACTTGTCTACAACCCACAAGCAAGGTCAGAATACAGATTCACACGCACGGTTCACGAGAGAGCGTCCCCTGCCCGTAAACTAAACACACAAACCTTGCAGGCAGTAAAACATTTCATGCAAAAACAGTTCCAAGCATGCAAGTATGCCATACATAAGAATGTACTGGACAATCTGCCTTTCATTTAGCTTGTAGAGCAGGTGGTCATTCCGGGCGTAGACATTATGTCCCCAGGCCAACTAGAATACCGTAATATGGGCACAAACAAAAATCCTCAGCCTCTCCTATCCAACCTAGTGGCCCTTGGTGTAGACATCATTCCCCTACCATGAGGTGCGAGTCCACATGACCCTGGGTGCAGATGTAAGTCCCTTGCCAATGAGTTGTCATGTCCACACTACGGCGCCCGTCCATATGTCTGGAGGCCTAGAGAATGGCCACCTAGTGACATCCCCCCGGCTTCTAAACAGTTGACTGCAGCTGAAAAGCTTCCAAGTATGCTACTAGGAGTTGTGGATACTCCTGGAAGTAAACCTCATCCATCCATTTAGGCTCCATAGGTGAATAATTCTTGAACTTCACAAGGTAACGTCTTTGAAGTTTGTCACCTGCAAGCTTACGCTCCTTGTGAAACACAATCTACTCTGGTTGTAACACCTCTTCCAGCTCATCCACTTCAGGTGGATCTTCCATAACCGGCTCTCTAGGCTCCCGCCCCACATATTTGGGCAAGAGACTTACATGAAACACATTGTGTATCCTCCAATGATTCAGCAAACTAACCGAAAAGCCACTTCATTGATATGCTCAATGACTTTGAATGGTCCATAGTACCTGGTAGAGAGTTTAGGGCACATAACCTCTTTTCCAAGCCTCTTTTGAAGTCTGGCTTTCTCGAATTTCAGTAATACCCAATCATTTTCTTTAATGTCCAATTGCCTTCTATGCTTATCCTTTGTACACTTCTCTTGAGAACGCTCAATGACTGTCCGCACTGTGCAAACGCACGAATTCATCGGCGGCAAAGATCTCATCCACTCTACAAAGGATGGGTGGCAATACCACTTTGTCATACATGATCTCAAATGGGGTCTTTCCTATAGAAGCATGCATCCGTGACACAATGGAAAGACTTAAACATAGATTAACGCTAAGCACATGAGTTTAATGTTGATCAAAACTTAGCAAAACACAATAGAGAAGGAGAGATAGATCTAATCTATTGTGTATTGCAAAACATGAGTATTTACATTGATGAACTTGGATCTTGGATGAGATTCTTATTATGCATACCTATCTACTAATGCATAGATAACTTGCTGACCTCAAGATCCTGCCTGCATTAAGGGCTGAAGACTACAACAGACAATTGTATTCACCCTGTATGTGTGTGCAACAGGTGATGATATGAGATGCCTAAAATAAACTCTAAACTACCCTTTTATAGGGTGCCATGATGCTGGTTGGTCGGCCAGCCCTTTTATGACCAAAAAGTTGTCCAAATGGTCATTTCTTGTGTTCACATTGTGCCCAACTTGTGTCCCAACTATCGGTGCACATACTACTAGGCACCTCCGGGCACCTATTTGGCTGCCAAAATAGCCCCAAACAGGCCATAGAAGGCAGCTAAAAGTAAAATGCATGTCCACATGGGTGATGCACGAGACATGCCACCAGCATGGCAGCCAGGTACACTTGGCGACGACTTCATCATCCATCTTCCCCTTGAACTTGGGAGGCTTCAAAAGCTTCAAGAGCCTCACGAGGCATGGCTGTAGAACCCGATAAACCAGCAGTGCCCCATTGTCAACCCGATGAAGGTGCACGAGAACCATCTAGAACATCAGGTGGAGAGGGACTCGGTGAAGGAGACCATCAGCGACACAAATGGCATCTCTCCTGCTGACCTGCTGCAAGTTCCAAATGATGACTGCCAAACCAGGAGGGAAGCTCGTCCAGCTGCTTCATGCGTGCATCCAAGGCAGCAAACAACTCCACCCCAAGGTGTTGCATTACTTCGTCCTCAGAATTGTCCGGCCCTTTCTTAGAAGCATGAGCCCGTGTAGACACAAAATTAGGAACTGCTGCTGATGCGTATGGCTAGGCCCCCGGCGCTTGGAAATGCACATTCATCTCCCACATAGGGAAGCTCTCTCTGCTGCCATCATGCTCGAGAGAACAAAGCTCTGAACTCTCCGGCTTCCATGACCAGTGATCAATAAGAAAACCCAAATAACATCTTTCCCCAAACCCATCCTTGTGCACACCTAGCCCCCCAGATGGTGTACAGGCCCCACACGTGGCTTCCCACCCCCAAGGATATATAGTCTCCGCCAGCTGTGGGGGAAAGCCCCCTTATCTCAGTCCTCTTCTCTATGTAGAGGGTGTGTAATTGGCTGCAACTTATGTCCTTTCTATAAGGATCTTACTCTAGAAAAAGTTAAGTTGCTAGCTTAAGATGGGCTGCACCACCCTTATATGGTAATAAATGAAGACACAGAAAAAAAACCACATAAATGTACCTGCATGGCTAGCTTGTTTCCAGCATGACTTCCACCATTTATGATGTTGAAAGCAGGCACAGGCAAGACAAACCTTGCATTTCCTGCAAGATCTGCAATGTGTTGGTACAAAGGAACCTGCAAACACAGTATTTTTATCAGCCATGCCATCTGTAAGACTGCATTTCTAGAACCAAGGAGGAACAAGGCTTTGTATTCTCACCTTTTTCCTTTAAAAAGATTTCAAGAAAAAATCTATGACAAAATAAAATGATATAGAAGCAGCATGAACAGCTCAACAACAATCCATGAGATACAACCTACGGCAGAAAGCGAAGTGACAACAACTTGCACAGAAACACTTAGAGAATGCTGGTCGCTCCACAGGCTGGTCTAACTCTCTTGCTGGAGGCCGCTGACCATCCAACTGGCAGTTCAACAGTTTAGAGGAAAGCTCCAGCCCTTCAAACCACCCTGACCTTAACTTTCAAGCCTTCAAGGTCTTTGGCCATTCAAGTTTTCCATATTCAGGTCAAATATCCTCAGTCGACGTGATTCTAAAAAGAGTTTACACACCTCACTTCACATGGAAATGTACAATGCACATGATTCACGTGCACAAACTAACACAATGAGCTTCTGAAAAACTAATCAAAACAAACACAAAGAGCTTCTAAAACATACTGCATGTTTCGTAAAAGAGAACCCAAGTTACCGATTCAAACCTCTTTCTCAGCAGCTCCTGCTTTGCAAACAGCCATAGAAACCGCCAGAATTGCATTTGCACCAAGATTACCCTATTCCCACCAGAAATGAGAGCTTTAGAACCTTATATAGGAATGTCTAACAAAATCTCAATGATAACATAAGAAATCCAAAAACATGCGATAGAGAGAGAAACCAGTAAACATCTTTTGGAAAGAAAGAATAAGGGGAGGGGGGAGGGGCGGTTTGGGTGGGGGCAGGGGTGGGGGTGGGAGGACACAAACCTTATTCTCGGTCTTGTCCAAATCAATCATTGACTTGTCAATCTGTGCCTGTTGTGTTGGGTCCATCCCAACCAAGGCAAGTGCAATCTTTTCATTTACATTAGCAACAGCTTTGTGTACACTTTTTCCTAGATATTTACTTTTATCACCATCACGCAACTCGACGGCTTCATATCTACATACATACCACATGAATAGCTGTGTTTGTTAGCTGCATCAACTATCAACAGTTCCATTAGAAGAGTCACGGAACCATAACGAAGGCAAACAGAATACACTTACACTCCAGTTGAAGCCCCACTAGGTACTGCAGCCCGAAACCATCCCTTACTTGTGTGAAGATCAACTTCCACTGTTGGATTGCCTCGACTGTCTAGTATTTGACGGGCAAAAACCTTTGTGATCTTTGATGATGTGGCTCTCTTCATATGATCAGACTGAAACCCAGCATCGGCCGCCGAACATACTTTTGGGTAACTATAGAAATCATTGAGTTTGCAAAAAAAAAAGACTAACAAAGATCAAATGCATCATTGTCAAGAGGACCCCCTGCTTAAATCCTGGGGTTTCTTCCAAAGAATGGGAGACACACACACCCCACCCCCCCTTTCTTCTTTTTTCTTTATTTCTCCATTTCGTGGCCAGCTGTCACCAGAAGCCTTGGGCACTTGTATCCCCTCCCCCTCTTCACTTCAGGTCCCCTGCCTTCCCTCCCCCTTATGTATCAACCAACCTTCCCTTTCCTATGATTCTTCAAGTCCCTTTAACATATACCAATGGAAAATTCAAGTTATTTCCCACTCTTCACAAAAACCAAAATGCAATCTTAACTCCATGAGGGTCTACTCGCAAAACTTCAAATCATCAACTCCATCACGCATAGCCTAAACCATGTGCTATAACAATCCCATGCATGTCATCAAAACCCAAGAGGAGATGCAAGTTCATGCATAAAGATATGTCGCCTTAGGAAACAGATCTTTATAGATAAACCATCGAACTCAGTTTCTATCACTTCTCCAAATATAATGTCATGTGCATGCTTGCCCATGTACATTCCCAGAGCTAATCCAGAAGGGGCAGCCAAGAAAAACAGATTAGAGCTAGGATTTGGAGCACAAGGTGCAGATGAGGCAGTAGGTTGGACTTGGAGCAGGACTTGGAGGACTTGGAGGGCTCAGTCGGCTGCAAGACAGCAAGGGTCGGCTATACCAGAACAAGGCAGGCTGCAGGCGCATCATGACCAAACAAGAAGGCGCAGCCCGACCAGCGTTTATTGGAGTCCGACAGCGTTTATTGGAGTCCAACAGCAATCAGCCAGCTCATCCATTGGTCAAGAGCCTATATATAGCATAAGCTGCTCATTGTTGTATTCATTCATTCCTTTATGGAATGGGTCCTTAGGGTCCTTAGAGTAGGGCAGATTTAGGTGATGTTCACCCTTTTTACAAGGCAGCCTAGGGCTGTGGACTGAGTACCTTTTTGTACCATATGAAATATACTGAACTTCCAACTATATCTCTCTCTCTCTCTCTACTCTCTCTTCATGTCTGCGTTATGCATCAGCATGTTTCCAGTAGTGTTTAGGGCTGAAAGAAGACCCCCAGAGCTTCCACGTGTTACATTGGTATCAGAGCATCAGGCTCAGCAAAGCTAAACACTGATTCAGTCCCATATGATGGTGTACAGGTCCAAGGTACAGGAAAGTACACGGATACGAAGCCCAAGGCAAGGAACACAAAATCGGGAAGAGCTCCCAGGAGGTTTGTTGGTGGTGTTCCACAAAGCCAGAGGGGATGGTAGTCCTATGAGCCAGATAGGTTCTCGAGCAACGGTCCCAAGGGAGGATTATCCTCCAAGGGGAGATGTGAGAGTGCTAGACTCATTTCTCACGAATGAAGACCAAGACAGTGTTCAGAGTCAGGGCAAGAATGGATTGGGGACTAGATGGAACAGATGCATAGATCTTATTCAGAGGCAGAGTGGTTTTGGAGCCGGGTTTTCAGAGAAAAGGGTTGCCAGGGATGGATGGATGACAGAGGGACTTCGGGAAAAGATTGGGAATATGGCCCCATAACTGCAGTCGGCCAGTGTAGGGATGCGCCGCCAGCCTCACGACTGGGTGTCAGAATATGCAGCGGAAATGATATCCAAACTTGGGTAGACAAGAGCAAGTAGACTGCAGAAAATAATCAGCACAAGAAACACTGAGAGATGTGTGTAAACTCTTCTCTATACACAAGATCCCGGAGATAACTGAATGAGAAAGTGGAGGAGGATGGGGGGGAATATATACAAGCCCATGAGGGCAGTCGGCCAGCTCTGGAAGAGGCCCACGACTCAAAAAATGTCCACGACTGCTGAAAAACAGCAGTCGACCAGCATCTGGTGCCCCACATCTGCTCAGAACAAGTCGGCCAGCACTCAGATAGCCCACGACTGCTACAGATGCAGTCGGCCAGCCTCAGAGTGGTCCTGGCATCACCTGGCAGCCCTCCAGCCACTAGGAAAAAATGGGAAAAATAGGGAAAAAATATGGGGAGTGTGGAAAAATGATATACGGGCGGGCACACCCACAACAGAGGCCCTGGTGTATACAAATAGACAGGAGATGACTTCTAACACCCCCTCTCAGCTCCTGGCTGTGTAACCAACCCCAGGGAGCTGGAGTGCCGCCTGAGCGTAGCCTGAGGTAGAGACTTCGTGAAGAGGTCCGCCGCATTGTCCTCCGTCGAACAATAAAGTAGCAAGATGTCACCCGCCAAGATCTTCTCACGAACAAAGTGATACTGTATCTCTATATGCTTGGTCCGGGCATGGAAAACCAGGTTCCGAGCAATAGCTATACAACTCTGGTTATCACACTGGATGACTGTGGGCTCCCTCTGTGGAAACCCCATCTCGCCAAGCAGCCTCCGCAGCCATACAACCTCACAAGCAGCACCACAAGCAGCCCGATACTCTGCCTCTGTCGAAGAAAGGGCAATAGTCGGCTGCTTCTTGCTGCTCCACGAAACCGCTCCTGAGCCGAGGGTAAAAGTGTATCCTGAAGTAGATCTCCTCGTGTCTGGATCTCCTCCCCAATCTGAGTCACTCCAACCTTGGAGCTTGACTCCATTCCCTCCTGTGTAAAAGAGTCCCAGATCCTTCGTACTCTGCAGATACCGCAAGATTCGCAATCCTGCGTCCCAATGAGTCTTCAATGGCGTCTGCATAAAAGAGCTCAACAGCCCCACGGAGAAGCTCAAGTCTAATCTGGTGTTCAGCAACCAGATCAATGAACCAACCAGCTTCCGGTACTGCGAGGCATCAACTGGCTCACAAGGATCTGTAACGGTTAACTTTGTGTTCGGGTCCATCGGCGAAGTAATAGGCTTGCAGTTCTCCATCCCAAAGGCCTCAAGCAACTCATGAACATACCGCTGCTGAGAGACGAAAAACCCCCTCTGGGTCTGCCAGATCTCCAATCCCAAGAAGAAGTGGAGTAAGCCTAAGTCGGTCATCTCAAACTCCTGTGACAAGGCAGCCTTCGTCACTCCGATGTGCTCCACATGACCGCCGGTGAGAATGAGATCATCCACATAAAGGATGATGAGTGTGACCATGCCGCGTTCCCGAAAGAGATACAGGTTCGGATCTGCAACCGATCTCTGGAATCCAGTCCGAATAAAGAAGGAATCAATCTTCTGATTCCAAGCCCGCGGAGCCTGCTTAAGACCATACAAGGCCTTACGTAACCTGTAAACCATCCCTTCCGATCCTGGAACAATGAAGCCTGGAGGCTGCTCAACGTACACCTCCTCCTGCAGGTCACCATTAAGGAACGCCGATTTTACATCCATCTGGTACACGGGCCACCTCTGAGAAGAAGCAAGGGCAAGAACGGTCCGAATCGTGGTCATCCGCGCTGTCAGTGCAAAGGTATCCTCGTAGTCGATGCCTGGCCGCTGAGCATAACCCTTAGCCACGAGCCTGGCTTTGTGTTTGTCCACCGACCCATCAGCCGCGTACTTGGTCTTAAAGACCCATTTGACACCAATGACTGACCGCTTCGACGGCCTCGGTACCAACTCCCAAGTGTTGTTCTTCTCGATGGCGTCAAGTTCCACCTGCATGGCTTCCCTCCAAGTATCCTGTGAAAGGGCTTCCTTTACGGAAGTGGGCTCTTTATCCCGCATGATACGAGACATAAGAGCATAGTTCACCTGAAGAAGCTCCGCCGTGTTGCTTCTATCTCGAACTCGATGTGATCTTCGAGGGCCGTCCTCTGTGGTCCACTCGGAGGGTAGCTCCGTGACACCTGACTCCCGAAGGGTGTCCATCAACCACCTAGGTACTCGAACAGATCGTGGAGCCTCCTGTGGTCGCGGGGGCTCAACTCCAGCTGCGGGCTCAACCTCCTGTGATGACTGAGGTGGATCAACTGGAGTGATAGACTGGGAATCATCATCAGACTCTGGATCTCCAAGAAGTGGCGGCTCCTCGACAGTGGATGCTGGAACATGCTCGTCAAAGACCACATCCCGGCTGACAACAATCTCGTTCCTCTCTGGATCATACAACCTGTATCCCTTGGAAAGAGAGTTATACCCCACAAATACCAGCTTGCGGGACTTGGAGTCAAGCTTCCCCCTCTGCTTCTTCGGAATATGTACATACGCGTCACTCCCAAAGACACGGAAGTGCGAGACATCGGGTTTCCTGCCAAAATATGCCTCAAATGAAGTCATATGGGGTACAGAAGTCGTCGGAGAGCGGTTAATGGTATGGACAGCTGTCGCCACAGCCTCACCCCACAATGGACGAGGAAGATCTCGATGCTCCAGCATGGTCCTCGCCATCTCCACCACAGTCCTGTTCTTACGTTCAACAACTCCATTCTCCGAAGGCGATCCGGTATTGGCCAATTCCCTCTTGATGCCATGATCTGCACAAAACCGAAAGAATACAGTCGAGGAGAATTCCCCTCCTTTGTCAGCCCTGAGAGTCTCGACCTGAAATCCAGACTCTTTCTCCACCATCACGTGCCAATCCTTGAACCGAGCAAAAGCCTGGTCCTTCTGTGAAAGAAAGTAGACCCACGTGAATCTGGTACAATCATCAACAAGCAGCATGAAGTAGAGAGATCCTCCCAAGGATGGTATCTGCTGTGGTCCACACAAGTCAGTGTGAATCAACTCCAAAGGTTTCGAAGCCCGCCTGGAAGCCTGCTTCGGAAAGGATTCCCTGTGCTGCTTACCACGTATGCAAGAACTGCAGCGTCCTTGCCTACTACCAACATCTGGCAAGCCAACCACCATCTGGTCCCGGAAGGCGCGCCGCAAAGCATCCACATTCAAGTGGCCAAAACGAAAGTGCCACAAGTCTCCGACCTGAGAGCCTGTGAGTGAGGAGAGTGCAGAGAGTTTGTAGATACCGTTCTCCACACCGCCTTCCCAAACAACTTTGCCTGTCTCACGGTCCCTTAGAGCAACTGAATGCTCCTCAAATTCCACCCGAAAGCCAGTCTTGCATACCTCATGCACTGACAAAAGATGAAAGCCCAGAGCAGGGACATAAAGAACACGGGAAGCATGCTTGCCCCCCTTGCCGTCGGGAATGATCTCCATCCGGCCCTCACTATGAATCGGAATAGTGGAATTATCACCAATAAAGATACGACCTGACTGCCGCTTCAGATCCAGGAAGAAGTCACGGGATGGAGTCATGTGCCTGGAAGCACCACTGTCGAGAATCCATTCCCGAGTATCCTTTGCGGTGAAGCCAACTGCCTCCTCGCTCGAAGACGATGAATCATCGGAGTCCACCATCTCCAAGTGCACAAATGCCGGAGTCTTCGCAGCTGAGGCTGAGGACTCAGCACTCTTCCCTATCCGCTTAGGGCACTTCCTCCAGTAGTGGCCTTTCTCGCCACAATCATTACACGATCTTTCGGCCTTCAGCTTCTCTCGTTCTGGATCAGGCTTCTTCTCGGAAGACTTATCTGATGAAGCCTTCCCTTTGCCCTTGTTGGTATTACGGCCTTTCGACCGTTGGCCAGTTAAGGCCTCCGAACCTCCGCCGTGAGGAGGGTTCGTGAAACGTTCCTCCTGGTCCAAGACCATTGGCACAAGCTCCTCCCAAGTAATGGTGCTGAGCCTGCCACTCGTGATCAACGAGGAATAGAAAGCAGAATACTGACCAGGCAAGTGGGAAAGTAACGTGATGGCCATATCTTCGGACGATATCTCTTTCCCAGCTTGAAGGACTTCCTGCTGAAGGGCCTGCAGCTTGTTAATGTGTTCCCGCATCGTCGAAGACTTTGCAGGGTTCATAACCCGCATCTGCACTTCCAAGGATATCCGCTTCATGGGTGATACCCTGTTGTACAAAGAAGCCAAGTGCTCCCATATGCCTCGTGCCAGCGTCATGTGCTTCACATGGTTGATCACCTATGGTGTGCAATTGAGGAATATAAATGACCGGACCCTGGCGTTGACACGGTCCCACATTTGTGCCTGTGCCTCTCGGTCCTTCCTCGCGGATAAAACCTCCCCTTCCTCAGCTTCCGGCCTTGGCACCCCTTTGACAATAAAATCAGCAAGACCATATGACTCCAGAACTGACTCCATCATGACCTTCCAGATGCCATAATTGGACCCGTCCAACTGCCGATCCACTGGGAACGTGGGAAGAGTCGGAATCTTCACGTGCTTCTCTGCCATCTCGAGTAAATCCGCCATCTCGGAGAGTAACCTGAAAGGGTGGGTGGGTGGGAAAAATCTGAAAATCAAAAAATATGCAAGTGGCTGTCCAGCCCCTCTGCCCGCCTTCCTCTTGCACCTTCACTTCCCGTTCAGCCCGAAACAGTCCACCGATCAGCAACCTGTTGCTCCCCCTCTTGCTCAGAAAAACGCCCAAGATCTGCTAGAGCCTAGGGCTCTGATACCATGTCAGAATATGCAGCGGAAATGATATCCAAACTTGGGTAGACAAGAGCAAGTAGACTGCAGAAAATAATCAGCACAAGAAACACTGAGAGATGTGTGTAAACTCTTCTCTATACACAAGATCCCGGAGATAACTGAATGAGAAAGTGGAGGAGGATGGGGGGGAATATATACAAGCCCATGAGGGCAGTCGGCCAGCTCTGGAAGAGGCCCACGACTCACAAAATGTCCACGACTGCTGAAAAACAGCAGTCGGCCAGCATCTGGTGCCCCACATCTGCTCAGAACAAGTCGGCCAGCACTCAGATAGCCCACGACTGCTACAGATGCAGTCGGCCAGCCTCAGAGTGGTCCTGGCATCACCTGGCAGCCCTCCAGCCACTAGGAAAAAATGGGAAAAATAGGGAAAAAATACGGGGAGTGTGGAAAAATGATATACGGGCGGGCACACCCACAACAGAGGCCCTGGTGTATACAAATAGACAGGAGATGACTTCTAACACTGGGTCCTTCGAGTCGGCCAGCCAAGAAAAACATCCACGACCCCAACAGAGAAGGTCGGCCAGCTCCAGTTGATCCTGCTAGCAAATGGTAGCCACCCACACCACGGAAAAATGGGGAAAAAATACGGGGAGTGAGGAAAAATGAGAAAACACCTATACAGGGCAGGCACACCCACAACAGAGGCCCTGGTGTCTGATAAAGACAGGAGATGACTTTTAACACCCCCTCTCAGCTCCTGGCTGTGAAATCAACCCTAGGGAGCTAGAGTGCCGCCTGAGCGTAGCCTGAGGTAGAGACTTCGTTAAGAGGTCCCCCGCATTGTCCTTTGTTGAACAATAAAGGAGCAAGATGTCACCAACCAAGATCTTCTCACATACAAAGTGATATTGTATCTCCATGTGCTTGGTCTGGGCATGGAAGACCGGGTTCCGAGCAATAGCTATACAACTCTGGTTATCACACTGGATGACTGTGGGCTCCTTCTGTGGAAACCCAATCTCGCCTAGCATCCTCCGCAGCCACACAACCTCGCAAGCAGCACCACAAGCAGCCCAGTACTCTGCCTCTGTCGAAGATAGGGCAATAGTTGGCTGCCTCTTACTGCTCCAAGAAACCGCTCCTGAGCCGAAGGTAAAACTGTAACCTAAAGTAGATCTCCTCGTGTCTGGAGCTCCTCCCCAATCTGAGTCACTCCAACCTTGGAGTCTGACTCCATCCCCTCCTGCGTAAAAGAGTCCTAGATCCTTCGTACTCTGCAGATACCGCAAGATCTGCAATCCTGCGTCCCAATCAGACTTCAATGGAGTCTGCATAAAAGAGCTCAACAGTCCCACGGAGAAGCTCAAGTCCAATCTGGTGTTCAGCAACTAGATCAATGACCCAACCAACTTCCGATACTGCGGGGCATCAACTGGCTCACAAGGATCATTAACAGTTAACTTTGTGTTTGGGTCCATCGGCGAAGTAATAGGCTTGCAGTTCTCCATCCCAAAGGCCTCAAGCAACTCATGAACATACCGCTGCTGAGAGACAAAAAAACCCCTCTGGGTCTGCCAAATCTCCAATCCCAAGAAGAAGTGGAGTAAGCCTAGGTCGGTCATCTCAAACTCCTTTGACAAGGCAGCCTTCGTCACGCCAATGTGCTCCATATGACCGCCGGTGAGAATGAGATCATCCACATAAAGGATGATAATCGTAACCATGCCGCGTTCCCGAAAGAGATACAGGTTGGGATCTGCAACCGTCTCTGAAAACCAGTCCAAACAAAGAAGGAATCAATCTTCTGATTCCAAGCCCTGGGAGCCTGCTTAAGACCATACAAGGCCTTACGTAACCTATAAACCATCCCTTCTGATCCTGGAACAACAAATCCTGGAGGCTGCTCAACATACACCTCCTCCTGCAGGTCACCATTAAGGAACGCAAGGGCGAGAAGAAGAAGCAAGGGCAAGAACGGTCTGAATCGTAGTCATCCGTGCTGTCGATGCAAAGGTATCCTCCTAGTCGATGCCTAGCCGCTGAGCATAACCTTTAGCCACAAGTCTGGCTTTGTGTTTGTCCACCGACCCATCTGACGCATATTTGGTCTTAAAGACCCATTTGACACCAATGATTGACCGTTTCGACGGCCTCGGTACCAACTCCCATGTTCTGTTCTTCTCGATGGCATCAAGTTCCACCTGCATGAATGTAGAAATCATCCTCTCTGTCCGTGTAAGTCTGCACACTGAGACGCAATTTCCCAATGATCGGTGTAACCTCAACCGAATGTCTAGGACAAGCCAAAGTAGCCTCATGCAACACACCCATCTCCTCTAGTTTAATGCCCAACTTTGCTGCAAGCTCGGGGGTGATGAAGTTTGCACGAGCCCCAGGATCGAAAAAGATCAAAACCTCCTGATCTCGAAGTCTTCCCCATGCTTTACACAACTCTGAAGATGCATTCCCTTGCTTCAACCCTATCAAGTCAGCTCCTAGTCCAACATACGGTTTCTGTTTCTTTGCTTTAGGCTCTTCTTGTGAGTCATTTGCGTTTTTAAGTGCTCTCTTCGGACACCTATAGTACCGATGTCCCTCTTCTCCAAACAAGAGAAACATTTGTTAGCAGCTATAAGTTATTTCTTTTCTTCATTCGTTCTTTGAGGTAAGGGTGTCAATAGTGCGCAACAGAAATGATAACCAAACTTGAGACCACAAGAGCAAGTAGAGTGCAGAAAATAGACAGCACAAGAGAAGGAGAGAGATAGGCGTATAACTCTTCTCTATATACAAGATCCCGAGAAATATCTGAATGAGTACAATGTGGGGCAATGGGGCCTATTTATATGGCCCCATCATGCAGTCGGCCAGCACTAGTGGCCCTCACGACTGGGCACATCCAGTCGGCCAGCAGAGAAAAATACCACAACCCCTCTTGATGAAGTCGGCCAGCTCCTAGTACACATGAGTGCAGTCGGCCAGCATCAGAGGCTCCTACCAGCCTGTGGTGGCAGCCACCCACATCATGGAAAAAAATGGGGAAAAAATACAGGGAGTGAGGAAAAATGATAAAACACCTATACAGGGCGGGCACACCCACAACAGAGGCCCTGGTGTCTGATAAAGACAGCAGATGACTTCTAACACCCCCTCTCAGCTCTTGGCTGTGAAACCAACCACAGGGAGCTGGGGTGCCGCCTGAGCAAATCGTGAGATAGCAACTTCGTGCAGAGGTCCACCGTACTGTCCTCCGTCGAACAGAACTCTAGCAAGATGCCATCAACAACGATCTGTTCACGAACAAAGTGCCTCTGGATGAACATGGGTTCCTCCAGTGGAAGCCCAATCCTGCAATGCAACCTCTGCAACCTCTGCAACCTCACAAGCAGCATCACAAGCAGCCTGGTACTCTGCCTCTGTCGTCGACAAGGCAAAAGATGACTGCCTCTTACTGCTCCATAAAACTGCTCCTGGGCCTGAAGTAGATCTCCTCGTGTCCGGATCTCCTCCCCAAACTGAGTCACTCCCACCGTGGAGTCGGACTCCATCAATCAATCCCCCTCCTGTGTACAAGAGTCCATGATTCTTCGCATGCCGCAGAAACCACAGGATACGCAATCCTGCCTCCCAAAGAGTCATCTGCAACCATGAGCTCAACAGCCTCATCAGGAAGCTCACGTCCAATCTAGTGTCTATCAACAAGATCAATGAACCATTCTGCTTCTAAGTCAAAGAGGCATCACACTGCTCACAAGGATCAACACCTGTTACGGTGAAAAACCAAGTCCTGAAACCTGGTGAAGACCATGCAAGGCCTTCTGAAACCTGTCAACCACCCCCTCTGAATCCGGAACCACAAAGCCTCGGGTATGCACCTCCTTCTGCAAGTAATCAACTGCCACCTGTTTGGCTTTCCGAAAGGTCCCCGTGGAAAGAACTGTCAGAATACGCAACGGAGATGATGACCAGATCTGGGAACACGAGCAAAAAACGCATGCAAAAAAACAGTACAAGAGAGAGAGAGATGTAGGCGTGTAACTCTGCTCTGATATACACAAGAAGATCTCGATATGATACAATTGTGGTATGGGGGCCGGGGGCCTATTTATATGCCCCCAGATGGGCAATCGACCTGCTGAAAAAGCCTCCACGACTGTAGCATCAGTCGGCCAGCACTGAATGAAGCCCACGACTGTATATGCCCAGTCGGCCAGCAGTACAGAGGTCCACGACTGCTGTTGGGCAGTCGGCCAGTCACCTGTCTGCTAATGGGTCAGTCGGCCAGCTACTCGGTGCTCCTGCCAACTCAGAACTGCCTCCCAACCCACACAAAAAATGGGAAAAATAGGGGAAAAATGCAGAGTGGGGAAAAATGATAAAACACCTCATAAGGGCGGGCACACCCACAACAAAGGCCCTGGTGTATAAAACTGGACAGGAGATGACTTCTAACACCCCCTCTCAGCTCCTGGCTGTGAAACCAACCACATGGAGCTGGGGTGCCGCTTGAGCAAATCCTGAGAGAGCGACTTCGTGAAGAGGTCCACCGTACTCTTCCGTCGAACAGAATTCTAGCAGGATGTCATCACCAATGATCTGTTCACGAACAAAGTGCCTCTGGATGACCATGGGTTCCTCCAGTGGAGCCCAAACCTGCAATGCAACCTCTGCATCCGCACCACCTCACAAGCAGCATCACAAACAGCCCGGTACTCTGCCTCTGTGCTCGACAAGGCAAAAGATGACTACTTCTTACTGCTCCATAAAACTGCTCCTAGGCTTGAAGTAGATCCCCTCGTGTCCGGATCTCCTCCGCAAACCGAGTCACTCCAACCGTGGAGTCGGACTCCATCCAGCAATCCCCCTCCTGTGTAAAAGAGTCCATGATCCTTCGCATGCCGCCGAAACCACAGGAAACGCAATCCTGCCTCCCAAAGAGACATCTGCAACCATGAGCTCAACCGCCTCATCAGGAAGCTCCCGTCCAATCTGGTGTCCATCAACCAGATCAATGAACCATACAGCTTCTGGGTCAAAGAGGCATCACACTGCTCACAAGGATCAACACCTGTTACGGTGCACAAACAAGTCCTGGAAACCTCCTAAAGACCACGCAAGGCCTTCTGAAACCTGTCAATCCGGAACCACAAAGCCTGGAGAAACCACCTCCTTCTGCAAGTAAGCACCTGCCACCTGCCTGGCTTTCCGAAAGGTCCCCGTGGAAAGAACATCCTCATCTACTGGAGGTTCTTTGTCCCGAACACGACGAGACATCAGAGCATAAGTGACCTGTTCAGTTTCCTCTGACTCACGAACACAAGAACCACCAACCTCAGTACTGGAAAGTTCCTACCAACTGCTGCCATTTACTGGTAAGCTATCCACCATCTGGTCCCGGAAAGCCCGCACCTGCAGCGTATCCACACACAAGTGGCCATTACCAAACTGCCACTCATCACAACCCTGAGGACCTGGGAGAGAGAGTGCTGAAAGCTTGTAAACTCCATTCTCCACTCCACCTTCCCAAACCACTTGGCCTGTTGCTTTGTCCCGAAGAGCAACAAAATGCTCATCAAACTCCACCCGTACGCCAGTCTTGCAAACCTGATGCATTGACAACAGATGAAAACCAAGTGCCGGAACATACAACACCTGGGAGGAATGCTTCCCCCCTCTGCCATCGGGAACTATCTCCATCCTGCCCTCACTGTGAACTAGGATAGTGGACGTATCCCCAGTGAGAATATGACCAGAAAGCCTGCAGAGATCCTGTAAACCGGAACGGGAAGGAGTCATGTGCCTGGAAGCACCACTATCGAGAATCCACTCCCGAGTATCCGTTGCAGAGAATCCTCCAATCTCCTCCCTGCCTGAGGAAAATGAAACATCGGTGTCCATCACCTCCAGGTGCACAAAAGCCGGAGTCTTCATGATTGTTGCTGAGGAGTCTTCACCCTTCTCGGTCTTCCACTTGGGACACTGCCTCCAATAGTGGGATGAAGCCTTCCCTTTCCCGAGTTACGGGGCCTTTCGACCATTGGCCAGTTAAGGCCTCCGAACCTTCACCCTGAGGAGGGTTCGTGAATCGTTCCTCCTGGTCCAAGACCATTGGCACAAGCTCCTCCCAAGTAATGGTGCTGAGCCTGCCACTCGTAATCAACGAGGAATAGAAAGCAGAATACTAACCAGGCAAGTGGGACAGCAAAGTGATGGCCATGTCTTCAGATGATATCTCTTTCCCAGCTTGTAGGACTTCCTGCTGAAGGGCTTGCAGCTTGTTAATGTGTTTCCGCATCGTCGAGGACTTTGCAAGGTTCAAAACCCGCATCTGCACTTCCAAGGAGATCCGTTTCATGGGTGATACCTGTTATACAAAGAAGCCAAGTGCTCCCATATGCCTCTCGCCAGCGTCATGTGCTTCACATGATTGATCACTTGTGGTGTGCAGTTGAGAAAGATAAACGAACGGACCCTGGCGTTGACACGATCCCACATCTGTGTCTAAGCCTCCCGGTCCTTTCGGGTTGACGGTAACTCCCCTTCCTCTACTTCAGGCCGTGGAACACCAACAACGACGAAATCTGTGAGCTCGTAAGACTCCAGTACAGATTCCATCATAACCTTCCATATGCCGTAGTTGCTCCCGTCCAACTGACGGTCCACCGGGAACGTGGGGAGTGTCGAGATCTTCACATGTCTCTCGGCCATCTCTAACAGATCTGCCATTGCGGGGATGTACTCTGAAAAGGGTGGGTGGGTGGGAACAAAGAAGAACTAATACCTGCAAGTGGCTGTCCAGCAAATCAGCCCGCCATCCACTTGCTTCTCCTCTTCCCGAACAGTCCAAAACAGTCCACCAATCAGCAACACAACAGTCCCCCTCTTGCTCACACAAATCCCAAGAACTATCTAGAGCCTAGGCTCTGATACCATGTCAGAATACGCAGCGGAGATGATGACCAGATCTGGGAACACGAGCAAAAAACGCATGCAGAAAAACAGCACAAGAGAGAGAGAGATGTAGGCGTGTAACTCTACTCTGATATACACAAGAAGATCCCGATATGATACAATTGTGGTATGGGGGCTGGGGGCCTATTTATATGCCCCCAGATGGGCAGTCGGCCTGCTGAAAAAGCCTCGACGACTGTAGCATCAGTCGACCAGCACTGAATGAAGCCCACGACTGTATATGCCCAGTCGGCCAGCAGTACAAAGGTCCACGACTGCTGTTGGGCAGTCGGCCAGTCACTTGTCTGCTGATGGGTCAGTCGGCCAGCTACTTGGTGCTCCTGCCAACTCAGAACTGCCTCCCAAGCCACAAAAAAAATGGGAAAAATAGGGGAAAAATGCGGAGAGTGGGGAAAAATGATAAAACACCTCATAAGGGCGGGCACACCCACAACAAAGGCCCTGGTGTATAAAACTGGACACGAGATGACTTCTAACAAGAACATCCTCATCTACATGAGGTTCTTTGTCCCGAATACTACGAGACAACAGAACATAAGTGACTTGTTCAGTTTCCTCTGACTGACGAACACAAGAACTACCAACATCAGTACTAGAGAGTTCCTGCCAACTGCTGCCATCTACTGGCAAGCTATCCACCATCTGGTCTCGGAAAGCCTGTACCTGCAACGTATCCACACTTAAGTGGCCATTACCACACAAACCTGAGGACCTGGGAGAGAGAGTGCTGAAAGCTTGTAAACTCCATTCTCCACTCCGCCTTCCCAAACCACCTGGCCTGTTGCTTTGTCCTGGAGAGCAACAAAATGCTCATCAAACTCCACCCATACGCCAGTCTTGCAAACCTGATGCACTGACAACAGATGAAAACCAAGTGACGGAACATACAACACCTGGGAGGAATGCTTTCCCCCTCTGCCATCGGGAACTATCTCCAACCTGCCCTCACTGTGAACTGGGATAGTGGATGTATCCCCAGTACGAATGTGACCAGAATACCTGCAGAGATCCTGTAAATCTGAACGGGAAGGAGTCATGTGCCTGGAAGCACCACTGTCTAGAATCCACTCCCGAGTATCCATTGCGGAGAATCCTCCAATCTCCTCCCTACCTGAAGAAAATGAAACATCGGTGTCCATCACCTCCAGGTGCACAAAAGCCGGGGTTTTCATGATTGATGCTGAGGAATCTTCACCCTTCTCGGTCTTCTGCTTGGGACACTGCCTCCAATAGTGACCTTTCTCGCCACAATCATTACAGGTCCTCTCTGCCTTTAGTTTCTCGCAGTCAGCATCGGACTTCTTCTCAAAAGACTTCTCCGAGGAAGCCTTCCCTTTGCCCGTGTTACAGCCTTTCGACCGTTGGCTAGTTAAGGCCTTCGAACCTCCACCCTGAGGAGGGTTCGTGAATCGTTCCTCCTGGTCCAAGACCATGGGCACAAGCTCCTCCCACGTGATGGTGCTGAGCCTGCCACTGGTAATCAAAGACGAGTAAAATGCTGAGTACTGAGAGGGCAAGTGCGACAGCAACGTTATGGCCATGTCCTCTGACGATATCTCCTTCCCAGCCTGAAGAACTTCCTGCTGAAGAGCCTGCAGCTTTTTAATGTGCTCCCGCATCGTCGATGACTTTGCAAGGTTCATAACCCGCATCTGCACTTCCAAGGAGATCCTCTTCATGGGTGGTACCCTGTTATAAAGAGAAGCCAAATGTTGCCATATACCTCTGGCCAGCATCATATGCTTTACATGATTGATTACCTGCGGTGTGCAGTTGAGAAAGATAAACGAACGGACCCTGGCGTTGACACGATCCCACATCTGTGTCTGAGCCTCCCGGTCCTTTCAGATCGACGGTAACTTCCCTTCCTCTACTTCCGGCCGTGGAACCCCAACAATGACGAAATCAGCAAGGTCGTAAGACTCCAGAACAGATTCCATCATAACCTTCCATATGCCGTAGTTGTTCCTATCCAACTGACGGTCCACTTGGAACATGGGGAGTGTCAGGATCTTCACATGCTTCTCAGCCATCTCTAACAAATTTGCCATCGCGGGGATGTAACTAAAAAAGGGTGGGTGGGTGGAAAAAAAAACTCTAAACCTGCAAGTGGCTGTCCAGCACTTTAGCCCGCCTTCCTCTTGCAACTTCTCTTCCTGAACAGTCCAAACAGTCCACCAATCAGCAACGTAACTATCCCCCTCTTGCTCAGAAAACTCCCAAGATCTATCAAGAGCCTAGGGCTCTGATACCATGTCAAAAGTGTGCAACGGAAATGATAAGCAAACTTGAGACCACAAGAGCAAGTAGAGTGAAGAAAATAGACAGCACAAGAGAAGGAGACAGATAGGCGTATAACTCTTCTCTATACACAAGATCTCGAGAAATAACTGAATGAGTACGTGGGGCAATGGGACCTATTTATATGGCCCCATCATGCAGTCGGCCAGCACTAGTGGCCCTCACGACTGGGCACATCCAGTCGGCCAGCAGAGAAAAAAACCACGACCCCTCCTGATGAAGTCGGCCAGCTCCTGGTACACATGAGTGCAGTCGGCCAGCATCAGAGGCTCCTGCCAGCCTGTGGCAGCCACCCACATCATGGAAAAAAATGAAAAAAAATGGGAAAAAATACGGGGAGTGAGGAAAAATGATAAAACACCTATACAGGGCAGGCACACCCACAACAGAGGCACTGGTGTCTGATAAAGACAGGAGATGACTTCTAACAAAGGGCTGAAATTTTCTCTTCTTGGATTGCCCCTTCTCTCGTGGTTCAGTGTCTTTGTTGTCCTTTGACTCCTTTGCCTCGTTAAATGCCTTCTTTGAGAAGAGACGTTGATCCTTGAATCCTAACATATGACCAGTAAGCATGGCATATCCAGTCTGAGCATTTTCTATCATCTGAGTCATATTCATGACCTTTGTTTTAATGCAGTAATCATGAAGCTCCTTGGGTAGCCCACAGCAATATGTCTCTACTTGCTCAACCAGTGACACGGGCCTAAAGGATGTGACCGGTAGCAAAGCATCCCAAAATTCCTTGTTATATTCTTCCAGATTGCTTCAATCTCTGGAATTTAACCGATGCCAAGCTGTCATAACATCCACCTCAAAAGTCGGTGTCAACCATAAAGAAGAGAAGATTTGCTTGAACTCCACCCAAGTGTTAGGTGCTATTCCCTTATGAAGAAGTGTCGACCACCATTGAAGAGCATTTCCCTTTAGGAAAGAAGTTGCCTTCCGTACCTTAGATGCTTCTGTGAAGTTACAACCAAAAAATGCTGCATCAAACTGTTGAATGAAGGTGAGAGCCTTCAAAGTTCAAACGATACTTTGCACCACTAAAAGTATCAAACTTTACTGCAACACCACCCTCTTTATGATCTTTTGGCTTCTCGCCCGGAACAAGATTATCATAGGGATGTGGTTTGAGAAAAGAGTTGCCTACGCATTAGATCCCATGCCCATCTTACCACCTCCCATACCAAGCATACCAAAAGCACTTCTGCCACCACCACCATAAGTTCCATACATACCTCCTAGCATACCTCCATACATACCTCCATGCATACCTGGTTGCATACCATAGCTCCCAGTCATGCCCATGTTGGGTACACCCGTCATGGAATGAAAGTCAGAGCCTCCGCCAAAATAACCAGGATGAGAAGTATTAAAAGGGTTTCCATGGGTAGGTGGGGGAAAAGAAGAAGAAGAATCGGGGTATGGCTGAAAGTTTGGGTAGATGGAAGCCGAATGTTGAGGCTTGGCTTTCTTCTCAGACCCCTGCTTCCGTGGTTTAGAATCAGCTTTGAAGTTTTGTGGAAAACATGAGTTCTTCGCGAGTTCCATTAATCCCTCCATCAAACTTTGCATCTTTGCTTTGTAGGTGGCATCATCATCTTCAGCTTCTGGCATATCGGAAGGTATTTCTTGCTCGCTTTCCTCATCTTCATCGAAGTAGTCGTCCTCTTCCAAAGATAAATCCTTCATCTCCGCACTAGTTCCAGCCATAGAATTAAATGTGTCGACCACAGAAGACCAATAGGCTCCAAACCTATAAAAACATTGTACTTAATTGAAGTAATAGAATAATCACATCATTGAGTCTTGTTCTACACTCTCTATTGACCATTGTGTTCTCTCTCTAACTCTCTCTCCCTATTTACTACTCCATAGCCATAGCTGCCTTCCTATTCAAGCCGCCATACCCACTTTCTCTTCCTCCAATAACCTTCAATTGGTATCAAAGCCATGTTATGTGGGCTTGGGCTAGGAGCTTGGGCTTTTTGTGTGAGGAAGAAAACTGTGCATGGTTCCATTAGTGCTGCAGCACGATTTTGTCAGTCGCAATTTGAATTATTGTTGCCTTATGTCGGAGTTTACAACGGCTACCGCATAAGGTGGTTTTGTTCATTGCCTGTTGGCGCATAATTACTGTGGTGACGTGTTATTATTGTGGTGGCCAAAGCTGTGTATGCTAGTTGGTTTTAGCCTCTTGATCTACAAGATGTCTATATCATATGGGTATGTGGTGCACAACAAAGCAAAGTAGAGCAGCAGTCGTACATTTTTGTGAAGTTCATGGGCATAAAGCAGCATATCTTGTGCGCTGGTCTTTGTGTTCGCTCTGTGCACCTGTGACACTTCATCGTTGTCACGCCAATGTTGAGAGATCAGCTCTATGTGCACCTAGCACCTATACATAAAAGGCCGTTCCCCTCCCCACTTCCTGATTTCTCACAACTGTAAGTCAAGCATCTACAAGCAAGCAACTGCCACATCTCAGAAGCAGCCCAAACCAGCCAGGAACAAGCGTTTGTGTTTAGAACCTCCCCATTTCAGCAGGCAGCCCGCTCATGCACAGATCCAGCCCCAATGAGCAGTTCCACCTCCTGTTCAGCCCAGAATTCAGCCCACGCTCAGTTCAGCAAAAGGTCCAGTATATACACTCAAAGACATCCGGGTCCCAATCTTTGTATTCATTTCAAATCCAGCAATAATGCAAGTACACCGCAAGGTGCACCATGGGGGCCCCTATAGTTGATTATTTGGAGTCGGGCCCCTGTTCAGTGTAATCTCTTCTCAAAATTAACACACCACAAATTGATTGCAAGCCTTTATTACATGATCTTCCGTGTCCATGTAACATGAATGGAAGGTCCTGAAAATCTCCACATTTTGTGGCAGGTTTTGGACTGATGATCTGAGCTGGTTCTGCTGCTCAAGGGGGCTAAGGAGATGTAGTCGGCTGAATGCTCAAATAAGGGGTTAATGGGAGCATATAATAGGGAATTCCCCCACCTCCTAAAGCCTGTTGTAGGGAGCCAAAATAAGGGGGTTAGGCCCTTTCACAAGCCTCGCCTCTAGCTGGTCCCTGGGCACCCAGCCAGAGCTAGTCTAAGACTGGCAAATGCCCACCAATCAAATCCAAACCTGCACATTGCTGCTCCATGCTAAAATCTGCCCCTATCAAATGTCCCACAACCTGCTCTTTTCATCGTATACCTCTATTGTTTCCCAGCCTAGGCCATTGCTCCATGCTAAAATCTGCCCCTATCCAATGTCTCATTACCTGCTCCTTTCATCATTCACCACTGTTGTTTCCCAGCCTAGGCCATTGCCTCCAATCACTAAGTCTCCTCTCACAAGCATGCCCCCCTAAAACTCAGAGTCACTCCAGCCTCATGCACCCATGCTCAGGATGATGCATTTGTCAAGAACCACCTAAAAAAGCACCCTCTAGATTTCACATCTGTGTAAGAATCTAGCCCTTTTAATACAGGTGGGACCATATCTTCAGTATTACCCGAATCGAGAAGAACCACCACCCATGGACATTTAAGGCCACTATTTTGTGAAAATAATCCATTCTCCAACCTCTACTCTACGATCATTTCACTAGATTCGTTTTCTGGTAGACAATTCAAAGTCCATGAGTAACCGATCCAGTCAAGATGTACTACTCTTCAAATAGAGCTTCATCCATCACAATGGATATACAGACCCTACAAAAGAAGAAGGCAGAGCCTTCAAAGATACTTTGTTATAAGTATGGGGCCAGTTACAAATATGAGCACATTACAACTCTTATAGGGAAAGGTTGTGGGGAGGAAATTTTATCCCCCCCAATTTTTTTTTTTAACAAAACAAAATAAATATATGTATATACATACATACATAGTTATTTATTTATATTTTTTCGTATGTAGATTAGTTTGAACTAAATCAATCACCATATGTGATAATGCAGCATAATGGGTAGCATGGAACCCTAATCAAAAGCAGAAAAGCAGGGGGAAAGAAAGTAAAATATGGGCAGATTACGATGAAGATGAGAGGATCAGGCGCCTTGGCCCTGACGGCTGCATTGACTGCGTCCTCGATTCGCTGAGACAACTTGTGCTTCTCCAAGTACTCCTGCACAGACATGGCTGCTGCTTCGACAAACTGCTTTGATCGGGAAATGAAAGACAGTTCCGATCCCCCAAACCACGCAGGGGCGATTTCACACTGCCCGCATCGTTGTCCGCCATCAAAATGGGCCCCTTTTTTTAAAAAACATTTTTTTCCCCTTTTTTCTTTTCCCTTTTTTTTCAAAGGAGGAAACCCAATAGGGAAAGGGGTGGGCCAGAATGTCATTAAGAATGGAGATAGATAGATAGATATACACATAGCATGGGTATCTAAAGAAAAATTGGCTGAGCCTATGCATGTGATGCATATGCTTCCCAATACTTAAAGCTACATACGATGTTACGTCTATCTCTACACGAACCAACAACAATGTTTAATGCCACTTCTTTGTCACAAGGAAACCCATTATACAGCCCAACGTGGTGTAGTATCCCATAAGGACCACAACTCGACGTGCTAAGAACACCCCAAATTATGACCGAAACAAGGCTGACATAAACAAGGGTAAAAAGAGAGCCTCGACACTATCTCACACAGTGTGAGATAATGGGATCAATGGTACAGGTTGTGTGGCCATAATAACAAGCTCTCCATACCAGTTGATTGTCTCGGGCGTCATAAAAGTAAACTCCGACGAGAGATAAACTCGAACCAAACATTCCAGGCACTGGTGCATTGCTGCAACCAACACGCAATCAATCCGATCGAGCATCGAGTAAACTAGGTCCACCATTAAACTCGGGCGCACATATTAAACTCAGGCTGATTTTGACTACCAGGTTGAATCCGACTACCCGGTTAATTTCGAATGACCTGCTGATTCCGACTGATTAGCTAATTCCAACTGTCTAGCTGAATCCGACTGATTAGCTAATTCCAACTGTCTAGCTGAATCCGACTGATCAACTGATTCCGAATGTCCTACTAATTCCGACTGATCAAGTGATTCCGAATGTCTTGCTGATTCCAAATTTGGGGGACTTAAAAATAATAATAATAATAATAAATAAGTCCAAAAATATTCCAAAACAAGTTTGCGGGCGTAAAGCTTTGAACACAGGTGGTTATTTGGAGAGGGCAATGCTCTACCATTACGCCAAAGATTCCACCGTGAAGGATAGGGCTAGAAAACTAATATATCATTATTTTTTTGGAGGTTTCCCTATAAAAAAATCACAGATCGCCCATCGAATGGCCCAGATTTCACATGCCACCCCGATCTCATTTGGGCCGAAGATCACATGGTCCCCCCTTCATTAATGTACCGTGTCACTTAGTGTTGAGGCCAGCCTCTGCAGGGCAGCTGATCATTCATGATGCTTAAAAAGCCCGTGTCTTTAAGACAAGATGTACGCGTTTCATTGTCTTACTGCTATTAGTGAGAGCCACTAATTGGGGAGGACTAAGAACCTATGAAAAGGTGGTTGGCTCTATAGCATTAGCAATGGTGGTAGCTATAGATAGAAGGTGTCAACTTGCTAATGGTAAGATTAGCTTTATGCTCTCTCTAAGCTTTCCATTGCTACTCTTGTGAGTCTCATCTCAGCATAAGGCTAGAAGTTTTCATCAAGGATTTTCTTCAAGTCTTCAGAGCGGATTCCGACTTCCTAGCTGATTCCGACTGAATCCTGCTGCCCACCTGAATCCGACTTCCTAGCTGATTCCGACTGAATCCGGCTGCCCACCTGAATCCGGCTACCCACCTGAATCCGGCTGCTCGGCTGAATCCGGCTGCCCACCTGAATCCGGCTGCCCATCTGAATCCGAATGTCATGCTGATTCCGACTGATCAACTGATTCTGAGAGTCCTACTAATTCTGACCATCCAGTTGATTCCAGCTAATTCCGTCCAATTGATTGCAGCCGATTCTATCCATTCCTAGATCGTTGAATTTTTGTTGCACACCTATGGTGTTCTTATTATTGGCCTTAGCCTTCTTGTGTGCATGTTCCTTGAAATGTGTCGCTCGATTTTTTCCTCGCTCGAAAAGTTTCGCTCAGAGAATGGGAGGACTCAAAGCTCTAGATTATTGAGATGGGTAATGTAGTAGGTTAGAGTTCCATTTGTATAATGTTATTCACAAATGTATTTCATAAAAAGTACATAATTTATGAATTACATAAACATAATAAATAGAACACTTAAGTAACTTGGAGCTAAAAGAAACAAAACACAAAGGATGCACTCACCAATAATCAGCACACCTTAATGATTCAATGGACCCATTGACCTAAAAAATGATTAGGATTTCATCTATCAAGAGAAGCGGGTCACGGGTGAGGAGACAAGGGAGGCTCTAGATTATTGAGGTGGGTAACATAGTAGGTTAGAGTTCCAATTGGATAATAAGACCTACCCTCCCTTGCATGTATAATAAGGCATCTCATTATCCAATTATTTCTTAGCATCCCAATATTGGCTCTTTGGTGCATGTATAATAAGGCCTACCCTCCCTTATGTATCATCTCATTATCCAATTAGTTCCTTTGTGTCATTTGTAGCTTGAAATTTGAAGACCTCATCCCCATATCCCGAAGGGGCATCAAAACTCAATTGATGATGATCCCACTGTTCATTCTCCATTTGCACTCTAAGAAGAGTAAGTTCATCCATCAAGAGAAGGGGGCCATGGGTGAGGAGGCAAGGGACGGGGTGCTAGGTAATCAAGTGGAAGCTCTACATTATTAAGGTGGGTAATGTAGTACGTTAGAGTTCCATTTGTATAACGTTATTCACAAATGTAAAGCACATAATTTATGAATAACATCAACATAATAAATAGAATACTTAAGTAACTTGGAGCTAAAAGAAATAAAACACAAAGGATGCACTCACTAATGATCAGCACATCTCAATGATTCAATGGACCCATTGACCTAAAAATGATTAGGATTGCATCCATCAAGAGAAGCGGGCCATGGGTGAGGAGGCAAGGGAGGCTCTAGATTATTGAGGTGGGTAATGTAGTAGGTTAGAGTTCCAATTCGATAACGTTATTCACAAATGTATTTGATAAAAAGCACATAATTTATGAATAACATAAACATAATAAATAGAATATTAAAATAACTTGGAGCTAAACGAAACAAAACACAAAGGTTGCACTCACCATGATGAGCACACCTCAATGATTCAATGGACCCATTGACTTAAAAAATGATTAGGATTTTATTTTTGATTACAAGTTATTTTAAAAAATTATTAGGATTATATCTTTTATTACAAGTCATTTTAAGAAATCAAATATGAATATTATTATTATCATGTTACCAACTATGATAAGTACAAGTAGACCTATATGCAAAAGTTGGCATATTTTCGATGTCTTTCAATGGAAGAGTATTTAGATGATATTCAAAAGTAGCAAATCCTTGTTGGAATCATCTTCCCAACAAGGCAATATGATTCTCCATGGCATTGATTAACAAGAAAAACCCCATAGTTAATGCAAAAGCAATCGACACGAATCCTATTTACTTACTGGAGATAGAGTGTTTAATAGAAGACTAGCATGACCCATGTGTCAGAATACACTTCCACATGATTCTTAATCCATGATATTATATGGTTGGTGCATTTTTCCACAAATTTCATAAAAACTCAAAATACACTTTTCCCTTTTAATCTTTGAACAATGTTTGAGTGTAAAGGTATTGAGCAATTATTTTGAGCATTGCCTAAGTGCACTGATTTCTTAAGAAGTGGCTCACACAAGTCAAAGGATGAGAAATTTAAGGAATAAAAGAACTGAATCTTGTTTGATCCAATGGGCTAAAAAGTGAGGGTGTAAAGTGTTTGGTGTCTCTTATCACAATATGGAACACTTTGGGGGCACCTCATGTGTGGCAATTTTTTGAGCATCGAATTTTTGAGCATCGAATGAAAATATAAAACATGGAAAATACTCCTTCTCAAGTTGACTTGTTAAGCCTTAGCACACTATTTACCATCTTGTTAGTGATCGGGTTTTTTGATTCCCTCTCTACACACCCCTACAAGAGGGAAGGAACGGCACAAACGGAGTGATTTAGGATCATGTAGCATTTTTGCATAAAGTTTTGGGAGAAAAAAAGAAGTTTTTTTGGGTGATGAACAAGTGGAAGCCATGAGAAGCTTGGATTCTTTTAGAATAATCCCATACACATAAGTCAAAGAGAGGAGGGGAACCTTTATTAGGATCTCCACACCCCCATTGTTAGTATCACAAGGGAGAGGAGCTTGGGCTTATGTGTTCTTGTGGGAGCTCTGGCTGCCAAGCGCATGGGCACATGCGTGGGTGTGGTTGGACACTATCGGCTTTCACATGGCCCTCCGCCATGCCCAGTAAGGCTGCCTATTTTCGACGCTTTTGCGAACCCACTTGACCATGCAAAAATGACTTTTTCTCTTTCCCCATCACCTCTCTCTAAAAGCCACGTCTTTCTCTCAAAAGTTAAGAAAGAAAGTTATTCTTGTCCAAGATAAGCATGGTTGTAAAGCAAAGATAAAAATACATGATACTACTCTTTTTTGGCAAGCAAAGTAAAAAAGAAGGCAAGCAAAAGAGTGGTCTAGAGTTCAAGCTTCCTACCATGGGAAATCTATAAAAGGCACCATGTGTATCACAAAAGAAAGAAGAAGGATAGAGCTAGTGTTAGGAAATATTCTAGAACCTAAGCTGTGGAGCTAAACCGAAGCCCAAGAACACTTAGCAAAGAAAGCTACTCAAAACTAACAGCTCTCCTCAACTCCCAAAACTAGGCCCAACAAGAAAAGGACCTATGGTGGCTGGAGTGTACATCTATGTTCACTATCTGCCCAGGAGTATGCAATGCAATCTCAATGCTCATCAAAACCATAGACCACCTAAGACCACATCATGTTTATTTAATGTATCATTGACAAATGAAGAGAAATATCGAATATTATGTCATATTGCAAGATATAACCAAAGAATATTCTCATTTATAATATTTTGCACATCATCAATTGATTGATATTGTTTTCACAATGAAACTAGAGTGTTGTTATATATACCAAGAGTATGAATTTGATATCATAAAAGGTAAATAAAAAGATCTTATCTTCTTGTTTGCTCCGTGACGCCCGACTTATTTTATAGAGTGTTGCCAAATTCATTTATGTTGTCGTCGAGGTTGTTGCCATTCTTGAGTATGTGTGAATCCTCTCGATGCTCAAGGCACAAAATCAATAGAATTATACAAATTTGAGTAGGAGCTTTTGTATGAATGAAATCACAAGCAAATGTGTGTATGTGTGTCTTTTTTTTAAAGGGAGGGAAATCCCTTTAAATTTTTTTGAGTAGGAGTTTTTGTATGAGTGAAATCACAAATATATATGTGTGTGTGTCTTCTTTTTTTTTAAGGAAGAGAACTCCTCACAAGCTGCCACATGCAGTCAACATAATCCCATATATTATTTTAAGACTTTGTATATTAGGATTTTTATATAACTTTAGACCATCGTTCCTTTAGAGAGAGAGAGAGAGAGATCTTCTCGCGCTGATGTGTGCGCAGTTTGTGGCCCTCAACGTTTCCTGCCAGTTTGTGTAAGTTAATGCGGTTGCTGTTGCTCGCCGTTTTGTTGTTGATCGTTGTTGCTTGCCATTCCCACTGGTTGTTACTGTTGTCTATGTGGCCTGGTTGTGGCTATGTGGTGCATGGCGATGTTACTGTTGTCTACATGGCCTGGTTGCTGTTGCTCGCCGTTTCGTTGTTGATCGTTGTTGCTTGCCATTTCCACTGGTTGTTACTGTTGTCTACGTGGCCTGGTTGTGGCTCTGTGGTGCACGGTGATGTTGATCACCGTGTCTCTGTCTGGCTGGGCTTTACGCGCCCCCGTGCCCATTGTTTTTTGGTTGTCGTTACCCCTCCCATGCTTCTCTCCACACGACACCCTTTCACATCTTCAAATTACCTTTTCAAATGGCAAGTGTGCCCATCTAATGCCCCCTTTGATGCATAGGGCCATGATAAATAACTACATGCCTTCTTTGATTTTTGGCTAATTAGCACCCGAAGTAGGGACGTGATGTTCTTTGACTGAGCACCTCGAACACGGCCACCTCCAAAACCCAACCCCTTAATCATCAGCTCATAATAATAATTCCTTATCATCCAGCCAATCAACCCACTCATTACTCCTCCTAATTACAAACTAAGTAACCCAAAATGTCGATCATACCTTACTCTCTACCCAAGCCGCAATGCCTTTCCACCTACGATTAAACATGCCTTCTTTGATTTTTAGCTAATTAGCACCCGAAGTAGGGACGTGATGTTCTTTGACCGAGCACCTCGAACACGGCCACCTCCAAAACCCAACCCCTTAATCATCAGCTCATAATAATAATTCCTTATCATCCAGCCAATCAACCCACTCATTTCCCCTCCTACTTACAAACTAAGTAACCCAAAATGTCGATCACACCTTACTCTCTACCCAAGCTGCAATGCCTTTCCACCTATGATTAAACAACCTCACCTTGATGGCATATAGCACTAGTTAATCTAGCCTTATTGGTCTCTACTCATGATAATACCTATCCACTTTAATCCAAAATTCATTATCCCTCCATCTACCTTAAACTGAACAGTATCACGAATCGAGACCTAATCTTTTTTATGATTGCATTGTGTGGCCGGATCAACCCAACCCTTGATCAAGTGCTTGACTATATCGATACAGCGCTTGGCAATATTTGTTCCATCACAAAATGTTCCTCTTCTTGACGGGCTTGAGTCCCTTGTCATGGTATATCTTCTCTTCTCATTTTTGTGAGGTTACACTCCACCTTATGCTTGTTTTGGTGCCAACGATCTTCATCCCTATCAAAATAGCTCCTCAAGGCTGACCAAGTGAGATCATCATCAGTGTGAGATAAATATTATGCAAGATGCACATAATGGTAGTAAATGGACACATGCGGACACAAAAAACATATATGCATGCAATGCTCACACAATAACATGCTTCGGAGGCTCCAAAAAAATGCAATAGTGGCATCCTCTCTACGAGGAAACTAGCATGCTAGTGTGAACCCAAATTTTCGTTTAGACTCATGCTTTCTCCATTGGGCTTCTATCAAGTGTTTTTTCTATCCATCTTCTTTTCTTCTCCAAACATAAATCATATTCTTCTTTTTTGGTCCTCTAACCTTTTGTGATATTGTCCTATTATCCCTCTTGTGACTCCCTACATCACCTTGAAATGGTACATTATGTATGTTTTCTTACTCATTTTGGTTTCTCTCACCAAGGCTACAATTTGGCACGTGTCTAGGACTTCCAAGCTTATATTAAATTTCATTTCTCTTTGGCTCTTGCATAGGTGTAAATTGTAGTGCTAAATTTGCATCCAAAATGATCAAGAGAGAGTGGCCTTGCTAACCTCACATGGATTCGCAATGAGCACGATAAACCCTTGATAAAGCTCTCTATTTTTATTATGTCATCAAATCTATGGTGATCACAATGTTTTATTTTAAACTTGGCAAATCTACCCACATAGATTTTCATCACTATCTCATTTTCCCTTTAAAAGAAACCACCCAATGCAATAAGGGCATTTAATGGACTCAGGGACTTTTGAATATTGGATGAGACAAACAACATTTATCCTTGAGTGAGTGTTTGTCTAAGACTTTGTCAAATATTAATGGTGTTGAAGCCTCAAATTTGAGTGAGTGTTTGTCTAAGACTTTGTCAAATATTAATGGTGTTGAAGCCTCAAATTTGAAGGTTGTAACATGATACCCTTCATAAGCAAGGTGAAGGAACCTGCTTCTCACTCTCAACCCCATCCTAAGGCTTTATTTCAACCCTTCTAGGTTTAAGAGGAGTCTTGATTACATCATTATCTCCCTTACACTCTTTTGTTCTTTTACTCACATAAGAATCTCTTCGGTCTCTAAAGATTGGTTATCAACAAGGTTACCAAGTCACTTATTCTATATTCTTACAAAACTAGCATCATCATCCTCAACGAAATTTTTGTGTTCTTTATTAACTCTTTCAACAGTCTGGGTTACAAACTCTAGACCTCTTATGCTTAGGGTGTTAGCGGTCCAATTGTACTACAGATTCAAAAGAAAAGCTAGCAACCTAAACAAAAAATAGGAATGTGCTATGAGCTCCATAAAAAGAACATTGACAAATGATGAGAAATAAGGAACATTATATCAATATTGTAAGATATAACCAAAGAATATGCTCATTTATAATATTCCTTACATCATCAATCGATTAATAGTGTTTCCAGAACCAAACTAGAGTGTTGTTATATATCCTAATAACATGAATATGCTCATTTATAATATTCCTTATAATATTCCTTACATCATCAATCGATTAATAGTGTTTCCAGAACCAAATTAGAGTGTTGTTATATATCCTAATAACATGAATTTGATATCACTAGAAAGGAAAATAAAAATATACTTTCTTCCTGTTTGTTCCGTGACGCCCATCTCCTTTCATGGAGTGTTGCCAAATTCATTTATATTGTCATCAAGGTTGCCATTCTTGAGTATGTGTGAATACCCTCAATGCTCAAGGTACAAAATCAATAGAATTATAGAAATTTTAGTAGGAGCTTTTGTATATGTAAAATCATAAGTAAATATGTAGGAACTTCTCACAAACTACCACATGCAGTTAACATAATCCCATATAGTATTTTGAGGCTTTGTATATTAGGGTTTTTAAATAACTTTAGACCTTAGCTCCTTTAAATGTGTGTGTGAGAGAGAGAGAGAGAGAGAGAGAGAGCTCCGGAAGAAAGCCCAACCCTTCTCAATTTAGATGCTTGTGCAGGCTAGAAGACAAGGAGGTGAAGATCATCCAATCCGAATTAAAGTTGGGAGCGATCTTGATTTCCAAGGGTACTGCTGGACCGTGTAACACTAATGAAGCAAGATAAAGTCATCCAAGAGAAACTAGTCATCAAATTCAGTAAATTGAATGGTGCCTCCTTGTGCCAACTATTGGTGCATGTTAGAGTGGCCATAGTGCCATTCTCTACCTGTGCATGCATAGAATTTTAAGATTGTGCATGGTAGAATGGCCCTCGGTCCATTCTATACCCCTTGTGCCAGCTCTTGGCTAATATTAGAGCAATTGTATGGCCATTCTCTCAATGTGCATGCATAAAATATCAAGATTGAGCATGGTAGAATGACCCTTAGGGTCGTTATTGCAAGCACAATGTGTTTTAGAATGGCCCTAGGACTATTCATGGTGTGCTTTAGAATGGCCCTAGGGCCATTCTTTTAAACACACTATGCATGGTAGAATAGCCCTAGGTCCATTCTAAATCACATTGTTCTTGAAAGAATGGCCTAAGAAGCATCTCTACCCTTTTGTGCCAAATGATAGTGAATATTAGAATGGGCCTAAGGCTATCCTCTACCCGTGCATGCATCAAATATAAAGACTATGCATGGTAGGGTAATTATTGCATAATATGATTTATCATGGGCCTAAAATGATTCTATTGTGCATAATATGTTATAAAGAATGGCCCTATAACCATTATATACTCTTGGTGCATGTTAGAATGGCCTTGGGACCATTCTAGTATAACTTGTAATGCATGTTAGAATTTCCCTATGGCCATTCTATAAGCCCTTGAGTCAACTATTGGTGCATGCTAAAAATGGTACATAATTATTTCTTGTTATAACAACATACACATGTAAAATTTAATAATCAGCTAAACAAAAAGATAAGACTCATTAATTTCACATCACTATAAAGAGCATGACCATGTTATTTTCTACAATTAAAATAGTTCTTAACAATATACAAAACATGGGTCAATCCTCTTCATCTTCAGAGCATAAAAGGATTTCAATCGCACCTACAAGGTCGAAGCTTGTTGTAGTTGGTTGACAATTCATTTTCATTGGTTGGGAGCTACATGCAATGGAGGTAGAGGCATTGGGTTGTGGTTATTCATCAAGAATCCCCACACATTGTCTAATACCACTGTCTATCTTTACAAAGCTTGTTGTAGTTGGTTGAGTATTCGTTTTAATTGGTTGGGAACTACATGCGACGGAGGTAGAGGAATTGAGTTGTGGTTTTTTATCAGGAATCCCCGCCCACTATATCTAATACCACTGTCCATCTTTAAAAGGCTTAGAAGCTTTGATTGCACCTCTTCACTTCCTTGACCACTGTCAACCAAGCATATTAAATCTCTTTTTTCTTTGAGTGTATATCCTGACACAAAATCGTTGGTGAAAGCATTAATGAGCATGAGATCTTGCATACAATACAACCTAATACATTGATCGATGTGACAGTGGACTTGTTGTATCGTAAATAAGATGTGGCATCTAAACCTTCGACTCTCTCATAGTCTTGATTTAAAAGAGCTACATCCAAGATAAGCCAACAAACTGATCATAGCCTTCAAAAGCATCTTCCTTACTCAAGAAAACTAGCACACTGAAGAGTTGGGTTGCACCACTATACATGGTGCATCTCTCACAAAATCTATTGTGCCCATAACTAGTTTGTTCCATCTTGTGCATTGTTCAAGGCTTCTTGCAAACACATAACATCATTGATCTTTAAGAATACAAGTAATACATATTGTGAGAGACCTGTACCACTAGTGATAGTCATGATGCCATTCAATAACTGTGAAAGCCTCTCCACACTCCATTGCATCTTCCTCTCGCAGGACCCTTTGTGCTATCCAAAACACATAATTCAATCGGCATTAGATCAGTGAAGTATTGAGCAAGAAAGTACTCGCCCTCCATCTCCAAGCTCACCATAGGAACACGCTAAGGATAATCATTAGAAGCCGACACCTATTTGTTGCTGTCAATGACAATCCATTGAATGTAGTTTTTACATCCAATAAGAATTCTAGGACAACCTTTCCAATTTCCAACTTAGCCTTTATCCATTGTTCACACTTTTGTTTGCAGCACATGATAGACATGAGCATTGACATTATGTGCATTGTAAAGTTATTATTTTCTTTTTATAGTTTGAATTCGGGTAGGGGTCTCTTAGTAAAACAACAAAGATATATAATGAGCCCCAATTATGCAAAGCACATTAAAGAGGAACTAAAACAACTACATAGAATGGAATTTATCTATCCCATATTGCCAAGAACTTGAAGCCGAGGGTGTGTGTGAACTACAAAAAGCTTAATGTTACTAGCGTAGCAGATGTGTTTCTACTACCCTTCACAAACCCTCTCCTAGACGAAGCCACATGGCATAATATGTACTCATTCTTGGATGGCTTGAGCAATTACAATTAGGTGAAGATGGCACCTAACAACGAGGAAAAGACTACATTTATAATTGAGCGGGGGGTTTTTCATCCAATGTCATGACCTTTAGGTTCCCGCTACATTCTAAAGGATGGTTCAAGAAATCTTCTACGACCACCTGATTGAATTCATGAAGGTGTTTATGGATGATTTAGCATTTTGGAAGAAAATCCAAGCACTTGTATCACCTCGTGTTGAACATACAAAGATGTAAAGACAAAATTAAAGCTGAATACTGCTAAGTATGCACTTGCACTTTAAAAAAAAAGAATATCAGTAGCATCCAAGGAAGGGCAAGCAATAGATCGAGCAAAAGTGGAGGTTATAAAGGCATTTTCTACACCTACCACTACAAAGGAGCTTCAAATATTTCTTGCAAAAATAAAATGGCACACTAGGTTTCTTAGGTACCTCACCCATTTAGACTTCTGGATGGCAAAAAAGGGTGTGAATTTTAAATGGCCACTTGATTGCTTGACTAGCTTAAAAAAATGCTAATGCTAATAACACCTGTGAAAGAAGCCATTCCTTATCTTTGTGGATGCCTTTGATGTAGCAATTGGAAGTATCTTAATGGTTCAGGCCTACCTATAATGCCAAGAGGCCAATAACCTAAGTGGGAAAAAAAAACAACATGATTGAGAGGGAATCCTTGGGCCTAATCTACTCAGTGAAGAAATTCAAGTACTACTTATGCAAAAACAAATTTGTGCTTCATCTAGACGATCAAACTTTGTTATACCTTACCAACAAGCCTAACCTAACAAGATAGCTAGCCAAAAGGATGATACTAATAGAAGAGTTTGATTTTACAATCAAATAAACTCTTAGAAAGGAACATACAATGGTGGATTTTCTGTCAATGATAACAAATAAAGAATAGCTAGGAAACGCAATGCCGACGAAGCTAATAGATGCTTAGCTATTCAAGGTAAATGCAAGGGGTATAGAAGATAATAGGTATCATGACATGCTAGACTTAATTCAAGAAGAAAAGCTTCGTATAGCCCCAAGTAAGGAGTGAAGAAAGAAGCCGGCACTAAGAAAGTTAAATGCACACTATTGGAGATCACATGGGAAGAGAGACCACATGAAGAAAGGTGCTACAATTAGGATTGTGATGGCCTACCATCATGAAGGATGCATGAAAGTTTGTTAAACAACATGATGTGTGCCAAAGGCTAAGCCAACCAAATGACAAAGATAAGATGCCACATAACCCCATAGCTCCTCTACATCCATTTTGAAATGGGGATTGAATTACGTGGGACCTTTACATCCTTAAGCAAAAGGGGAGCAAAAGATAAAAATTTGCAACAGATTAATATAAAATGGCTTGAAGTAGGGCACTAAGAAGTAACTTGACTAAATCAATAGCCAAATTTTTGTGTCACGACATAATGACAATATTTGGGATGTTCCTTAAAACTGGTTACCATGTTGTGAACAAAGTGGTACACGGGCACACTTAGAGGAACATGATAATACACTAGAGATCCATTGTTTGGGGCATTGTGTAATGGGTAGGATGAGTCCACAAATCAAATAATGATTAAGACACTAAAGAAGATTGTGGCTTAGCACAAAAGGGAGTCAAACAAAAGCCTCCATTGAAAATTAAGAGAAAATGGAAAACAAAGTGCTTAAAAAAACATTTTCTGCAAATAACCAAAATTTTTGCACTCGTGAGCTCTTTTTATAAAAAAATTCTTCCTTAAAGAGTAGAAACATGATTACAAGGAAAGGATATGGGTTTATCTCACCTAAACTCAACAAAAAAGGAGAATGTCAATTGGGTGGGGGAAGCAAATGAGATTTCATTCAATTGGACTGGCATGAGCTCTTTAAAAGGAACATGGGTACATAACAGCTTCAAACCTCCTTGGAACAAGGGATATGTGCAAGTGCCAGGTAGGGAGAGGGTGAAGTTCAATTGAAATAGGCATTTGGATATCCTAAGGAAGGAAGCCTTATAGCATAAGCCTTATAGCATAACCGCATCAAAATGTACGTCAAGAGGTACCCAAGATATGTACCATGCATTAATTCAAGGATGTGAAAGATGAAAATGCAAGAAACCAAATGTACTTCTTGGACAATGTGGTGCATTGACAAAGAGTCTAAACATGTTAGAGAAGAACTAAAACATGCTTAGAGCAATCAAACTAGGTGCATCTGAATATAAGGGCAAAACATGTAAAGGAAAAGGGAGACACAACTATGTGCATGCCCACCTAATGGCCAAATCCATGATTGGAGAGAAGAAATTGGCATTGACACAAGGGCAAAAAGGAGGGGATGTTCCTAAACAAGGGGAGGTAGGGACCTCCAAAAATGAGGATGACAACACCTTTGAAAAGAGGCAAAGGGAACTCTAGCAAGTGCCTCAAAGGCCTGTAGCAACAAGAGAGGGAAGATTGATAGGGAAAAGAAGAAAGGTGTTTCGTGAAGGCCAAGAATTTACAAGGAAAGAATGTTAAGGAAAAGATGGGGCAACACACTGCCAAAGGCACCCAAAAACCACACCTAAACATATAAACAACAAGAAGCAGGAGGTGCCTAAGAAAGAACCAAAGTAAGAGAAGCTACTAGGAGGGAGCCTAAGAAGAGTGAGAGCAATCAGCAAACAAAGAGCTCTTAAAGAATAGAGTTTGACCTAGAGTTTGAGTTGGACCTAGGGAAGAATAGAGTGCTCAAAAGTAAAAGAAGGCTAGAGAGCATACCTAAAAGATAGAGCTACAGCCAAGCACTCCTTAGAGATACAAAAGGAAACTAACGTTCAAAATACTACCCAATCGTCTAGATAAAGTTAGGCCCTATAGTGCCTAAAGGGGACACCAAGTTGGCCACAGACACAAACTCTATAAGATAGCATAATAGCTCTTTATACCATGAACAAACATTTATTATAAGTATAGAGCTAGTATAGCAGGTACATCAGATGCAAGAAAGCTTTAACAGAGTGGTTGAACAAATAAACAAGGTGAAGAAGAGGTGTAATAAAGCAAACCACAACTACAATAGCAAAGGCTATAAGAGATTGTAGCAGGAGCTCAACAACACCAAAACCTTGCAAAAGAGAAAGGTATGAAGCCCTCTTTTGAATCAATTGAAATAGGCCAAATATGTGGACATGGAGATGAAGCAATTAGCTGTTGAGGGAGATGATGAGGAAGATGAAATTTGTGGAAAATTTGGACTTAGCGTAGGATCTCTAAAATCAATAGACCATATTCTAACTGCATTTTTAAATCCTTCACTACCTCAGTCCCCTTCAATTTCCCTAGAAGTCTTTATAATTCTTTAATGTTCTTAGGGTCTAGCATGTTCAAGATCACCTTGACCTTGTCCAGAGAAACGGTTCAGCCTTCTTTGGAGACAATGTGCCCTAATAGAAAAGTAGAGGAGCCTTTAGCTTGACAAAGACCTCAAGGAGGGAGTGGTGAAGCTTATTCCTAAACAAGCTGCTTGCAGTAACATATTGAAACACTCGAGACCCATTGCTCTGCTAACTGTCATTTATAAAATCCTAGCCAAAGTCATTGCCTTAAGGATCTCTCATGAAAGATCCCTGTCCCGTCCGCGCAACGAATTCAGGGGTGCTAGCAGCGGAAGTAGCACTTCTTGCGTGGGGCAGGGTCCCTCACTCGGGGCCTCACTCACAGATATCCGGACAAGAGACTAAGCCCTTGGTTCTTCCAAAACCGAACCTGGAAAAACTTTCCTTGCCCGGAAAGCATGGGCGATTCCTCTAGGATAATTTTACTCTAACGTAGTCAAGAGCCTTAATTAACTGAACTGATCTGACTGAACCCGTAAGTCCCATAGTCAGATCAAGGAAAAGATTTGCACTTGGATCATAGAGACCAATGCTTTTTTCCTCATTAAGAGGCACAACCGTTGATTCTTTTCCATAGAACAATTTTTATCCGAGATTTACTTCATTTATCGTACCATAATAGAATTGAGTCTCATTTCAGGGATCCATCAGTCCAGCCTCCATTAGCCAACCACCCAACCACTGTAGTGATGGGATCCAATTAAGAATTTGGTTAGGTTTTGTCCTGGGTACTAGGGAAAAGAGTTGCCAAGCCCCCTAGCCGGATATTCATTCAAACTTAAAACTAGTCACACCACTTACACACCCAATATGAAATTGCCTTTTTCACAGATTCAGCTGTCTTTAAAACAATCTTTTAATGAAACTATAGTATCACTAGTCATAATCCTCCAAAATATCCGGTAGAATCGTAATTTCCAAATTTTTCCTTCATCGGTGTACCTATGGCATCATTGGCAACCAGAACGCTCACCACATGTCCACTCAGGGGCCTTTTTGATAGTTCCTAGCTCATAGTAAAAAATCACTTGTAAAAATCAAAATGGAATCTCTGTTGAAGATCCGCAAGATCAACCAACAGATCCATATAAAAGAGCCATGGACTCATCCGTTGAGAACTAGCAAAGTCAATCAACCAGATCCATGCCCGAATTTAGAAAACAACTCTTACTCCTTATTCCAATATCTTCCTCAACGCACGTGTGGGTATCTTCGTCGGCGACCCAGAGCTCGAGCACCATATGGTTAGCACCCTCTAGGATCCTTCGCAGGTCACCTAGCGCTTCACTCATAGGTCGCTTCCTTAGTTCCTCGTCCACCGTACCGGACGCTCACCATTTTAAATCGAACTGAGCTTGGTTAAGACCTCGGCCGATCTTACTACGTGAGACGTCTTCCGTTGACTCTCTGTCAGCTATTGCAACTTTATCAGCAGTTAGGTCTCCACAACCTCATTCACAAGACGGTCAAAATGCTTCCCCAGCATTTTTGACATAAAACAATCATTTAAAAATATGTCATAAATACAGTTTCTATGACGAACTCGTCTTTCCACATTGTTCCACATCAATCCACATTCATTTCATATGTATTCCCATTCTTATCCAATCTTATCATTTTCCATCTCATCACATCTTTCCTCCTTTATTCTCATCAGATCTCATCCACTCGCATCTACCCATATCCACATCTCATCACCTCACATTCATTCACATCTCATCCATTCATATCTACCCCGATCCACATCACATCACATCTCATCCATTCATATCTACCCCGATCCACATCACATCACATCACATCCATTTCACCTCACATCTCATTCATTCACATCTATCCCGATTCACATCCCATCACATCTCATCCATTCACATCACATCTCATTCATTTACATCTATCCCGTCTCACATCACATTTCGTCACATCTCGTTCACATCACATATCATCCATTCACATCTATCCCAATTTACATCACATCTCATCACATCCATTTCACATCACATCTCATTCATCCACATCGATCCAATCGTTCACATGTACGACTACCCACATCTATCCATACATTCACATTTATCACTTCACATCCACATATATTCATGTCACATCACATCTCTTTACATCACATCACATTCTTTCACATACACATCCACATCTATTCTTTCACATACACATTCACATCCATTCTTTCACATACACATTCACATCCATTCTTCACATACACATCCACACCCATTCTTTCACATACATCCACATCCATTCTTTCACATACACATCCACATCCATTCTTCACATACATTCACATCCATTCTTTCACATACACATCCACATCCATTCTTCACATACACATTCACATCCATTCTTCACATACATCCACATCCATTCTTTCACATACACATCCACATCCGTTCTTCACACACACATCCACATCCATTCTTCACATATATCCACATCCATTCTTTCACGTACACATCCACATCCATTCTTTCACGTACACATCCACATCCATTCTTCACATACACATCCACATCCATTCTTCATATAGACATTCACATCCCATATCATTCATTTACATACTAATTCATATGACATCACATTCATTTACATCACATATCATCCATTCACATCCCATATCATTCATTTACATCCCGATTCACATCACATTACATCTCATCCATTCATTCATATCTATCTGATTCATATGTCATCACATCTCATTCATTCACATCACATCCCATCCATCCATTCATTCACATCTATCTGATTCACATCACATCACATTAATTCACATCACATATCATCCATTCACATCCCATATCATTCATTTACATCCCGATTCGCATGACATCACATAAAGGTAAAGAGAAAGTGGTTGAGCCCCTTGGTATGCTTGAGATTTCTATAGGGCATTCTCTTGTTTAATGGAGAGTCTAGTGGCTCGGAGATGAGCTGTGAGACCCCTCTGTCCCCTCCAACCAGCATTCTGGCGCGTAAGAAAATCCTTTAAGAAAACAGGGTTTCTATGCAAGTTTTCAGTTTGATTTTCTTTTGAATACAAGGAGTATTTCTTGAATCAGTATCCCCAAAACTTCTTGATCGAAATTTTGAATTTCATACAAGAATTCCTCAAATTCTATAACCTTGAGCCACAGATCAATTCGAAGGGTCTCAAACTTAGTTTCAGAATATTTCTTTTAGATGAAAAAATGGTGGGAATTACTCTTTTAGAATAACATAAAAATAAACTTTCTTTTCACAAAATTTTGGAAAACTTTTCCATAACCTCCTTTGTATGGCTGACCATTTCTCAATTTGATCTTTCTTTATTTAACTTAATTAACCTAATTTAGAATTATAGAACTCTAATCTACATAATTTTCTAAATTCAAGAGAGTAAACAATAAGAAGAGTTTAATTAATCACTTAGTTAATCTTTCTAAGATTAAGAAAGGTTGGAATGTAAAGAAGAGAAGGGGGTGGCCTTTTCATCAAAGGCATAGCATTTGAATTTAATTCAATCATTTGCAAAACATAAAAATCAAGAAAACCATAGATTTTTCATTAAAATTTGTAAACAAATTAAGAAAATTAGCTTACATGGAGCTTGTAAGCTCTCCTTTGGCTTGAGGGATTGAGGGTTCTACTATTGTTTGAAGCAATAGTGGCCACCAATTCACTTTGGAGAGGATTAGCAAAAAATAATTAGATTATTAAAAGATTCAATGTAGATGGCTCAGGAGGACAACAGTAACAGTGCATAAACACCATTAAGCTTTTACAAAGGGGGAGGCTTTTATTTATAGGAAAAAGTGAGCCTCTAACCAAGCAAACCGATTCTAGAATTTTTCAGATCAGTTTGGTCAATTTTTGACCATTTTTGGGTCAGTTTAGCTTACTTTTTGGATCTAGTTTTGAAACAGGAGAGATGAAAATATCTCATTTTATTGATTAAGAATTGGGGGTAATGATGAGAAAAAGGCACCTACTTCATGAGGGGAGATCCCCACACGGAGGTGTCAAAATTTAGTTTTTTAATTCTTGTCTTGGGTCCTTAGTCCACTCTTCATCTTATGTGAGAATTTACTCATTTTTGGGGGGGTTTTCTTTTATTCTTTAATTTATCTCCTCCCTACACTTGGATTGATCCTATTGGCCCATAGGAACCTCAATTGGACCATAATCTAATTTTTTTTGAAAATCTGGACCCTTAGGCTAAGGTCCTTATACATATTTTTAATTAATTCCAATTGCACATTGGAAAGTTTTTTTTGAATTTCTGTTTCAAGGGAAACCATTTTAGACACTAGGAGGATTTTTATATCCAAAAATATATCAATGAATTACCTCCCTCTAGAGATTTTCTCTCTCCAAGCCAAAACATGATCTTTCTTTTATTTCAGAGAGGGGAATCATTATAAGATTGGAAGGGGAGGTTATTACACCTGTACACCTCAAAAGCTGGAGGGAGGAATCTTACATCTCATGTTCGTCATGAAGTTGTATCCAAGAAACAATATGGCTTTATCAATGATAATATTCTCACTACTATGATAGGGAGGGAGGTAGCCCAAAGAACTAATAAGAAATGTATAATGCTTCAACTCGATCTTGAAAAGGCTTATGATAGGATCTATTGGTCTTTTGTGGCCAGGGTCATGGAAAAATTGGGATTTGGCTTCAAAATTGCCTCATGCATCTTCACCCTCTCCCTTGGGGGGTGCTATAATCTTCTCCTAAATGGTAGGCTAGTAAGAAGATTTGAAATTAAAAGATCAGTAAGACAGGGTTGTCATCTTACTCTTTTTCTCTTTGCTTTTGCCTCCCACCCTCTAATTGTGGCCCTGGAAGATGCTAGTGGAAAAGGAAGGGTTGTTGGGCTAAAGTTAAGGACTGGGGAATAATTGATAATACAATGTTTTGCTGATGACTTTCTATTGTTTTTAAGGGCAGACAGTGATAATGTGATACATGCATTACAAGGTTTATTATCTAGGAGTTTGCTAGATGCCTCAGGTTCCAAGTGCAATATCCAGAAATCCAAAATAATCAGCTTAACTGAGGACGATGATTTTGATCTAGAGAACGATGGGGCTGTGAGGTGGTAAAAAAAGGATAGATCATTAGGCACTTGGGGGTTCCCTTTGGACTGGAGATTACCAACAAACAGATATTTGACTGGGCCTTAGAAATATTTCTTCAGAAATTGAAAAAATGGGAAGGGGTAAGGGCTCCATTCGACGATAGGTGACCATTTGTAATACTGTGTTGAATGCCTATATCATGTTTCTCAATCCTGCTATCAACTTTAGCAAAGCCCAATGGAACAGAATCATAGGCCTAGTAAGGGACTTTCTATGAAGGAATAAGAGCAATAACAAAAGAGTGCTATCTTGGTTAGCCTAGGACAAGGTAAGCATGCCTAAGTTGGAAGGTGGCTTGTGTATACTACACTTGCCTACTCATGCTCTAGCCAGAATTGCTATTCTTCTTCCCAAATGCCTAGAATGCTCAGAGAGGTGGTGGAAGACTCGCCTATCCTTCAGAAAGGCAGATGGCTAGGCCTGAATTGGAGAGATAAGTTATTCTATGCTGCCCCTCTCAACATCTCAAACTCTCTCCTCTACAACTTCCTATGCAGGAAATGGAAGTGTTGGAACTAATCTACTGGGATGGCTATCTTAGAGCCACAGCTTAGAGCCACAGGCAACTCCTTCTTTAGCTTGGGGATTTGGTGGTCCCATAACTTTAACCCCCCACTGGCTCTCTTAGATATTACTCTTGCTAAAAGACTAAAAAACAAAGGATTGAGGAGACTAGTAGATTGTTGGGACTGAGGCTGGAAAAAGAACTGGATCATCTGGCTTTAGATTTGGATCTTCTACCCAGAGAAAGGCAGTTGGTTGAACTGATGATGGTTGAAGTTTAGGAAAAGTGGGTGTCTACTACTTTTGATGACTCCTGCTAGATTAAGGATTGGATGTGGTTCAATGGGGTGAAGCTATAGACAAAAGGATAGCTAAGGCCATTTACATGGAACTGAGGAAAAGTGAACAAGCTACTGCCCGAGGTGTAGATCAGCTCTGGAGGATGGAAGGCATGCTTTCTAGGATTGCCTTGCTATTAGGGGGATTTGGACTAGAATAGGGAAATGGGTAGCTAAGTCTATAGGAGCTCAGGGGATGTGGGGGGGATTGTGGGTTCTTGGAAGCTAGGATGATTCTGAAAAGGTTACTAATCTACTATCTAATATTATTAGATTTGGATGCTTGTGGGAAATTTGGTTATCTAGGAACAAGATTGTGTTTCAGAAAAAAGGAGGAAACACTAGATGTGAGTGAGTTGATGTATAAATGCATTTATCAGTGCTGGTCTATATATTATGTTTCAAAAAAGAGGAAACACTAGATGTGACTAAGTTGATGTATAAATGCATTTATTAGTGTTGGTCTATATATTATGTTAATAATCTAAATAATGCTAACATGTATCAAGCTATGTTCTCTCTGTAATCTAGGATCAATTGATCTGCTGATGAGTAGACCCTTGTACATACCAGGTCTCCTAACATGTGGTGCTATGCAGGGATATTTAGGGTATGATATGAAGACAAGGCTCCCCAAATTTGGGACAAAGACAAGAAGATGTTACCTCAAGGAAAAACACCCCACCTATACCTTCGTGAGCTTTATAGAGAATCCTCTAGGAACCAAACTAGTGTTGAAGGTTTGATTAGGAAAACAAGTCATTGCGAAGCTGCCCCCTAAAGAATGCACCGTTGAAGTAATGATGATAGCCGTATGTAGTTAGAGTACCATGTATCTTGGAGCCATTCTTCTTTTGTCTAGGAGGATGATAGGTGGAATATGCTATGTAAATTTCAGAATTAGAATGTAAAATAATTAGAATAGGCTCTAGCCCATGGCATCTTTGAACGGTTCTATTTTGTAAAGATTTTGCAGTGTTAATATTATAAATATCTATTTCCCCAAAAAAGTAGATAAAACAATATACGCACATTTCTTAGGATTTAACTTGAGCTTAGTTTCTTGGCAACATTGCACACATAAGCAAGCCTAATGTAGATGCTTTACTTTCTCCCTAAACGCACCAATATCATCAACAAAGACCTTCATGAAATCTATGAGATAGTCATAGAATCTCTTGCACCAATTTGACTAGGGCATTTTGAAGGCCAAATGTCATTACATTGGATGCAAACATATCCCACTCTCTGACAAAGGCTATTTTGCCCTTATCTTTTTGAAGCCATTCTGACTTGGTTGTATCCACTCTATAAAAGCCATCTAAGAAAGAGTACATCTCATGTTTGGCCACTGCATTAAGTAATACATCTATGAAGGGCAACAAAATTAGATCATACATTGTAGCTACAATTAACATTTGATAATCCATGCAAACTCTAAGTTTTCTATTCTTCTTGGGTACAATGACAACTAGGAGATACCCATGTGGCTTGTTCTGAAACCAACCTAGAGTAATTGAATCATCCAACCTAGAGTAATTTGTTGATTTTCTCCATAACCTTTTTGACATATTTAAGATTCATATGGTATCTTTGTTGTTTGATTGGTGTGGCATTCTCCTTGAGATTGATCTCATGTTGGTAGAACTTAACACCAATTCCATATTGGAATATTCCCATGCAAGCACATCCTTATAATTTGTAAGTAATTGAACAACTTCTTTGCAGAACTCTTCTATTCATTTGGCACTAATCTTCACTGGTTTATGTTTTCCGCCTATTGATTTCTTCAAGGTGTCTTCCTTGACCCATGGGGTTTTCTCTTTCCGTGTGGCTTCATTCTAGCCACTTTTGTAGTTGCTCTATGTGAGCAACTACATCATGTTTGTCTTCACTATCCATTGTGTTCTCTTGGTGTTACACAAGCGCCCTCTTAAAGTATCTAGACATGATTTTGGATACATCCATCGTGAATAATGAGTCTAACTCTGGACCTTCTTTGGGGATTTTCTCTTCTTCATCTTCCTCCACTCTAGTAATCATATTGATGCCTTCAGTTCATTGTGGTTGTTTTGCTAGTGCTAGTTTAGGTTTCAAACTCCACTTTCACTTTTTTCTTACCTTTCTACATTCTGGTGCTAGTGTGCTCCTTCTCATGCTTAATCTTTCCATTCCACATCCATGGTTTGCTAAGTAATATGGGATATGTTAGAGATTCCATCCTTAGGATGGCTAGGTTGGCTCCAAATCAACATCCTTCAATGTCTATAAGCTCATCTTAAACAATTTTCAAAGGTGCCACAACACGTTGATACACTAGTTAATGGGGCGAAAATCCATGATTTGAGGCCAATTTGCATAGCTATCTCTTCTAAGATGATGTTTACTCCATATTCACCATCTATAGTTACGTGATTATTACCTCGAGTTGAGGAACCAAGTCACCTCTTGTCAATGGGTATCCATGCCCCCACTTATTGGCTAGTTCATTTTGGTGAATGATTGTTTAATGCTTCACTCTGTGTTGTAGAGTTGTCACATGCAGGCTACTTTCATTTTTGTTGCGACTTTGGCTAGTGTACTGCTTTTACTTGTTCCATTGTTATTGATTCTTATGTGCCTTGTGCCTTTCTTATCCATTATGCTACTTGTTTTTTGATGTAAGCTTGATCTTCCCACGTTACTTTCTTGTTAGCCCTTATTGCTGCTTGACTTTGAAGGTCTACCTCTGTAACTTTATCTTTCTTTCGTAGGGAGCTTTTGTTCATTCTCTATATAGGGAAAAAAAAGCATTCACTAGATAATTTCCTAAATAAAAATGAACATATCTAGGAAAAGCGCAAACTAGGGAAAATGAAACACTTTCCTAGATAGGAAAAATAGTCATAGATTTCTCTATATAGGGAAAATTACCTACCTAGGAAATTTTCCTATGTAGGAAATTTTTTTAATTCTTTATGTAGAAAAAACATTTCCTACATAAAAATTTTAAAAAATTTCCTACATAGGAAAAATTTCCCATGTAGGTAATTTTCTCTATATACAAAGAAATCTATGTGCTATTTTTCCTAGTTAGCCTATCTAGGAAAGTGTTTCATTTTCTCTAGTTTGCACTTTTCCTAGGTATCCTTCTTTGTACCCAAGAAATCATCTAGTGAATACATTGAATCCTTATGTAAGGACTTACAATCACAAGTGGCCCCTTCTATATGGTAAGAATAGAGTAGCATACCTCCAACTGTGCAATTGCCCTTGTTTGGGTAGCCTTTCATCTCTATAAGATGGCTTTCTCTCAACCTTGGCTACACCAACAGTTGAACACACATCAGCAAAAGGACCCCATCATTTCCACCCTCTTGGTCTAGTGCAAGTCCTTGCTTCCCTCATCAAACTAGGAATAGGTTCCTTGGATTGAAGGCATGGTTTTCGATGTGCTCACATTGATGGCTACCACATGCACACAACTAGATTCTATTGCTACCATCTTTCACTCATGGCTCTACACTTCGAGAAGCCATGTCATAAGAAGTGTTATAAACTAGCTTAAACCTTGAGGAGGTACAACATATTGTGGATAGTATATGATCAATCCTTGTCTTATTGTGATAACACTATGATTTGATTTTGTGAATACATAGTACTACACAACACATAGTCTTGGCACCTTGCATGGATGTGCAAAAGGTCACATAATGGAAGAAAAAGAACCTTTTGTATTTTGGTTGAAGACAACCTTGGTGCAGGGAAGCCATGATGGCCTAAAGCATCTCCTTGTACAACTTGCTTTTACCCCTGTGATGGTCAGTAGGAACAGCAAGCATGCTAGGCATACAAGGATGATGATGTGTATAGAAGAAGGGGAAATCTGATGAGGCAAGCTTGTGTGCATGAAGGGAAACTAGTCATAAAGGTGGTTTAAGCAACCCTAGGGGCGGCCATGATAGGCCAGTGTATAGGGGCAATTGGATGAGGCAAGGTTGTGTGCATGAAGGGTAATAGCTAGCCATAAAGATGGTTTGACTAGCCCTAATAGGTAGTCCTGATATCATACACATTGCATGACCGTGATAGATTGTGGCCAATGCCCCAAACCACTACCAAGCTTGAGGTCTAATTATTGTGACTGTTGAGCCTACCGTGCCCGTTGCCTGCTACCCTGCTGCCCGCTACTTTTTGGTACGTTACAACATGGCTACCTAGGCACTATACGTGGTTTGAATGGGCCTTCTTGATTGCATCCCATAATAGGTTTTCCGTGTACCTAGCCATACAACAAATTCTCCTGGCTTCCTTGTGGCTAGCCACCTTAGCCCTCCTCTAGGTTGGGGGCCACCTTTGCCCTCCTCTAGGTTGGCCTATTTGCAGGCCTTGGTTGGGCCACCGTGCCTACCATAGCCCTCTGCTACGCTGGACATGTCTTAGACCTCCTCTATGTTGAGTCACAAAAGTAATAGGCATGGACGCTCGATGGACCACCTTTAATGAAGTACCAATATCTTACCCACAATTGTCTCAAAGACTACCATTTTCTATCTACTAAAAGGTAGGCATTTGCTGCTGTTATTTAAGCAAAATCTAGACCAAACTGTTGTGTCAGTTCCATTGGATGTATGTATTCATGCAAGTATGTATGGACATATGAATATGTGTACATGTATGAAAGGGCATATGCATACATGTATGTCTATGCATGTACTTGCATGTGCATGCATGCATATAGTATGTATATTTATCTATGTATGTACATACATGTGCATGCATGCATATAGGTATGTATGTATGTATGTATGTACGCATGTACGCATGTATGGTTTGAGAGCACACAACTGTAAACATTAGAAACAAGCAGTTGCTTCACCTAAAGAAGTATCTTCCCCATGTGAGAGTCTCAGCCATGTGCCATGTACTCATAGACAAGCATTTGATCCCCTTCCAACCAAACTGAGACAACATTCTTGTGAGATGTACACATGAGAGTGTTATGAGAGTTGATGAAAAACAGGTAGAGAGAGAGGAGACACACACACAAGAGCAAACCCTAATGTATATTGCAAAACCTAACCATAGAGGGAAGCCATCTCCCTTCTCACACAATGCATAAAGCCATAATCCATAATACACAAGACACACTATGAGTTGTGTCCACACACATTTAACCCTAGCTAATGTCCACACACTATGACCAGCTAGACGCGGTCATTTATGTCTCACACATGCTGCTACCTAACATGCCAGCACATAGCATAGTTGGCACACACTGACATCGAGCTTGAATCTCAACAGCCCCTCTCAAGCTCATGATGTACTGCCATAGATGAAGATGTAGATGAGCTTGGGCTATCAAAGCTCTCAACACTCCCCCTCAAGCTCATCCCACGTACTCCTAAAACATAGTACGGAAGTACTCAAACTTCTCCCTGCTAAGTGGCTTTGTAAAGATGTCAGCCACCTGCTCTTCAGTCTTCACATACTATAGATCCACTGTACCATCTAGCACTTTCTCTCTGACAAAGTGATAATGGACCTCTATGTGTTTGATCCGTGCATGAAACATTGGATTCTTGGCCAACTGTACGTTGCTCATGTTGTCACAAAATGAATGACAACTTTGCCATCAATAGGCTGTATAACATGTAGGTTCCACATGCTTCACCAAAGAGGTCATATATGCATAATGCATAGAAAAATCACGATATGTCAACCTATCAACTGGATATCTGACCCTTTGGGATCTCTGCAATGCATGCGGATCACTCTGAACAGCTGTCACTCTAGCATGTGGTGGCACATATCCATCCTGCCTAGCACCAGCAGGTGTGCGTAAAACAGGTATGCCAAGTTCCTCATCCAAACTCTCTGAACTTGACGACTCGTAACCTGTAATTTCAATTCCTTCAACCTTCTTCTTTCCTTTATCCATAGCACTACTCCCAACCAGTGCTCACACTCTCATGCCTCAAGCATCCTGACCATGGATGTACAGTGCTACTCTCAGACTCTGCTGGCCCAGACATAGAAATAGAACTAGAACTAGAACTTGCTTGTGGCAAGTTCACATCAGCTTCAAGAGAATCAATGACACCCTCATCCTTGGCTTTGTACCAACTAGCAAGCTCATCAAACACCACATCTCGTGAGATAACCACTTGCCTAGTTTGTGGATTGTAACACTTGTATGCCTTACGATCCTGTGCATATTCAACAAACACACACTTTTTTGCCTTAGGATCCAATTTCCTCCTTCTCTCGTCAGGCACATGTACATAAGCTATGCAACCAAACACTTTGAGGTGTCCAATGTCTGGCCTAAAACCTGTAAGCCGCATCTCTGGCATACTTCCATGTATGGCTGCTGTGGGTGTCTTATTCAGTATATACACTGCAGTAGCACATGCTTCTGCCCAATAATAGTCTGGCATGTTTTTTTCATTGAGCATTGTCCTGGCCACTTCACAAATGACTTTATTCTTTCTCTCAGCACAACACCATTTTGCTGAGGTGTATACCTGCAAGTTAACTGTCTTCTTATGCCATGCTTTCTCAAGAAATGCTCAAAAGCATGTGAGGTGTATTCACCACCTCCATCTGTCCTCAAACATTTAATCCAAGAGCCATATTGCTTCTCTGCTGCAAAAGCTTTGAAATCCATAAACTTTCCCAACACTTCACTCTTCTCTCTGAGAAAGTAAATCCATGTCATTCTGCTGAAGTCATCAATGAATGTCACATAATATAAACTACCTTTAATGGATGGGTCAATCCATACTGCGATGTCCAAATCCTTGACAGTTATAGCGTTTCACTCCCTTGTTCAAGGGTGGAACTTATGAAGTTGAATTTCAGGGGATTGAGTGGGAAAAGGACATTTTTTCATTCTGAAACTTCCCATATCCTGGGCTTGATTCTGATATCTCTTAGGCGGTGGAAGGTTGGAATCACGTTCTGGAACTAAAAAACTTTTGAAAGGTGATGGTGATGGCTTTGGTGGGACCTTGACATCAAAGGCCTTGGATAAATCCTTCTCCATCCACACTACTTCGGCCATGGAAACTGGCTTGGAGTTCTTCACCAAAATATTCAAAGGCCATCAGTTGTTCTTCATTCAGCAGTGGCAAGCATTTGAGGAGGAGAGCAAATGCTTGGTGATATACTTCAATAGTTCTGCTCCCTTGGGTCAACTCTACGAATTCGTTCATCTTTGTTTCCAAAAAGCCGGGAGGACAGAACCTCGTCCTTAGGTAAATTTTGAGATCATTCCATGTCTGGGTATTCCGATCCAGACGGTTTGTCTTGTAGTGGTTTCTCCATGCCACTCTAGTTGTTTCTACTATCTTCAGCCTTGCAAGAGCCATTTTGCTCTTCTCATTGTACACGGTGACATCAAAGTACTCTTCCATTGCTTTGATCCACTTCTCCACAGCCTCACCCAAGTTTTCCCCTTCACCCTTGAAAGGTCTAGGCTACGAACTATGAAGAGTTTTACAAACATCCAAGTCGAGCTCTTCCTCATCGAGTTGGGGGTTATCATTTCTACCATTCCTATCAATACGAAAAATCTTGTTAAGTCCCTTTATTTATGATTCCAATCCGATTTTTGATTAATTTGATTCTGGGGTTCTTTAGATAGGTCGGCTCCCTACAGAATCATGGGATAAAAATACTCGCAATATCAGGTTACGATTTATTCAGAACATATCATTCATATCTTTAACACAATAATGGTCTATTAGACCGAAATTTCCATCTGAACAGTACTCCATGGGGGATTTCAATTTTATAGATTTTTAATTTGTCATCCCTTAACTTGATCCACTCGGTCAAGAGTTAACAGTAGAATTCAGCACAATCCACTAATCTCATAGTGATTTACTGAAGTCATTATTTTTGATTAATTTGATTCTGGGGTTCTTTAGATAGGTCGGCTCCCTACAGAATCATGGGATAAAGATACTCGCAATATTAGGTTACGATTCATTCAGAACATATCATTCATATCTTTAACACAATAATGGTCTATTAGACCGAAATTTCCATCTGAACAGTACTCCATGGGGGATTTCAATTTTATAGATTTTTAATTTGTCATCCCTTAACTTGATCCACTCGGTCAAGAGTTAACAGTAGAATTCAGCACAATCCACTAATCTCATAGTGATTTGCTGAAGTCATTATCATCATTCTAGTTAGGAACATCAACACAGGGACTCGTCTCATTCACCTTCATTGTGGTTTTGCTCAGTTTATCACTTTTCAACCAAAAATTCAGGAATCATCATTTTTCAATTAGAATCCAATTCAACTCATCAGTTCTCAATCAGAATTTTAAAATCATATCAACCACATTCGAATTCATTATCTGGATAGCATTTTAGCTTATAATTTCAAGATCTTAGATTTACTCGTATATACTGCCAATAAAGAGCTGCAGTTATACCCTCGGTATATACAGGTAGTCACGGTCCTTGGAACTATAAGGTAAATACCATCATGTCTAGGCCTCAAGCAAGTCAGGGATTCGATACAATTGCAGTACTTCCATCTGAAGACCCAATTATCAAATTAAGAATTTCATTTTGAATATCAATTTGTATGAGTTTCATCACACAATTCCAACCTTTTTACTGCTACTTCATAAATTTATGACATTTTTGGCTTCTCGGTTGATCCACTTTAGCCAATTTTCTCTGATACCAGCTGTGAGATCCCTATCCCCACCGCACAATGAATTCAAGGGTGCTAGCAGTGGAAGTAGCACTTCTTGCAGAGGGCAAGGTCCCACACTCGGAGCCTCGCCCACGGATATTCGGATAAGAGACTAATCCATCCGTTCATCCAAAACCGAACCCGAAAAAACTTCCCTTGCCCGGAAAGCACGGGCGATTCCTCTAGAATAACTTTTTTCTAACGTAGTCAGAAGCGTTATCGAACAGAACTGATCTAACTGAACCCGTAAGTCTCATAGTCAGATCAAGGAAAAGATTGCACTTGGATCATAGAGACCAACGCTTTTTTCCTCATTGAGAGGCACAGCCGTTGATTCTTGTCCATAGAAAAATTTTTGTCCGTAGTTTACTTCATCTATCGTACCATAACATAAATTGAGTCTCAAATTAGGGATCCATCAGTCCAGCCTAACCCCATCCAGTCCCATGGGTTGGCCAACCGCCCAACCACTGTAGTGATGGAATCCAATTAAGAATTTTGTTAGGTTTTGTCTCGGGTACCGGGGAAAAGAGTTCCCAGGCCCCCTAGCCGGATATTCATGCAAACTTAAAACTAGTCACACCACTTACACACCTAATATGAAATTGCCTTTTTCTTAGCATCATCTATCTTTAAAAATAATCATTTAATGAAACCATTGTCTCACTAATCATAATCCTCAAAATCTCCGGTTGAATCCTTATTTCCAATCATTCCTTCATCGGTGTATCTATGGCATCATTGGCAACTAGAACGCTCACCACCTGACCACTCAGGGGCCTTTTTGATAGTTCCTAGCTCATAGTAACTGGCAATATATTCATATATCAAAATGGAAACTCCGTTGAGAATCAGCAAGACCAACCAACGGATCCATATAAAAGGGCCATAGACTCATCCGTTGAGGACCAGCAAGGTCAATCAACCAGATCCATGCTCGAATTTAGAAAACAACTCTTACTCCTTGTTCCAATATCTTCCACGATGAACGTGTGGGTATCATTGACGACCCAAAGCCCGAGCACCGTATGGTCAGCACCCTCTAGGATTCTTCACAGGTGACCTAGCGCTTCACTCATAGGCCGCTTCCTTGGTTCCTTATCCACCGTACCAGAAGCTCATCATTTTAATCGAACAACTGAGGCTGGTCAAGACCTCGGCTGACCTTGCTACGCGAGACGTCCTCCGTCGACTCTTTGTCAGCTGTTGCAACTTTATCAGCTAGGTCTCCACGACCTTAATCACAAGACGGTCAAAACGCTTTCCTAGCATTGTTGACATGAAATAATCATTTAAAAACATGCCATGCCATAAATACAGTTTCTATAATGAACTCTCGTCTTTCCACAATAATCAACATTACTTAATTCACATTCATTTCATATAAATTCCCATTCTCATTCAATCGCATCATTTTCCATCTCATCACTTCTTTCCTCAAATATCCTCATCAGATCTCATCCACTCCCATTTACCCATATCCACATCTCATTCAATCGCATCATTTTCCATCTCATCACTTCTTTCCTCAAATATCCTCATCAGATCTCATCCACTCCCATTTACCCATATCCACATCTGATCACATCATATTAATTCACATCTCATCCATTCATATTTACCCGATTCGCATCACATCACATCACATTCATCACATCTCGATTCACATGACATCACATCCATTCTCATCCCATATCATTCATTCACATCCCGATTCACATGACATCTCATCCATTCACATCCCATATCATTTATTCACATCCCGATTCACATGACATCACATCCATTCACATCTCATATCATTCATTCACATCCGGATTCACATGACATCATATCCATCCACATCTATCCATTTTACATCACATCACCTCCATCCATTCACATCCATCACATCACATTCAATTCATATCCATCACATTCACATCCACATATATTCTTTCACATACACATCTATATCCGTTCTTTCACATACATCCACATCCATTCTTTCACATACTCATTCACATCCATTCTTCACATACACATTCACATCCATTCTTCTCATACACATCCTTATCCATTCTTTCACATACTCATTCACATCCATTCTTCTCATACACATTCACATCCATTATCATCACATACATTCACTCATATCCCATATCATTCATTTACATTCTGATTCACATGACATCACATCTTATCCATTCATTCATTTATCTGATTCACATCGCATCTCATCACATCTGTACATGATCACCTGTGATAATCAAGTCATCCAAATAGATGACAAGTAAAACAATCCCATGATTTGTTTTCTTCACATAGAGTGAAGAATCTGCTGTAGAATCCTGAAATCCAAGGGAGATAAGATATTTGCTCATCTTATCACTCCAAGCACGAACCATATAATGCCTTTTTCAATCTGCATACATGAGTGGGATATCTTGGGTGTACATAACCTTCTGGCTGTGCCATATACACTTCCTCTTGTAGTCTATTCATATCACATCCATCCATCCATCCATTCACATCTATCTGATTCTCATCACATCTCATCACATCTATTCTCATCACATTCGTTTAAACATAGAATTTAAGAGAATCTCTAAATTTTGATATAAAGATTCTTTACGCATTTAATTATGCATAAAATAAACTTTAATGGGAATAAAACTTTTAACCAAATCCTTTTATGTATCTATTTATGCATAAATTCAATTTCAAGGAAAATAACACTTTTAAAATAAAAATAAATCCTTTATGCATCTTTCTATGCATAAAATCAATTTTAATGAAATTAACACTTTTGGAATTAAAAAAATCCTTTATACATATTTCTATGCATAAAATCAAAATTAATCAGAATAGCTCTTAAAAAAAAAATTCCTTTATGCATCTTTCTCTGCATAAAATCAAAATTAATGATAATAACTCTTTTGAAATAAAAATAAATTCCCTTATGTATCTTTCTATGCATAAAATCAAAATTAATGAGAATAAATCTTTTGAAATAAAATTAAATTCCTTTATGCACTTTTCTATGCATAAAATCAAAATGAATGAGAATAACTCTTTTGAAATAAAAATCAATTCCCTTATGCATCTTTCTATGCATAAAATCAAATTTAATGAGAATAACTCTTTTGAAATAAAAATAAATTTCGTTATGCATCTTTCTATGCATAAAATCAAAACTCATGAGAATAACTCTTTTGAAGTAAAAATAAATTCCCTTATGCATCTTTCTATGCATAAAATCAAATTTAATGAGAATAACTCTTTTGAAATAAAAAAAATTCCTCTATGCATCTTTCTATGCATAAAATCAAAGTTAATGAGAATAACTCTTTTGAAATAAAAATAAATTCTGTTATGCATCTTTCTATGCACAAAATAAAAATTAATAAGAATAACTCTTGTGAAATAAAAATAAATTCCATTATGCATCTTTCTATGCATAAAATCAAAGTTAATGAGAATAACTCTTTTGAAATAAAAATAAATTCCATTATGCATCTTTCTATGCATAAAATCAGAATTAATGAGAATAACTCTTTTAAAAATAAATTCCTTTATACATCTTTCTATGCATAAAATCAGAATTAATGAGAATAACTCTTTTGAAATAAAAATAAATTCCCTTATGCATCTTTCTATGCATAAATTCAATTTTAATGGGAATGATACTTTTGAAATAAAAATAATTCTTTTGTGCATCTTTCTATGCATAAATTCAATTTTAATGAGAATGACACTTTTGAAATTAAAATAATTCTTTTATGCATCTTTCTATGCATAAATTCAATTTTAATGTGAATGACACTTTTGAAATAAAAACAAATCTTTTAGAGTACACAAACGGAAGGAATTACTCTTTTAGAATAACCTAATGATAAACTTTAGTTCCACAAAATTTAAGAAAATTTTTCCATAACCTCCTTTGTATGGTTGACCATTTCTCAATTTTAACATTCAATTTATGACTTGAATTAATCCAATTTGAATTCTAATATCTCTAATCTACTCCATTTTCTAAAAATCAAGAGAGTAAACAATGAAAAGAGTTTAATCAATCTTTTAATTAAACTTGCTAGGATTAATAAGGGCTGAATTGTAAAGAAGAGAAGGGGGTGGACTTTCCATCAAGGCATAGCATCAGATTTTAATTCAAACATTTTCAAAGCATAAAATTTAAGAAAACCATAGATTTAAAATTCACAATAAGTAAGAATTAAGCTTACATGGAACTTGTAAGCTTTCCTTTGGCTTAAGGGTTCTACTCTTGTCTGCACAACAAGAGTGGCCCACCAGTTCTTTTGGAGAGGATTTAGTCAAAAACAATTGAATTCAATGTACTTAACTCTAGGGAGGAGTAGAGTAACAGTGCATAAACACTATTAACCTTTTACAAAGGGGAGGCTTCTATTTATAGGAAAAAATGAGCCTTTAATCAATCAAACTTATTCTAGAATTTTCCAGATCAGTTTGGTCAAATTTTGACCATTTTTGGGTCATTTTAGCTCACTTTTTGGATCTAGTTGAAACAGGAGAGAGGAGAGATGAAAATATCTCATTATTTGTGAGTTTAAAACTCATCCACATATGGAACCTCCTTCATGAGGAAAATTCCCCACACTGAGGTGTCAAAAATGGGTCATTTTCTCTAAATATCTCTTCTTAAAATGGGTCATTTTCTCTAATAAACCTTGTCCTTAGTCAACTCTTCATCCTATGTGAGTATTTACTCATTTTTGGGGAATTTTTCTTCTATTCTTCAATTTATCTCCTCCCTAAATTTGGATTAATCTTATTGGTCCATAGGAACCTTAATCGAAAAATTTCAGAAAATATAGACCCTCAGGCTAAGGTCCTTTTTATCTATTTTCAATTTATTCCAATTGCACATTGGAAAGTTCTTTTTGAATTTCTATTTCAGGGAAAAACATTTTAATAATAAGAAGGGATATTTTTCCATCCAAAGATATCTAGAAACTGAATTATATCTCTCTAGAATATTTTCTCTCTCTAGGCCAAAACAGATAGAAACAAGATCTGTTATTATTCTAAAAAGGGGATTGATTACAGGGGGAGAAACTGGACATCTTGAGGGGCTGGGGGAGGAATTTAATATCCTAACTCACTTAAAAAATGCGAGATGTCCTCATCTCGCAGCAGCACAGCAGGTGGAGTATGATCTCTTTCGTCTTCTTCTTCTTCTTCAATCACTTCGAGCGTTACTGCCTTGGAAGTGGACTGCTGATTTGGGAACAACTCTCTTTGACTTCCCCTATTCCAAGGCAGAGGTCTTGCATTACTTTGGTTTGAAACTGTGGGTTGGTTAGAGGGTCTACCTATGGGATTTCCCTAATTTTTGTAGATAGAAACCTGATTACTATGGAAGGAAGGAGCTGGAGTCTGGAATCTTGATCCCTGATTTCCCTACCCTGAAAACCTTGATCCAAAAAAAGGAGTTGGACAATCCATACTGCGATGTCCAAATCCTTGACAGTTATAGCATTTCACTCCCTTGTTCAAGGGTGGAACTTCTGAAGTTGAAGTCTAGGGGATTTAGTTTCGGGAAAAGGACATTTCTTCCATTCTGAAACTTCCCATATCTTGGCTGATATCTCTTAGGCGGTGGAAGGTTGGAATCAACTTTTGGAACTAAAAACCTTTTGAAAGGTGATGGTGATGGCTTTGGTGGGACCTTGACATCAAAGGCCTTGGAGAAATCCTTTGCCATCCACACTGCTTCAACCATGCAAACTGACTTGGCGTTCTTCACCAAAATATTCAAAGGTTCGTTCAGTCCCCGAATGGACCTGGCCAACAACTGTTCTTCATTCAGCGGTGGAGAGTATTTGAAGAGGAGAGCGAACGCTTGGTGATATACTTCAATAGTTCTACTCCCTTGAGTTAACTCTAAGAATTCGTTCATCTTTGTTTCCAAAAAGGCGGGAGGACAGAACCTCGTCCTTAGGTAAATTTTGAGATCATTCCATGTTTGGGTATTCCGATCCAGACGGTTTGTTCTCGCAAGGGTTTCTCCATGACACTTTAGCTATTTCTACTATCTTCAGCCTTGCAAGAGCCATTTTGCTCCTCATTGTACCCGGTGACATCAAAGTACTCTTCCATTGCTTCGATCCACTTCTCCACAGCCTCGCCCAAGTTTTCCCCTTCACCCTTGAAAGGTCCAGGCTACGAACTATGAAGAGTTTTACGAACATCCAAGTCGAGCTCTTCCTCATCGAGTTGGGGGTTATCATTTCTAGCACGACGACCTCGATCCAAGTTCCTATCAATACGAAAAATCTTGTTAAGTCCCTTTATTTATGATTCCAATCAGATTTTAGATTCATTTGATTCTAGGGTTCTTTAGATAGGTCAGCTCCCCACAAAATCGTGGATAAAGATACTCGCATTATCAGATAACAATTCATTCAGAACATATCATTCATACATTTAACACAATAATGGTCTATTAGACGGAAATTTCCATCTGAGTAGTACTCCATGGGGGATTTCAATTTTATTGATTTTTAATTTGTCATCCCTTAACTTGATCCACTGGGTTAAGAGTTAAGAGTAGCAATCTGTTAGCAAAATCCACTAATCTCATAGTGATTTGCTGAAGTCATTATCATCATTCTAGTTATGAACATCAACACAGGGACTCGTCCCATTCATCCTCATTGTGGTTTTGCTCAGTTTATCGCTTTTCAACAAAAAATTCAGGAATCATCATTTTTTAATCAGAATCCAATTCAACTCATCAGTTCTCAATCAGAATTTTAAAATCATATCAACCACATTCGAATTCATTATTTGGATTGCCTTTTAGCTTATAATTTTAAGATCTTAGATTTACTCGTATATATTGCCAGTAAAGAGCTCTAGTTATACCCTCGGTATATACGGGTAGTGACGGTCCTTGGAACTATAAGGTAAATACCATCATGTCTAGGCCTCAAGCAAGTCGGGGATTCCATACAATTGGAGTACTTCCATTTGAAGACCCAATTATCAAATCAAGAATTTCATTCTGAATATCAATTTGTATGAGTTTCATCACACAATTCCAACCTTTTACTGCTACTTCCTAAATTTATGACATTTTTGGCTTCTCGGTTGATCTACTTTAGCCAATTCTCTGATACTAGCTGTGAGATCCCTATCCCCACCGCGCAACGAATTTAGGGGTGCTAGCAGTGGAAGTAGCACTTCTTGCACACGGGGCAGGGTCCTACACTCGGAGCCTTGCCCACCGATATCCGGACAAGAGACTAATCCATCGGTTTGAACCCGAAAAAACTTCCCTTGCCCGGAAAGCACGGGCGATTCCTCCATGATAAATTTTCTCTAACTTAGTCAAAAGCGTTATCTAACAGAACTGATTTGACCAAACCCGTAAGTCTCATAGTCAGATCAAGGAAAAGATTGCACTTGGATCATAGAGACCAACACTTTTTTCCTCATTGAGAGGCACAGCCGTTGATTCTTTTCCATAGAACAATTTTTGTACGGGATTTACTTCATCTATCGTACCATAACGGAATTGAGTCTTAAATTAGGGATCCATCAGTCCAGCCTAACCCCATCTAGTCCCATGGGTTAGCCAACCTCCCAACCACTGTAGTGTTGGGATCCAATTAAGAATTTGGTTAGGTTTTGTCCCGGGTGTACCAGGGAAAAGAGTTCCCAGGCCCCCTAGCCGGATATTCATGCAAACTTAAAACTAGTCACACCACTTACACACCCAATATGAAATTGCATTTTTCTCAGCATCATCTATCTTTAAAAATATTCATTTAATGAAACCATTGTCTCACTTATCATAATCCTCAAAATCTCTGGTTGAATCCTTATTTCCAATCATTGCTTCATCGGTGTATCTATGGCATCATTGGCAACAACCAGAACGCTCTGACCACCTGACCACTCCGGGGCCTTTTCGATAGTTCCTAGCTCATAGTAACCGGCAATATATTCACATATCAAAATGGAAACTCCGTTGCGAATGAGCAAGATCAACCAACGAATCCATATAAAAGGGCCATGGACTCATCCGTTGAGATCAACCAGATCCATGCCGGAATTTAGAAAACAACTCTTACTCCTTGTTCCAATATCTTCCACAACGCACGTGTGGGTATCATCAATGACCTAGAGCCCGAGCATCGTATGGTCAGCACCCTCTAGGATCCTTCGCAGGTGACCTAGTGCTTCACTCATAGGTCGCTTCCTTGGTCCCTCATCCACCGTACCAGAAGTTCACCATTTTAATCGAACCGAGGCTGGTCAAGAGCTCGGCTGACCTTGCTGTGAGACGTCCTCCGTTGACTCTCCGTTCAGCTATTGCAACTTTATCAGCCCGGTCTCCACGACCTTAATCACAAGACGGTCATAACGCTTTTCCAACATTCTTGACATAAAACAGTCATTTAAAAACAGGCCATAAATAAAGTTTCTATAACGAACTCTCGTCTTTCCACAATAATCAACATTACTTAATTCACATTCATTTCATATAAATTCCCATTCTCATTCAATCGCATCATTTTCCATCTCATTACTTCTTTCCTCAAATATCCTCATCAGATCTCATCCACTCGCATTTACCCATTCCACATCTCATCACATCATATTCATTCACATCACATCCATTCATATTTACCTGATTTGCATCACATCACGTCACATTCATCACATCTCGATTCACATGACATCACATCCATTCTCATCCCATATCATTCATTCACATCCCGTTTCACATGACATCTCATCCATTCACATCCCATATCATTCATTCACATCCCGATTCACATGACATCACATCCACTCACATCTCATATCATTCATTCACATCCTGAGTCACATGACATCACATCCATTCACATCTATCCATTTTACATCACATCACCTCCATCCATTCACATCCATCACATCACATTCAATTCATATCCATCACATTCACATCCACATATATTCTTTCACATACACATCTATATCTGTTCTTTCACATACATCCACATCCATTCTTTCACATACTCATTCACATCCATTCTTCACATACACATTCACATCCATTCTTCTCATACACATCCTTATCCATTCTTTCACATATTCACATCCATTCTTCTCATACACATTCACATCCATTATCATCACATACATTCACTCATATCCCATATCATTCATTTACGTTCTGGTTCACATGACATCACATCTCATCCATTCATTCACATTTATCTGATTCACATCACATCTCATCACATCTATCCACATCACATTCTCATCACTTCTATTCATATCACATCCATCCATCCATCCATTCATTCACATCTATCTGATTCTCATCACATCTCATCACATCTATTCTCATCACATTTGTTTAAACATAGAATTTAAAAGAATCTCTAATTTTTGATATAAAGATTCTTTACGCATCTATTTATGCATAAAATCAACTTCAGTGGGAATAACACTTTTAACAAAATCCTTTTATGCATCTATTTATGCATAAATTTAATTTTAAGAAAAATAACACTTTTAAAATAAAAATAAATCCTTTATGCATCTTTCTATGTAAAAAATCAATTTTAGAGAAATTATCACTTTTGGAATAAAAATAAATCCTTTATACATCTTTGTATGCATAAAATAAAAATTAATGAGAATAACTCTTTTGAAAATAAATAAATTCCTTTATGCATCTTTTTATGCATAAAATCAAAATTAATGAGAATAACTCTTTTAAAATAAAAATAAATTTCCTTATGCATCTTTCTATGCATAAAATCAAAATTAATGAGAATAACTCTTTTAAAATAAAAATAAATTCCTTTATGCATCTTTCTATGCATAAAATCAAAATTAATGAGAATAACTCTTTTGAAATAAAAATTATTTCCCTATGCATCTTTCTATGCATAAAATCAAAATTAATGAGAATAACTATTTTGAAATAAAAATAAATTCTGTTATGCATAAAATCAAAATTAATGAAAATAATTCTTTTGAAATAAAAATAAATTCCCTTATGCATCTTTCTATGCATAAAATCAAATTTAATGAGAATAACTTTTTAAAATAAAATCAAATTTAATGAGAATAACTCTTTTGAAATAAAAATAAATTCTTTTATGCATCTTTCTATGCATAAAATCAAAATTAATGAGAATAACTCTTTTGAAATAAAAATAAATTTCCTTATGCATCTTTCTATGCATAAAATCAAAATTAATGAGAATAACTCTTTTGAAATAAAAATAAAATTCTTTTTGTATATTTCTATGCATAAAATCAAAATTAATGAGAATAACTCTTTTGAAATAAAAATAAATTTCCTTATGTATCTTTCTATGCATAAATTCAATTTTAATGGGAATGACACTTTTGAAATAAAAATAATTCTTTCTATGCATAAATTTAATTTTAATGGGAATGATACTTTTGAAATAAAAATAAAGTTTTTTATGCATCTTTCTATGCATAAATTCAATTTTAATGGGAATGACACTTTTGAAATAAAAATAAATCTTTTAGAATGCACAAACGGAAGGAATTACTCTTTTAGAATAACCTAATGATAAACTTTAGTTCCACAAAATTTAAGAAAATTTTGCCATAACCTCCTTTGTATGGTTGACCATTTCTCAATTTTAACATTCAATTTATGACTTGAACTAATCCAATTTGAATTTTAATATCTCTAATCTACTCCACTTTCCAAAAATCAAGAGAGTAAAAAATGAAAAGAGTTTAATCAATCTTTTAATTAAACTTTCTAGCATTAAGAAGGGCTGAATTGTAAAGAAGAGAAGGGGGTGGCCTTTCCATCAAGGCATAGCATCAGATTTTAATTCAAACATTTATAAAGCATAAAATTTAAGAAAACCATAGATTTAAAATTCACAATAAGTAAGAATTAAGCTTACATGGAACTTGTAAGCTTTCCTCTAGCTTGAGGGATTGAGGGTTCTATTCTTGTTTGCTACAACAAGAGTGGCCACCACCAGTTCTTTTGGAGAGGATTTAGTCAAAAACAATTGAATTATCAATTGAATTCAATGTATTTGACTCTGGGGAGGAGTAGAGTAACAGTGCATAAACACTATTAACCTTTTAAAAAGGGGGAGGCTTCTATTTATAGGAAAAAATGAGCCTCTAACCAAGCAAACTGATTCTAGAATTTTCCAGATCAGTTTGGTCAATTTTGACTATTTTTGGGTCATTTTAGCTCACTTTTTGGATCTAGTTGAACAGGAGAGAGGAGAGATAAAAATATCTCAATATTTGTGAGTTTAAAACTCATCCACACATGTGAAATAGGCACCTCCTTCATGAGGGGAATTCCCCACACTGAGGTGTCAAAAATGCATCATTTCCTTTAAATATCTCTTCTTTTTTAACTAATAAACCTTGTCCTTAGTCAACTCTTCATCTTATGTGAGTATTTACTCATTTTTGGGAGATTTTTCTTTTATTTTTTCAATTTATCTCCCCACATTTGGATTAATCTTATTGGGCCATAGGAACCTTAATCCAAAATTTTTAAAAAATCTGGACCCTCACGCTAAGGTCCTTTTTTACCTATTTTCAATTTATTCCAATTGCACACTGGAAAGTTCTTTTTGAATTTCTGTTTCAGGGGAAACATTTTAATAAGAAGGGATATTTTTCCATCCAAAGATATCTAGAAACTGAATTACCTCTCTCTAGAATATTTTCTCTCTTTAGGCCAAAATAGATAGAAACAAGATCTGTTATTATTCTGAAAAGGGGATTGATTACATGGGGAGAAACTGGACATCTTGAGGGGCTGGGGGAGGAATCTTACATGAAAGCTAGCTAGATGGATGTTGTTATTTACAAGAGTTTGATTTGACCATAAAGGGCCTTGAAGTGAATGTGTAGTTGTAGACTTTTTATCCCAAATAGATTCCAAAGAATCACTGGATGGTATACCAGATCAATTTTGAGATGTAGAATTTTTTATTCTAGATGATCCACAAACCACGTGGTATGATGAGATGCCGCGATGTTCTTAACAAATAGAGCATTTTTGGAAGGGATATCTAGAGATTATTAAGATGATGTGTTCCAGATCATGAGAAAGTTGTAATATTGCAAAACCACATCAAGGTGTGAGTGGAGGAAACTTCTATGAAGAAATTACAAGTCAAAAGATATTCTAGGCCCACCTTGTTAAAAGATGTCAGTAGTTTGCCAAAGGATGTGATTTCTGCTAGCTTTTAGGTCAGCCAATTTTTGCGGATGAAATGTCACATAATCTGATATTTCCATTAGAATCATTCCAAAAATAGGGTTTGGCTCAGCAATAAATACATTCTGGTGGCTATTGATTATTACTATACAAAGTGGGTTAAAGCCAAAGCTCTCAAAGATAATCAGGCTACCTTAGTAGGTTCATGTATGAGATAATAATGACTAGACTTGGCTATCCAATTGAACACTAATCAAGGCGAACACTTTTTAAATGATGTTATCCAAAGTCTTACAAAACATCACATGATAATTCATTAGAAGTCTACAGTTTATTATCCATAGGAAAAGGGGTCAGTTGAATCCACAAACCAAGTGTTGCAAAGAAACTTAAAAAAGATATTTAATCAAAATTGAACAAATTGGGATCAAAAGTTATATTCAGCACTATAGGCATTTTGAATAGCTTAGAAGGTGGCAACAACTCACACTCCTTTTTCATTTGGTGTATGGTTTGGAAGCAATAGTGGCCAGTGACTTCCAGACTTTCTTCAAAGGAATTAGTCACACATTGTCTGGAGTAGTTTCTGGTGTTGGGGGAAAAGAGGCTTCAAAGTAACTAGATTACTAACGTCATCCAAAGGCATCAAAAGCATTTTATAGATCAAAATATAAAGTTCAAGATTTTTAATGTGGGCGATCCAGTTTTATTATTTAACTCCAAAATGGGTTCGAATTTGGGAAGCTCAAGTTGAGGTGGATTGAACCAGATTTTTAGAAAATTTAGACCTAGCACAATCGCCATGATAACATTGGATGGTGTGAAGTCACCACATCTAGTAAATGGTTTGTTATCTTAGGAAAATACCCTTAGTATTATTAGTTACTTATACCTTATTTATTTATACCTTAGCTTAGAAATAGCTTAGGAATGAAACCGGAATATTCATGACAAATCATAGATAACACTGTATTCCTCGATTCATGCCATTATGTACTTGCTAGCACTAAAGATTATGGTTGTTATTATCAGTAAAATTATCATCAGATATCCAAAGAAGAAAGAAACCATGATGTTTAGTAATATGTGCATTGCTCAATCCTGAATGTTTGAATAATGGTTTGTATGGAATTATGTTTAATGTTTCAACTCATAATCTCTATGTTGGTTTATCCACCAATACTTTTGGCAATCATGTTGGGATCGATCAATACTCAAACATGCTTTGGTCACTGTTTTGAGCAACATGTAGTTTTCTACATGGATCTAGCTTAGGTGGATCATCTTTCCTTATACAAGTTAAATTACGGATTGTTCACTATCTCCTAGGTCATCCTTCAGTTTATCTTTCTTATCATTTAGGCCCTGATGGTGTCATTCTGTATTACATGTCAACATGATCCCCTTATGCGACACTGTTTCACATATCTGCACAGTTCTATCTAGTCAAAATGAAAGCCTTGTCCAATCATGAAAGCCTTTCCTGATGGCGTCATTCTGTATTACATGTCAACATGATCCTCTTATGTGACATTGTTTCACATATCTGCACATTGGGACAAGGCTTTCATGATTGGACAGTGCCAAAATCATATCCTTATTCATGCTCGATGCATTTAAGATGGAACTAGTAGTGAACCCTGCTTGCCTTAAGTTGGCGTTCCCCTAAGCCTTCTTGACACCCAAGATGGCCCAATGTTTTAGGAGATGGAACTAGTAGTGAACCATGTTATCCTTAAGTTGGAGTTCCCCGAAGCCTTTTTGACACCCAGGCTAGCCCAATGTTTTAGGAAATGTGGACCTCACTAGGCCACCCACCCCTCACACCATCCTGCAAACAATCATTACCACAATAATTAATCCCCAATCTATGAACATCTTGTCGTTATTTTGAAGTGAAGTTTCTCGTTGGATCTAAGTCTACATCGTGCAAGTTTTATGTGACCCCCACATGTACACATTGAAAGAGATCATCATCCTCAAGAGGGGATGGATCACATGAATTGCATCATGAGTTGATGAAGAAGGACTGCAACGCTCAAACTTCCTTTCAAAATGGTCACCATCAACATCCCAAGCCTCGTCCTCTAATTGCTGCCACCACAACACGTAACCCATAACGCTACACCTCATTCTTGCACCTCAACATTAACAACCCTTTAGGGAGGTGACTTAGAAGACATGGGTGCTAGCTCAAGGGAAAGCACAACACTCTTGTGAAAACTTAGGAGTTACCATTTGGCCCGAAGCCCAACCATGATCAAAGATCTAAGCGGGAACCCTAAGCAACAAAGTTTATTGTAGACCCTAAGCCCTGAATCTCCATTAAAAGCTACTCAAAGCCGAGGGATTCTACAAAGGAAACATGTCTTTCTCGGTCCCCAAAGTGTTAACTACACAACCATGGAAGACAAAAGGATCAAAGTGACAGCCTCAGTACCCAATACCACCCTAGAAGTGTACACTTTATTAGATCATCCTGACAAAATTACTAGAAGTAAAAGGATTCTATAAAGGAAACCCCCCATGTGAGTGTCGAGATTAAAGAAGCTTGTGCCTCAGACCCCCAAAAATGCACCCTCAAACGTTAAATCTGAGTGGGTGTGAAGACACAAAGTCATGCCTCTATTGATGCTAACTCCAAAGCTTAAGTAGGAATGGAGAGCAATGGCTTTCACTTTAACTCGTGTGCCGACACCACATTCAAAAAAGTCGAAAGAGCTTGCGGACCCTAATCAATAAGAGAGGCAACACCTTGCCCATGTACAGTGATCCTACCTATCCCTATTCCCTCAAAGAAGAGCTACCCATGCTACTAAACCCCAAAGAGAGCCGTGCACACACTTCCTGGCACCACAACCCTAGAGCTCAAACAGATTACCATGACCCTACAACACCTTTGTGCACCATACCGCAACATCAAGTTTCCAGCTAGAAGGATAAAGTTTAGACAAGCACACAAGCCAAGCCAACCATGGTGGTATCCAAGCTTTAGTGATGGATCCACCCTTGCCTAAGCGCACGCACTGTAAGCGTTGAATCTTAAACTAACTCACCTGCAGATATGTAACATAGCCTCCCCCCACAATTGTACCATCTCACTACCTTTACAGGGCCAAAAAAATATCAAGAGTCCATCAAAAAAAAAAAAAATGCTTGAGTCAAATTGGCAATCTCAAAAGTTCAATCACCCAATTGTTGATCTAAAGTCACATCAAAATGGGTCGGATAAGGGGGTTGGCAATTTGAAAAGAAGGATCCACAATTCAAATTATGGAATCAAAGAGGTCGAATCATGATCATAGAAGTGAGATCGATGATCAAAGATATGAAATTGGTGAGGTTAGATCATGATTGATGATTAAAGAGGCTGAATCATTTAGAAAGTGGGATCGTTTAGGGGAGTCAAATTGCCATGATCCAAGAATGGATGATCAAAGATTATGAATCATTTAGAAAGTAGAATCGTTCAAGAGTCAGATCACCACGATCCAAGATCAGACGATTAAAGACGTTGAATCATCCAGGAGTAGGATCGCCATGATCTAAGATTAGACGATTACGGATATTGAATCATCCATGAGTCAAATCGCCCCCCATGATTCAAGATCAAATGATCAAAGATATTGAATCATCCACGAGTTGGATCGCCAAAACGAACCAAGGTCAGATGATTAAAGACGTTGACATCGGATCATCACGATCCAAGATTAGGAAATTAAATCATCGAAGAGTAATAAAAAATTGTCATAATCTAAGAAAATCTAAGAATAGATGAGGTTGGATCGCAATCTTAAAAGTGAGATGGATGATTAAAGAGGTTCGATCATCTAGAAAGTCATCGTTCTTAGATCGTGATTTATGATAGCATGGCTTCTGGATTGCATGCCTGAATCGCCTCGTCAAAACCCATGCATCACACGTGAGATCACCTGCATGGAGAGAGAGATCATTGACTGCCTATGAACAGAGAGAGGCAAGGGCAGATCAATGTGTTGCCTACATGCAGAGAGGGGAGTAGCCACTTGCACATCTGGTAATTGAAGAAAGAAGAGTCTCTTACCAGGGAACGGAGAAGAGAAAGAGGATCAATGTGCTGGACTTCATGATGATGCCATCAAAGAAGTCTCCATCTTGCCCTATCACATGGGTATCCCAATTATGGTCCACGGAGCCATCGCATCCATCCACCCAAATAGAGGCCTTCACATGAGGTGAGTCAATCCAGCCCACTTTGTGTCTCCCTCCTAGGCACAAAACTAGCCTACATTTGTGCTGATCATGATGCAATTTTACAACTAGATGTGGTGACAAGGGATGTGGTCCCCCTTCCATTGAGACAAGGTGTGCAACTGAGATGTCCAAATTGTCAAATCAATACTACATGCCCAAGATCATCATTGTCTGACTCTACAAATTTCACCCCCACCAAGTCGCAGACCCTTATAATGCTTCCCTTCTTTTCGCTGGCATCGCTACGCTTTAAGAATGCAGCAAATGTTCACAAAGTGGCAAGTGTTCACAAAAAAGCAGCTCAAGAAGCACTCGGATCCATGCGGCCATGTCTAGCAAGCCATCCATCATTTGCAGCTTATCACTATCCTTGCCAGACCAAAAACCAGTTCTTCCATTCTCATGGAAACCACAACCTCAGTCACACCCACCTTATCATTAGCACAACTAGCCTCGTTACACACTAACTATCAATTTCCTATCTGATACCATGTGTAAGAGTCAAAGAATGTAGACAATCAAAATGTAAAAGAAAGTAACTAATCACGAATTCCTATGAGGAATAAATCAATCATTTATTTAAAATTTCGACTGCGATAGTTTTCTGGGTTTTCTTATTACCATCCTAGAGAATATAAAACGGTAGAATTTTCTCTCATAGAGTATTTACTTATTCATTTACCAATATTCATGGGATTTAAACATAGGATTAAAGAGAAATCTTATTTTGATATAGAAATTTGGTATGCATCTATTTATGTATAAAATCCAACTTCTATGGAAATAACACTTTTATATAAAAGAAAAATTTTTATGCATCTATTAATGCATAAAAATCAATTTTGATGAAAGTAACACTTTTATAATAATAAAAATTCTTCTATGCATCTATTTATGCATAAAAATCAATTTTGATGAAAGTAACACTTTAATAATAAAAAAATTCTTTTATGCATCTATTTATGCATAAAAATCAATTTTGATGAAAGTAACACTTTTGTAATAATAAAAATTCTCCAATATGCATCTTTCTATGCATAGAAATTAATTCTAATGTAAATAACACTTTTATAATAAAAATATTTCTTTTATGCATCTATTTATGCATAAAAATCAATTTTGATGAAAGTAACACTTTTATAATAATAAAAATTCTCCAATATGCATCTTTCTATGCATAGAAATTAATTCTAATGTAAATAACACTTTTATTATAAAAATATTTCTTTTATGCATCTATTTATGCATAAAAATCAATTTTGATAAAAGTAACACTTTTAGAATTTAAAAAATTCTTTTATGCATCTATTTATGCATAAAAATTAAATTTGATGAAAGTAACACTTTAATAATAATAAAAATCTTTTATGCATCTATTTATGCATAAAAATCAAATTTGATGAAAGTAACACTTTTATAATAAAAAAATTCTTTTATGCATCTATTTATGCATAAAAATCAATTTTGATGAAAGTAACACTTTTATAATAAAAAAAATTCTTTTATGCATCTTTTTATGCATAAAAATCAATTTTGATGAAAGTAACACTTTTATAATAAAAAAATTTATTTTATGCATCTATTTATGCATAAAAATTAATTTTGATGAAAGTAACACTTTTAGAATAAAAACAAATTCTCCAATATGCATCTTTCTATGCATAGAAATTAATTCTAATGGAAATAACACTTTTATAATAAAAATATTTCTTTTATGTATCTATTTATTCATAAAAATCAATTTTGATGAAAGTAACACTTTTAGAATAAAAACAAATTCTCCAATATGCATCTTTCTATGCATAGAAATTAATTCTAATGGAAATAACACTTTTATAATAAACATATTTCTTTTATGCATCTATTTATGCATAAAAATCAATTTTGATGAAAGTAACACTTTTAGAATAAAAAAAATTCTTTTATGCATCTATTTATGCATAAAAATCAATTTTGATGAAAGTAACACTTTTATAATAAAAAAATTCTTTTATGCATCTATTTATGCATAAAAATCAATTTTGATGAAAGGAACACTTTTATAGTAAAAAAATTTCTTTTATGCATCTCTTTATGCATAAAAATCAATTTTGATGAAAGTAACACTTTTATAATTAAAATTTTTTTAATGCATCTATTTATGCATAAAAATTAAATTTGATAAAAGTATCACTTTTAGAATAAAAAAAAATTCTCCAACATGCATCTTTCTATGTATAGAAATTAATTCTTATGGAAATAACACTTTTCTAATATGCATTTTCTATGCATAGAATGAAAATAACAGTTTTAGAATACACAAACGATGGGGATTACTCGTTTTGAATAATAAAAGATATAACTTATTTCACAAAATTTAGGAAAATGTTACCATAACCTCCTTTGTATGGCTGACCATTTTTTTAATTTTTTTTCATTCTCAAGTTACTTAGAAATTATCCCAAATGGTTAAAGCATTCTAAACTAATCAAATTTTACTTTTTAAAGAGAAACAATATGAAAAGTTTAATTCTAACAATTTGATTACATATCTAGGATAAAGAAAGGCTGAATTCAAGAATGAAGAGAGGGGGAAAGCCTTTCCAACAAGGCATAACATCATTTTTCATTTTAAAGAAAATAAAAATTAGAAAACCATTAAATGGAATAAAGAAAAAGTAGGATTTCTAGCTTACATGAATTTTTGTGAGCTTTCCTTTGGCGGCTTGATGGTTTGAGGGATCTACTCTTGTTTGCAACAAGAGTGGCCACCAATTCTTTTGAAGAGAAAATGATCAAAAACTAATGAATTATCAATAAATTCACTGTTTTTGGCTCTGGGGAGGAGTAGAGTAATAGTGCATAAGCACTATTAAGCTTCTACAAAGGGGGAGGCTTCTATTTATAGGAAAAAGTGAGCCTCTAACTAAGCAAACTGATTCTAGAATTTTCTAGATCAGTTTGGTCAATTTTTGGGTCAATTTATTTCACTTTTTGGATCCACTTTTGAATTAGGAGAGAGGAGAGATAAAATATCTAATTTTTTGATTTAAAATTCAAAAGAAATGATGGAAAAAAGGTGCCTACTTCATGAGGGGGAATCCCCACTCTGAGGTATCAAAAATTTATTTTTTTAGTATTTCCTTTGGTCCTTAGTCCACTCTTCATCTTATGTGAGTATTTACTAAATTCCCACTCTGAGGTGTCAAAAATTTATTTTTTTAGTATTTCCTTTGGTCCTTAGTCCACTCTTCATCTTATGTGAGTATTTACTCATTTTTGGGGGAATTTTTTTTATTTCTTCAATTTACCTCCTCCCTACATTTGGATTAATCTTATTGGTCCATAGGAACCTTAATTTAAAATTTTCAGAAAATCTGGACCCTTAGGATAAGGCTTTTTAAACAGATTATAGTTTATTTTTAATGCACCTTCTGAAATTCTTTTTGAACTTCTGTTTCAGGGGAGTTTATTTTAATAAAATGAGATATTTTTCCATCCAAAAATATTTAAAAACTCAATCACCTCTCTCTAGAAGATTTTCTCTCTCTAGGCTAAAACAGGTAGAAAGATGATCTTTTATATTTTTGAAGAGGGATTTGATTATAGGGGAAGATATTGGACTTCTTGAGAGGCTGGGAAGGAATCTTATAAGAGTTTTTGTATTGATAGGATCATGGATCGAGGTCGTCGTGGAATGATAACCCCCAACTCGATGAGAAAGAGCTCGACTTGGATGTTCGTAAAACTCTTCATAGATCACAGCCTGGACCTTTCAAGGGTGAAGGGAAAAACGTGGGTGAGACTGTGGAGAAGTAGATCGAAGCAATGGAAGAGTACTTCGATGTCATTGGGTACAATGAGAAGAGCAAAATGGCTCTTGCAAGACTGAAGATAGTAGAAACAGCCAGACTAGCCTGGAGAAACCACTACGAGACAAACCGTGTGGATCGAAACACTCAAACATGGAATGATCTCAAAATTTACCTAAGGAAGAGATTCTGTGTCCTCCCAGCTTTGTGGAAACAAAGATGAACAAATTCTTAGAGTTAACCTAGGGGAGCAGAACTATTAAAGTATATCACCAAGCGTTTGCTCTCCTCCTCAAATACTCGCCACCGCTGAATGAAGAACATCTGATGGCCAGGTTCATTCGGGGAGATTGAACGAACCTTTGAATATCCTAGTAAATAATGCCAAGCCACTTTCCATGGTGGCTAAAGCCAGTGCGAATGGCGAAGGATTTCGCCAAGGCCTTTGATATCAAGGTCCCGCCGAAGCCAGCACCATCACCTTTCAAAAGGTTTTTAGCTTCAGAAGGTGATTCCAACCTTCCACCATCTAAGAGATATAAGAGTCAAGCCCAGGATATGGGAAGTTCCAGAATGGAAAAAATGTACTTTTCTCGGAACTCAATCCCTTGGAATTCAACTTCAGAAGTTCCACCCTTGAACAAGGGAGTGAAATGCTATAACTGTAAAGGATTTGGACATCGCAGTAAGGATTGCCCAACACCTTTTGGAATAAGGTTTTCAGGGTGGGCAAATCAGGGATCAAGATTCCAGACTCGAGCTCCTTCCTTCCAGAATAATCAGGTTTCTTTTTGCCAAAATCAGAGAAATCCCAAAGGTAGACCCTCTAACCAACCCGTAGTTTTAATCCAAAGTAATGCAAGACCTCTACCTCAGTAGAATAGGGAAAGTCAAAGAGAGATGTTCCCAAATTGGCCGTCCACTTCCAAGGCAGTAACGCTGGAAGTGATTGAAGAAGAAGAAGAAGATGAAAGAGATCATACTCCACCTACGAGATTAGGACATCTCGTGTTTTTTAAGTGGGGTAGGATGTAAGATTCCTCCCTCTAGCTTTTGAGGTGTACAGGTGTAAGAACCTCCCCTTCTGATCTTGTAATTATTCCTCTCTTTGAAATAAAAGAAAGATTCTGTTTTACCCTGTTTTGACCTAGAGAGAGAAAATGTCTAGAGAGAGATAATCCAAAATTGAGATATTTTTGGTGGATATAAAAATCCTCCTAGTGTCTAAAATGGTTTCTCCTAAAACAGAAATTCAAAAAGAACTTTCCAATGTGCATTTGGAATTAATTGAAAAGAAGTATAAAGGACCTTAGCCTAAGGGTCTAGATTTTCAAAAATTTTTGGATTATGGTTCAATTAAGGTTCCTATGGGCCAACAGGATCAATTAAATCCAATTTATAAAATAAAAACCCCCAAAAATGAGTAAATGCTCACATAAGATGAAGAGTTGACTAAGGACAAGGTTTATTAGTAGAAAACTATGAGTATTACTAAAACAAAGAGATATTTTTGGTATAATGATTCAATTTTGACACCTTGGTAAGGAGAAGGGGGCTCTTCAAGGAGGCACCTATTTCACATGTGTGGTGGAGTTTTAAACTCAAAAATATTGTGATATTTTTTTCTCTCCTCTCTCCTAGATCAAACCAAATCAAAAGGGAGCCAAACTAGGTCCAAATCTTGTCCAAATTCAGCCAAACTGAACCTGGAAAATTTTAGAAACTAGTTGGACTTGGTTAGAGGCCTCCCTCACCTATAAATAGATCCTTAGCCCTTTGTAAAAAAATATGAGACCTATACCATGTCAGTATTATACTGAAATAATGATATTTTCTATTATCCTCTAAAAATCCTCTTCAAATTGAAGAGATTGGAGCTTCTCTCTCTCTCTCTCTCTCTTCAATTATCCTTGGTGACTCTAACAACATACCAAACCAATTGATTGGTTGGGGGCCTCTACTGCGATCAAAGAATCAAGTAATTTAGGAGGTAAAGTGTGGATTATTGTCTTCTTTTTCTTAAATCTCCAAATGTTTCTCTTCTCAACCCCTCTCAAGCTTGAGAAGCATTAAATTGAATGGTTTTTTAATACTATTTAATGTATTGTAATGAAGAAATACATAAATTTCTATTTATGCTTAATTTATAATGGTTTTTAAGCATTTCTCTCTCTCCCAAGAATGGTCATTCCTATGACCTATTCTCAATGGTTTTTAAGCATTTTTCTCTCTCCCCCAAAGAATGGTCATTCCTATGACTTATTCTCAATGGTTTTTAAGCATTTTTCTCTCTCCCCCAAAGAATGGTCATTCTTATGACCTATTCTCAATTTGAATGAATCTTCTCATGAAGCATTTCTCTAATCTAAAAGTAATTTCTATGCTTGTCTAATTGGAGGCCAAAATAATAAATTTTTTATACTTTTATGCTATTAAATTTATGGTAAAATTAAGAATCAATCCATAATTAGATAATGATCCAATTAGTGGTTATTCTAGTCACATGAATAATACTAAACTTTAATTTATATTATGAAAAGAGGACTTCCTATCATATTCTAGGATTAATCATCCTAGATTAATTGAATGATTCTCATTATAATCATGAAAAATTTAATTTTTATATTTATGCATAAATAGTTAATTAGAAAAAGGAGAAATTTCTAGTAATCTATTTTTATGTTAAAAGAGTAATCCCCATAACAATGGAAATCGATGTATTCCAATGAAGTAAGAGAAAACTTGGGATGCTAAAATAATGTATTTTTTTAAAATTAAAGAATTATTTTAGTTAAATTTATCTTTTTGCATAGATATTTAAATGTTAAAAGAGAAATTCCTATGACATTTAGAACTCCATCATTTAGATGGAAAAAGAGAAAGTCTAGCATATTGGAATTAATGAGTATTGTATTTAAATTCAAAGATGAATTTTAGATAAATTTATTTTATCTATGAGAAATATTTAAATGTTAAAAGAGAAATTCCTATGACATTTGGAATTCCATCATTTAGATGGAAAAAGAGAAATTCCTAGCATATTGAAATTAATGAGTATTGTATTTAAATTCAAAGATGAATTTTAGATAATTTTTTTTTATCTATGAGAAATATTTAAATGTTAAAAGAAGAATTCTTATGACATTTGGAATTCCATCATTTAGATGGGAAAAGAGAAATACCTAGCATATTGAATTAATGGATATTTTATTTTAGATGAAATTACTTTATGAGAAATATTTGATGATAAAAGAGGAATACCCATGACATTGGAATGCAATTAATTAAATGCAAAAAGAAGAATTCCCATGGTAATTGAGATCCAAGAAATTAAATGGGAAGAAGATGAAATTTTAGTATAATTCAATTCATGATTATTTATCAAAAGTGGAAATATGGGTAGAATTGATTTCTGTAAATCCCATGAATTCATTTATTCAAAAGAGGAATATTGAATATAATTCATTTGAGAAATTGAGAATGAATATGGAAATAGTCGTCGAGAAAAAAAACCTTTAATTAGGCCAAACAATTGGCAAAAATTTAGAAAAAGTCCCATTATCGGGATCAACCTAGAAAAAGCTACTAAATAGGATTAGCATGTGAACGGATGAGATAAGGTGAAAATAGGATGCGATAAGATGTGTATGGGATGTGATAGGATGTAAACGGGATGCGATAGAATGAAAATAGATGTGATAAGATGTGTATGGGATGTGATAGGACATGATAAGATTTAAATGGGATGCGATAGAATGAAAATGGATGTGATAAGATGTGTATGGGATGTGAATAGGATGTGAATAGATGTGATAAGATGTATATGGGATGTGATAGGATGTGATAAGATGAAAATAGGATGTGATAAGATGAAAATAGGATGTGATAAGATGTGATGTAATGAGAATGAATGTGGATGTGTATATGCAAGAATGAATGTGGATGTGTATATATGGAAGAATGAATGTGGATGTGTATGTGGAAGAATGGGTGTGGATGTGTATATGGAAGAATGGATGTGGATGTATATGAGGAAGAATGGATGTGGATGTGTATGTGGAAGAATGAATGTGGATGTATATGAGGAAGAATGGATGTGGATGTGTATGTGGAAGAATGAATGTGGATGTATATAAGGAAGAATGGATGTGTATGTGTATGTGTATGTGGAAGAATGGATGCGGATGTGTATGTGGAAGAATAAATGTGGATGTGTATGTGCAAGAATGGATGGGGATGTGTATGTGGAAGAATGGATGCGGATGTGTATGTGGAAGAATGAATGCGGATGTGTATTGAAAGGATGTGATATTGATGTGTGTGAGTGAATGAATAAGATGTGATGTGACGTGAATCGGGATGTGAATGAATGAGATGTGATGTCATGTGAATCGGTTGTAAATGTATGATATGGGATGTGAATGGATGAGATGTGATGTGATGTGAATGGATGAGATGTGATGTGATGTGAATCGGGATAAGAATGAATGAGATGAGATGTGAAATGAATGAGATGAGATGTGATGTAAATTGAGACAGATGTGAAATGAATGAGGTGTGGGATGTGAATATGGGTTGATGCAAGTGGATGAGATGTGATGAGAATAAATGAGGAAAGATGTGATGAGATGGAAAATGATGTGATTGGATGAGAATGGGTATACATATGAATTGGATATGGATTAAGTAATGTGGATGGATGTGGAACAATGTGAAAGACGAGAGTTCATTATAGGAACTGTATTTATGACCTGTTTTTAAATGACTGTTTTATGTCAAAAATGCCGGGGAAGCATTTTGAGACCGTCTTGTGAATGAGGTCGTGGTGGTGACCTAGCTGATAGAATTTACTAGAGAAACATCCTTCACCTTAGTTGGAAAATAGATATGGAGGATCAAAAATGGTTATTAAATGCATGATTGATAAGGCATTAACACTAAACAAGATAGTTAGCAGTAATCATTATGTGATTAAGTTAATGATGAGCATGATGACAACATAATGTGAGGCAAAGCAAGATGATCCTCTCCCTTAGCCTGCCCCCTTGCCCTTTGCTGCCTCCCTTTTTTTTCATTTTCATTTTCATTTTCTTCTCTTTTTTTTTCCTTTCCTTTTCTTTTTCTTTTTTTCTTTTCTTTTTCTTTTCTTTTTTATTTTTTATTTTTCTTTTCTTTTTTCTTTTTTCTTTTTTCCTTTTTCTTCTTCTTCTTCTTCTTCTTTTTTTTCTTTTCTCTTTTCTCTTTTCTCTTTTTTCTTTTTTCTTCCTTTTTGCACCCTTTGCCCCTTCCTTTCCTCTCTTCTTTGCCATCTCTAGCCCATCCTTGTTCCTCTCGTAGTGCCCTCAGGTTGTGGGTATTTTTTCATTTTCTCAGCAAGTTTCGGTCTCTTCTGGTCTTCACCCCTAGGAAGAATCCATGGCAGCTGTTCCGTTTCCCTTGACCGAGGCCGCTATTACCTGCCTTTCATTTTCTGAAGCAGACCTGCAACTTCTCGCTATGATTGTCACATCCCTAGAGGCCTCCACTCTAGTATGCAAGATTGTCGTTGCCGCCCTACATGTGGTCACTCAAAGATCTTCTTTAGGCTATCCTCCTAAGTGCGCCAACAAAGATCGCATATATTCATCCTTTGGGGCACGGCTACTACCAGGTTGAGTTTGACTCACTAGCGACATCTGATCTTGTCATGCAGTTGAGCCCCATTGCCTTTGGGGCGCGGCTACTACTAGGTTGAGTTTGACTCACCAGCACCATCTGATCTTGTCATGCAGTTGAGTCCCATTGCCTTCGTATAGCCCATGCCTTCTTTCAATAGTGGCAGCACGACTTCGACCTACGACTTCGACCTACATCTAACCTATTAGCTGAAGTTTCTGGCTTTTCCGTGACAGTCTGCTTTCCAGGCCTCAAGAAGGAATACCTTTCCCTTCTCCCAATGATTGGTGGTGCCATCGAGAGAGTGATGGAATGCCCCCCCCACCGTTGCCTCGGCCCTTGCACGAGCAATGGGTATTCCATCTCTCTGCATTTGTATTACCTCACCCGATTTTGTGCCTCACATGATATCTATTCCTAGTCTTCAGGGGCGATCCCATTATGCAGCGAGTGGAGTATTCCAGCCTTCTAGGCCAATGATTTATTTGTAGATGGGTCATTTGGCCAGAGTTTTCCCTCGACACATTAGACTGAGATCCTCATCAGGGGGCTAAGGGAGGAGCAAGTTCCCACGCCATGGAGCACAAGGTTTCGACCCATCAGTGGGAGAGTGGCAAACGGTTGGCCCCTACCCCCCTGTTCGTCGACCGAGCACCAGAGCTGAGCGTCGCCACCATGATGCGCACTAGCTGGCAACATGCAAGAGGCCTTGATTCTATTAGAGAACCATTTTGAGCCTTTATCACAGCACCCACCTACAGACCCTCCACTCATGAACAGGTTCCCCCACCCTCCCCCGCATGAAGTGGCGGCCGATTCCTCCTTCGTGACTTCTCCTATGGCCTTCAGTGCCTAGTGGGGCAAGTTAACCCCACCCTTGCTTCATGGATCCTTCCCCAGTAGTCTTCCTCTCTTATGGATACCTCTCAACAGCATCCCTCTCCAACCTCTCCGCCTTCCCACTCCCCCTTGCCTCCCCCCTCCCCTACCCTCGCCTCCGACTCTTCCCACAGTCGCTCCATTTTCCCCTTCCTCTTTCTGTGTGCCTACCACCCCCCCTCTGGCTCTCGAGAGCATTCTTGTCAGCTCCCTCTAGGCCATGACCCAGAGAGGAGATAGCCGGTGAGTATGGTTCGTCGCCTGATTCATCATTTCTCAGAGCCGGTGGAGATGACCATTGCAGCCTCACAAGTGAGGGCTCTCACACCCGAGTCTATTTTTTTGGTGAAATTGAGGGTTCAAATTAACCATTAGGTATCTGGTACAGATCCCTATATATAACTTCAGATTGCAATTCGGAGATGGTTTGACACTCCAATCATTCCGTACAAATTTGTTACCCTTGATTTAATGTAAATTTTGGTAAAATTATGGTGATAAATTTGTGGTAATCATCATCTTACATTTACCCCTTAGTTAATGCTTGCAAATCACACTCAAATTCAAGATTATTCACAGAGTTGCATTTGCGAATGTGCATAAGAATGAATGCTATATGCATTAGGTATTGGGCACACATGGGTGATTACATCATTGTAAAAATGGGATCAGACACTGCCCTTGTCCAGAATAAGGCAAGAGGTAAGACCTCCCGCATAGATTTGGTTTTGCATTGCATAATGACACAAGATAAACATCAAAAGCCCAAAAGAACTATCAACAATACATTAAAACATGTTGCTCACATGGAGTAAGAATTGACACATAAGCTCGTGGCCCCATCCATGATAAAAGAAGAACATCTCTTTCCAAGAGGAGGATCAACACCAAGAAGAAGAGCTAGAGGAAGCATTGAATGAAGACATGGATGCATGAAGAGAAGAAGAGCTAGAGGAAGCATTGAATGAAGACATGGACATGTAAAGAGAAGCTGCCACAACAACAAGAAGACTGAAAGAAGAGGAAGACATGAACGCATGAAGAGAAGTTGCCACGGCAAGAAGACTGAAGACAAGAGAAGATGTGAGGCTCCAAGAAGTGAGGAGCCATGTGAAAATATTTGAGAGAGAGAGAGAGTGAAACCTCACAACCCAATGTAACCTGCCCCAATAGAGTAAACCACCTCTTAGCCACCGCCGATGATGTAGGCCATGTGGTAGATGTATGTGTGAGCACTTTAGTCAAGGTCACGGGCACTTGTAGTAGCCTTGGACACATAGAGAGAGAGAGAGTGTCAAGGACTATGAGTTTAGGGACTTGAGGCATTGGTCCTGGACTATCAAGTAAGAAAGAAACTTGGTATAGGGTCCACGTGTGTGGTCGCAGACTATCAAGTAAGAGGGAAACTTGGTAAAGGGACCAGGTGTGCTAGGAGTATTCACTTGAGGGGAGGTGTTGAAATATACAAGTGAATAGGGTGTGTCTACGGGAAGAAGCCCTTAGCAAGAGGCTGTAAAAGAGAATCTGTAAAGGTTAGAGAACCTATAAAAAGGTAAGAAGTATCTACTGGGAGAGAATAAAGGGTAGCATGAGGAGATTTAGGAGGTGTGGAGATATTCCAGGAAGAGGTGGAGAGAATCAAGCAAAAGAGGTGGAGTGAATCAAGGAGAAATCAGTGCCATTAGATGCTTGGATGTAAACCCTATAAATTGAGGCATTGGCCTAATGAGAATTTGCTGGTTTTTGATTATCCATGCCTACATTAAGCTATCAATTAATTGCTCACTAATCACGTCTTAATTATCATCTAATCTCTTTGTTAATGATGTTGATTCTAGCATTTGATCCACCATAGCTCATCACATTGTTGCAAATTTAACAGAGATTTGTAGCCGGATTGAGTAGATATGGGTTGGGTTTGGACTTTTCCTCAGGATTTGCAGCGCGCACTTTGGATGAGTGCATTGGGGAGGTCAGTATTTTCTTGCAGGAGGCAGCCCATAGTAGATTAGAGGGATTTTAAGAGAAAGAGAGGAGTATGAGGAGGGGCCTAACCTCTTTTCAACATCTTCAAGAGATTTCCCCAAACATCTCGTGGATTGCTCCCGCCCGCACGGAGATTCGATCCATTGAGGAGAGGAGGGTGGAGTATAGATACCATGCTAGGGCCTCATTCTGGACTCAAGCCACTGAGATAGAGTTATTAGAGACTTCTTTGAGATATCCGACCCTCACAAGAGGAGACATATTCACAGGCTATGTGGCCAAGATGGAGTTATTGTCTCTAATCCCCCGCCGCAGGTGAGAGCCATCACCACGGATTTCTTCCGGTATCTTCTTACACTGGTGCCCCATTATCCCCCAAGTGATGGATGTGCAGGAGAGAGTCTGGAGACACATGAGAGAGCTGGCTCCCTCCTCCCTTTGGTCTTTGTTATTGACCCCTTTCTTTGTATAGGAGCTGGCAGAGGTGGTGAAGAAATTACCCAGGGGTAAATGCGCACTTGCATGTCTCCTTTGATTTATACCATTAGCCAACATGTAGTGGCTAGGCTTATGATTAATGGTGGGGTGATTGAGCCCAATCTGGCCAATGGAAACCAGATTCTTTGTAATCTTCAGAATATGAAATATATTTGCAAGGTACTTCACCTTACCATCCTGCATAGACAATGGCACATCTCTAACATGGGCAATCGGATGAGAAGTGTCATCCCTATTTCAACAAAATCTAGTCTTTTAAGACTATTCATTTCCTTGAACCACTCACCATGACATGTCATGTGGCTCGAAGCACCTGAATCAACATACCATACATCATCCTTACATGCTGCACATCATTTCTAGACCGTTAGGATTAACCACATGTTACTACATAACAAACAACCTCTCATTGTTCTCATTATTTCTGCTAGAGGATGCATAGTTGTTTTGATGCACTTTTCCATTTCACATGTCACTATGCTTCTTATAGCAATCTGCCTGCACATGTCTAGGATTACCACAATAAAAACACCCTCGTGTATCATTATGCTGCCTTTGCCAATTCCCACGACCTTGTTGACTCCCCTTGCCTCTTAACTGGCTTCTTCCACCCGTGTTGTTGTTGTGAATCCTAGGACTACTACTGCTAGTGACAATAATTTTGATAACCTTTTTGGCCACCACCTTGGCCACGTGCACGACCTTTACCTCGTCCTCTACCTGCACTTATGTAGAAGGCCTGCTGCTCTGAACTATTTTTATTTTGTGAAGACTGTTGATCTTCACCCAAGTTCTTCTCTTTAATGATCATCATTGATACCAAATCTGTGAAGTTGGAAATGTTCTCCATCTCGAGTTTCAATAGACATCTTAAATGCCTTATATTATAGCCCAAGACCACGTAGACAAACTTCCACCTTATCATCATGATTAATAGAAACACCAATTGATGTAAGAGATTTCACAATGCCCTTGATCTTAAAGGCATAATCAGTCATAGACATATTCTTCTTCTTCACAATATGAAGCTCATTCTTCAACTCAATCTTTGGTGCCTTGGTGTTAGTTTCATACAGTTTCACCAAGGTGTCCCATGCCTCCCTAGGTGACTTGGAATCCTGTATATGCCTAATCATGGTGTCCTGTATACTAATAGAAAGCCAATACATGACTTTCCTTGCTTCTTGATTCCAATCCTTAAACTCTTTTACATCTGTAGCAGTTGGATTAATCTTTGGTATCTCCGGTGTCTCCTCATATTCACCTTCATGTAGTCCTAATAACCTTTTCCCATCAAGAAAATTTTCAATCTAAACCTCTCGAAGAATGGAAGTTGTTCTTGTCAAACTTCTTTGTAACAATCTGATTTATTTCATCATTCGACATCTTTTATGCAACACAAATTTACCAAAAATAGCACTCTTGTTTGACCTACAACAAAAACTGTTGTATTCTCTGCAGCTATACTATATTGCACCCAAACTACCAGTGACCTCAATTTGCAAACATATACCCAATCGCAACTTTGAGACCTCTTTGCAGCCACGCACAGTGTCTACACAACCAATCGCCCTTCCTGCAGTTCCAAAAACAGAGTTCTGGAGTGAATCGAAACGAACCCAACCACAATGCACGTGAATGCGTGTGACTGAAAAACAGAGGTCTAGACGTGCCCGAAACGTGTTTTCGACCGGAAAAACTTTGTCCACAGATGGCATAGTTGCCCTGTAGCTCTCCTTCTGTGAAAAAAGCTCCTCAATTAGAGTTCATTTGCCAATGTCTCTCCCGAAGAGCGACAGGGTCACAGATGGTATAGTTGCCCCTGTAGCTCTCCTCCTAGAGTATGCAAAAGAATTTTACTTGAAAAGAGAGAGGGTGGGAGGAAGGGATGGGGGAGAATGAGGTGAGTATTCAAAAGATATTTATGAGAGAGAGAGAGAGAGAGAGAGAGAGAGAGAGAGAGAGAGAGAGAGAGAGAGTTTGTATAAGAAATTTACTTGATAGAGAAAAATAGAAACTAAAGATTAAATTAATTAGAAATTTATTACTAAACTCTTGCCAAGAGCTATACCTAGGGTGCTATGATATCGTGCCAAAAAGGGAGGACCTAGGGTGCTCTAATACCATGTTAAAAAGAAGGACTTGGGCTGGCTTAAAGAAAGTGTTAAATGTTATGGTTAAGGATATCAATCAAATATAAAGTAAGCTAGATGAATCTCAAGAAAAGCTCAATAAAAAACATATCTCAATTATATTGCATTCAGCAATTACATAGATGGATGCCTCTTATATAGGCTTTCAACTCACTTACAGTTCATGTCCCTATTCACATGCCCTTTGCCTTATCACACATGCCCCTTGTGACTCCTAAATTAGTTTTCCACATAACCATATTTCTCAACAACATCTATTTAGGACTGATTATTCTAATGGTGGTTGATTGCATATTTAAGCTGATTAGACCCTATATTACATGATTAAAAATTTAAATGTTAATCTCTAGTACTCTTCATTAGCACAAAAATTACTTGATGTTACTATGGGTTTTTTACATTGAAATTATTTGAGCCCTTTCTTGATAAAAAAATCAATGGTAAATTATTTTAAAATAGTGTTAAAACATTTTTGGCTATCATGTTACAACTGAAAACTCCTTAATTCAAATTAAAATCTAAGCTCTAAATTTAGCCTCAAATTAAGATCTCTAGAGTCTCTTCATGATTTTGCAAAACCATAGATGACTTTTTTAATAATATTAGTTTTCTTGGAAGTTAAGTTTGTTATTCTTCATAATGACAACTAAGCATGTTCTTATCTATGTGCAACTATATTTGAAAAAAAAATTGATTATGTTTGTGGTTTAGGGAGAAACACATGATAAAACAAAGGTGCATAATTAGTTTTGGTGTGGCGATTGATTTTGTGAAGGGAAATGTAGGCTAGATCTAAGGGTATAACCATTTTTTAAAATAGATAATATGGGCTTTTCAAATATTAGACTTTGTTTTGCTAAAATTCTACAAGTTCAATTTCCTTATCTTCATTTCCTTCTTCTAAATATCGATATGATATTTTATGATAGTACATCCATGATGTGTTAGTCTTGGCTGTGTCTATTTTAGGAGTATCTAATATACCATCATATGACCAATGTTTTATAAAGATTCCAATGAAGAATGATTGTTTGAATTGATGTCACCTATTTTAAACATTGTACACTATATTTATAATTACAATCTAACATATTCATACTTTAATCTTGATAGTCAATCTCTAAGGGACTTTTGTCAATTTTATAAATCATATGCATGGCTTATCACATGGTTTATTATGGATTCTATTTAGACAAAAATATGCATTCAATGTATAGAACTATCAAGCATACTATTATATAGGCATAAATTTTGGCAAAGTAACCTGAAATATTGATTTTACATGTATGCAATTAACTTCTTTTTATACCTATAATTGTTGTTCAAAATAACCAAAGTGCTAATATTCACATTTTGAATAGACGTATAAGTAATCCCCTTTGATAGACTTGGCTTAGTTGAAAAATACTTTTTACAAAAAGCCTTTGGTATAATCATGCATTTATGTACTTTGGTTTTGGTCTCCTCTAATGATGCATTTTTTCCTTACATCATAATAATTCTCTCAGCCCCTCTGTTTTTCTCTCTCAATTAAATTTCTTATGCAAACTCCTCTCTCTCTCTCTCTCTCTCTCTCTCTCTCTCTTTAATAAATATCTTTTGAATACTCACCTCATTCTCCCCCATCCCTTCCTCCCACCCTCTCTCTTTTTAAGTAAAATTATTTTGCATACTCCTGTTTTTCTCCCTCCCTCCCTTGTTGAGATGTTAATCTCAACATGAGCTGACACTCACGAGGCGCCTGTATGACCGTTCAACATTTATATCACTCGCGGGTTTGGTAGTTTGCACCGACATATCATCGCCAAAGATTCTAGAGCTAGACTACACTGACTAGTCCACATCTACCCACTCCTCTTAGCGTGTTCACATTATGGACCGCTTATATATACTCTATTATGTGTGTTAGGTCACTTTATCTTCTTAGTAGACCTCTTTTGTTGTGATGAAGAAGAAGAAGAAGAATTTTTAGCCTCTGACCTTGTGTGTTCTCTTCTAGGATTTGTGTGAGTGTGTGTGTGTGTGTGCTTGTAAGAGCTCAAGCTCTCTTCTCCCCTGTATCTTTTCATGGTATCAGAGCAGCCTGGTTCATGCTAAGGGCTGAGAGGCAAGAAAGAGAAGCATAGGAAGCGGTACAAGGGTAAGAGCTTCATCTACTCTTCCCCCTTTGTGTTGGCTACTACACCCTTGTCTCCTCGAAAGCTCTTCGGGAGGCACTGGCAAACAAAGTCTGATTGAGGATGTGAGATCCCAACTGCCCCTCTGCGCACTAGATTCCCGGATGGTAGCAGCGGAAGTAGCTTCCTCTTGCGCGGGGCAGGGTTTCTCACTCGGGGCCTCGCCCTCAAATTTTCGGGCACGAGACTAAGCTGGTGGTCATTTCGAAAATCAAAACCGGGAAAATTTCCCATGCCCGAAAAACGGGGACGATTCCACTATTTAACAAATTTCTCTAACGAGGTCAAGATACTGAACTAACCTTCATCTGAATAAACCAGATAGAAGGGAAACTATTATAGATTTAACTTGAAGGGATCAACGCTTTTTTCCTAATTGAATCAGGCACAGCCATTGATCTATTAGAGAATCAGGCACAGCCATTGATCTATTCATTAGAGAAGTCTTCAGGCTTTTATTTAACTCCTCGAGTTCTAAAAGCGTACTCCTATTAATCAATTTTATTATTAAAACTCAACTGATTCCAGCCTAACCCCATCTGGCCCATGGTTTATAGCCACCGCCCAACCACTGGAATTAGTAGAACCAGACAAGTACTCACCCACCCATAATTGAATGCCTTTCTTAACTTTTGCTTTAGAATACAGATACGCACATACTCCTCTTTAAACTTTAACTTTTAAAAACAATCCATTGATAAACAATTATCGGTTACAGATGTCATAACTCAAAATTTCCATTCAATCCTTGTTTCTCATCACAAAACAGTATCACTCTGGACTCTCCTTTGAGACCAACAGGTCAGCAACAAGATCCAGTAAACAGATTACAATAATTTTCTCGTCATCATACATATATATATCTTCCACGACATACACATGGGTGTCCTAAGCACCGCGAGCTCATGCATCGCCTGGTCAGAACCCTCCAAGATCCTCCTTAGGTGTCCTGGCACTTCACTTAGGGACCGCTTCGTCGGCCCTCGCCCATCGTACCGGAAGCACACCATTTTTCACCATACCGAGGCTGGTCAAGACCTGGGTAGGTTTTTGCCACGTGAGCCATCCTTTGAATACTCCCTGCCAGCTGTTGCAACAACCGAACTTCCCTTAGAAAAATACATATACCAAATGCTCCCTCCCAAAACCAGCATTCTGGCGTAAGACAGTCCTTTAAGAAAACAGGGTTTTTTATGCAAGTTTTCAGTTTTGATTTTCTTTTGGAATACAATGAGTATATCTTAATTCCGTATCCCAAGACTTCTAGATCATAGATCTGGATTCCCAAGCAGAACTCCTCGAATTCTGTAATCTTGATCATCACATAAAAATCAAAGGTCTCAATTTAATTTCAAATTCGGTGGGTGATTTGATTGAATTTTTCTGAACTGGTCACATTGTCTTTTCTTGAAACTGACGAAGGAGATTAAGTCGTGGTCATAGTTTGATTCAGGGTTCGAGTCTTGAAAGGTTCTCCTTGAACTATCTTTCTTGAAGGGTAATATTTCAATTACTACTTTACTGAATTTCATTCATTGAGTATTTTGCTTAACTAAATTCAAAACTAAACACGTATTCCTATGAGGAATAAATTAATCATTTATCTAAAATTTTGACTTTGATAGATCTTCTGAATTTTCTCATTACCATCCTAGAGAATATGAAATAGTAGAATTTTCCTTCACAGAGTATTTACTTATTCATTTACCAATATTCATGGGATTTAAACAATGATTAAAGAGAACTCTCATTTTGACATTAAAAAAAATTGTGTATGCATCTATTTATGCATAAGAATCAATATTGATGAGAGTAACACTTTTATAATAAAAAATAATTCTTTTATGCATCTATTTAAGCATAAAAATCAATATTGATGAAAGTAACATTTTTTATAATAAAAAAATTTCTTTTATGCATCTATTTATGCATAAAAATCAATATTGATGAAAGTAACACTTTTATAAAAAAAATCTTTTATGCATCTATTTATCCATAAAAATCAATATTTATGAAAGTAACACTTTTATAAAAAAAATTCTTTTATGCATCTATTTATGCATAAAAATCAATATTGATGAAAGTAACACTTTTATAATTTAAAAAAATTCTTTTATGCATCTATTTATGCATAAAAATCAATATTGATAAAAGTAACACTTTTATAATAAAAAAAATATCCAATATGCATCTTTCTATGCATAGAATTTAAATCCAATGAAAATCACTCTTTTATAAAAAAAAAAAACCAATATGCATCTTTCTATGCATAGAATTTAAATCCAATGAAAATCACTCTTTTATTAATAAAAAACCAATATGCATCTTTCTATGCATAGAATTTAAATCTAATGAAAATCACTCTTTTATAATAATAAAAAAATAACCAATATGCATCTTTCTATGCATAGTTTTTAAATCTAATGAAAATCACTCTTTTATAATAAAACAAATAACCAATATGCATCTCTCTATGTATAGAATTTAATTTTAATGGAAGTAACACTTTTATAATAAAAATATTTCTACTATGCATTTTTCTATGCCTAGAATGAAAATAACACTTTTAGAATACACAAACGGTGGGGATTACTCTTTTTGAATAATAAAAGATAAAAACTGATTTCACAAAATTTAAGAAAATTTTGCCATAACCTCCTTTGTATGGCTGACCATTTTTCAAATTTTCCTATCCTTAAGTCACTTAAAAATTATCCCCAAATGGTTTAAAGCATTCTAAACTAATCAAATTCCACTTTTAAAAGAGAAATAATATGAAAAGGTTAATTCCAACAATTAGATTACTTATCTAGGATAAAGAAAGGCTGAATTTAAGAATGAGAGAGGGGAAAAGCCTTTCCAACAAGGCATAGCATCATTTTACATTTCAAAGAAAATAAAAATTAGAAAACCATTAAAAAAGAATAAAGAAAAAGTAGGATTTCTAGCTTACATGAATTTCTGAGAGCTTTCCTTTGGCTTGATGGTTTGAGGGATCTACTCTTGTTTGCAACAAGAGTGGCCACCAATTATTTAGAAGAGGGAATGGTCAAAAACTAATGAATTATTAAGAAATTCATAGTTTTTGGCTCTAGGGAGGAGTAGAGTAACAGTGCACAAAACACTATTAAGTTTCTACAAATGGGGAGGCTTCTATTTATAGGAAAATTGAGCTTCCAGCCAAGCAAACTGATTCTTGAATTTTCAAGATCAGTTTGGTCAATTTTTGACCAGTTTTGGGTTAGTTTAGCTTACTTTTTGGAACTAGACTTGAATTAAGAGAGAGGAGAGATGAAATATCTCAATATTTGAGAATTTAAAACTCCACCACATGTGAAATAGGCACCTCCTTCATGAGGGGGAATCCCCACTCTGAGGTGTCAAAAATTCATTTTTTTAGTATTTCCTTTGGTCCTTAGTCCACTCTTCATCTTATGTGAGTATTTACTCATTTTTGGGGGGATTTTCTTTATTTCTTCTATTTATCTCCTCCTCCCTACATTTGGATGAATCTGATTGGCCCCTCAGAACCTTAATTTAATTTTTTTTGAAAATCTGGACCCCTAGGATAAGGCCTTTGAAGAACAGATTATAATTGATTTCTAATATGCACCTTCTGAAAATCTTTTTGAACTTCTGTTTCGGGGGAATTTTATTTTTATAAGAAGAGATATTTTTCCATCCAAAAATATCCAAAATTTGAATAACCTCTCTCTAGAACATTTTCTCTCTCTAGGCAAATACAGGTAGAAACAAGATCTTTTATATTTCTGAAGAGGGATTTGATTATAGGGGAAGATACTGGACATCTTGACGGGTTGGGGAGGAATATTACATTCTCTTCCACTTGAAAAACGCGAGATGTCCTCATCTCGCAAAACTGGGGGTAATCCCGCAAAACAGTTCAGCTTCTTTCTCCTAGGTGGCATCTTGAAAAGGATAGAAGTTCCATTTAACCAAAAATTCTCTTAGAATTCTATTCCTGATGAGAACCTTTTCTCTAACATCAAGGATTTCTTCAAGTTGGAGTTCCATCTGCCCTTGGGTTGAAGAAGTTAAGATTTCATCATCAAGCACATGATTTGGACTTGGTATATACTTTTTAAGAAGGCTGACATGAAATACATTATGTACTTTGAGATGTGGAGGCAAAAGAAGCTCGTAGACTAAGTCACCTATTTTCTTCGTGATCAGATATGGTCCACATTATCTAGGGGATAACTTCTTATACTTCCCAAGAGATAGAGAACTTATTTTGCGGCGTACTCAAATGAAGACCATATCTGCTTCTTTGAATTTTTTGTCTATCCTCTTCTTATCTGCATACTGCTTCTGTCTATCTTGGGCAGCTTTTATATCTTTGTGAATTGACTACATCTTGCTGCTCCATGTCGTCAAGCATCTATCTAGACATCTCGACCCTAATCAATGGATCGGACCAAGTTAATGGAGTTAAGCAATCTTGTCCATACTACAGAGCTTTAAAAGGGCTCATCCCAATACTTCGGTGATAAGAAGCATTGTAGGAGAATTCGACTAGGTACATATAGCTTAGCCACTTCTTGGGTTCCCTGCCACCACAACATGACCAAAGTATATCTTCGATTACTTGGTTTACCCTTTCAGTTTGACCATCGGTCTCGAGGTGGTAAGCTGTGCTGAGATCCAAGAAGGTTCCTACTGCTTCAAAAATGCAGTCCAGAATCTTGACGTGAACTTGGGATCTCTATCACTTACTATTCTCTTGGGATCTCTATCACTTACTATTCTCTTGGGTAGGCCATGAAATCTGAAGATTTCCTTGAGGAACACTCTGGCCACATCCACTGCATTGTAGGTTTCTTTTACTGGAATCAGATGGGCAACTTTGGTTAGTCTATCAACTACCACGAAGATGGAGTTGTAACCTGATTGCATTGAAGGTAATCCAGTAATAAAATCCATACTGATACATTCCCACTTCATCTAGGGATGTCTAATGGATGTAACTTCTCAGGCATTTTTACTCTCTCGGCCGCCTTGACTTTGTGTGATAGGTCAGACATTGACGTACATGATTAAGTACATCCTTTTTTAGACCAGGCCAAAAGAAGCTTTTCTTCATAGACATGTAGGTTTTGATGAAACCTGGATGTCCTGCAATAAGGTAGTCATGGGCTTCATTCAAAATTTGACCCTTAGTTTCCTCATCATTGGGAATACATAGCCTGCGATTATAATCCTACGATTATAATACATAATTCCATCATCCACACTGTACCCTTGAACTCAACTCCTGTGGAGTTTTGCTTTCCTGCATAGGTAGGGTAGCAATAGGGCCAAAGAATCTATCTGCATGATCTTCTCTCTTGCTTCAATAATCAAGGGATTTAACACTACAGTAATTGCACAAGCAAGGAGGCTTTTTTGTTGAGGGCATCTGCTACCACATTTTCTTTGTCTGGGCGGTACTTGATTTCAAAATCAAATTCCTGCAGGGTCTGCATCCACCTTCTTTGGTGCATCTTGAGATCCTTCTGAGTGAAGATCCACTTTAAGCTCTGATGATCTGTCATCAAAGTGAATCTTTGACCCAATAGATAATATCTCCACACCTTCAGGGCATATACTACTGAAAGTAGTTCCAGGTCGTGGACATCATAATTTCTCTCATGCATTTTTAGTTTTCGGGATTCATAGGCCACTGCATGACCTTCCTGCATGAGTGCACCTCCCAGGGCAAAACCACTGGCAGCATCAGTTACTACCTCAAAGGGTAACGAGAAATTTGGCAACTTCAAAATGGGATTGGTTACCAAGGCGGTCTTCAACTTATCAAAAGTACTCTGGCACCTGGGGCAGACCATTGAAAAGGGATATTCTTATTGAGAAGATTAGTTAGGGGGGAAGCTATGAGGGCATACTTTGGTATAAAAATTCTATACCAACCAGTCAATCCCAAAGAATCCTCTGACTTCTTCACTGACTTTGGTTCAGGCCAATCTATGACTGCTTGGACTTTTGCGGAATCTGGAGAAATTCCATCTTTGGATACCAGAAAGCCCAAGTATTCAACATGGTCGACAGAGAAAGTGCATTTTCTCTTTTTTTGCAAAGAGTTGGTGCTTCCAGAATATAAAGAACTTTTCTGACATGAGTTTCATGGTCAGCTGCATTCTTTGAGTAAATTAGAATATCATCAAAGAAAACAAGAACAAAATCATCCAAGTATTCTCTGAGAATGTCTTGTATTAAGCGATTGAATGTAGCTGGGACATTTGTCAAGCCAAACGGCATGACAGTGAATTCATAATGCCCATACCGAGTATTGATGGATGTCTTCGGGATATCTTGCTCATTAATCTTGATCTGATAATACCTTGATTTGAGATCTATCTGCACTTAGCCTGTCCAAAAGCTCATCAATTCTTGGGATAGGATACTTGTTCTTAACTTTCAGCTAATTGAGGCCTCTATAGTCCACACAGAGTCTTAGCGTTTCATCTTTCTTTTTCTGAAAGAGAACTCGCATCCCAAGGTGAAACATTGGGTCTTACAAACCCTTGTTCTAACAGCTATCTAAGCTGTTCCTTGAGTTTGATGGCTTCAGGAACTGGCATTTTGTACGTGCGCAGGGCCACGAGGGTCAATTCTATCTCATGATCTACTTTAATTCTGCTGGGAATAAATCATCATAATCACTTAACCATTCAGGTTCTTTAGCTTTTAACTTTGTGTCTACTGGATTCATTTTGACAACATAAATGAGCTGCTTCTTTCTAAGTCCTTTTAGTAACTTAGAAGCCTTTACTAACTGTAGACTTGGGGATCCTGAAATTCCGGTTCCTTGAACTTTATTTTCATGGTCATGGAAGGAAATGGTTTTATTATGACAGTGAATGTCAGTACTCTTCAATTGTCTGGCTATCCTGCTTTAGTTCCAAGAACTCATTCAAAAGCTTGATGGTACTCTTAAATTGTCTGGCTATCCTGCTTTAGTTCGAAGGAAGGCCGGAGGACAAAACCTCTTTTTGAGGTATGCTTTAAGATCGGTCCAGGTCTGGGTATTCCAGTTGAGATGGTTAGCCTGGCCGTTTCCAAGCGACCCTGGCCGTTTCCGCAATCTTTAACCTGGCGAGAGCCATCTTGCTTCTCTCATTGTAGCCAGTTGCCTCAAAGTATTCCTCCATTGCCTCAATCCACTTTTCCACTACTTCACCTAACTGCTCCACTTCACCCTTGAAGGGACCAGGTTGGGATCTGTGGGTGGAGGGCTTTTCGAACATTCGGATCTAACTCTTCGTTATCGGTTAGAGAATCCGGTTGCCTTGCACGGGCCGTGCGCTTCATGACTCTGATAAAACGAGATTTTCGTCAACTTAACTTTGACAAATGATTTATGATTATTTAATTTTTTCCATTTATTCTTTAAACAGATAATTATTTCATCATACTTCATGAAACAAGACTTACTTTGATAATTTTATTAACCATTCACAATCATGAAAACAATTTGGAATTTTTTTGTAAAACATCGTTTATTATCAAAAGTTTTCGATATATACATAGAGCATCACGGCTCCCAAAATCACAACCTCAATCGTATATGCATAAAGAAGCGAAACTGCGAAGGAGACCAACCATGGTACACACGATTACAGAAAGAGATGCAGTAATTCTACTTCTAGGGATAAAGCGGCTAAGAAGCCTTAAAATTTGGCATGAAATTCTGAAGTTCCTGGGTGAATGATCAAAGAGTTTCACATGCTAAACAAGCCCTAGCCTTATCAGAATCATGGCTAAGGAAATATTTTGCCTGAGCCTCTGACGCTGACTAGTACTAACATTAATACATCGTCCTCCACAAAACCACATATACGAATGTCGCTCAAGAGGATCAGGAAAGTAAAGGCTCTAGTCTTATCAGAATCATGGCCAAGGAAATATTTTGCCTGAGCCTCTGACTAGTACTGACATTAATACATCGTCCTCCACAGAACCACATATACGGATGTCGCTCAAGAGGATAAGGAAAGTAAAGACTCTCAAAATGACGTGCAAGTCTCTCTGCTTATCGAGTCATAGCAGAGTTGATAAGGTGCTTGAATGCAAAGGCTATCATATCCTGACTCTGGGAGAGTTCAGGAATGCTAGATAGATTCGGAGTATCCATCTATAAATTTCCAATTCAATTTATGAGTTTTTAATTTTTGAAGTTCATTCAACATAATATTAACAAGTGTATTTATGCATAAAAATCAATATTGATGAAAGTAACACTTTTATAATAATAAAAAATTCTTTGATGCATCTATTTATGCACCAAAATCAATATTGATGAAAGTAACTTTTTATAATTAAAAAAAATTCTTTTATGCATCTTATTATGCATAAAAATCAATATTGATGAAAGTAACACTTTTATAATTAAAAAAAATCTTTTATGCATCTATTTATGCATAAAAATCAATATTGATGAAAGTAACACTTTTATAATAAAAAAAATTCTTTTATGCATCTATTTATGCATACAAATCAATATTGATGAAAGTAACACTTTTATAATTAAAAAAATTCTTTTATGCATCTATTTTTGCATAAAAATCAATATTAATGAAAGTAACACTTTTATTTAAAAACATATTTTATGCATCTATTTATGCAAAAAATTCAATATTGATGAAAGTAACACTTTTACAAAAAATATGATAAGAGTAACACTCTTATAATAAAAAATTCTTTTATGCATCTATTTATGCATACAAATCAATATTGATGAAAGTAACACTTTTATAATAAAAAAAATTCTTTTATGCACCTATTTATGCATAAAATCAATATTGGTGAAAGTAACACTTTTATAATAATAAAATATCCAATATGTATCTTTCTATGCATAGAATTTAAATCCAATGAAAATCACTCTTTTATAAAAACAAAATAACCAATATGCATCTTTCTATGCATAGAATTTAAATATAATGAAAATCACTCTTTTATAATAAAAAAAAACCAATATGCATCTTTCTATGCATAGAATTTAAATCTAATAAAAATCACTCTTTTATAATAAAAAAATAACCAATATGTATCTTTCTATGCATAGAATTTAATTTTAATGAAAATAACACTTTTATAATAAAAATATTTCTACTATGCATTTTTCTATGCCTAGAATGAAAATAATACTTTTAGAATACACAAACGGTGGGGATTACTCTTTTTGAATAATAAAAGGTAAAACTTATTTCACAAAATTTAAGAAAATTTTACCATAACCTCCTCTGTATGGCTGACCATTTTTCAAATTTTCCTATCCTTAAGTCACTTAAAAATTTTCACCAAATGGTTTGAAGAATTCTAAACTAATCAAATTTCACTTTTTAAAGAGAAATAATATGAAAAGTTTAATTCCAGCAATTAGATTACTTATCTAGGATAAAGAAAGGCTGAATTTAAGAATGAGAGAGGGGAAAAGCCTTTCCAACAAGGCATAGCATCATTTTACATTTCAAAGAAAACAAAAATTAAAAAACCATTAAAAAAGAATAAAGAAAAAGTAGGATTTCTAGCTTACATGAATTTCTGAGAGCTTTCCTTTGGCTTGATGATCTGAGGGATCTACTCTTGTTTGCAACAAGAGTGGCCACCAATTCTTTAGAAGAGGGAATAGTAAAAAACTAATGAATTATTAAGAAATTCATAATTTTTAGCTTGGGGAGGAGTAGAGTAACAATTCATAAAACACTATTAAGTTTCTACAAAGGGGGAGGCTTCTATTTAAAGGAAAAAGTGAGCTTCTAACCAAGCAAACTAATTCTAGAATTTTCCAAATCAGTTTGGTCAATTTTTGACCATTTTGGATCAGTTTAGTAGCTTACTTTTTGAAACTAGACTTGAATTAAGAGAGAGGAGAGATAAAATATCTCAATATTTGAGAATTTAAAACTCCACCACATGTGAAATAGGTGCCTCCTTCATGAGGGGGAATCCCCACTCTGAGAAGGTGTCAAAAATTCTTTTTTTTAGTATTTTCTTTGGTCCTTAGTCCACTCTTCATCTTATGTGAGTATTTACTCATTTTTGGGTGGATTTTCTTTATTTCTTCTATTTATCTCTTCCTTACATTTGGATGAATTTGATTGGTCCCTCAGAACCTTAATTTAAATTTTTTTAAAAATCTGGACCCCTAAGATAAGGCCTTTTGAACAGATCATAATTGATTTCTAATGCACCTTCTGAAAATCTTTTTGAACTTCTGTTTTGGGGGAATTTATTTTAATAAGAAGAGATATTTTTCTATCCAGAAATATTTGAAATCTGAATAACCTCTCTCTATAACATTTTCTCTCTCTAGGTAAAAACAGGTAGAAACAAGATCTTTTATATTTTTGAAGAGGGATTTGATTACAGGGGAAGATACTGGACATCTTGAGGGGTTGGGAAGGAATCTTACAGAGGAGCTTCCATCACGGGAGGAGAACTACAAGGCAACTATACAATGCATTGGACAAACGTTTTCGGGTCGAAAATAATTTTTGGCCACGTCTCGACCTCTGTTTTTTAGTCGCAGGCGTTCAGGCGCATTGTGGGTAAGTTTTGATTCTCTCCAGAACTCTATTTTTGGAAATACAAGAAGGGTGATTGGTTATGCAGACATTGTGTGTGCTGCAAAGAGGTCTCAAAGCTGCCATTGGGTGTATGTATGCAAATTGAGGTCACTGGTTGTGATAGTTTGGGTGCAATATAGTACCGCTCAAAGAACACAATAGTTTGTGTAGGTCAAACAAGAGTGTTGTTTTTGGTAAATTTGTGTTGCAGAAAAGATGTCGAATGATGGAATAAACCAGATTGTTGCAAAGAAGCTTGACAAGAACAACTTCCATTCTTGGAGGTTTAGATTGATACATTTCCTAATGGGAAAAGGTTACTTGGACTACATTAAAGGTGAACATGAGGAGACACCAGAGATACGATAGATTAATCCAACTGGCACAGATGTAAAAGAGTTTAAGGATTGGAATTAGGGAGCAAAGAAAGTCATGTATTGGCTTTTTATTAGTATACAAGACACCATGATTGGGCATATACAGGATGCCAAGTCACCTAGGGAGACATGGGACACCTTTGTGAAGCTGTATGAAACTAACACCAGCAAATAAAGAATGAGCTTCATATTGTGGAGAAGAAGACTGTGTCTGTGAATGATTATGCCTTGAAGATCAAGGGCATTGAGGAATCCCTTATATCAATTTGTGTTTCTGTTGATGATGATGATAAGGTGGAAGTGTGTCTACAAGGTCTCGGGCCACAATACAAGGCGTTTAAGACGTCTATTAAAACTCCAGAGAACATTCCCAACTTCATAGATTTGGTGTCAATGTTAATCATTGAAGTGAAGAACTTGGGTAAAGATCAAGAGTCTTCACAAAACAAAAACAGTTCAGAGCAGCAAGCCTTCTACACAAGTGCAGGTAGAGGACGAGGTAGAGGTCGTTGGAGGTGGCTAAGGTGGTGGCAGGTAATTAGAATATGGTTACTAGCAGCAATAGTCCTAGGATTCACAACAACAACACACAAGTGGAAGAGGCCAGTTTAGAGGCAGGGGGAGTCAACGAGGTCGTGGTACTTGGTAAAGGCAACATAATGATACACGAGGGTGTTTTTATTGTGGTAAGCCTGGACATGTGTGCAAGCAGATTGCTATAAGAAGCAGAGTGGCATGTGAAATGGAAAAGTGCATCAAAACAATTATGCATCCTCTAGTAGAAATAATGAGGACAATGAGAGGTTGTTTGTTATGCAACATGTGGTTAATGCCATGTCTGGAAATGATGTATCAGCATGTAAGGATGATGTATGGTATGTTGATTTAGGTGCTTCGAACAACATGACAAGTCATGGTAAGTGGTTCAAGGAAATGAAGAGTCTTGAAAGACTAGGTTTTGTTTAAACAGGGGATGCCACTACTTATCCAATTGCCGATCGTAGAGATGTCCCATTGTCTATGCAAGATGGTAAGGTGAAGTACCTTGCAAATGAATTTCATGTTCCGAACATTACAAAGAATCTGGTTTCCATTGGCCAGATTGGGCTCAATCACCCCACTATTAATCATAAGCCTAGCCACTGCTTGTTGGCTAATGGTATAAATTAAACAAGACATGCAAGTGAAGATGATTGAGCAGGGTTTGAAGGTCCGGTTCAACCCTAATGGCTGCTATGTAGAAGATTTTAAAGATAAGTGCAGGTTGGTTGCAAAAGGAAATAGAGTGGGTAGAATGTTTACATTGAATGTAAATATGCCTTAGGTGAGTGCTGTGATGTTTACAAATGGTTCAAGAGTTGTTACAGATACATACATTTGGTATAAGAGAAATGGGCATGTAAATGTGCAAAGAATAAACTCTATGCAAACTAAAGAAATTGTGTCAGGCTTGCCTAAGTTTAAAGTTGAAGATATGAAGAAAGTTTGTGAATCATGCCAATTTGGAAAGCAAACAAAAATGTATTTCCACATGATAGAAATGTGAGCAAGAATATACTAGATGTTGTGCATTCAGATGTATGGGATCTTGCAAAGACTATGTCTATGGGTGGCTGCAAGTACTATGTCTATGGGTGGCTGCAGGTACTATGTAACATTCATTGATGACCACATGAGGAAAGTGTGGGCATACTTCATGAAGGAGAAGAGTGAAGTGTTCATTCATTTTCAGAATTTCAAAGTTATGGTTGAAAAACAAACCAAAAAGCATGTGAAGGACCTAAGGTCAGATGGAGGGGGAGAATACTTCTCTAATGACTTCTTTGCATTCTTATGAAAGAATGTCATTCAGAGATAATTTACATGTAGATATACTCCGCAACAAAATGGAGTTGTTGAACAAAAAAACAGGCACATTGTAGACATAGCATGAGCGTTGATGGTAGAGAAGAATATGCTGCATAGCTATTGGGCTAAAGTTGTGTCTACAATAGTTTATATCACGAACAGGACTCCTTCTGCAACCATACATGATGTAACATTAGAGGAGAAGTTTACAGGCAAGAAACCTGATTTGTCTCACTTGAAAGTTTTTGGATGTATTGCATATGTGCATGTGCCAGATGAGTTGCGTACTAAGCTAGATCCAAAAGTAGAAAAATGTGTGAATATTGGGTATTCCGTTGAGCAAAAGGGATATAGATGCTATAATCTTGCTACATGTGAATTGAGGGTAAGCAGGGATGTTGTATTTGATGAGATGAGTACCTGGTATGTTGTTGGGGGCTGATGTAAGTGGAAATGTGGTTGTACAAAATGCAAGTCAACAATCATAGTCATTGAGTGGACCAGGAGAGTCCTCATCCAATGGTTCTATTGATAGAACATGGAGTGGTAGGCTGTGTCATAATACCAATCCTCAAAATGTAGTTGGTATATATTATAAAGGCAAGAGAAAGTAGCTGAGCCTCTTGGTATGCTTGATATTTCTATAGGGTATTCTCTTGTTGATGGAGATTCTAGTGGCTCGGAGATGAGCCTTGATGAGGAACTTGGGATTCCCATAATGAGGACACTTGGTGTGAAGAAGGCTATAGAAGCTATGAATGCAAAGTCACAAAGATTTGGAAGAGTCAAAAACCTTATGCAGAGGTTGACTTATGATGGTTATGTGGCACATCACTATGCTTATATGGAAAAAGCTGAAGGTTGTAGAACCCACATGTTTTGATGAGACTATTCGAAAAGTGTGTTGGGAGAAAGGTATGGATAAGGAGATGGATGCGTTGTATGGAAATGAGACTTGGGATTCAGTCACATGATCAGATCAAGAAGAGACTTGCACTTGGTCCATGGAATCACCGCTTTTTTTCTCATTTATGAGGCACAGCCCCTGATCCCCTCCCGTAGAATAAGGTCTTCTTAGGATTTAATTTGATAAACGTAACTGATCGTATCTAATTATTTCACAGGATTCCTTTGATCCAGCCCATGGGTTAGCCAACCACCCGCCGACCACTGTATTGGTGGGATTCCTTTATAAAGATTTGGTGGTGTTTTGCCCGGGTACCGAGGAAAAGATTTCCCAGGTCCCCTAGCCGACGATTCATGCAAAAAGTAAGGTAGGCATGCCACGTACACACCCAATATGAAATTGCCATTTATAATAGATTCGACTGGCTTTAAAACAATCCTTCAATAGAAATCATAATATTTCTGATCATCATCTTCCAAAATTTTGAGTCCATTGTATTACAAAATATGTCCTCTGGACTCTCCGTTGAAGACCAGTTGGCCAACCAATGAGATCCAGTATCAAAATTTGGTTCCAAAAATCTTTCCTTTTAGTCCATCCAAAATCTTCCTCGACGTACACATGGGTGTCCTAGCAACCAACTGCGAGCTTGTGCATCGCCTGGTCGTCAGAACCCTCTAGGATCCTCCTTAGGTGTCCTAGCACACTTCACTCAGGGATCACTTCGTCGGTCCTCGCCCATCATACCAGAAGTGCACCATTTTAACCGTACCAAGGCTGGTCAAGACCTCGGCGCAGGCTTTGCCGCGAGTGATGTCCCTTGACGACTCCCCCTGCGAGTTGTTCCAAAACGAACCTCCTCTTAGTAAAACACATATGCCAAATGCTTCCTCCAGCATTCTCGCGTAAAACTGTCCTTTGAATGAAAAACAGAGGTTCCAATGCAAGTAAAATTCCCAGTTTGATAGTGGTTCCACAAAACCCTTTTCTCCATAATTCCCGGTTTCATAATGAGGATCCTTGATCTCTCATGAGGGTAATCTACCCATCATTTTGTCTGTTTGTCCAACTAGATTCTTGGTGAGTTCAGTCATTAAAGGAAAAACTAGTTTAGCTCTGGTAGTCTATTCTTTGTATTTAGGAACTGGAATTGGTCATGAAGTTTTTGCTTGATTTCAGATTGAGAGATAGACAAGTAGGTTTACTGTCCGTCCCTCTCGTAGTCTAACCAAATTCATTTGGTTTAGTTCTAACGAGGATTTCCTTCTGATAAACATCTAGTTTTGGGTAAATATCAATTTAGTGATTTTACCACTTAAAATATCCAAGATATTCTTTCTGCCACATAATTTCTTGACCTTAATTCATTAGGTAGAATTATGGTGGAAATTCATCTTTTTGACCCTAAAATTAATTCAAATCCGTCTTTTCTTAAATATCATAAAAATTCTTCTTTTAACTAAATACCAATTACCTATTTTTTTGATTAAACTTAAAATCCCTCTTTTTCTCATTTAATGAGTGCAATCAAATTATCATGGGAACTCCTCTTTTACCATAAATTAAATCTATCTAAAATTATCTTAAAAATTACATAAAATATCCATTAATTCCATTAAGCTAAACATTCCACTTTTCTCATTCAAATGATTGAAATCCAAATATGGTGGGAATTCCTCTTTCATCATTTAAATTTATCTATGCAAAAAGATAAATTTAACTAAATTTTCTCTTAAAAATTAAATAAAAATCTCCATTAATTGCTTTACAGTAGAAATTTCACTTTTCTCATTTAAATGGTTGAATTCCAATTATGGTGGGAATTCTTCTTTCATCATTTAAATTTATCTATGCAAAAAGATAAATTTAACTAAATTTTCTCTTAAAAATTAAATAAAAATCTCCATTAATTCCTTTACATTGGAAATTCCATTTTTCTCATTTAAATGGTTGAATTCCAATTATGGTGGGAATACCTCTTTCATCATTTAAATTTATATATGCAAAAAGATAAATTTAACTAAATTTTCTCTTAAAAATTAAATAAAATTTTCTGTTAATTCCTTTACACTAGAAATTCCATTTTTCTCATTTAAATGGTTAAATTCTAATTATGGTGGGAATTCCTTTTTCATCAATTAAATTTATCTATTCAGAAAGATAAATTCAACTAAAATCTTTCTTTAATTTTTAAGTAAAATATAAATTATTTTAGTATTCCAAATTTTCTCTTACTTCATTGGAATACTTCATTGGAATACATAGATTTCCATTGTCATGGGAATTTCTCTTTTATCATAAAAATTAATTGCTAGAAATTTCTCTTTTTCCTAATTAACTAGTTATGCATAAACATAAAAATCAAAATTTTCATGGTTATGATGAGAATTATTCAATTAATCTAGGATGATCAATCCTAGATTATGGTAGGAAGTCCTCTTTTCATATTATGTACAAAAATGATTTATGTGTTAATTTTTTAAAAATTTTACGCTCCGTTGTTTTAAATAATTTTGAAAGCATAAAGTTTTAATAATACAATATGATAGAATGACTATCATTAGGATCAATATCCAATTATGGACTTGATTCCTAAGTTTTTCATAAATTAAGTAGCATGAAAGCATTAAAAAGCCACTTCTTTGGCCTCTAATTTGACAAGCATAGAAATTACTTTTAGATTTGAGAATTGCTTCATTAGAAGCATCATTTTAATCTAGAAAAGGTCATAGGAATGACCATTCTTTGGGGGAGAGAAAGATATGCTTAAAAAATATTTTAATTTAAGCATAAATATAAAATTTATAAGATTTATCTCACTAAAATTCATTAGAGAGTTCCAATTGCATTAAAGAACCATTGAATTAAATGCTTCTCAAGCTTGAGAGGGGTTGAGAAGTGAGAAACATTTTGAGGTTTAAAAAAAGACCATAAACCACACTTTACCTCTTAATTTGCTTGATTCTTTAGTCAATGGAGAGGCCCCCAACCAATCAATTGGTTTGGTATGTTGATGAAGAATCCAAGGAAGGTTGGGGAGAGAGAGAAGCTCCAATCTCTTCAATTTGTAGAGGAGTTTTTTAGAGGATAATAGAAAATAAGCTTAACTTAGAGTAATACCGGCATAGTTTAGTTCACAGATGAGAATACAAAAGAATGAGGGTCTATTTATAGGTGAGGGAGGCCACTAAATGAGTCCAACTAAGTTCTAGAATTTTCCAGCTTTAGTTTGGCTGAATTTGGACAAGATTTGGACCAGTTTGGCTTCCTTTTTGATTTGGTTTGATCCAGGAGAGAGGAGAGAAAAAATATCCTATTATTTTTTAATTTAAAAATCCTCCACACATGTGAAATAGGTGCCTTGTTAAAGGCCCCCCTTTTTCTTACCAAGGTGTCAAAAATAAATGATTACTCCAACATATCTTATTTTTTTTAGTAATATTACATAATTTTTAACTAATAAATCTTGTACTCTGTCAACTCTTCATCTTATGTGGGCATTTACTCATTTTTGGGTATTTTCTTTTATTCATTGGATTTATCTCATCCCAAAACTTGGATTATTCTTATTGGTCCATAGGAACCTTAATTGGACTATAATCCAAATATTTTAGAAAATCTTGACCCTTAGGCTAAGGTAAATCATTTTTAATTAATTCTAATTGCATCTTTTAAAATTTATTTTGATTTTCTATTTCAGGAAAACATATTCTTGATATTTGTAGAATTTATATGTCTAAAAATATCTCAATATTGATTTACCACTCTTTAGAAATTTTTATCTCACTAGAAAAAACAAGGAAAAATAATATTTTCTTGTATTCAGAAACAAGGAATGATTACAGGGTAATGAAGTAAAGGTTTATTCATTATTCAGGCTGAGGAGGAATCTTACATCCTCTCCCACTTGAAAAACGAGAGATGTCCTCAAATCACAAAGTGGGGGTAATCCTTCGCCAACTCTTCTTCTTTCTCCCAGGTGGCGTCTTCTAGAGGGAAGAACTTCCACTTTACTAAGAATTCTCCGAGGGCTTTGCTCCTGAGAATCTTCTCCCGAATGTCAAGGATTTCCTCAGGTTAGAGTACCACTCGCCTCAATTGTTCATCATCAAGCATGTGACTTGTGCTGGGTATATATTTCTTAAGCAAACTGACATGGAATACATCATGTATCTTGAGATGGGGAGGTAGAAGAAGTTTGTAGGCTAGATCGCCCACTTTCTTTATGATAGCATAAGGCCCACAGTATCTGGGAGAGAGCTTCTTGTACTTCTCGAAGGATAAAGAACTTCGCATATTGCTTTTGCTTGTCTTGGGCTGTTTTTGCTTGTCTTGGGCTACCTTTATATCTTTATGGATTGATTGCATTTGCTGGTCCATGTCATCAAGCATTTGTCTGGACATTTTGACTCTGATCAATGGATCAGACCAAGTCAACGGTGTAAGGAAATCTTGTCCATACAAAGATTTGAAAGGACTCATCCTAATGCTTCGATGATAAGAACCATTGTAAGCAAATTCAACCAGATGCAAATGGCTTAACCACTTCTTGGGTTCCTTGCCGCAGTGCGACGGAAGGATATCTTCAATTACCTGATTTGCTTTTTCAGTCTAGCCATTAGTTTCGGGGTGATAGGCTGTGTTGAGATCCAAGAAAGTTCCTACTGCTTCAAAGAATGTAGTCCAAAATTTTGATGTGAATTTGGGATCTCTGTCACTTACTATCCTCCTGGGTAAACCATGCAATCTGAAGATCTCCTTAAGAAAAACTCTGGCAACATCCACTGCTGCAGAGTATGTTTCTTTCACTCGAATTAGATGGGCAACTTTGGTTAGCATGTCAACTACCACAAAAATGGAGTTGTAACCTGATTGTACTGAATGTAATCCAGTGACAAAGTCCATACTGATACATTCCCACTTTATCTGTGGAATGTCTAGAGGCTGCAGTTTCCCTGGCATCTTGACTCTCTCTGCATTGTTTCTTTGACACATTAAGCATTTCCACACATGATCAAGTACATCCTTTTTGAGTCCTAGCAAAAAGAAGCTTTTCTTCACAAACATATAGGTTTTTATAAATCTTGGATGTCCAGCTATTAGGCTACCATTGGATTCTCTCAGAATTCTTCCCTTTATTCCCTCATCATTGGGAATACATAGCCAATTATTATAATACAGGCATCCTTCATCCAATTTGTACCCAAGAACTTTACTCATTTCCTGAGGAGTCTTACTTTCCTACATTAGAAGGGTAGCAATAGGGGAGGCAAAGAATTTGTCCTGCATGATTTTCTCCTTTGCTTCATTGATCAATGGATTTGACACCACTGTAATTGCAAGCAAAGAGGCTTTTCTGCTGAGCGCATCTGCAACCACATTTTCTTTCCCGACCGATACTTAATTTCAAAATCAAATTCTTGCAAGGTCTGCATCCATCTCCTTTGAGGCATGTTGAGATCCGTTTGGGTGAAGGTCCACTTTAGACTTTGATGATCTATCAAATCAAGGTGAACCTTTGTCCCAAAAGATAATGTATCCACAACTTCAGAGCATAGACTACTAAGAGTAACTCCAAGCCATGGACGACATAATTTCTCTCAAGTGTTCTGAGTTTTCTAGATTCATAGGCCACTGCATGACCTTTGTGCATAAGAGCATCGCCTAAGGCAAACCCACTAGCATCAGTAACCACCTCGATGGGTTTGGTAAAATCTGGCAGTTTAAGGACATGGTTGGTTACTAAGGCTATCTTAAGGACATGGTTGGTTACTAAGGCTATCTTAAGTTTATCAAAAGCACTTTGACACATTGCAGTCCACTAAAAAAGTATACGCTTCTTGAGAAGGTTGGTTAAAGGGGATGCTATCTGAGCATACCTAGGTCTAAAGATCCTATACCATCCGCCCTAGGAATCCTCTGACTTCCTTTACTATCTTGGGTTCTGGCCATTCTACTACTGCTTGGATCTTTGCAGGGCCAGGAGAAATCCCATCCTTTGACACTATGAATCCTAAGTATTTTACCTAGTCAACAGAGAAAGAACACTTGCTCTTCTTTGCAAAGAGTTGGTGTTTCCTTAGGACTTCCAAGACCTTGCGCACATGATCTTCATGATCTGCAGCATTCTTTGAGTATACCAAGATATCATCTAAGAAGACAAGAACAAAATCATCCAAGTATTCTCTGAGAATATTCTACATGAGACGATTGAATGTCGCCAGGGCATTAGTCAATCCAAACGGCATGACTGTGAACTCATAATGCCCATAACAAGTATTGAATGTTGTCTTTAGGATGTCCTGCTCTTTGATTCTGATTTGGTGGTACCCGGATTTGAGATCTATCTTTGTGAACATTTGGTCCCACTTAATCAATCCAGAAGTTCATCAATCCTAGGAATAGGATACTTAATTTTAATTGTTAATTGATTCAACCCTCTGTAGTAGTCAATACAGAGTCTTAACGTTCCATCTTTCTTCTTTTGAAAGAGAATGGGCGCACCCCAAAGTGAGACACTGGGTCTGACGAATCCCTTCTCTAATAGTTGTCGTAACTGCTCCTTATATGGCTTCAGGGACTGGCATTTTGTATGCACGCTGGGCTATCGGCTGAGCTCCGGCGGGGGTTAATTCGATCTCATGATCTTCTTCACGAGATGGAGGCATCTCAGTCATCTCTTCAGGAAACACATCTGCATACTCACTTAACCACTCTGGTTCTTTAGCCTTGCATTTTATGTCTACTGGATCCATTTTAACGACATACACAGCTTGTGTCTTTCTAAGCCCTTTTAATAATTTAGCAACCTTGACTAATTGCAGCACTGGGGATCCAGAAATTCTAATTCCTTGAACTTTATTCCCATGAAGGTCTAGGAAAGAGATGGTTCCTTTGTGACAATGAATGTAAGCCTGATTCTTTTGGAGCCAATCCATTCCAAGGATTCCATCATAGATTCCCAAGGGTAGGACTCTAAACTAGCACTCTGTTACATTCCCATCTACGCTAAACTGAATAAGTTCAGTCTGAAGGTGTGTGAAAAGAATCTTTCCATTGGCCAATTCCACTTGCATAGGTTTCCCTGATTTTTTTATTTAGGACTAATTTACGCAGACATCCTGGGGAAATAAAAGAATGAGTACTGCCTCAATCAATCAAAAGCTTGAATTGCTTACCCTGGTACTCTGCTGGAGTATAGAGGACTGAGAATTGATGGTTATTCCCCTGATGCTCTATTGCTGCATAGATTTGTCCTTTCTCTTCCTCCACTTCTTCAGCAATAGTGATGGCTCTGGCTACTGCAGTCTGAGGCGGAACTCTCTCTCTTTGATTGTTCCAATTCTAGGAGGGAGTTCGGAGACTGCTTTGCATGGAGGCTGCAAGAAGCTGAGCTGGCACTCTTTTGGGGTTGCCTTGATTCTAGCACGGGGGACCCTGATGGACTGATATGAAGGAGTCTGTCTTTTTGAATTCTGGGTCCCTGGCTTCCTTGGCCCACACAAAGAGATGGGCAATCCTTGATCTGGTTTCTAAATCCCTCACATCCGAAGCATTGGTTCTTGCTTCGAAGCTCTTCCCTTTGCATTCTTGAGAGAGCTAGAGTTCCTGAGAATGTACTTCAAGGGAAAGGTCTTCCTTCATTCCTGAAGCTTCTCGTCTCCACATTTTGGTTGGGACCTTGGCTTTGGAGACGGAAGGTTGGAAGAACTCCTCGGTGTCTAAAATCTTTTGAAGAATGAGGGAGCTGGCTTTGGCGGAACTTTCACGATGAAGGCTTTGGCAAAGTCTTTTGCCATCCTGATAGCTTCTGCCATGGACACTCGCTTTGACGAGTGAGTCTAAGGGTTCGTTCATTCCTCAAATGAACCTGGCCATGAGTTGCTTTTCATCTAGAGGTGGTGAATATTTGAGTAGAAGAGCGAATGCCTGGTGATATTCTTCGATGGTTTTTCTCCCCTATTTTAGTTCTAAAAATTTGTTCATTTTGGTTTCTAAAAACTCGGGGGACAAAATCTCTTCCTCAAATAGGTTTTAAGGTCATTCCAAGACTGAGTATTTCTGTCTAGATGGTTGGTGTCACAATGGTTCCTCCATGCCATTTTGCTTCCCTCATTGTAGCCTCTCACGTCAAAATATTCTTCCATAGCTTCCACACCCATTTCTCCACAGCCTCGCACAGGTTCTCCCCTTCACCTTTGATGAAGGGTCTTGGCTGAGTTCTGTGAAGAGCCTTACGGACATCGGGGTCAAGCTCTTCATCTTCAGAGAGAGGGTCTGGCTGATGGCCACGGTTTCCTCGTCTCATGATTCTACCAAAAATGATATATTATTAAATTTTTATTTTGATATCGTCCACGAGATCCTAAGACTTAAGAGGTTCGAAAAACATTTTTTAAAACAAGATAAATGATCTTATTGGAGATCTATGACATATGTTCGGTAACAAATTTTTCTTTATCAGTTTGTCCATAAACAATCACTTACACAAAAAGGAAATTTTTCTCCAGAAAACATTTCTTTATTTATATAAAAGTTGCGATATGTACATAGAGCAGCTCGGCTCCAGAAATCAAAATTTCCGCGGGAGACGCATAAGACGACGGTATTGGGCCATAGCCATGCCCTGATACAAACGTTCCCTTACTGCCAAGGGAGTTACTCTCTTCTCCTTTTTAGGAATAAAGTGACTAAGGAGTCTATAGATTTGGCATGAAAGTTTGAAATTCCGAGGCTTGGAGTGATATACAATGACACCATGTATCACTTTCAGCTTCATCAGAATCATGGCCAAAGAGAGGTTCTGCCTCAGCATCGCACGCTGGTCGCAAGAGGCGTGGACAAACTGCCTTGCAAACCACTTGTGCTGTCATCTCTCTACTGGGTCAAGAAAATATAGATCCTCGAAATGGCATGCGAGTCTTGCTCGGCTCGTTCGAGTTGTTGCAAGAGGCGTGGACAAACTGCCTTGCAAACCACTTGTGCTGCCGTCTCTCCACTGGGTCTTGCTCGAAATGGCGTGCGAGTCTTGCTCGGCTCGTTCGAGTTGTTGCAAGAGGCGTGGACAAACTGCCTTGCAAACCACTTGTGCTGCCGTCTCTCCACTGGGTCAGGAAAATATAGATCCTCGAAATGGCGTGCGAGTCTTGCTCGGCTCGTTCGAGTTGTAGCGGAAGAGATGAGATGCTCAAAGGCGAACGCAGTCATGTCTTGTTACTGGGTGAGGTCGAGAACACCAGATAAGTATGGAACTTCCATCTAAAAAAATAATTTTTAATCAAAGAAATTTGAAAATGCTTATGGGCTTTTTGCGAGTTTTTATTGATAAGAATTTGCTTATCCTTATTAGCTTTCAACAAAGCTCTGATACCAGTTGTGAGATCCCCCCTCCGAGGCTTCGACGACGGAAGCAGCGTCGACCTCCCGCGTGGGGCGGGGATCCACACTCAGGGCCTCGCCCCACCATGGTTGTCGGGGAGGATAGGCTAGCCCAGGCGGTTCCTCCGTCGAAAACCGGGCCCGAAAAGACTCCCCTCGCCTGGAAGGCACAGGCGATTCTGCCAACAAGGAAAAAATCTTTTAACGGAGGAATTTTTCTAACGAGTCAAAGTCTTAACTAGTTAAAGTGATATGATCAAACGTGAAGTCACATGGTCAGATCAAGAAGAGACCAAAAATTAATTCAAATCCATCTTTTCTTAAATATCATAAAAATTCTTCTTTTAAATAAATACCAATTACCTATTTTTTTGAATAAACTTAAAATCCCTCTTTTTGTCATTTAATGAGTGCAATCCAATTATCATGAGAACTCCTCTTTTACCACAAATTAAATCTATCTAAAATTCTCTTAAAAATTACATAAAATATCCATTAATTCCATTAAGCTAGATATTCCACTTTTCTCATTCAAATGATTGAATTCCAAATATGGTGGGAAATCCTTTTTCATCATTTAAATTTATCTATGCAAAAAGTTAAATGTAACTAAATTCTCTCTAAAAAATTAAATAAAAATCTCCATTAATTGCTTTACACTAGAAACTCCATTTTCTCATTGAAATGGTTGAATTCCAATTATGGTGGGAATTCCTCTTTTATCATTTAAATTTATCTATGCAAAAAGATAAATTTAACTAAATGTTCTCTTAAAAATTAAATAAAAATCTCTATTAATTCCTTTACATTGGAAATTCCATTTTTCTCATTTAAATGGTTGAACTCCAATTATGGTGGGAATTCCTCTTTCATCATTTAAATTTATCCATGCAAAAAGATAAATTGAATTGAATTTTCTCTTAAAAATTAAATAAAAATCTCCATTAACTCCTTTACACTAGAAATTCCATTTTTCTCATTTAAATAGTTGAATTTCAATTATGGTGGAAACTCCTCTTTCATCATTTAAATTTATCTATGCAAAAAGATAAATTTAACTAAAATCCTTCTTTAATTTTTAAATAAAATATACATTATTTTAGTATTCCAATTTTTCTCTTACTTCATTGGAGTACATGGATTTTAATTGTCATGGGAATTTCTCTTTTATCATAAAAATAAATTACTAGAAATTCCTCTTTTTTCTAATTAACTAATTATGCGTAAACATAAAAATCAAAATTTCCATGGTTATGATGAGAATTATTCAATTAATCTAGGATGATTAATCCTAGAATATGGTAGGAAGTCCTCTTTTCATATTATGTACGAAAATGATTTATGTGTTAATTTTTTTAAAAATTTACCATAGCTCCGCTGCTATTACTGATAATTTTCAATAATTTTAAAAGCATAAAGTTTTAATAATACAATATGATAGAATGACTATCATTAGGATCAATATTCAATTATGGACTTGATTTCTAAGTTTTTCATAAATTAACTAGCATGAAGCATTAAAAAGCCACTGTTTGGCCTCTAATTTGACAAGCATAAAAATTACTTTTAGATTTGAGAATTGCTTCATGAGAAGCATCATTTGAATATAGAATAGGTCATAGGAATGACCATTCTTTGGGGGAGAAAGAGATATGCTTTAAAAATATTTTAATTTAAGCATAAATGTAAAATTTGTAAGATTAAAATTCATTAGAGAGTTCCAATTGCATTAAAGAGCCATTCAATTGAATGCTTCTCAAGCTTGAGAGGGGTTGAGAAGTGAGAAAGATTTTGAGATTAAAAAAAAAGACCATAAACAACACTTTACCTCTTAATTTGCTTGATTCTTTAGTTAATGGAGAGGCCCCCAACCAATCAATTGGTTTGGTATGTTGATGAAGACTCCAAGGAAGGTTGAAGAGAGAGAGAAGCTCCAATCTCTTCAATTTATAGAGGATTTTTTTAGAGGATAATAGAAAATAAGCTTAACTTGGAGTAATACCGGCATAGTTTAGTTCACAGATGAGGATACAAAAGAATGAGGGTCTATTTATAGGTGAGGGAGGCCACTAACTAAGTCCAACTAAGTTCTGAAAATTTCTAACTTCAATTTGTTTGGCTGAATTTGGACAAGTTTTGAAGTAGTTTGGCTCCCTTTTTGATTTGGTTTGATCCAGGAGAGAGGAGAGAAAAAATATCCTATTATTTTTGAGTTTAAGATTCCTCCACACATGTGAAATACGTAATTTTTAACTAATAAATCTTGTACTCAGTCAACTCTTCATCTTATGTGGGCATTTTCTCATTTTTGGGTATTTTCTTTTATTCATTGGATTTATGTCATCCCAACACTTGGATTAATCTTATTGGTCCATAGGAACCTTAATTGGACTATAATCTAAATTTTTTAGAAAATCTTGACCCTTTGGCTAAGGTCTTCTAAATCATTTTTCATTAATTCCAATTGCACCTTACAAAATTTATTTTGATTTTCTGTTCTAAGGAAATATATTCTTGATATTTGTAGAATTTATATGTCTAAAAATATCTCAATATTGATTTACCACTCTATAGAAATTTTTATCTCACTAGGCAAAATAAGGAAAAATAATATTTTCTTGTATTCAAAAATAGGGAATGATTACAAGGTAATGAAGTAAAGGCTTATTCATTATTTAGGCTGAGGAAGAATCTTACAATGGGATGGTTGATTATAAGTCAATCTCGGTTATGCATGCATTAAACGTTATGCTACGTAAGCCTATGCTCAAGGCTTATGCATAAGCCTATTCTCAAGGCTTATGCATAAGCCTATGCTTCAGAGGCTTATGGATAAGCCTATGCTTAAGGTTTATGCATAAGCTCAAGCATTATGCTCAAGATCTATGCGTAAGGCTTAAGCTTAGGCAAAGAAATTGAAGCTTACACATAGAGCTTCAAGATTATGCAAAGAGATTGAAGCTTCAAGCTATGTATAAGGCTTAAGCTTATGCAAAGAGTTTATTCTTTTTAATGTGGAGTGTTATGCATGCATGGAGTTTAAATGTGTTAAATTTCTATGCTATGCATCGATGGATCCTCTCACATATTAGATCATACATAGGCACCATGCATGCATGCATAGATCTTTTCTCATAAATGTGTTACTAATCACTTTTTCTCATGTTATGTTTTGTAGGTCTTGCATTGTTGTCCTCTCGTTCGGCTTGACATTGTTGTCCTCTCCTTCGGCTTGACATTGTTGTGAGGTAAGCTCTCTTATTCATGTAATTGTTTAGGATTTACCATATTTCATTCACCTTAAGCCTTAAGGAAGCTTGTACATAAGCCTCATGAATAAATCTCTATGCATAGGGCTTATGCATAAAGATATGGGACATTATTTTAGGCCATGTAGAATGCTGGTTAAGTCAAGTAAGGAATGGTTATCTCGAAGTAGGTGGTTATAGTGGAGGGGGGAGCACTTGATCTTTTCACTATCCTTCTCTTGTAAAAGAGAAGTTTGCCTTTGGCTTTAATAGTGGGGCGCGTGTGGAAAGTACTCAGAAGCTATCATCCAAAAGGGGCACTGTCCACCCTGCTTGTCTAAGGAGTATTGTCGAAGGCCTCAACAATGTATTAATATCACATCATGCCTCTTTTGTTTAAGCTTTAAGCATTCTTCTATTAAAGCATTCTTGTGTTGTTGCCTCTTTTTGCAGCTCTTTCACTAAGCTTTAAGCATTTTTCTATTAGAGCATTCTTGTGTAGTTGCCTCTTTTTACTCTCTTTCGGCTTCACATAAGAGCGGTAAGATCTCTTCTTCTTTTGATTACTTACTATATGTTTTTCCTTTATTGCACCCTTGGGTGCTAGGTTTAGGTTTAGCTTAGGTTTACCTCTATGCATAGGCGGCTTATGTGTAGGGCTTATGCATAAATCTCTATGCATGCACGAAATCTCTATGCATGCATGCATTAAGCTCTATGCATACAGCTCTATGCATGCATTAAGCTCTATGCATACAGCTCTTAATCTATCACTACAAGGGATCGGGCTCATACCCGCGCTCCTAGCCACTAAAAATGACTTGTGAAAAAAAGTAGCGGGCCTGTGTATTAGCGCGTGTATCCTTGCGGCCAGAGACATGCGTGTAAAAGCACGTGTACAGGAATCGTCAGATGCGCTGATACACGAGTGTATACACGCGTTCTGTCACTCAGCTAACGCTTAGACGCGCTGATACGAGGGTGTATACACACGTTTTATCATTTTAGCTGCGCTTATACACGTGTGTTTCACAAATTTGATGCATCTATACACGCATCTATACGCGCATATTTCACAGATTTGATGCATTTATACACGTGACTATTTGTAGAGTTGACGCATCTATACACGTGACCAGAGAGCAAAAAAAAATATCTAGAGAGTGCTAGTTGGTACCTGAATGCTGTTCCAGCATTCCAACACCCAATAACACTCTCTAGATATTTTTTTTGGGTGCATTGGACCATCCACGAGGAAGATTTAAAACAAGAACGACATGAATGCATACATTGTCAATACACGATTCAAGACAGACATGAATGCAATACTATCGATTCACGATTCAATATTACTATCAAAATTTTATGTGTACACATATATACAAGGGAGTCCATATGTCGAAGTAGCCCATGGCTTCAGTTACAAAAATATATATACAACCACATCCTCAATATGGAATGTGATACTATAAATCTGAGTACTACTCAGACCCAGATGATGACTCGGTGCTCCCTCCATGATCAGATGAGCTCACATCAGTCGGAATGTCCGATGAGTAGTGCTCACGTCCACCCTTTGCAGTGGCGGCGGGTGGATCATCAGCAGCTTGTGCCTGTTCAAGTAATATATAGTATATAAGTATATATATATGTAATTTAATAAACCAAAATCATTCGTTTAGAGTTTTCAAGTACCTGTCGACCGTATGGTCTCATGGCCATCTCAAACTGCGCGTCCGTAATACGTCCCTCGGCTCTGAAGAGGGCCCACGTGTCACGTCTACTATGCCGGCGAGCATACCCAGTATCGTGGGCTGTGGGCTTCCTCCCCGTAACCCATCGCTGTATCATAATCAACACAATTTGTAAGATTAAAACAATCATAGAATCAATGAATTAAGTAAACAATCAAATAAAGTGGCAAGATACTTACGAACTCTGCCTCCCATGACTCGATGCCGCCAGATCCGAAATGCGAAGATCCAATGGTCTCCATCTGGATCCATCGTGCCTCCACATGCTGCCTGCTCTTCACGCCACCCTCTGCTCGTTTCTTTGCCTTCTTCCACTCGCGTTTGTGTGCAGTTGGCAGGTTTCTCGGCAGGATAGCCACCCGCAGCTACATTTAGCCCATCATCGTACGCGAGTTTCTTAAGGTGAGATCTTTTATTACTTAAGATCTCCCTTATTCGCGTCCTTCTCCATATATCCGAGAATGTCGCATGTGGGGGATTGGGGTATCGACAATGTACAACCTCTATCACCTCCCCAACTAATCGGCTATTTTGATCTTTAAATCTAATAAAATAATTTCTATACAAGTTTGATACTACCCCACGCATGTACTCCATTACCTCTTTCCCCCTCACATCCATCACTATCCTGCCTCTATCCGTCACATCATAGCAAATCACTCCCTCCACCTCTCTCATCTCCTCCTCATCCTCACTGTCTCCTCTAACTCTTCTCCCTCTATCTCCTCTCTCACCGCGTGACCTACTACCTCCCCCACCAAAGCACCCGCCACATCCTCCACTCCCACTCTTCCTACTGCTACTGCGGGTGGAGTCACGTTTGGGGGATTTTCTATGTGACGGTGGCTGTGAGCCCTGACATGACGGTGGTTGTGAGCCCTGACGTGATTGTGGCTGTGAGCCCTGACGTGACGGTGCTTTTAGGAGGGTGTGCGTGAGTGTGTCTGGGATGAGGTATGTCTCCTCGGTGGGCATGGAAGAGGAGAAGTTGCATGCCGTCTCGTCGGACTCGCAGGCATAGATGGCAGTGGAGTGCCCTGGATACTCGCGGGCGGGGTATAGATACTAGGCATGGAAGGAGGGGGATGGGCATACATGTACTCTGTAAGCTCAACTTGACCACGATGGCACCCAAAATGATTTAGCATCTCCATCAGCCAATTGCTGTATGCAAATGGATCGGATGAAGAACCTAGAATATCCATAAAGAATTTACAAAAATAAAAGTATATACATGATTGCATCAAAGCACAAATGCAAGCTAGCACATATGATTTTTCACCCATCAAATTGACATCACTATCTAGAGAATTCACATCTTCAACAACACTCAGAACTATAGAGTTATCCTCCTACAACTCTTTAAAAACTACATCACTATCACCACAACATCCATCTTGTGTGGTTATCTTCAAAGGTTACACACACATTATTGCATGCATGGTCACCATCCTCATGTACATCATGGGCTGTCTCTTGACTCACATTGAGAGATAAGTCATCATGATAGCATACTAGCTTGTATTCATCATATAAGCCATAGTTCACCTCCACATTAGTACCAAGTGAATCAGCACAAACACAAATACCATCATCCAAGCCACCTATCAGCTCTAAGACCATAGTATGGGTGAAACACAGTCGCGTGTATACACCCGTCCAAAAATGCGTGTATACACCCGTCCAAAAACGCGTGTATATGCGCGTGAATGCTTGTGCAGACAAGATACACGCAGATATACACGTGTTCTTACACGCGGCCTGTGAATTTTTTTTTGAAAGCGACCGACTGACCTCTAACAAATCGTCCTTATAAAAAGCCCACTATCGCCCCCTGTCACAATCGTTCACCAGATGCACCAGATGGCAACTAGAGAAGGAGAAGGACGGAGACAAACGCATAAAGGAAAGAGACAATAGCATAAACAAATGGAAGGAAAGAGACAGGACAAAGGACAAACTGACTCACCTCTGAAAAAGTGAGTCTTCTTTCTGGCTGGTTTCCTTCACCCATGTGTGCTCCTTGCACTTAGGTTTAGTGCTCTGTTGGAAGAGGCGGCGACAAAGGAGAGCAAATCTTGAGTTTGAAAATGTTTATTTGGAGAAGGCGGGTTATTTTTAGGTGTTGATAGGTCGTCGCTCGCGTGTAAAAATGCGTGTATTTTTTGCGTTTAAAATAAATCAGCCGCATTTATACACGCGATTTTTAGAATTTAGCCACGTTTATACACGTGATTTTCAGGAAATAGCCGCGTGGATGCACGCGATTTTTAGGATGTAGCCACGTTGATACATGCGATTTTGAGGATATAGCCGCGTTTATACATGCGATTTTTATAGTTTAATTGAAAACTGATTATGATTTTGTGTTTACTCTTCTGTACATAGGATGTCATCAACCTCCTCAAGCAGTTCTAGTGAGGATTAGACAATGCATCATCGTAATCGCGATGTGTGGTTGGGACAAAGGATCAAGTGTATGTGTAATCGATGTCAAGGATGCATTGTACGAGCACGTCGAATTACCTTGAATCACATCTCCATGTATGGAGAATGGAATCAAACAGGTTTAGAGGTGAGTAGATGTAAATTGATAGTATTCAAATGACTCATGGTATCCAAATTAAATTAATGGAGTTGTAATATATATACTCTAATTGAAGCAGGATGCAGTACCACACCCTAACATGGTGCCCTACGCGCGGCGAGAGCACGCAAAGCGTCGACGAGATGATGCTGGAGCTTCGAGATCTATTGTCAGAGATGAGTGGGAAAGGGATGACAATAGCCCTGCACCCCACGAAGTTGTGGAAGAGGAAGTGTTTGATGATATGGTGCGGTATCTTTTTAGGGATGATCCCAAAGGTATGGACGACGATGATATGGAACAAGAGCATCTTTACAAGGCTTCATCGACACCGGTTTTTGAAGGGTGCACATTCTCTATTTTACGTGCTTCACTTGAACTACTCAATATATAAACAGTTTATGGATGGAGCAATGCAAGTCTTGACGCATTATTGAAGTAAGCATTCTAACTTGTAAATTTGAATTAGTGGTTTAGGGTTTAGGACTAATTGATGATATTGGATGCAGGCTATTATCAAACATGCTTCCAAAGGGAAATAGACTACCCACCTCAAGAGACATAGCGAGGCGCTATGTGACATCTCTTGGAGGATTGGATTATGATCGCATACATGCATGCATCAATGATTGCATTCTCTTTCGTGGGACGCATAAGGAGGCTCGACATTGTCCCACTTGTGGAGAAGCAAGGTATAGAATAGATGTGAAGAGTTTTGATGTACCTCGTAAAGTCTTACGACACTTTCCTATAATTCCTCGCATCAAACACATGTTCAAGTGCAAATCCATAGCAGAGCTCATGTCATGACATTCCTCACATCGATCGGATGATGGTATGTGGTGAAGCAAGGTATAGAATAGATGTGAAGAGTTTTGATGTACCTCGTAAAGTCTTACGACACTTTCCTATAATTCCTCGCATCAAACACATGTTCCATAGCAGAGCTCATGTCATGACATTCCTCACATCGATCGGATGATGGTATGTGGAGAATTCCCGCAGACACTCCTGCTTGGAAGCATATTGAAGATGAGTGGCCCAGCTTTAAAACAGAGCCTAGAAACTTGAGACTTGGCCTAGGTATGGATGGAGTGAATCCATTTGGTTTCAAAAGCACCGCATACAGCATGTGGCCAGTTGTGTTGGTGAATTACAACCTTCCACCATCAATGGCAATCAAGAAGGGACATCTTATGTTATCCCTTTTAATTCCAGGGAAACATAAAGTCAAGCATATGGATGTTTATCTCGAACCGTTGATTGATGAGTTGGAGGAACTATGGAGAGGTGTTGCGGTGGTGGACATAAGTAGGCCTCCCTCCTCTCGACACTTCGACTTAAAAAACCTACCAACAATGATGTAAATGTCGAACGGTCATGCAGGCTCCTCATGAGTGTCAGCTCATGTTGATCTTGACATCTCAACACTCCCCCTCAAGCTCAACTCTAGCTCATGAACTCCAAGCATATCTCAAAATTTGCAGAACTTCTCAGCTCCCAAGGCCTTCGTGAAGGTGTCAGCGACCTGATCCTGTGTGCTGACGTAGGCCAAGTTTATGTCGCTTATACCAAGACTCTCTTCTCCCTGATGAAGTGGTAATGTACCTCAATGTGTTTTGTCCACACATGGAAAATTGGGTTCTTGGTCAACTGTATACTGCTAAGATTGTCATCACAATATATGACAACCTTTCTCTCCACATGTAACCTTTCTCTCCACATGTAACCCTAAATCAGTAAGTAGCTTGCGTAACCAAGCTACCTCACATGCTACCACCACAGCTCCTCTATACTCTGTCTCTCTACTCGACAAGGCAATTGTGGGCTTCTTCTTGTTGCTCCATGTCACAGCAACACTCCCCAATGAAAACATAAATCCGCTCGTAGATCTCCTGTCTGAGATGCTACCTACCCAATCTGCATCTGTGTCACTTCTAGCTCTCTAATCTTATCATAAAGCTCTGAAATAGTTTTCTGAGATGTTAGTAAAGTTTCTTTCAGTTGATGTATTTGGACTGAGCACACAGAAGATGTAGAATATAATTTCATATAGTAACCATGCAGACCATCAAAACCATCTCCAACAAATCTAATCAAGACTTCATGAACATTTACAAATGGAGGAGGTTTACTAGTTGAAGGACCATTGGGATAAATAGTTCCATCCACCCACAAATCAATGTTCTTTCTTCCCTCGTCTTTGTCCAACAATGCTCGGTGATGAATACTTCTCCAAGATGAATAGACTGTGTAAGGGTATAATTGAAAAGAATAGAAGAGAAGAGAAGACATAGAGAGAGAGAGAGAGCGAGAGAGTGAAAGCGAGAAAAAGAGAGCACTCAAATGATGACGAGAGGAAAAAACGGACGTGTTTTGGAGGAAATATTTGTATAATAGATGTTTCAAAAGTTCAAATAACACTGATAATAATAACAATTGAAAAATACCTCTGACATGATTTAAGGAATGGTAGGATTTATTGTGTCTGTCTCTTAAATTCACCAAAAGTGCCTCTGAAAACGGCCAAATTTGGAAGTCTCATTCTACTAAAACCTCAACTAATTAGTGTTTTAATCAAAACCTTAAAGGGCCCTTTTTTTCGTTTTTTGGTCTTAATGAAACCAAATTGTGGCAAAGAGCTTGACAAGAACAACTTCCATTCTTGGAGGTTTATATTGACAAATTTTCTGATGGGAAAAGGTTACTAGGACTACATTGAAGGTAAACATGAGGAGGCACCGGAGATACCAGAGAATAATCCAACTGCTCTACAGATGTAAAAGAGTTTAAGGATTGGAATCAAGGAGCAAGGAAAGTCATGTATTGGCTATTAGTATACAGGACATCATGATTGAGCATATACAAGATGCCAAGTCACCTAGGGAGGCATGGGAGACCTTGGTGAGGCTGTATGAAACTAACACCAAGGCACGAAAGATTTAGTTGAAGAATGAGCTTCGTATTGTGGAGAAGAAGAATATTTCTGTGAATGATTATGCCTTGAAGATCAAGGGAATTGTGGAATCCCTTACATCAATTGGTGTTTCTCTTGATGATGATGATAAGGTGGAAGCATGTCTATGTGGTCTCTCGGGCCAAAATACAAGGCATTTAAGACGTCTATTAAAACTCCGGAGAACATTCCCAACTTCACAGATTTGGTATCAATGCTGATCATTGAAGAGAAGACCTTGGGTGAAGATCAAACCTTGGGTGAAGATCAATACTCTTCACAAAAAAAAAATAGTTCAGAGCAGTAGGCCTTCTACACAAGTGCAGGTAGAGGACGAGGTAGAGGTTGTGGATGTGGCCAAGGTGGTGGCCGAACAGGTAATCAGAATTATGGTCAGTAGCAGCAACAGTCCTAGGATTCACAACAACAACAACACAGAGGTGGAAGAGGCAAGTTTAGAGGCAGGGGGATTCAACAAGTTTAGAGGCAGGGGGATTCAACAAGGTTGTGGTAATTGGCAAAGACAACATAACGATACAGGAGGGTGTTTTTATTGTGCCTAGACATGTGCATGCAGATTGCTATAAGAAGTAGAGTGACATGCGAAATGGAAAAGTGCATCAAAACAACTATGAATCCTCTAGCAAAAATAATGAGGACAATGAGAGGTTGTTTGTTATGCAACATGTGGTTAATGCTATGTCTGGAAATGATTTAGTAGCATGTCAGGATGATGTATGGTATGTTGATTCAGGTGTTTCAAACCACATGACATGTCATGGTGAGTGGTTCAAGGAAATGAAGAGTCTTGAAAGACTAGGTTTTGTTGAAATAGGGGATGGCACTACTCATCCAATTGCCCATGTCAGAGATGTGCCATTGTCTATGCAGGATGGTAAGGTGAAGTACCTTGCAAATGTATTTCATGTTTTGAACATTACAAAGAATCTGGTTTCATTGGCTAAATTGGGATCAATCACCCCACCATTAATCATAAGCCTAGAAACTGTATGTTGTGGCTAATAGTATAAATCAAAGAAGACATGCGAGTGTAGATGATTGAGGAGGGTTTGCAAGTTTGATTTAACCCTAATGGCTGCTATGTAGAAGACTTAAAAGATAAGTATAGGTTGGTTGCAAAAGGCAATAGAGTGGGTGGAATGTTTACATTGAATGTAATTGGCATAAGAGAATTGGGCATGTACATTTTCAAAGAATAAAGTCTACATGACTAAATAAATTATGACAGGCCTACCTAAGTTTAAAAATGAAGGTATGTAGAAAGTTTGTGAAGCATGTCAATTTGGAAAGCAAACAAAACATGTATTTCCATGACCGAAATCTGAGTAGGAATGTACTAGATGTGCATTTAGATGTATGGGGTCCTGCGAAGACTATGTATATGGGTGGCTACTGTAGAGCGGTTCATGAGCTTGAAAAAAGGTTGCTCAGCATCTCTAAAGAGCACATCTGGATCTACACAGCCCACTGCCAGGGCTCTGGAGTTGAGTGGCTGTGGGAATGCATATGGACCATCAGAATGAGCTGAAGGACGTGAGGATTTATACGTATGATCAGTGGGTTGCATTTGAAATGACAACCTTCTCCTTCATTGATATTTCTGCCTGGAGGTGCTCAGGTAATCAGAATCAGAACCTGGGGTACCTTGAGAAGTGTCCCTGATCCTATCATTCTAATAGGCGATTTCAATATGGTGGATTCCAAAAATGACAGGTTAAGAGGTTTGGGTCAAGTCATAAAAGGCCGAGCAATATAGTGCTCATAGAGTACTACCGATCAACAAATGTGTTAACACAATGTCAATCCGAGAACTCGACCCGATTAGTGCATGAAGGCTTATCCCATGAGGGAGAGCTCACATACACAAACCACCACTTGACGATTCAACCATTCAACACCTCAATCAATCTCTCAATCCCTTAAATCCACTACACTAATCAAGAGAACAAGCAATGCATAGCAATCTCTTAATCCCATTCAAACATTGATTAAATCTTAGCTTTCCCTAATGCCTGCAAACCCATAAGCGTGCATCTACTAACCCACAAGCTTAAGCAAGCATAGAATGTAACATTCATAAACCCACAAGCTCATAGAGAGAGTCTATCCATGAATAACTCATTGCCAATGAAGTGGGCAAGAGCTTGCATCAATGGAGACTACACACACACACACATACTACAAGCATGCAGCATACACAAGAGAAAGAAAGAAGCATTCAACTAACCATAGATTAATCTACTTCAATGATGCTAAAACAGATTAAGAGAATGAAGTGGAGCTATACTCATTGGATCTTGATGCTCATTAGAGTACAATAGAGAGAGAGTTAGAGAGTTGCCATAGCTTGAGAGCTCAAGAGCTTCAGTCAATAGCTTATGAGAATGGCCAAAAACGTCTACTTTCTTTAGCTAACATCTCTTTTGTAGAGATGTCACTAACCCTAACCCTAGGCCTCTTTCACACATGGGCGGACAAACCTATAAGTGAGCCTTGCTTAATACACTTAGAACTCTCATTTAGAACCCACATTGCCCTAAAACGATTTACATTGCACTTCGGCACAAAAATATGGAAAAATTATGTGCGTCTTTATGTTCCCATGGCTACAATCCCGCTCTCTCGCATTAATTGCTTCCGGCCTCCTTCCATAATCCGTGTTCTCGTGGAAAATTCCCCCCTTCCTAGATCGCGCACGTCCTCGGGCGCAGTAGAAGCAAAAGCTGCAAAAAACAATGGAAGACAAGTAAAGCCTTTTATTGAAAAAAAAACCAGCAATGACAATCTCACACGTGAGCATGCAAGTGAAAGGCCGATTAGAGTTTTAAAGAGTGCTACAAGAAGTGAGTAAAGGCTAGTCAAAGTGAGACTAAGTGGTAGATAGTGCTATGGAAAGGCAAGTGTGCTTGTACACCACAGGTTATGACCGCAGTCTCAATGTCCTACAAGTGTTTAAGTTATTCCTAAGTGGCAACCCTACTAAATATGAGCGATGGTGATTGGACCTTTCTTTCTTTCTTTTTTTCTCTTTTTTTTTTTGGTGTGTGTGTATATGTGTGTGTGTGTGTAAAATATGATAAAGAGGAAGGTTCCATCCCAATGAGACCCAAGCAATGGCCAAGAAAACTCCGCCAAGAGAATCTAAAGGCCGCTAAGTATCTTAAGGGCGACAGACTCTTTTCTTTCTTTTTGACATAAGGAGTAGCATATGAGATTGGGAAATCCTTATTATGTTCTCCCGATTGAGCCAAAATACATCCAATTGCAAAGTTTGAAGCATCAATATGGACATGAAAGATTTGGTTCCAATCTGGTGCTGGTAAGATGGGTGCAGTCACTAATGCTTGCTTCAACTTTTCAAAGGATTCCTCACACTCGTCAGTCCAATTAAACTTTACAAGAAGAGCATATAATGGTCTGGCTAGGACAGCGTACATGTAGATGAATCGATGATAATAGCCATAATGTCCCATGAATATTTGTACCCCTTTAGGGTTGATAGGCCGAGGTAATGAGACAATGACATCAATTTTATCCATATCTGTTGAAATCCCATTGCGAGAAACAATATGGCCCAAAATTTTCCCTTGTCTTACCATGAATTTGCACTTGTCAGGATTCAAGCATATACGATAAACTTGACACTTTTGAAACACAAGTCTGAGGTGTTCTATATGATCATCACGCTCTTGTGAGTGAACACATAAATCATCCATGAAGATCTCAAGAAATAGCCTAAGTTACTCCTTGAATACATGACTCATTAACCGCTGAAAGGTTGCTGGTGCATTTGTTAGACCAAATGGCATAACACGATAGGCAAAGATGCCATCTTCAGTAGTAGCAAAGGATGTCTTGTGTTGATCCTTTGGATCAATTGACACTTGATTGTAACCGGAGAATCCATCTAAGAAACTATATGCCTTTTTTCCTGCAACTCGTTCCAAAACATGATCCGTGATTGGAAGTGGGTAATGATCATGTACAGTAGTAGCTGCATTTACCTTCTTGAGGTTTACACATACTCAAAGTTTTTCATTTTTCTTGAGCACCACTACAATAGGGGAGACCCATTCAGTGTGTTCAATCTCATAGATAAATTTTACCTCTAAGAGCTTGTCTATTTCTTCTTTTATCTTTCGTGCAAAATTCTCATTGTAAGTATAAGGACGTTGCTTAGAAGGCTTTGCATCCTCTCGCAATGGAATTATATGTTGACATATGCTTGGATCAACTCCTTTGAGGTCTTTATAACTCCAAGCAAAAACATCGCGATACTCCTTTATTGTTTGGATTAATAACTTCTCCTCATCTAAGGACAAGTCTGTGGCAATCCACACATAGCGAGGCTCTTCTCCTGGCTTAGCGATATCAATTTTTTTTGCATCTTCTGGACCATCATATGAAACCCCTGGCATGCTTGGCTTTTGTCGCATGGGTTTTTGAAGAACAATCTTCCGATCTTGAAGAGTGTATTGTGTGAAGTTCGGGGGAACATTGAGACCTTGTTCTTGTCCACTTGAGTCATCACTAATTGAAGACCATGCGGTTTTGAGCTCTCTTTTGCAATCTTGCATCAGAGTTTTTTGTTCAACCGTTATCTTTGCACTTCCGACACTCTCTTTTGAATCGGTTTGAGACTTGAGTTTTTGTTTTGGTTTCTTCTTTTTTTTTTACAATTTTTGCACTAGTTTTTAGCTTTTCTCCTAGTTGGAATCCATCTGATCGTTTTACTTGGTCTTTGATACTATCTTGTGCTTGGACACAGTATAGATATCCACTTTCCTGATGAGAAGTGAGGTGGTGGTCGAGAGTGTTCATTCTTAAACTCCTCGTCTTCTTTTTGTATTCTCTCACATCATTCCCTCTCATCTTGTTTACGGATTCTCTTATGGCTCTTACAGCATTTATGTTTAGGTCAGCTTCGAGGGATCTCTACTTGAACCTCCCTTCCTCTCAAGAGTAGGCATGCCTTTCCTAACTCTTTCTCGGGGATTATCACATCATCATCCAAATCAGAGTCCCATCCATCTTCCTTATCAGCATTATTAGCAGATTCGAGTGTTAAATCCTCCATTGAGACTTCCTCTACATGCAGTGCTGTTGTGGATGCATCCCCATAGTATAAATCATCTAGAAGGTCATGTGGTTGTACCATTCGTATAGGAATAATGTCATATCCATCTGAGTCACAAAATTGAATTGGCTTAGGTAAAGCACATGTCGATAATGTTGCAAGGACATGACTCCATTCTAGGGGATCAATTAAGTGCTCAGGGAAGGGTTGTGGAATGTATGCCTTATCTGATACACTTCGATTACCCTTAAGTCTCTCAGTGTTGAAATCCTTACAGGAGGCTCCACACATCCACAGATCTTCTCGCCCATCTGACAATGTAACTCTTGAGCCCTCAGATGAAGTAGAATCAAACTCATCTATTGGAGACCTTGTTACATCACGATATGAGTGATTCTTTAGGTTGACCCTTGTGATTGATGATTGAATCATGTCGGAGGTACAAATAATTGTATCACCAATCTTGAATCATTTGAAATTGTCGCATGAATGGTCTACCCAATATCACTCATAGTTTGGATGCTTTCCAAAATCCACTACTACAAATGTGTGCTCATATTCAATCCCACATGTGGTGACCAATATGTTCTCTAGCAGCCCAATGGGATGTTCTAAGCTTCAATCTGCTAGCTGCAAGCGCATCTTGGTACTCCTAATAGCTGGTTTGCCCCACTTTTTCCAAATGGACCTTGTCACAATGCCCACTCCTGCACCACTATCAAGTATTGCAATTGAAGATACTTTTCGCACTTCTAATGGGAGGGTAGCATTTCCCTGATCGTCCTCACAAAATTTTCCTACTTTGTTGATAGGAACTGGCATAACATGCTTTGTCTCAGGGTGTATAGTACAATGATGGTGACCCTTTTGTAGCAATACCTGCTCTGACAAACATGTGGCAATATCATTCCACAACTCAGGTCGAAGCTTTATCAAGCAAAGGTAAGGTACAAGCCACTGGTGCTGACAAAATAGCTTGCACGATACCCATATCCATCTCCTTTGTCAACTTTCTATGCCATGGAGGGTATCCTCAAGGTTTGAGAACAGTTCTCATATTCTCCCAAATAAGATGGTAAGGTTTTCATTGTATGCTTACTTCTAGGAGAAACAATTGTTTGAACTTCCTCCTCGATGCTTGGGCGTCTAAAGTTATTCTCTGTGCCCCTGGTAAAATCCACTTCAGAGAATGGAGGTGAAATAATAGAGGACATATTCTCATTAACTTTCTCATGAACTGCTGCCGACGTCTCATTTGCCATGTCCTCGTTAGCATCAATAACTTCATCATTGCATGGGAAGGCAAGAGTAGGTGGTGGCAGAATGCCTTCTTTCAATGGGGTGTCAATTGGTGCAGACTTCTTGCTATGAGCTTGTGAGATCAGCTCACTTTTCATTTCCCAACTTGATGACACTTCTGATATGGTTTCTAATGTTGGCTTAAGAGAGGTTGGGCCCCGAGGGATAGGTGGAGGTGGGCCCTCAAGTATTGATTGAGCTTCCCTAATGAGTTGCTGATGTACAGCTAGATTATTGATATTCTCCTCACGAGGGTTTGGGTATTCTTTAAGCTTCTTGGGTAGCCCAGATAAAGCTGCAATGCAACTTCTATGAGCATCAATGATGGCATCTAGAGTCTCGTTCACCTTATCCACAAAAACAGAATCCCAGAACTATCCTTGGTTGTACTAGCCTCATCTTGTTTAGCACTAGGCCCAGGTTGAGGTTGATGCTCCTCATGCACTTCTTGGGATGTAAAAGCTTGATCCTTCATGTTTTGTTTAGAGACTTCTTGAGAACTAGTGGATGCACTCTTAGTTTGCTTGTTGCCGTTCTTTTTCCTCCTAGTGGTCTTTTTTCTATTCGAATGTAGGGTCTTGTCCACTAGATTTGCCTTTGCATCCCTAGTTCGAGGTTTCTCATCAGTCTGCATTTCGGCATTTCGTGTCTGTGATCTAGTCATGACTCTAAGTGGCACGACATGCTCATTCTCTGATGAAGGTGGTGATGGAACTGCCTCTACAAAGTTGAGTGAGACCTTTGGTTGAGAGGTAGTTTCCTCATGTGGTTTCAGTAAACAATCCTTTGGAAAGTGTTCTACACAACACCCTAGACAATATCTTTCAATTGGTGGAAACTGTGGTACTGTTGTATTGGATCGAGCTGCTTGCCTTGGGCGATGTGGACAATCACGAGCCCAATGGGGTTTTCCACACTCATAACAGGGGCCCATTAGTTTGGCTTCTACTTTCCTTTGCTGCCATTGACCTGAGGGGCCTGGAATCCTAGGTTGGTAGCCACCTAGCAACATCAAAGAATTTTGTTCCCCCGGTTGAGCTTGGCTTGGATATGCGGGACTTTCAAAGAGATTTTCCTTGGATGAATATGATGGATATTCCTCCTCCACATAGCTTGGGTTTACCAAGTCTTGGGTTGGTAGCCACCTAGCAACATCAAAGAATTTTGTTCCCCCGGCCAGTGCTTGGCTTGGATATGCAGGACTTTCAAAGAGATTTTCCTTGGATGAATATGATGGATATTCCTCCTCCACATAGCTTGGGTTTACCAAGTCTTTACACATATTTGAATTGTTGTAGTCAACAAACCTCACAGGAGCAGTCCGAGGAGCAGGAGGTTGAGCTCCAAGTACAGGCCGTGCTTGCTCTTGTGCCATCGGTGGCTTACGTTCAAAATTAGTATACTGTTGATGCATTTGTGGAGCCACTGCACCCCTTTGCTGCTCACGCTCTTGTCTCATTCTTGCAATGCGAGTACATTCCTGTGTGGTGTGGGTATAATTCCAAGCACAAGCCTGGCACCACTTCTTTGTGGGTTGGTTTGTGACTAGAGGAGGAAAGGTATTACATTCTTCGGTTTTATGGTTACCGCTACATGCTCCACAAAGATGAGGACCTGTAGGTAGTACACTTCTCATTCGCTGCTGCTGTTGTTGTGGCTGCATGGGTGGGCGATAGGTTTGTCCCAATCTCCTTAGTACTAGGTTAGCTATCTGGTCTGGATTTACTAGTGGGCTAGACCCTGAACTTTGGTCATCGCCCCACTGATCTCTAGGTTGCACCTCAAGGCCAGTACCATCATGGAATTTGAAGTTATCTGTGAAATCCATAGCATCATGGCAACACTCATTGAGATTTGTATGCTTCTTTGCATAGAGATGTGTGTTCAGTGTTGAATTTTTAAGTCCTTTTAAGAAGAGAGAAATTAATCGACTCTGGGTGGGCTTCTCATCTTCTGGGCAACGATTAATGTACTGCTTCATCCTATTTACACAGTCTCTAACACTCTCAGTCTCGCCTTGCTTTTGAAAGAGTAGATGTTTGCTCTATTGTGTCATGCTGAATCCTCATCAAGGAAAAAGCAGCAATGAATCTCTCTTCCAAAACTCGTAAAGAAGATTTGTCTGAAGCCTCTAGTGCCTGAAACCAAGCAAGGGCCTTTTCCTCAAGAGTGAGCCCAAATTCTTTAATTTGTGTATGTTTTTCAGTCACTTGCTCAGCTCAAACTACTTGCCTAAATGCTGCTACATGGTCATATGGATCTCCCGACCCTTTGTACTTCTTTACCAGTTTCTAAAGAGTTGATGGCCTTACTCATCTTGAATACTCATCATCGGGCCTACGGCCTCTCACTCTCAGTGGGTACTGTTCCTCTCTTTGGTAAGATGGTCCACATGCATCCCAAATTGGTGTGGGTCCCCTATTACCTGCCTCACCAACCCCCTCAAAGATCTTGTTACCCGCATTTTAGGAGGTGCATCTATGGGAGGCCGAGTTGGCTCCCCTACCCTCCGATTGTCATAGTGAGAGAAACGTTGTTGTGGTGTGATTTGTGGTCGCACTTTTGGTGTAGGATAATATCTTGGTGCTAGAGTTGAGCTACTTTTGCAGTGGTCCACTTTGATGTCGAGGGTCCCTCTCTAGTGAATTCTCATAGGGGAGGAGCAACAGTTTCTCCAAGAAAGATTGTCTCTCCTAGTTTAGCTGTATTAGTTGAACACTTCCATGAATAATGGTTGTCCTCTCCACGTGAGCTCATGAATTTCCTTCCAATCTAAGGTTTGGTATTCATTGGCCCATTTATCAATGATTCGGTTCTTGTATCCTGCAAGCTTCTCGACTACCACCACAAGTGGTAGAGGAAGATCTAGCTCTGGCAATCTAGCTGTGGCATAATATCCTTCTAAAGAGTCCTTATAGACCTCTTGAAGTGGGTCATCCCAAAAGACCTTTGTCACTGGAATTTGTCGTACAAACTCCCATTGGTTCTCAGCCCCCTGCTCCATTTTGCTCTTGCCTTTCTTGTCCCTTTCCAAATTTAGATCTACAAAAAGTAAATCATCTATGGATGGCTTTAAGGACTGGGCATTGGATAGTCCAGGCATGTCCGGCTCAATGAGCCAATCATCTCTAGACTCCCTTGCTCTAGAAGGCTTTGATAAGTCTAAGAACTCACTTTTAGAGAGCTCCCCTAATTTGTCTACAGTCTCTGGATGATAGGTGACTTCGTAGGCGAACACTATCTCCACCCATGTACATGTTACCCTGGTCATTGACTAGAGGTGCTCTATCAAGCTCTGAGAAAAAGTCTGCGATCTTAACGAGATACCGTTGTTGTGGATCCCTAAAGATCTCAGCTCCTTGAGCATTCGTGTAGACATATTGAAGTCTCACATTGAGTGGTAACCCAATGGTGTTGACTTCAAATAGATTAAAAGATCTTGTGGGTGTCCTATTTGGGGCTAAGGGATGACTATTTGACGGCCCTAGATTGTCCATAGACAATGAGCTAGTTGTCCTGGAAAGGGTATCAGATTGGGATTCGAAAAAGGTTTCAGCAATATCTACCAAATTTCCTACCGATTGGGTCCCACTTTCCTGCATAAGTACTCTAGAAGGTGTCCTAGGCGCTATGGCAGTGTCTATATGACATCCCGACCGCAAGTGCATAAGGTCAAATTTTAAGGTTATTTATTTTTTTTCAAAAAAATCCAAAAGTTTTCAAGTTGGCTCAAACTTTGCCAGAACCCATTTTGAACCCCCTCGAACACATTAGGCCAAAAAAATAGCATATTTTTTTGGATCAAAAATCGCCTAAAATTTACCAGTTTCCCATACTGACTCTGGGAAAATGGGTCCGGGACCGAAATTTCGACGATGGGTGTTTTCTAGCTCTCAAAAAGTTAGATAACCTCCCAATTTTTTGTGGTAGAAAATGAAAAATTTTCCAAACTCTTTTTTTTTGCACCCCCTTATCCGGTGTGCGGTGGTAGTCTTTATGGTGTGGTGTGTGCATCTCTCCACACGGTGCGCTGTTCATGCACAACCGCCTTCTTTTATTATTATTATTATTTTCTTTTTTGAAGTGCGTGTGCAGTGAACTCAATGCATGTGCAGTTGTGAGATTTACAGCGAATTCAATACATGTGCAGGGAACTCAATGCATGTGCAGTTGTGAGATTTGCAGCAAATTCGAAATGTTCAATCTTCATGTGTGTGTACAGATTTCAGTTTCTCTACAGGTGCAGGTTTAACAGAGAACTAAAATGCACAAAATTAAAGATGCAGAAAACTAAACTAAGCTAATAACAAAAAATAAAACGAACATGCAAAAAATTGAAACTATAAAAATTAACCTCAGACAACAAAAAATTATCCTCAAACAGAATGATAGAAATGCAAAAACAGGCCTCTCTCTTTCGCACACAAATTGAAATTTGCAGGTTTAGCGCCTACCTCCAATCCTTCCCGTGTGTTGAATCCTTGTCCTGACCCCAAGGGAGAAGCGTAGCTAGCCAATCGCACTCAAATTGCAAGACAAATAAAGAGAATTTAACAACAGATTAGTCTTAAATAAATACCAAAATTAGTCCCAAAGCCTAGTAGTGTGTGTATGGTGCTCAACTAATGTAGGCACTCGTTTCCTCGGCAGCGGCGCCATTGTAGAGTGGTTCTCTCTACCGTGCAATATAGTCCTCATAGAATAATACCGATCAACAAATGTGTTAAGAAACACAATGTCAATCCGAGGACTCGACCCGATTAGTGCATGAAGGCTTATCCCATGAGGGAGAGCTCACATACACAAACCACCACTTGACGATTCAACCATTCAACACCTCAATCAATCTCTCAATCCCTTAAATCCACTACACTAATCAAGAGAATAAGCAATGCATAGCAATCTCTTAATCCCATTCAAACATTGATTAAATCTTAGCTTTCCCTAATGCCTGCAAACCCATAAGCATGCATCTACTAACCCACAAGCTTAAGCAAGCATAGAATGTAACATTCACAAACCCACAAGCTCATAGAGAGAGTCTATCCATCATTGCCAATGAAGTGGGCAAGAGCTTGCATCAATGGAGACTACACACACACACACTACAAGCATGCAGCATACACAAGAGAAAGAAAGAAGCATTCAACTAACCATAGATTAATCTACTTCAATGATGCTAAAACAGATTAAGAGAATGAAGTGGAACTATACTCATTGGAGCTTGATGCTCATTAGAGTACAATAGAGAGAGAGTTAGAGAGTTGCCACAGCTTGAGAGCTCAAGAGCTTCACTCAATAGCTTATGAGAATGGCCAAAAACGTCCACTTTCTTTAGCTAACATCTCTTTTGTAGAGATGTCACTAACCCTAACCCTAGGCCTCTTTCACACATGGGCGGACAACCCTATAAGTGAGCCTTGCTTAATACACTTAGAACTCTCATTTAGAACCCACATTGGCCTAAAACGATTTACATTGCACTTTGGTACAAAAATATGAAAAAATTATGTGCGTCTTTATGTTCCCATGGCTACAATCCCGCTCTCTCGCATTAATTGCTTCCGGCCTCCTTCCTTAATCCGTGTTCCCGTGAGTGTTCCTGTGGAACAGCTGCACGTACTACGTAACATTCATTAATGACCACACGAGCAAAGTGTGCGTGAAGTGTTTACTCATTTTCAGAATTTCAAAGTTATGGTGGCTGAAAAACAGACCAGAAAGCATGTGAAGTGCCTAAGGTTAGATGGAGTGGGAGAATACTTCTCCAATGACTTCTCTGAATTCTTACGAAAGAATGCATTCAGAGATAATTTACATGTAGATATTCTCTATAGCAAAATGGAGTTGCTGAGCAGAAACACAGGCACATTGTAGAGATAGCACAAGCATTGATGGTAAAGAAGAAAATGCCGCATAGCTATTGGGTGAGGTTATGTCTACAACAGTTTATATCATGAATAGGACTCCTACTGCAACTATACCTATAGAGATAGCACAAGCATTGATGGTAAAGAAGAAAATGCCGCATAGCTATTGGGTGAGGTTATGTCTGCAACAGTTTATATCATGAATAGGACTCCTACTGCAACTATACCTGATGTAATGCCTAAGGAGGAGAAGTTTAATGGAAAGAAACCTGATTTGTCTCACTTGAAAGTTTTTGGATGTATTACATATGTGCATGTGCCAGATGAGTTGCATACTAAGCTAGATCCAAAAGTAGAAAAATGTGTGAATATTGGGTATTCCCTTGAGAGAAAGGGAGATAGATGCTCTAATCTTGCTACACATGAATTGAGGGTAAGCAGGGATGTTGTATTTGATGAGATGAGTAGCTGGTATGCTGCTGACATTAGGGGAAGGTTGAGGTCTATAGGGGCCCTTTAAGATGCCATGTGATTAAAAGGTTATTAAGAAAAAGAGCCAATCGTGTGATGCCATGTTTACAAAAATGTTGGGTGATTAAAGGTGGTCAAAAGATTCTCTAGAAGATGCCTTTTGTACTTTTCATTTCCAAAAAGTGGGGGGGGGGGGGAAGTTTTTGAAATTTCGGACGTCCATAACTTCTACATATGAGCTCAAAATTTGTCGGAGATTACAGATCCAGAATCTACGCGTCGATCTCTTTCCATAGATATGTCACATGATGTAGTTTTGCTTGCTCGATTTCAAATTCAATTTTGGCGGGAAACTTTGAAATTCAAACTTCTAGCCGTTTGAAGAACAAGAAGGTATCTAAAGTCAAAGAAACTTAACGTTTTAACAAAAAGTCATTAGAATCATAATATGGCAGCTTAAAGGGCCCCTATAGACCTCAACCTTCCCCTAATGAAAAGATGTTGTTGGGAATGATGCAAGTGGTAATGTGGTTGTACAAAATGCAAGTCAATAATTACAGTCATTGAGTGGACGAGGAGAGTCCTCATCCAGCGGTTCTGTTGATACATCATGGAGTGCCAGGCTGCGTCATAATACCAATCCTGAAAATGTAGTTGGTACATTGCATAAAGGCAAAGAGAAAGTGGTTGAGCCCCTTGGTATGCTTGATATTTCTACAGGGTATTTTCTTGTTGATGGAGATTCTAGTAGCTCGGAGATAAGCCTTGATGAGGAGCTTGGTTCTAGTAATGAGGACACCTAGTGTGAAGAAGGCTATGGAAGCCCTGAATGCAAAGCTACGAAGATCTGAAAGAGTCAAAAAACCTTGTGCAGAGGTTGACTTATGATGGTTATGTGGCACATCCCTATGCTTATATGGAAAAAGCTATGCAGGTTGTTGAACCCACATGTTTTGATGAGGCTATTGGAATTGTAAGATTCCTCCCCAGCCCCTCAAGATGTCTAGTTTCTTCTCCTGTAATCAATTCCCTTTTCAGAATAGTAAAAGATCTTGTTTCTACCTGTTTTGGCCTAGAGAGAGAAAATGTTCTAGAGAGAGATAACTCAATTTTTAGATATCTTTGGATGGAAAAATATCCTTTCTTATTAAATTAAATTTTCCTGAAACAGAAGTTTAAAAAGAATTTCCTAAGGTGCATTAGAAATAAATTATAATCTGCTCAAAAGGCCTTAGCCTAAGGGTCCAGATTTTCTGAAAATTTTGGATTAAGGTTCTGAGGGATGAATTAGAATAATCCAAATGTAGGGAGGAGGAGATAAATTGAATAAATAAAGAAAAAACCCCCAAAATAGTAAATTCTCACATAAGATGAAGAGTGGACTAAGGACCAAGGAAAATAGTTTAAAAACTGATTTTTGACACCTCAGAGTGGGGATTCCCCCTCATGAAGGAGGCACCTTTTTTCTCATCATTGCTTTCCATTTTAAATAAATAAAATGAGATATTTCATCTCTCCTCTCTCCTAATTCAAGTCTAGTTCCAAAAAGTAAGCTGAATTGACCCAAAAATGCTCAAAAATCAACCAAACTGATCTGAAAAATTCTAGAATCAGTTTGCTTGGTTTGAGGCTCACTTTTTCCTATAAATAGAAGTCTTTTCCTTTGTAAAAGCTTAATAGTGTTTATGCATTGTTACTCTACTCCTGCTAGAGTCAAAAACATTGAATTCACTTGATAATTCAATTGTTTTTGACTAAATCCTCTACAAAGAATTGGTGGCCACTCTTGATCCAAACAAGAGTAGAACCCTCAATCCCTCAAGCCAAAGGAAAGCTCACAAAACTCCATGTAAGTTAAAAATTCTACTTTTTTTAATTCTAATCTATGGTTTTCTGATTCTTGCTTTTTTAATGTGAATGTGGATGCTATGCCTTGATGAAAAGGCCACCCCCTTCTCTTCATTAAGAATTCAGTCTTTCTTTATCCTAAAATGAGTAACAAATAAATTGAGTTAAACTTTTCCTATTGATTACTCTTTAGAAGTGAAAACTGATTAGATTAGATTGCTTTATTTCATCTTGGGATAAATTTTAAAGTAAATTTAGAATGTAGAAATTGAGAAATGGTCAGTCATACAAAGGAGGTTATGGCAAAATTTTCTTAAATTTTGTGGAAATAAGTTTTATCTTTATGTTATTCTAAAAGAATAATCCCCACCGTTTATGCATTCTAAAAGAAATTCTTTTTATTTTTAAAGTGTTATTCCTATTTTATGCATAAATAGATGTATAAAAGGATTTTCTTTTATTATAAAAGTGTTATTTTCATTAGATTCAATTTCTATGCATAGAAAGATGCATATTGGATATATATTTTTATTATAAAAGTGTTATTTTCATTAGATTCAATTTCTATGCATAGAAAGACGCATATTGGATATTTTTTAATTATAAAAGTGTTATTTTCATTAGATTCAATTTCTATGCATAGAAAGATGCATATTGGATATTTTTTTATTATAAAAGTGTTATTTTCATTAGATTCAATTTCTATGCATAGAAAGATGCATAGTGGATATTTTTTATTATAAAAGTGTTATTTTCATTAGATTCAATTTCTATGCATAGAAAGATGCATATTGGATATTTTTTTTATTATAAAAGTGTTATTTTCATTAGATTCAATTTCTATGCGTAGAAAGATGCATATTGGAAATTTTTATTATAAAAGTGTCATTTTCATCAGATTCAATTTCTATGCATGGAAAGATGCATAATAGAAATATTTATATTATAAAAGTGTCATTTTCATCAGATTCAAATTCTATGCATAGAAAGATGCATATTGGAAATCTTTTTATTTTAAAAGTGTTATTCCTATTAAATTGATTTTATGCATAAATAGATGCATAAAGAATTTTTATATAAAAATTAGATTCTCTTTAATTCTATGTTTAATTTCCATGAATATTTGATAAATGAATAAGTAAATACTCTGAGAGGGGAAATTCTATCGTTTCATATTCACTTGGTTTGTAAAGAGAAAATTTAGGAAATCTATCGAAGTCGAAATATTCAGATAAATGATTAATTTATTCCTCATCGAAATTCGTGATTAATTTAGAAATGAGTTAAGTGAATATTCAATGAATGAAATTCAATAAATTAGTAATTGAAATATCACCCCCTTTTCAAGACAGATAATTCAGGAAGAAAAAGAGATGTGAAGTAAATAGAAGTGATGAGATGTGTGATGTGAATCAGATTGATGTGAATGAAGGGATGCATAGATGTGATGTGAATAGAGGTGATGAGGTGTGAGGTAAACGGATGTGAAGCGATGTGTGATGACAATCAGATAGATGTGAATGAAGGGATGAATAGATGTGATGTGAATAGAGGTGATGAGATGTGAGGTAAATAGATGTGAAGAGAAGGGATGAATAAATGTGATATGAATAGAGGTGATGAGATGTGAGGTAAATAGATGTGTGATGTGAATCAGATAGATGTGAATGAAGGGATGAATAGATGTGATGTGAATAGAGGTGATGAGATGTGAGGTAAATAGATATGAAGAGATGTGTGATGTGAATCAGATAGATGTGAATGAAGGGATGCATAGATGTGATGTGAATAGAGGTGAATGAGATGTGAGGTAAAATGAATGAGATGTGATGTGAGTGAATGTGATGTGGTCTGAATGGATGGGATGTGAGTGCATGTGATGTGGTTTGAATGGATGAGATGTGAATGAATGTGATGTGATGAGATGTGGATATGGGTAGATGCGAGTGGATGAGATCTGATGAGGATAAATTTAGGAAAGATGTGATGAGATGAAAATGATGTGATTGGATGCGAATAGGAATACTTATGAAATGGTTGTGGAGAGTCTGGAAAATTTTTCATTTTCTGCCACAAAAAATTGGGAGGTTATCTAACTTCTCAAGAGGAGTTAGAAAACACCCATTGTCGTCGCTCGAAAATTCAGTCTCGGAACCATTTTTCCATAGTGAGTCAGTATGGGAAACCGGTAAATTTTAGGCGATTTTTGATCCTAAAAAGAACACTATTTTTTTAGCCTAATGTATTCAAGGGGGTTCAAAATGGCTTCTGGTAAAGTTTGAGCCAACTTGAAAATTTTTGGATTTTTTTGGAAAAAAAAAACTCTTAAAATTTGACCTTATGCACTTGCGGTCGGGACGTCATATAGACATTGCCATAGGGTCTAGGGCACCTTCTAGAGTACCTACGTAGGAAAGTGGGACCCAATCGATAGGAAATTTGGCAGATATTGCTGAAACCTTTTCCAAATCCCAATCTGATACTCTTTCCAGGACAACTAGCTCATTGTCTAAGGACAATATAGGGCCGTCAAATAGTCATCCCTTAGCCCCAAATAGGACACCCATAAGATCTTTTAATCCATTTGAAGCCGAAATCATGGGGTTACCACTCAATGTGAGACTTCAATATGTCTACACGAATGCTCAAGGAGCTAAGATCTTTAGGGATCCACAACAACGGTATCTCGTTAAGATTGCAGACTTTTTCTCAGAGCTTGATAGAGCACCTCTAGTCAATGACCAAGGTAACATGTACATGGGTGGAGATGGTGTTCGCTACGAAGTCACCTATCATCCAGAGAATGTAGACAAATTAGGAGAGCTCTCTAAGAGTGAGTTCCTAGATTTATCAAAGCCTTCCGGAGCAAGGGAGTTTAGAGATGATTGGCTCATTGAGCCGGACATGCCTGGACCATCCAATGCCCAGTCCTCAAAGCCATCCATAGATGATTTACTTTTTTTAGATCTAAATTTGGAAAGGGACAGGAAAGGCAAGAGCAAAATGGATCAGGGGGCTGAGAACCAATGGGAGTTTGTACGACAAATTCCAGTGACAAAGGTCTTTCAGGATGACCCACTTCAAGAGGTCTATAAGGACTCTTTAGAAGGATATTATGCCACAACTAGATTGCTAGAGCTAGATCTTCCTCTAGCACTTGTGGTGGTAGTCGAGAAGCTTGCTAGATACAAGAACCGAATCATTGATAAATGGGCCAATGAAGACCGAACCTTAGATTGGAAGGAGATTCGTGAGCTCACGTGGAGAGGACAACCATTATTCATGGAAGTGCTCTCAACTAATACAGCTAAACCAGGAGAGACAGCCTTTCTTGGAGAAACTGTTGCTCCTCCCCTACGAGAGTTCACTAGAGAGGGACCCTCAATATCAAAGTGGACCACTACAAGTAGCCCAACTCTAGCACCAAGATATTATCCTACACCAAAAGTGCGACCACAGATCACACCACAATAACGTTTCTCTCACTATGACAATCAGAGGGTAGGGGAGCCAACTCGGCCTCCCATAAATGCACCTCCTGAAATGCGGGTAACAGGATCTTTGGAGAGGGTTGGTGAGGCAGGTAATAGGGGACCCACACCAATTCGGGATGCATATGGACCACCTTACCAAAGAGTGGAACCACTGAGAGTGAGAGGCCATAGGCCTGATGATGAGTATTCAAGACGAGTAAGGCCATCAACTCTTCAGAAACTGGTAAAGAAGTACGAAGGTTCGGGAGATCCATATGACCATGTAGCAGCATTTAGGCAAGCAGTTCGAGCTGAGAAAGTCACTGACAAGCATATGCAAATTGAAGGATTTGGGCTCACTCTTGAGGAAAAGGCCCTTGCTTGGTTTCAGGCACTAGAGGCTTCAGACAAATCTTCTTTACGAGTTTTGGAAGAGAGATTCATTGCTGCTTTTTCCTTGATGGGGATTCAGCATGACACAGTAGAGCAAACATCTACTCTTTCAAAAGCAAGGCGAGGCTGAGAGTGTTAGAGACTGTGTAAATAGGATGAAGCAGTACATTAATCGTTGCCCAGAAGATGAGAAGCCCACCCAGAGTTGATTAATTTATCTCTTCTTAAAAAAAAAGGACTCAAAAATTCAACACTGCACACACATCTCTATGCAAAGAAGCATACAAATTTCAATGAGTGTTGCCATGATGCTATGGATTTCACAAATAACTTCAAATTCCAAGATGGTACTGGCCCTGAGGTGCAACCTAGAGATCAGTGGGGCGATGACCAAAGTTCACGGTCTAGCGCACTAGTAAATCCAGATAGTAACCGAGTACTAAGGAGATTGGGACAAACCTATCACCCACCCATGCAGCTACAACAACAGCAGCACAGCGAATGAGGAGTGTACTACCTATAGGTCCTCATCTTTGTGGAGCATGTGGCAGTAACCATAAAACCAAAGAATGTAATACCTTTTCTCCTCTAGTCACAAACCAACCCATAAAGAAGTGGTGCCAGGCCTGTGCTTGGAATTATACCCACACCACACATGAATGTACTTGCATTGCAAGAATGAGACAAGAGCGTGAGCAGCAAAGGGGTGCAGTGGCTCCACAAATGCATTAACAGTATACTAATTTTGAATGTAAGCCACCGATGGCACAAGAGCAAGCACGACCTGTACTTGGAGCTCAACCTCCTGCTCTTGGGACTGCTCCTCTGAGGTTTGTTGACTACAACAATTCAAATATGTGTAGAGACTTGGTAAACGCAAGCTATGTGGAGGAGGAATATGCATCATATTCATCCAAGGAAAATCTCTTTGAAAGTCCCGCATAACCAAGCCAAGCACTCAACCGGGGGAACAAAATTCTTTGATGTTGCGGCTACCAACCTAGGACTCTAGGCCCCTCAGGTCAATGGTAGCAAAGGAAAGTAGAAGCCAAACTAGTGGGCCCCTGTTATGAGTGTGGAGAACCCCATTGGGCTCGTGATTGTCCACATCGCCCAAGGCAAGTAGCTCAATCCAATACAACAGTACAATAGTTTCCACCAATTGAAAGATATTGTCTAGGGTGTTGTGTAGAACACTTTCCAAAGGATTGTTTGCTGAAACCACATGAGGAAGGCACCTCTCAACCAAAGGTCTCACTCAACTTTGTAGGGGCAATTCCATCGCCACCTTCATTAGAGAATGAGGATGTGGTGCCACTTAGAGTCATGACTAGATCACAGACAAGAAATGCCGAAATGCAGATTGATGAGACACCTCGAACTAGGGATGCAAAGGCAAATCTAGTGGACAAGACCCTACATTCGAATAGAAAAAGGACCACTAGGAGGAAAAAGAACCGCAACAAGCAAACTAAGAGTGCATCCACTAGTTCTCAAGAAGTCTCTAAACAAAACATGAAGGATCAAGCTTGTACATCCCAAGAAGTGCATGAGGAGCATGGGTCTAGTGCTAAACAAGATGAGGCTAGTACAACCGAGGATAGTTCATGGGGTTCTGTTTTTGTGGATAAGGTGAAGGAGACTCTAGATGCCATCATTGATGCTCATAGAAGTCGCATTGCAGCTTTATCTGAGCTACCCAAGAAGCTTCAAGAATACCGAAACCCTCCTGAGAGGAGAAGATCAATCTAGCTGTACATCAGCAACTCATTAGGGAAGCTCAATCAATACTTGAGGGCCCACCTCCACCTATCCCTCGGGGCCCCACCTCTCTGAAGCCAACGTTAGAAACCATACCAGAAGTGTCATCAAGTTGGGAAATGAACCAGTGGCTTGTACCTTACCTTTGCTTGATTTGATAAAGCTTCGACTAGAGTTGTGGAATGATATTGCCACATGTTTGTCAGAGTAGGTATTGCTACAAAAGAGTCACTATCAATGTACTATACACCCTGAGACAAAGCATGTTATGCCAATTCCTATCAACAAAGTAGGAAAATTTTGTGAGGACGATTAGGGAAATGCTACCCTCCCATTAGAAGTGTGAAAAGTAGCTTCAACTGCAATACTTGATAGTGGTGCAAGAGTGGGAATTGTGACAAGGTCCATTTGGAAAAAGTGGGGCAAACTAGCTATTAGGAGTACAAGGATGCGCTTGCAGCTAGCAGATGGAAGCTTAGAACATCCCATTGGGCTGCTAGAGAACATATTGGTCACCACATGTGGGATTGAATATAAGCACACATTTGTAGTAGTGGATTTTGGAAAGCATCCAAACTATGAAGTGATATTGGGTAGACCATTCATGTGACAATTTCAAATGATCCAAGATTGGGGATACAATTATTTGTACCTCTGACATGATTCTGTCATCACAAGGGTCAGTCTAAAGAATCACTCATATCGTGATGTAACGCGGTCTCCAATAGATGAGTTTGATTCTACTTCATCTGAGGGCTCAAGAGTTACATTGTCAGATGGGCAAGAAGATCTATGGATGTGTGGAGCCTCATGTAAGGATTTCAACACTGAGAGACTTAAGGGTAATCGAAGTGTATCAGATGAGGCATACATTCCATGACCCTTCCCTGAGCACTTAATTGATCCCCTAGAATGGAGTCATGTCCTCGCAACATTATCGACCATTGTGCTTTACCTAAGCCAATTCAATTTTGTGACTCAGATGGATATGACATTATTCCTATACGAATGGTACAACCATGTGACCTTCTAGATGATTTGTACTATGGGGATGCATCCACAACTGCACTGCATGTAGAGGAAGTATCGGTGGAAGATTTAACACTCGAATCTTCTAATGATGCTGATAAGGAAGATGGATGGGACTCTGATTTTGATGATGATGTGATAATCCCCGAGGAAGAGTTAGGAAAGGCACGCCTACTCTTGAGAGGAAGGGAGGTTCAAATAGAGATCCCTCGAAGCCGACCCAAACGTAAATGCTATAAGAGCCGTAAGAGAATCCGTAAACAAGATGAGAGGGAACGACGTGAGAGAATACAAAAAGAAAACGAGGAGTTTAAGAATCAACACTCTCGACCACCACCTCACTTCTAAGGATCGAATGGATATCTATACTATGTCCAAGCATAAGATAGTATCAAAGACCAAGTAAAACGATCAGATGGATTCCAACCAGGAGAAAAGCTAAAAACTATTAGCAAAAATCATAAAAAAACAAAGAGACCAAAACAAAACCTCAAGTCTCAAATAGATTCAAACAAAAGAGATTCAAAACAAAATAGATTCAAAAGAGAGTGTCGGAAGTGCAAAGATAAAGGTTGAACAAAAAACTCTGATGCAAGATTGCAAAAGAGAGATCAAAACTGCATGGTCTTCAATTAGTGATGACTCAAGTGGACAAGAACAAGGTCTCAATGTTCCCCCCAACTTCACACAGTACACTCTTCAAGATCGGAAGATTGTTCTTCAATAGTCCATGCGACAAAAGCCAAGCATGCCAGGGGTCTCATATGATGGTCCAGAAGATGCAAAAAAAATTGATACCGCTGAGCTAGGAAAAGAGCCTCGCTATGTGTGGATTGCCATAGACTTGTTCTTAGATGAGGAGAAGTTATTAATTCAAACAATAAAGGAGTATCGCGATGTTTTTTCTTGGAGTTATAAAGACCTCAAAGGAGTTGATCCAAGCATATGTCAGCATACAATTCCATTGCGAGAGGATGCAAAGCCTTCCAAGCAACGTCCTTATACTTACAATGAGAATTTTGCACGAAAGATAAAAGAAGAAATAGACAAGCTCTTAGAGGTAAAGTTTATCTATGAGATTGAACACACTGAATGGGTCTTCCCTATTGTAGTGGTGCCCAAGAAAAATGGAAAACTTCGAGTATGTGTAAACCTCAAGAAGGTAAATGCAGCTACTATACGTGATCATTACCCACTTCCAATCACGGATCATGTTTTGGAACGTGTTGCAGGGAAAAAGGCATATAGTTTCTTGGATGGATTGTGAAGTGTCAATTGATCCAAAGGATCAACACAAGATAGCCTTTGCTAACTAAAGATGGCATCTTTGCCTATCGTGCTATGCCATTTGGTCTAACAAATGCACCTGCAACCTTTCAGCGGTTAATGAGTCATGTATTTAAGGAGTACCTTAGGCTATTTCTTGAGATCTTCATGGATGATTTATGTGTTCACTCACAAGAGCGTGATGATCATATAGAACACCTCACACTTGTGTTTCAAAAGTGTCAAGTTTATCGTATATGCTTGAATCCCGACAAGCACAAATTCATGGTAAGACAAGGGAAGATTTTGGGCCATATTGTTTCTCGCAATGGTATTTCAACAGGTATGGAAAAAATTGATGTCATTGTCTCATTACCTCGGCCTATCAACCCTAAAGGGGTACAAATATTCATGGGACATTGTGGCTATTATCGCCGATTCATCTACATGTACGCTGTCCTAGCCAGACCATTATATGCTCTTCTTGTAAAGTTTAATTGGTAGACTGATGAGTGTGAGGAATCCTTTAAAAAGTTGAAGCAAGCATTAGTGTCTGCACCCATCTTACGGGCACCAAATTGGAACCAAATCTTTCATGTCCATATTGATGCTTCTAACTTTGCAATTGGATGTATTTTGGCTCAATCGGGAGAACATAATAAGGATTTCCCAATCTCATATGCTAGTCGACAGTTGAACAATGCTGAGAAAAATTATACCACAATTGAAAGAGAAGGTTTGTCCATGATATATGCAGTGAAAAAGTTTTGCCATTACCTTTTGGCAAACAAATTTATATTTTTTGTGGACCATCAAGCACTGCAATATTTGGTGAATAAGCCTTGTGCAACTTGAAGGATTGTGAGGTGGTTTGTCATCCTTCTTGAGTTTGATTTTGAAGTGGCAGTCCGAAAAGGAACAACTCATCTTAGGGCAGATCATTTGTATCAAATCACCTCTGGAGAAGCTCCTGTGTGGGTGTGGATGATGATATGTTAGATTCAACAATTTTCCTTGTAGAGACAGCTCCTAAATGGTCTGAACCCATCTTAGAAATTTTGACAAGTGGGCAGATACAACTAGCGGGTCCTAATGTGGACCTATGGCAACCATTCAAGTTAATCTCAGGGAGATTATATCGTCAGGGTAATGATGGAGTGTTGCGGCTTATACCTAACCCTGACCAATATGAGGAGATCTTGGAATGGGCACATGAGGGTATTGGTGGAATCCATGCATCAGCTACTACTTGTGTGCGACGTATAACTGAGGATGGGCAATGGTGGCCTACCATGCATGCGGATGCTGAAAAATTTGTTCGTAATAACTGTGCTTCATGTCAAATTCATTAACCAATTCATAATGTCACATTATTCCAAATTTCAACTACACCAAGTTGGAGTAAGTATATTGTGGACTATCTTCAGCATGGTCATACTGATCAAACAATTCCTAAATATCAAAAGCACGCTATTGAAGTTGAAGCGGCCAACTATATGCTGATAGAGGGCCAACTCTACAAGAGGGGCAAGGATGGCAACTTACGCATGTGTGTATGTGAAGCTGACTACTTGAAAATCTTGACTCATGCACATGCAGGTGTTGGGGGTGGACACTTTTCGGGCAATACCACAGCTAAGTTGATTAGGTGGTCTGGGATTTGGTGGCCAACCTTACGAATGGATGCCAAAGAATATGTAAAACGTTGTGACGATTGTCAAAGGACCAAACCTCCCATCACAAAGGACAATATGCCATTGCGGCCTATGTTAAGCACACGTGCTTTTGCCAAATGGGGTATTGATTTTGTCGGTCCCATTAAACCTCCAGCTCGTCACACGCATGCCGAATATATTATAGTCGCAACTGACTATTTGACCAAATGGGTAGAGGCAAAGGCTACAGTAAAAAATAATGCCAGAACCACAGCCAAGTTCTTGTATGAGTACGTGTTTACACGCTATGGCTTACCTATTGAAATCGTTAGTGATCAAGGTGTGCACTTTGTGAATGAGGTCATAGAGTTTTTACTTCAAGAATTTATGGTAATTCATAAGCATTCTTCACCAGCGTTCTGCACCCTATCATCCCCAGACCAATGGTCAAGCCGAGAGTACTAATAACAAGATTTTCTGCACAGCACTCACAAAGATTGTTGAGGGACATAGGACTGATTGGGAGCAAAAGTTGCACTCAGTTCTTTGGGTATATAGAACAGCCTATAAAACATCTGTGGGCACAACCCCATTTGAGCTTGCTTTTGGGCTAGATGCAATTCTTCCCATTGAATTTCTTGTACCTACTCTAAGAGTTGCTAAACAATTGGACTGGACTGGTCATGAGTTTTCTCAACACATTGATGAATTGGAAAAGCTTGATGAGACCTACTTATTGGTGGTAATGGGGATGAATGCTGAGAAGAGGAGACAAAAGCAATGGTATGATCGAAATGTAACAATAGGTCGATTCAAAAAAGGGGACCTTGTGCTCTTGTACACACTTAAGAAGCATAAGCGAAAGCTCAAGAAACGTGGCCTAGGACCGTTTGTGATTAATGAGCTTACTCCAAGTGGTGCAGTGCATTTAGAGACACTAGAAGGTGAGCAAATGCCTAACTTCATTAATGGAAGTCATCTCAAGAAATACAATGAACCATTAAAACTGAAGCCACGCTTCAACAAATGCATGCTGCCCGCACACGGAAAGAGGCACATGACCTACTTAAACGTCAGGCTCAAGAAGAAGCTAAAGCTAGAGTTGCAAAAGCCAAGGAGCGTTGCAAGGCTTCTGTGTTGACCTCACAGTTGGCTACTGATGAACAATATGTTGATCCTTTCAATATTCACGTGTGTCTTCCTCTTCATGAGACTACCTACTTTGTCTCTGCCTTAATTAACTCTGGTGCACATTATAATGTTCTCTCATTTGACACATGGGTAGCCTTGGGACAACCAACACTTGTGCACATTCCTATTGACTTACAAAGCTTCTCAGGTGAAGATAACCCTATAGAGGGAAAATGTGTCATTATGATATCCATTCAGGATCACCAGATGTCAGTTCCCTTTTATGTGGCTAGTAAGTCCATGGCACTGGTAGAGGTTGTTCTTGGTCGATCATGGTTAAGTGCTACCAATTGTTCATTAGATTGGAAGAATAGACAATACAAATTGCAAATTGATTCCAATTGCATCTTGGGATCTACTGCTCCATGAATTTTATCATGTCAAAAGGGTGGTAGTTCTACCTTACACAACCCACTTTCAACATCTGCTCTTCAAGCTCCAAGACAAATGATATGGATAATCGATGAGTCCTCAAGTGAGGGCCATGGCTGGCATGTTCCAACTACTCTAGTCACTGCTCAAAGAAGGCCAGGCAAGAAGGAATCGTCAATTTGGCTACCCAAAAATGCGTACAAACTTGTACCATCTAGCCTAGTCGCTAAACCTCCTAAAAAGCATATCTTTTCCAAGCCTAAGCCTCAGATTGTTACTCATTGGGTCCCAAAGCATGTTCTTAAAGCACAGGGCTATTATGAGGGTGCAACAGCACTTTGGCTTCCCAAATGCCATGGTTTTCTAGAGCCAAAAGAGTGTATCAATAAGATTCCAAAAGCCACTTGTGGTTTTTCATATCAGTGGTGGGTGCAAAGGAAATCAACACAACCTCTTCAAGATAGGATAGGTGGTTGTGATAGCACCTACAAATCTCCTTGTGTTGACCTTCCCAAAATATGTATTGAATCACCAGTTGTCCCAACTTCTCCTTGTTACACACTTCCACCATCAACTTGTGTACCTAAGACAAATCCAACTTTACATGAGTCCCCTTTGAGCATAGATTCTAGCACTTCACTCTGCCTAAATCCTCTTATCTTGCTCAAATTCCTCGACAACTGCTATCCTTCTCACCTCTTAAGAAGGACATACCCAAAACCAAAGGTAAGGCATTAACACTACAATTGAAGCTCTTTGGTAGATCAGTGTTTGAATAGTCTCACTTTTACTAATGTGGTGCCTTCTGCCATTACACGATTGTGTTCTTTTTGAGATGATCTTATCTACATTGTTTTTGATAGGGATTGTAATGATGGAAATGAGTGTATAAAGTTTGAAGTTTCTAAATTTCATTGTTCTACGCCGAGATACCTCCTAATGGATACTTGGCGAGATACATGTCCACCATGCATTGACCCTGATAGTACTCAACCTGAACATCGCGGGGGTTATAGTGCTCCTCCTTTTCAAACTCATTCTAGGTACTTTTATGATCCCTTAGGTGAAATTTGTTGTGGGCATCACTTTGTCACTTTATTCTATCAATAGCATCATCCATTTCCACATTGTCAAGAGTGTGCACGACTCGTATTAGGGGAAGCTTCACACATTTGTTGGCTATGCCGCTCTTACTTTCGATGATATGGCACGGGCTTAATGAAACAAATTGTGGGAATTACACACCAACGCCATAACCTTCTTGATATGAGAGTACCAGACCGAGGACCAAATCAATGTAGATTACCTGAGGAGGTTCAAGCACAACAGTGGAGGGATACATGCATAAATGACTTGCAACCACCTATCTTGCAAGCCCTTCTTCCCCCAGCCTCAACATGTCAATTTTGGATCACTATGAGCAACTACATTGAGCAATTCCAAAATCGGCATTGTCTGGTTAACTTTCCCATAAAAACAATGCCATATTTTAGCGAGGAAGCACTCCTTCCTCTACCACCTTCTCCAGAGGCCGGCTTTTGTACAGGGTTGTCCTTGCATCCTGAAGTGATCGATACAATCTTTCCAGCAGAAGTGGACATGGATCCACAACCAGTGCAAGGATAAGCTCATCAACTCCACAATAAGATCAACAAGCCAGGGCACTTTTCTCCCATTGGGTTTTTCCCCTCAGCTATATTCGGTGATTGGCACCAATAACAAATCTTATTCTTTTCTTTTCTTGTTTGTTAATAAGACATTTTGCAGAGATCTCAGCTAAACAAGAGCATACAAACACGCTCCAACAGTCCACCTACCGTGCACACAAATTAGGAAGGGGGGAGACATGCAATGCCTATAAAGAACAAAAGAAGCAATCTGCACATCAGCAATGTATCAAGACCAACGCGCCACATCAATGAGCACTACAACAGGTGTATTCAAATCATAATCTTTTGTTCTTTATGTGCTTTTCACTTTTGCATATATTGTTTACATGTTCACACACAGTTGGCTGGTTTAAGTTTTAAATTAGTTGTTACTATGTGGTGAGTGATTTCTAGATTCTTAGAGGACTTAGTAGAAGGTATTTCTTTTTGAAGACGGTGTAAGACATATACCAATGGAGTATGCCAAGTTCTTATTCTCTAGAAGTATATTAGTTATCCCTAGTGATAGCTACCTCTTAGGTATGGGCTAGGTGCTATGATAAACAAAAATTTACGAAACACATGCCCTAAAAAATATATATAGAAGTGACTTGAGACATGACGTGTCTACGGCCATGTGGAATGCTTGGTAGGACCTTGGGTTGTTTTAGCACCTCCTTGGTTTCCATGGGGTGAACACTGACGTCTACTAAAAGATTAAGAAGAAGACCTAAAGGACTCTATCGCCTTAATAGATGCTGGTAGGACTCTTGGGTACATTATGGGCCCTCGAGACCAATGCCCTCATCTTCATGGGGTACTCCTTATGTCAAAAAGAAAGAAAAGGGTCTATCGCCCTTGAGATACTTAGCGGCCTTTAGATTCTCTTGGCGGAGGTCTCTTGGCCATTGCTTGGGTCTCATTGGGATGGAACCTTCCTCTTTATCAAGCTAAAAAATATAATTCTCTTTAATCTTCTGCTCTTTACACCAAAAAAAGAAGAAGAAGAAGAAGAAGAAACAAATAAAGAAAGAAAAAAGAAAGGTCCAATCACCCTGGCTTATATTTAGGAGTAGGGTTGCCACTTAGGAATAACTTAAACACTTGTAGGACATTGAGACTGTGGTCATAACTTGCGGTGTACAAACACACTTGCCTTTGCATAGCACTATCTACCACTTAGTCTCACTTTGACTAGTCTTTACTCGCTTCTTTTAGCACTCTTTAAAACTCTAATCGGCCTTTCACTTGCATGCTCACTTGTGAGATTGTCATTGCTGGTTTTTTTTCAATAAAAGGCTTTACTTGTCTTCCATTGTTTTTTGCAGCTTTGGTTTCTACCGCGCCCGAGGACGTGCGCGATTTAGGAAGGGGGGAATGTTCCACGGGAACACTCACGGCGGGAACACTCACGGGAACATGGATTATGGAAGGAGGCCGGAAGCAATTAATACGAGAGAGCGGGATTGTAGCCATGGGAACATAAAAATGCACATAATTTTTTCATATTTTTGTGCCGAAGTGCAATGTAAATCGTTTTAGGCCAATGTGGGTTCTAAATGAGAGTTTTAAGTTTATTAAGCAAGGCTCACTTATGGGGTTGCCCGCCCATGTGTGAAAGAGGCCTAGGGTTAGGGTTAGTGATATCTCTATAAAAGAGATGTTAGCTAAAGAAAGGAGACATTTTTGGCCATTCTCATAAGCTATTGAGTGAAGCTCTTGAGCTCTCCAGCTATGGCAACTCTCGAACTCTCTCTCTATTGTACTCTAATGAGCATCAAGCTCCAATGAGTATAGCTCCACTTCTTTGTCTTAATCTGTTTTAGCATCATTGAAGTAGATTAATCTATGATTAGTTGAATGCTTCTTTCTTTCTCTTGTGTATGCATGCTTGTAGTGTGTGTGTGTGTAGTCTCCATTGATGCAAGCTCTTGCCCACTTCATTGGCAAAATGAGTTATTCATGGATAGACTCTCTCTATGAGCTTGTGGGTTTGTGAATATTACATTCTATGCTTGCTTAAGCTTGTGGGTTAGTAGATGCACGCTTATGGGTTTGCTAGCATTTGGGAAAGCTAAGATTTAATCAATGTTTGAATGGGATTAAGAGATTGCCATGCATTGCTTGTTCTCTTGATTAGTGTAGTGGATTTAAGGGATTGAGAGATTGATTGAGGTGTTGAATGGTTGAATCGTCAAGTGGTGGTTCGTGTATGTGAGCTCTCCCTCAAGGGATAAGCCTTCATGCACTAATCGGGTCGAGTCCTTGGATTGACACTGTGTTTCTTAACACATTTGTTGATTGGTAGTACTCTATGAGCACTATATTGCACGGTAGAGAGAACCGCTCTACAACGTGCGTCGAGGAAGATATTGGAACATGGAGTAAGAGTTGTTTTCTGAATTCGAGCATGGATCTGGTTGATTGACCTTGCTGGACCTCAACGGATGAGTCCATGGTTCTTTTATATGGATATGTTGGATGTTGCTGATCTTCAATGAAGATTCCATTCTGATATGTGAATATTTCCAAGTACTATGAGCTAGGAACCATTGAAAAGACCCCTGAGTGGAGAGGTGGTGAGCATTCTAGTTGCCAATGATACCATAGGTACACCAATGTAAGAATGTTTGGAAATAAGGACTCAACTGAAGATTTTGAGGATTGATGAGTGACACAATGGCTTCATTAAATGATTGTTTTTAAAGATAGCTGATTCTGTGAAAAAGGCAATCTCATATTGGGTGTGTAAGTGGTGTGACTAGTTTTAAGTGCATGAATATCTGGCTAGGGGGCCTGGGAACTCTTTACTCGGGACAAAACCTAACCAAATTCTTAATTGGATCCCATCACTACAGTGGTGGGGCGATTGGCTAACCCACGGGACTGGATGGGGTTAGGCTGGACTGATGGATCCCTAATTTAAGACTCAATTCTGTTATAGTACAATAGGTGAAGTAAATCTCGGACAAAAATTATTCTATGGAAACGAATCAACGACTGTGCCTCTCAATGAGGAAAAAAGAGTTGGTCTCTATGATCCAAGTGTAGTCTTTTCTCTGATCTGACTATGGGACTTACGGGTTTGGTCAAATCAGTTCAGTGAGTTAAGGCTTTTGACTATGTTAGATAAAAATTATCCTGGAGGAAACGCCCGTACTTTCCGAGCAAGGAAAGTTTTTCCAGGTTGAGTTTGGGAAGAACCGATGGATTAGTCTCTTGTCCGGATATCCGTGGGGCAAGCACCGAGTGTGGGACCCTGTCCCACGCAAGAAGTGCTACTTTCGTTGCTAGCACCCTTGAATTTGTTGCACGGTGGGGACAGGGATCTTACAGGAAATGTGTGTTGGGAGAAAGGTATGGATGAGGAGATGGATGCATTGTATGGAAATGAATCTTGGGATTTGGTGCCATTGCCTGAAGGCAAGAAAGCTATTGGCTGTAAGTGGGTGTATAAGGCAAAACATAACAGTGATGGTAGCATAAGCAGGTACAAGGCTAGATTGGTAGCCAAAGGATATGCGTAGACACATGGGATTGATTCTGAGGCGACATTCTTCCAATTGCAAAGATGGCAACTTTGAGAGTTGTGATTACGATGGCTGCAGCTAAAGGCTGGCTTTTACATGAGATGGATGTAAAAAATGTGTTCTTGCATGGTGACTTGCAAGAAGAGATGTATATGGATTAGCCACCACCAGGTTTTAAGGATACAGTTCACTTAGATTATGTATGTAAGCTTCGTAAGGCCCTGTACTGAAGCAAGATCCACGAGGAGATTGAGCATGTGAAAAGTCTTCTCAAAAGGAAGTTTGAGATGAAGGATTTGGGAGATTTGCACTACTTTTTGGGAATTGAGGTCATTCGCACACCTGAGGGTATTTGGCCGTTGTCAGGCAAAAATTTGAGAGGTGTTTGGGTCTGTGTACATATGGGATGCATGGTTTGTGAATAAGCTTTGCCCTGAATGCCCTGGCAAATGTACAGAGTGGGTGGTTTTATGTTTTTTTTAACGAGCTCTTGGTGATGCCTTCACGTGAAAGTATTGCGGGAACCCCGAATGTGATGATGGTTGGTCAATCTGGGCTGATTCTGGATGCAGAGATGGTGCTCCATTTTTAGCATGCATGTGATGATGATCGACAGAGCATGGGGCAATGGTCGTGTTTTGGTAATAATGATGCTGCTCATAACGAGCTGTGGATAGCTCTTGTTTTGGAAGGTCGTGGTGGGCGCCGCATGTTCAGATGAAGCAAGGAGAAGGAGGAGCCCTTTAAGCATCAGTGGCCCACCATTATTGAGGCTTACTTCCAAATAAAAAATATATAATATCAATATGGCCAATAAAAGAATAGCTACGTGGGGGTTTTGTTTGGCTGCCAGCTCCCTTGCCTAGCGAGAAAGAGCCGCCTCTAGAAGGCTGGCGAAAAGGTGTGAAGTTGGAAGCCGCCTTGTAGATAGAGGGCTTGCTGAGGCGCTGTAGAGACAGAGGTGCGAAGAGGAGTGGCCGCCTCGTTGTGGAAGAAGGTCGCCCTGAAGCAGCTCTACAGATAGACGCAAAGGTGGTGAAGGTTGCCGCCTGGAGCAAGGGCTGGTGGGTGATCTACAGTCGGGGTGGTGTGGTAGCCGCCTTGTGGGAGATAGCCGAGGGTACAGCAAAGGAAGGTGGCCTTTTGTTGTTGCAGCTGTTGGCAAGGATACAGGACTATAGAGGCTGGCAGGGACTGTGAGGAAGCCGTCTCAAGTGTCACTTGCATGTAAGGCAGCTCTGCAGAGGTGGCTGGTAGTGCCGAAGACAGGTGAGAAGGGCCGGTATCATAAGAGCCTACGAGGGCTGATGGCAGTGAAGTAGAGAAGAGGGGAAAGAGTGAAGTAGTGCCGAAGACAGGTGAGAAGGGCCGGTACCATAAGAGCCTACGAGGGCTGATGGCAGTGAAGTAGAGAAGAGGGGAAAGAGTGAAGTAGTGCCGAAGACAGGTGAGAAGGGCCGGTACCATAAGAGCCTACGAGGGCTGATGGCAGTGAAGTAGAGAAGAGGGGAAAGAGTGAAGTAGTGAAGGAGGGTTGTTGGTGGGGCTCCCTCTGAAGTGAAAGAGAGACCGGGAGACAGAGGCTTGGTTGTCAGATGCAAGGGTGAATTCCCTTGGCAGTAAATCCTGGCCAGAGTCCTGGTTTTTGGTGTAATTGCTGAGTTTGTATGGTGTGGTTGATGCTCTGTATGTTTATGTGGATGATCAGTTGTCTATTGTGGTTTTTGAGCTGTATTTCTGGTGTGGGTGGGTGGTGAATTGTGAGAAGTTTTCCAGCCGCCGGTGGTGGTGCCTCCGTTGTGTTAGTCTTTTCAAAGTTTGGGAGGTGAAGGGCTATAGAAGCGTGGTCTTTTTTTCTTTCTTTCACCTCACAACTGTCACACAGACAACATGTGTTGGACATGTTGTCCAAGTATGGGATGGCTGACACATGTTGTCTGTGTGACAGCTGTGAGGTACTTGAGTGTGAGATCCCTGTTCCCACCGCACAACGAATTCAGGGGTGCTAGCAGCAGAAGTAGCACTTCTTGCGTGGGGCAGGGTCCCACACTCGAGGCCTCACCCACCATGGATAACCGGACAAGAGACTAATCCATCGGTTCTTCCAAAACCGAACCCAAAAAACTTCCCTTGCCCGGAAAGCACGGGCGATTCCTCCAGGATAACTTTTCTCTAACGTAGTCAAATGCCTTAACTAACTGAATTGATCTGAACGAACCCATAAGTCCCATAGTCAGATCAGGGAGTCAGATCAGGGAAAAGATTGCATTTGGATCATAGAGACTAACACTTTTTTCCTCATTGAGGCACAACCGTTGATTCTTTTCCATAGAACAATTTTTGTCCGAGATATACTTCATCTATCGTACCATAACAGAATTGAGTCTCAATTTAGGGATCCATCAGTCCAGCCTAACCCCATCCACTCCCATGGGTTAGCCAACCGCCCCCCAACAACTGTAGTGATGGGATCCAATTAGGAATTTGGTTAGGTTTTGTCCCGGCTACCAGGGAAAAGAGTTCCCAGACCCCCTAGCTGGATATTCATGCAAACTTAAACTAGTCACACCACTTACACACCCAATATGAAATTGCCTTTTTCACAGAATCAGCTATCTTTAAAAATAATCATTTAACGAAACCATAGTGTCACTGATCATAATCTTCAAAATCTTTGGTTACATCCTTATTTCCAATCATTCCTTCATCGGTGTACTTATGGCATCATTGGCAACCAGAACGCTCACCACCTGTCCACTCAGGGGCCTTTTCAATAGTTCGTAGCTCATAGTAACCGGCAATATATTCACATATCAAAATGAAATCTTCGTTGAAGATCAGCAAGATCAACCCCAACGGATCCATATAAAAGAGCCAGGGACTCATCCATTGAGGACTAGCAAGGTCAATCAACCAGATCCATGCCTGAATTCAGAAAACATCTCTTACTGCTTATTCAATATCTTCCCCGACGTACTTGTGGGTATCTTCAGTGACCCAGAGCCCGAGCATCGTATGGTTAGCACCCTCTAGGATCCTTTGTAGGTCACCTAGCGCTTCACTCATAGGCCGCTTCCTTGGTCCCTCATCCACCGAACCGAAAGCTCACCATTTAAATCAAACCGAGGTTGGTCAAGACCTCGGCTGACTTTGCTACGCGAGACGTCCTCCGTTGACTCTCCGCTAGCTGTTGTAACTTTATCAGCTAGGTCTCACGACCTCATTCACAAGACGGTCAAAATGCTTTCTCACCATTCTTGACATAAAACAGTCATTTAAAAACAGGTCATAAATACAATTTCTATAACGAACTCTCGTCTTTCCACATTAATCCACATTCATTTCATATAAATTCCCATTCTTATCTTATCACATCATTTTTCATCTCATCACTTCTTTCCTCAATTATCGTCATCAGATCTCATCCACTTGCATTTGCCCATATCCACATCTCGTCTTTCCACATTAATCAACATTACTTAATCCACATTCATGTCATATAAATTCCCATTCTTATCCAATCACATCATTTTTCATCTCATCACTTCTTTCCTCAATTATCCTCATCAGATCTCATCCACTTGCATTTACCCATATCCACACCACATTCATTCACATCTCATCCATTCAGACCACATCACATTCACTCACATCACATCTCATTTAGACCACATCACATTCACTCACGTCACATCTCATTCAGACCATATCACATTCACTCACATCACATCTTATTCAGACCACATCACATTCATTCACAACACATCACATTCATTCACATCTATCCTGATTCACATGACATCACATCCATTCACATCCTATACCATTCATTCTCATCCTGATTCACATGCCATCACATTCATTCACATCCCTTATCATTCATTCACATCCCTTATCATTCATTCACATCCCGATTCACAGGCTATCACATTCATTCACATCTCTTATCATTTATTCACATCTTGACTCACATGCCATCACATTCATTCACATCCCATATTATTCATTCTTATCCCGATTCACATGCCATCACATTCATTCACATCTCGATTCATAGGCTATCACATTCATTCACATTCCTTATCATTCATTCACATCCTGACTTACATGCCATCACATTCATTCACATCCCATATCATTCATTCACATCGTGACTTACATGCCATCACATTCATTCACATCCCATATCATTCATTCACATCCCTTATCATTCATATCTATCTAATTTACATCACATCTCATCGCCTCTATTCTCGTTCATATTAATCACATTCACATCCACATATATTCTTCCACACACATCCACATCCATACTTATCACATACACATCCACATCTATTCTTTCACCTACATCTACATTCATCCTTTCACATACATACATCCACATCCATTGTTTCACATACATCCACTTCCATTCTTCACATACATCCACATCCATCCTTTCACATACATCCACATCCATCCTATATCCTTCATTTACATCCTGATTCACATGACTTCTCATCACTTCTATTCACATCACATCTATCCATCCATTCATTCACATTTATCTGATTCACATCACATCTATCCATCCATTCATTCACATTTATCTGATTCACATCACATCTATCCATCCATTCATTCTTTTATAAAAATCAACTTCAGTGGGAATAACACTTTTATAAAAATCCTTTTATAGAACTATTTATGCATAAATTCAATTTTAAGGAAAATAACACTTTCGAAATAAAAATAAATCCTTTATGCATCTTTCTATGCATAAAATAAAATTTAATGAGAACGACTCTTTAGAATAAAAAATAAATTCCTTTATGCATCTTTCTATACATAAAATCAGAATTATTGAGAATAACTCTTTTAAAATAAAAATAAATTCCTTTATGCATCTTTCTATGCATAAAATCAAAATTAATGAGAATAACTCTTTTGAAATAAAAATGAATTCCTTTATGCATCTTTCTATGCATAAAATCAAAATTAATGAGAATAACACTTTTGGAATAAAAATAAATTCTTTATGCATCTTTCTATGCATAAAATCAATTTTGATGAAAGTAATACTTTTATAATTAAAAAAATTCTTTTATGCATCACTTTATGCATAAAAATAAATATTGGTGAAAGTAACACTTTCTAATTAAAAAAATTATTTTATGCATCACTTTATGCATAAAAATCAATATTGGTGAAAGTAACACTTTTATAATGAAAATATGTCCAATATGCATCTTTCTATGCATAGAAATAAATTGTAATGAAAATAACACTTTTATAATAAAAATATTTCCAATATGCATCTTTCTATGCATAGAATGAAAATAACACTTTTAGAATACACAAACGGAGGTGATTACTCTTTTTGAATAACATAAAGATAAAACTAATTTCCACAAAATTTAAGAGAATTTTGCTATAACCTCCTTTGTATGGCTGACCATTTCTCAATTTTTACATTCTAAATCTACTTAGAATTTACCCCAAGATGAATTTAGCACTCTAGTTTAATCAATTTCCATTTTTTAAAGAGAAAACAATACGAAAAGTTTAACTCTATTATTTGATTACACATCTTGGATAAAGAAGGGCTAAATTGAATGAAGAGAAGGGGGAAGCCTTTCCATCAAGGCATAACATCCAATTTCAATTTAAAAGAAGCAAGAAATCATAAAACCATAGAATAGAATTAGAAAAAAGTAGAATTTCTAACTTACATGGAGTTTTGTGAGCTATCGTTTGGCTTGAGGGATTGAGGGTCCTACTCTTGCTTGGATCAAGAGTGGCCACCAATTCTTTGTAGAGGAAATAGTCAAAAACAAGTGAATTATTAATGAATTCAATGTTTTTGGCTCTGGGGTGGAGTAGAGTGTCACAGTGCATAAAACACTATTAATCTTTTACAAAGGGGGAGGCTTCTATTTATATGAAAGAGTGATCCTCTAACCAAGCAAACTGATTGTAGAATTTTCCAGATCAGTTTGGTAACTTTTTGACCATTTTTAGGTCAGTTTAGGTTACTTTTTGGTTCTAGTTGAAACAGGAGAGAGGAGAGATGAAAATATCTCATTATTTGTGAGTTTAAAACTAATCCACACATGTGAAATAGGGGCCTCCTTCATGAGGGGAATTCCCTCACACTCAGGTGCCAAAAATGCATCATTTCCTCTAAATATCTATTCTTTTTTAACTAATAACCTTGTCCTTAGACAACTCTTCATCTTATGTGAGTATTTACTCATTTTTGGGGGGGATTTTCTTTATTTCTTCAATTTATCTCCTCCCTACATTTGGATTAATCTAATTGGCCCCTCAGAACCTTAATCTAAAATTTTCAAAAAATCTAGACCCTTAGGCTAAGGCCTTTTGAACATATTATAATTTATTTCTAATGCACCTTCTGAAATCCTTTTTGAACTTCTGTTTTGGGGGAATTTATTTTAATAAGAAGATATATTTTTCCATCCAAAATATCTAAAAACTGAATAGCCTCTCTCTAGAATATTTTCTCTCTCTAAGCCAAAATAGGTAGAAACAAGATCTGTTAATATTCTAACAAGGGGAATGATTACAAGGGGAGAGATTGGACATCTTGAGGGGCTGGGGGAGGAATATTATATCCTACCCCACTTAAAAAACCCGAGATGTCCTCATCTCGGAGGTGGAGTATGATCTCTTTCATCTTCTTCTTCTTCTTCTTCAATCACTTCCAGCATTACTACCTTGGAAGTGGACGGTGGCCGATTTGGGAACAACTCTCTTTGACTTCCCCTATTTTGAGGCAGAGGTCTTGCATTACTTTGGTTTGAAACTGTGGGTTGGATAAAAGGGTCTACCTCTGGGATTTCCCTGATTTTGGCGGGATAGAAACCTCATTACTCTGGAAGAAAGGAGCTGGAGTCTAGAATCTTGATCCCTAATTTCCCTGCCCCCCTGAAAACCTTGATCCAAAAGGAGTTGGATAATCCATACTACGATGTCCAAATCCTTGATAGTTATAGCATTTCACTCCCTTGTTCAAGGGTGGAACTTCTATAGTTGAACTCTTGGGGATTGAGTTTCGAGAAAAGAACATTTCTTCCATTCTAGAACTTCCCATATCTTGGGCTTGACCCTGATACCTCTTAGGCCGTGAAAGGTTGTAATCACCTTCTGGAACTAAAAACCTTTTGAAAGGTGATGGTGCTGGCTTTGGTGGGACCTTGACATCAAAGGCCTCGGAGAAATCCTTCGCCATCCGCACTGCTTTGGCCATGGAAACTGGCTTGGCGTTCTTCACCAAAATATTCAAAGGTTCGTTCAGTCCCCCCAAATAAACCTGGCCATCAGCTATTCTTCATTCAGTGGTGGCGAGTATTTGAGGAGTAGAGAGAATGCTTGGTGATATACTACAAAAGTTCTCCTCCCTTGGGTTAACTCTAAGAATTCGTTCATCTTTGTTTCCAAAAAGCCGGGAGGACAGAATCTCATCCTTAGGTAAATTTTGAGATCATTCCATGTCTGGGTATTCCAATCCATACGGTTTGTCTTGTAGTGGTTTCTCCATGCCACTCTGGCTGTTTCTACTATCTTCAGCCTTGCAAGAGCCATTTTTCTCTTCTCATCGTACCCGGTGACATCAAAGTACTCGTCCATTACCTCGATCCACTTCTCCATAGCCTCGCCCAAGTTTTCCCCTTCACCCTTGAAAGGTCCAAGCTGCGAACTACGAAGAGTTTTACGAACATCCAAGTCAAGCTCTTCCTCATCGAGTTGGGGGTTATCATTTCTACCGCGATGACCTCGATCCAAGTTCCTATCAATATGAAACATCTTGTTAAGTCTCTTTATTTATGATTCAATTCTGATTTTTGATTCATCTGATTATGGGGTTCTTTAGATAGGTCAGCTCCCCACAGAATCGTGGGATAAAGATACTCGCATTATCAGATAACAATTCATTCAGAACATATCATTCATATCTTTAACACAATAATGGTCTATTAGATCGAAATTTCCATCTGAACAGTACTCCATGAGGGATTTCAATTTTATAGATTTTTTATTTGCCATTCCTTAACTTGATCCACTGGGTCAAGAGTTAACAGCAGGGGAGAAGAGAGCTTGAGCTCTTGCAAGCACACACACACTCACAAAACCCTAAAAGAGAACACACGAGGTGAGAGGCTGAAAATCTTCTTCTTGTTCACACAACACTCAACACACCATATACAAAGATAAGAGTACACAGCATATGAAAAGGTACTCAACCAAATACATTAGGAATTTTTTGGACCCAAAAAGGGCCTCCTAAGGATTCCTAATTTTAAGGGATTAGAGCTTAAAAAGCTGGGCTTAAGGGAGACAAAGGCTATGATAACCCCTATTTTTTGCCTTGCCACATCAGCCATACCCCCTAGTTTCACTTTTTAAAGGGAATATTCTCATACTCTCTCTCTTACTTTTTGACTTTTCTCATACTTTCTCTCTTACTTTTTGAATTTTTTATCTTCACTCTCTACAAATTGAATCTTTCTTATCAGTTTGAAATCTCCTTTCTCATTAACTCCCACCGTATCTCCCTTTCACATCAGCAAAACATTCTCGTATTTAGGTGGGCCCCAAAAAGTTATTTTTTTTCATTTTTTTTCATTTTGAGGTGGAAAAAACACCACCCAACCAATATGTATGATGAAAATATAATTTTCCCTCCAAAAAGCTTGTAATTCTCAAGGGTCACGTCAGAAGTCTGTCAAGAGCCAGTACATCCATAACTAACTGTCAGGTCCCCACAACCCCATAAACATAACTAATTGTCAGGAACCACTACATCCATGAGATCCCGAAATTGTGGGGATCCCAAAAATTATTATTTTTTAATTTTTCTCATAAATGTAATTTATTGATGAAAAACTCCATGTTAGTAAATTTGTATATCAAAAATATCATTTTCTACTTAGATAAACGGATTTGTGTTAAACCTGTAGCAACAGCAAAGTTTAACACTCTCTCTCTCACTCTCTCTCTCACTCACTCTCTCTCTCTCTCCCTATGAGGATCTCTCTGCTTTAGCTTCTTCCTCTGCTTGGCTATGGAGCCTTGGCCCTTTGCAAGCTGTGTGTAGCCCCTTGCAAAGCTAGAAAACGGAAGGTTGATTTACACATTTGTATTCCTGAAGAGGATAGCAGCTCTAAAAAACAAACTGGCATGCTTCACATATTTTCTATATACCTTCAACTTTAAACTTTGGCAGCCTTGTCACATTTCTTTTAGTCTACATAGACTTCATTCTCTGCACATTCACATGTCCAATTCTTTTATGCCAAACGTTTGTGTCTGCAACAATTCTTGAACCGTTTGTAAACATCGCAGCACTCACTTTAGGCATGTTTACATTCAATGTAAACATTCTGTCCACTCTATTGCCTTTTGCAACCAACCTGCACTTGTCTTTAAAGTCTTCAACATAACAACCATCAGGGTTAAACCGAACCTGCAACAAACCCTGCTCAATCATTTGGCCAACTGAAACCATATTCTTTGTTATTTTCGGAACATGAAGTACATCTACAAGGTACTTCACTTTGCCATCCTGCATAGACAATGGCACATCTCCAACATGGGCAATTGGATGAGCAGTGTCATCCCCTATTTCCACAAAACTTGGTCTTTCAAGGTTTTTCGTCTCCTTGAACCAGTCCCCCATGAATTTTCATGTGGTTCGAATCAACATACCATACATCATCTTTATGTGTTGCTTCAACATTTTAAGACATGGCATTAACGACATGCTGCATAACAAACAACCTTTCACTATCCTCATTGTTTTTGCTCGAGGATGCATAGTTGTTTTGCTGCAATTTTCCATTTTGCATGTCAGCCTGCTTCTTATAACAATCTGCCTGCACATGTCCAGGCTTACCACAATAAAAGCATCCACGTGTATCAAAATGAAATCTTCGTTGAAGATCAGCAAGATCAACCCCAACGGATCCATATAAAAGAGCCAGGGACTCATCCATTGAGGACTAGCAAGGTCAATCAACCAGATCCATGCCTGAATTCAGAAAACATCTCTTACTGCTTATTCAATATCTTCCCCGACGTACTTGTGGGTATCTTCAGTGACCCAGAGCCCGAGCATCGTATGGTTAGCACCCTCTAGGATCCTTTGTAGGTCACCTAGCGCTTCACTCATAGGCCGCTTCCTTGGTCCCTCATCCACCGAACCGGAAGCTCACCATTTAAATCAAACCGAGGTTGGTCAAGACCTCGGCTGACTTTGCTACGCGAGACGTCCTTCGTTGACTCTCCGCTAGCTGTTGTAACTTTATCAGCTAGGTCTCACGACCTCATTCACAAGACGGTCAAAATGCTTTCTCACCATTCTTGACATAAAACAGTCATTTAAAAACAGGTCATAAATACAATTTCTATAACGAACTCTCGTCTTTCCACATTAATCCACATTCATTTCATATAAATTCCCATTCTTATCTTATCACATCATTTTTCATCTCATCACTTCTTTCCTCAATTATCGTCATCAGATCTCATCCACTTGCATTTGCCCATATCCACATCTCGTCTTTCCACATTAATCAACATTACTTAATCCACATTCATGTCATATAAATTCCCATTCTTATCCAATCACATCATTTTTCATCTCATCACTTCTTTCCTCAATTATCCTCATCAGATCTCATCCACTTGCATTTACCCATATCCACATCACATTCATTCACATCTCATCCATTCAGACCACATCACATTCACTCACATCACATCTCATTCAGACCACATCACATTCACTCACGTCACATCTCATTCAGACCATATCACATTCACTCACATCACATCTTATTCAGACCACATCACATTCATTCACAACACATCACATTCACTCACATCACATCTTATTCAGACCACATCACATTCATTCAGACCACATCACATTCATTCACATCTATCCTGATTCACATGACATCACATCCATTCACATCCTATACCATTCATTCTCATCCTGATTCACATGCCATCACATTCATTCATATCCCTTATCATTCATTCACATCCCGATTCACAGGCTATCACATTCATTCACATCTCTTATCATTTATTCACATCTTGACTCACATGCCATCACATTCATTCACATCCCATATTATTCATTCTCATCCCGATTCACATGCCATCACATTCATTCACATCTCGATTCATAGGCTATCACATTCATTCACATCCCTTATCATTCATTCACATCCTGACTTACATGCCATCACATTCATTCACATCCCATATCATTCATTCACATCGTGACTTACATGCCATCACATTCATTCACATCCCATATCATTCATTCACATCCCTTATCATTCATATCTATCTAATTTACATCACATCTCATCGCCTCTATTCTCGTTCATATTAATCACATTCACATCCACATATATTCTTCCACATACATCCACATCCATACTTATCACATACACATCCACATCTATTCTTTCACCTATATCTACATTCATCGTTTCACATACATACATCCACATCCATTGTTTCACATACATCCACTTCCATTCTTCACATACATCCACATCTATCCTTTCACATACATCCACATCCATCCTATATCCTTCATTTACATCCTGATTCACATGACTTCTCATCACTTCTATTCACATCACATCTATCCATCCATTCATTCACATTTATCTGATTCACATCACATCTATCCATCCATTCATTCACATTTATCTGATTCACATCACATCTATCCATCCATTCATTCTTTTATAAAAATCAACTTCAGTGGGAATAACACTTTTATAAAAATCCTTTTGTAGAACTATTTATGCATAAATTCAATTTTAAGGAAAATAACACTTTCGAAATAAAAATAAATCCTTTATGCATCTTTCTATGCATAAAATAAAATTTAATGAGAACGACTCTTTAGAATAAAAAATAAATTCCTTTATGCATCTTTCTATACATAAAATCAGAATTATTGAGAATAACTCTTTTAAAATAAAAATAAATTCCTTTATGCATCTTTCTATGCATAAAATCAAAATTAATGAGAATAACTCTTTTGAAATAAAAATGAATTCCTTTATGCATCTTTCTATGCATAAAATCAAAATTAATGAGAATAACACTTTTGGAATAAAAATAAATTCTTTATGCATCTTTCTATGCATAAAATCAATTTTGATGAAAGTAATACTTTTATAATTAAAAAAATTCTTTTATGCATCACTTTATGCATAAAAATAAATATTGGTGAAAGTAACACTTTCTAATTAAAAAAATTATTTTATGCATCACTTTATGCATAAAAATCAATATTGGTGAAAGTAACACTTTTATAATGAAAATATGTCCAATATGCATCTTTCTATGCATAGAAATAAATTCTAATGAAAATAACGCTTTTATAATAAAAATATTTCCAATATGCATCTTTCTATGCATAGAATGAAAATAACACTTTTAGAATACACAAACGGAGGTGATTACTCTTTTTGAATAACATAAAGATAAAACTAATTTCCACAAAATTTAAGAGAATTTTGCTATAACCTCCTTTGTATGGCTGACCATTTCTCAATTTTTACATTCTAAATCTACTTAGAATTTACCCCAAGATGAATTTAGCACTCTAGTTTAATCAATTTTCATTTTTTAAAGAGAAAACAATACGAAAAGTTTAACTCTATTATTTGATTACACATCTTGGATAAAGAAGGGCTAAATTGAATGAAGAGAAGGGGGAAGCCTTTCCATCAAGGCATAACATCCAATTTCAATTTAAAAGAAGCAAGAAATCATAAAACCATAGAATAGAATTAGAAAAAAGTAGAATTTCTAACTTACATGGAGTTTTGTGAGCTATCGTTTGGCTTGAGGGATTGAGGGTCCTACTCTTGCTTGGATCAAGAGTGGCCACCAATTCTTTGTAGAGGAAATAGTCAAAAACAAGTGAATTATTAATGAATTCAATGTTTTTGGCTCTGGGGTGGAGTAGAGTGTAACAGTGCATAAAACACTATTAATCTTTTACAAAGGGGGAGGCTTCTATTTATAGGAAAGAGTGATCCTCTAACCAAGCAAACTGATTGTAGAATTTTCCAGATCAGTTTGGTAACTTTTTGACCATTTTTAGGTCAGTTTAGGTTACTTTTTGGTTCTAGTTGAAACAGGAGAGAGGAGAGATGAAAATATCTCATTATTTGTGAGTTTAAAACTAATCCACACATGTGAAATAGGGGCCTCCTTCATGAGGGGAATTCCCTCACACTCAGGTGCCAAAAATGCATCATTTCCTCTAAATATCTATTCTTTTTTAACTAATAACCTTGTCCTTAGACAACTCTTCATCTTATGTGAGTATTTACTCATTTTTGGGGGGGATTTTCTTTATTTCTTCAATTTATCTCCTCCCTACATTTGGATTAATCTAATTGGCCCCTCAGAACCTTAATCTAAAATTTTCAAAAAATCTAGACCCTTAGGCTAAGGCCTTTTGAACATATTATAATTTATTTCTAATGCACCTTCTGAAATCCTTTTTGAACTTCTGTTTTGGGGGAATTTATTTTAATAAGAAGATATATTTTTCCATCCAAAATATCTAAAAACTGAATAACCTCTCTCTAGAATATTTTCTCTCTCTAAGCCAAAATAGGTAGAAACAAGATCTGTTAATATTCTAACAAGGGGAATGATTACAAGGGGAGAGATTGGACATCTTAAGGGACAGGGGGAGGAATATTATATCCTACCCCACTTAAAAAACCCGAGATGTCCTCATCTCGGAGGTGGAGTATGATCTCTTTCATCTTCTTCTTCTTCTTCTTCTTCAATCACTTCCAGCATTACTACCTTGGAAGTGGACGGTGGCCGATTTGGGAACAACTCTCTTTGACTTCCCCTATTTTGAGGCAGAGGTCTTGTATTACTTTGGTTTGAAACTGTGGGTTGGATAAAAGGGTCTACCTCTGGGATTTTCCTGATTTTGGCGGGATAGAAACCTTATTACTCTGGAAGAAAGGAGCTGGAGTCTAGAATCTTGATCCCTAATTTCCCTGCCCCCCTGAAAACCTTGATCCAAAAGGAGTTGGATAATCCATACTGCGATGTCCAAATCCTTGATAGTTATAGCATTTCACTCCCTTGTTCAAGGGTGGAACTTCTATAGTTGAACTCTTGGGGATTGAGTTTCGAGAAAAGAACATTTCTTCCATTCTAGAACTTCCTATATCTTGGGCTTGACCCTGATACCTCTTAGGCCGTGAAAGGTTGTAATCACCTTCTGGAACTAAAAACCTTTTGAAAGGTGATGGTGCTGGCTTTGGTGGGACCTTGACATCAAAGGCCTCGGAGAAATCCTTTGCCATCCGCACTGCTTTGGCCATGGAAACTGGCTTGGCGTTCTTCACCAAAATATTCAAAGGTTCGTTCAGTCCCCCCAAATAAACCTGGCCATCAGCTATTCTTCATTCAGTGGTGGCGAGTATTTGAGGAGTAGAGAGAATGCTTGGTGATATACTACAAAAGTTCTCCTCCCTTGGGTTAACTCTAAGAATTCGTTCATCTTTGTTTCCAAAAAGCCGGGAGGACAGAATCTCATCCTTAGGTAAATTTTGAGATCATTCCATGTCTGGGTATTCCAATCCATACGGTTTGTCTTGTAGTGGTTTCTCCATGCCACTCTGGCTGTTTCTACTATCTTCAGCCTTGCAAGAGCCATGTTTCTCTTCTCATCGTACCCGGTGACATCAAAGTACTCGTCCATTGCCTCAATCCACTTCTCCATAGCCTCGCCCAAGTTTTCCCCTTCACCCTTGAAAGGTCCAAGCTGCGAACTACGAAGAGTTTTACGAACATCCAAGTCAAGCTCTTCCTCATCGAGTTGGGGGTTATCATTTCTACCACGATGACCTCGATCCAAGTTCCTATCAATACGAAACATCTTGTTAAGTCTCTTTATTTATGATTCAATTCTGATTTTTGATTCATCTGATTATGGGGTTCTTTAGATAGGTCGGCTCCCCACAGAATCGTGGGATAAAGATACTCGCATTATCAGATAACAATTCATTCAGAACATATCATTCATATCTTTAACACAATAATGGTCTATTAGATCGAAATTTCCATCTGAACAGTACTCCATGAGGGATTTCAATTTTATAGATTTTTTATTTGCCATTCCTTAACTTGATCCACTGGGTCAAGAGTTAACAGCAGGGGAGAAGAGAGCTTGAGCTCTTGCAAGCACACACACACTCACAAAACCCTAAAAGAGAACACACGAGGTGAGAGGCTGAAAATCTTCTTCTTGTTCACACAACACTCAACACACCATATACAAAGATAAGAGTACACACCATATGAAAAGGTACTCAACCAAATACATTAGGAATTTTTTGGACCCAAAAAGGGCCTCCTAAGGATTCCTAATTTTAAGGGATTAGAGCTTAAAAAGCTGGGCTTAAGGGAGACAAAGACTATGATAACCCCTATTTTTTGCCTTGCCACATCAGCCATACCCCCTAGTTTCACTTTTTAAAGGGAATATTCTCATACTCTCTCTCTTACTTTTTGACTTTTCTCATACTTTTTCTCTTACTTTTTGAATTTTTTATCTTCACTCTCTACAAATTGAATCTTTCCTATCAGTTTGAAATCTCCTTTCTCATTAACTCCCACCGTATCTCCCTTTCACATCAGCAAAACATTCTCGTATTTAGGTGGGCCCCAAAAAGTTATTTTTTTTCATTTTTTTTCATTTTGAGGTGGAAAAAACACCACCCAACCAATATGTATGATGAAAATATAATTTTCCCTCCAAAAAGCTTGTAATTCTCAAGGGTCACGTCAGAAGTCTGTCAAGAGCCAGTACATCCATAACTAACTGTCAGGTCCCCACAACCCCATAAACATAACTAATTGTCAGGAACCACTACATCCATGAGATCCCGAAATTGTGGGGATCCCAAAAATTATTATTTTTTAATTTTTCTCATAAATGTAATTTATTGATGAAAAACTCCATGTTAGTAAATTTGTATATCAAAAATATCATTTTCTACTTAGATAAACGGATTTGTGTTAAACCTGTAGTAGCAACATCAAAGTTTAACACTCTCTCTCTCACTCTCTCTCTCACTCACTCTCTCTCTCTCTCTCTCTCTCTCTCTCCCTATGAGGATCTCTCTGCTTTAGCTTCTTCCTCTGCTTGGCTATGGAGCCTTGGCCCTTTGCAAGCTGTGTGTAGCCCCTTGCGAAGCTAGAAAACGGAAGGTTGATTTACACATTTGTATTCCTGAAGAGGATGGCAGCTCTAAAAAACAAACTGGCATGCTTCACATATTTTCTATATACCTTCAACTTTAAACTTTGGCAGCCTTGTCACATTTCCTTTAGTCTACATAGACTTCATTCTCTGCACATTCACATGTCCAATTCTTTTATGCCAAACGTTTGTGTCTGCAACAATTCTTGAACCGTTTGTAAACATCGCAGCACTCACTTTAGGCATGTTTACATTCAATGTAAACATTCTGTCCACTCTATTGCCTTTTGCAACCAACCTGCACTTGTCTTTAAAGTCTTCAACATAACAACCATCAGGGTTAAACCGAACCTGCAAAAAACCCTGCTCAATCATTTGGCCAACTGAAACCATATTCTTTGTTATGTTCGGAACATGAAGTACATCTACAAGGTACTTCACTTTGCCATCCTGCATAGACAATGGCACATCTCCAACATGGGCAATTGGATGAGCAGTGTCATCCCCTATTTCCACAAAACTTGGTCTTTCAAGGTTTTTCATCTCCTTGAACCAGTCCCCCATGAATTTTCATGTGGTTCGAATCAACATACCATACATCATCTTTATGTGTTGCTTCAACATTTTAAGACATGGCATTAACGACATGCTGCATAACAAACAACCTTTCACTATCCTCATTGTTTTTGCTCGAGGATGCATAGTTGTTTTGCTGCAATTTTCCATTTTGCATGTCAGCCTGCTTCTTATAACAATCTGCCTGCACATGTCCAGGCTTACCACAATAAAAGCATCCACGTGTATCATTATACTACCTTTGCCAATTTCCACGACCTCTTTCACTCCCCCTGCCTCTGAATTGGCCTCTTCCACCTACGTATTGTTGTTGTTGTGAATTCTGGGGCTGTTGTTGTTGCTGCTATTGGCCATGATTCTGATTACCTGTTCGGCCACCTCCATGGCCGTGTCCACGGCCTCCTCTACCTCATCCTCTCTTTGAACTTGTGTAGAAGGCCTGTTGCTCTGAACTATTTTTGTTTTGTGAAGACTGTTGGTCTTCACCCAAGCTCTTCTCTTCTATAATCAACATACACACCAAATTTGTGAAATTGGGAATGTTTTCCTGAGTCAGAATAGACATCTTGAACACCTTGTATTGTGGATCGAGACCACGTAGATAGACTTTTACCTTATCATCATCATCTACTGAAATGCCAATAGATGCAAGGGATTCCACAATACCCTTGATCTTCAATGCATAGTCATTCACAGACATACTCTTTTTCTCCACAGTATGAAGTTCATTCTTCAACTGTATCTTTCGTGCCTTGGTATTCGTTTCATAGAGTTTACCAAGGTGTCCCATGCCTCCTTGGGGGACTGGGCATCCTGTATGTGCCCACCAATCATGGTGTCTTGTATACTGATACAGAGCCAATACATAAATTTTCTGGCTCCTTGGTTCCAATCCTTGAACTCTTTTACATCTGTAGCAATCGGATTGATCTCCGGTATCTCCGGTGTCTCTTTGTGCTCGCCTTCTATGTAGTCCCAGTAACTCTTTCCCATCAGGAAATTTGTCAACCTGAACCTCCAAGCATGGAAGTTGTTCTTATCAAGCTTCTCAGCAACAATCTGGTTTATGCCATCATTTGACATCTTGCTAGACACACAAATTTACCAGAAATAACACTTTGGTTTGTTCTGCACAAAATGATGTATTTTTTACAGCGTTACTACACTCACATGTTACAACCAGTGACCTCAATGTGTATACATACACCCAAGGGCAACTGTTGACCTCCTTGCAACAGCACACACAATGTCTGCACAACCAATCTGTCTTCCTGCACTTCTTAAAACAGAGTTCTGCATAGAATCGATGACTTACCCGCCGCAGTGCTCGAGATCGCCTGCTTTCTGAAAAACGGAGGTCCTAACATTCCCGAAACACGATTTCGGCCCGGAAAATATTGTTCGATAGGACAAAATTTTTCGGGCCTTTTCTGCATAGAATCGATGACTTACCCGTAGTGCTTGAAATCGCCTGCTTTCTGAAAAACGGAGGTCCTAACACGCCCGAAACGCGATTTTGGCCCGAAAAGTATTGTTCGATAGAATAAAATTTTCTGGGCCTTATAGCTTTACTCCCATGAAGAAAGATCCTCAATCAGAGATCGTTTACCGGTGCCTCCCGTAGAGCTCCTAGCAACTAGGGAAGAGTAGATGAAGCTCTTATCCTCGTACCGCTTTCTGTGCTTCTCTTGCTTGGCATATCATCATGATCTCACCAACCATGTCAATGGTGTAAGTTTTTGGGGCCTATCCCCTAGGTGGGTCATTAGTGTCCGTCGCCTCACTAGATGAGCTCGATATCTCACCAACCATGTCAATGGTGTAAGTTTGGGGCCTATCCCCTAGGTGGGTCATTAGTGTCCATCGCCTCACTAGATGAGCTCGATATCTCAACAAGCAATCTGTCAGCACAATCCACTAATCTCATAGAGATTTGCTGAAGTCATTATCGTCATTCCAGTTACGAACATCAACACACGGACTCGTCCCATTCATCCTCATTGTGGTTTTGCTCAGTTTATCGCTTTTCAACCAAAAATTCAAGAGTCATCATTTTTCAATCAGAATCCAATTCAACTCATCAATTCTCAAAACCAGAATTTTAAAATCATATCAACCACATTCGAAAATAGAATTTTAGCTTATAATTCCAAGATCTTAGATTTACTTGTATATAGTGCCAGTAAAGAGCTGCAGTTATACCCTCGGTATATACGCGTAGTCACGGTCCTTGGAACTATAAGGTAAATACCACCATGTCTAGGCCTCAAGCAAATCAGGGATTTCATACAATTGCAATACTTCCATCTGAAGACCCAATTATCAAATTAGGAACTTCATTATGAATATTAATTTGTATGAGTTTCATCACACAATTCCAATTACTGCTACTTCATAAATTTATGACATTCTTGGCTTCTCGGTTGATCCACTTTAGCCAAATGGCTTTGATACCAGCTGTGAGATCCTTGTCCCCACCGCGCATCGAATTCAGGGGTGCTAGCAGCGGAAGTAGCACTTCTTGCGTGGGGCAGGGTCCCACACTCGCGGCCTTGCCCACACGGATAACCGGACAAGAGACTAATCCATCGGTTCTTCCAAAAACGGAACCCGAAAAAACTTCCCTTGCCCGGAAAGCACGGGCGATTCCTCCAGGATAACTTTTCTCTAATGTGGTCAAAAGCCTTAACTAACTGAACTGATCTGAACGAACCTGTAAGTCCCACAGTCAGATCAGGGAAAAGATTGCACTTGGATCATAGAGACCAACACTTTTTTCCTCATTGTGTTGAGAGGCACAGTCGTTGATTCTTTTCCATAGAACAATTTTTGTCCGGGATTTACTTCATCTATCGTACCATAACAGAATTGAGTCTCGTTTTAGGGATCCATGAGTCGAGCCTCTAACCCCATCCAGTCCCATGGGTTAGCCAACCACCCAACCACTGCAGTGATGGGAACCCATTAGGAATTTGGTTAGGTTTTGTCCCAGGTACCAAGGAAAAGATTTCCCAGGCCCCCTAGCCAGATATTCATGCAAACTTAAACTAGTCACACCACTTACACACCCAATATGAAATTGCCTTTTTCACAGAATCAGCTATCTTTAAAAATAATCATTTAATGAAACCATGGTGTCACTGATCATAATGCTCACAATCTCTGGTTAAATCCTTATTTTCAATCATTCCTTCATCGGTGTACCTACGGCATCATTGGCAACCAGAACACTCACCACTTTTCCACTTAGAGGCCTTTTCAATAGTTCCTAGCTCATATTAACTGGCAATATATTCACATATCGAAATGGAATCTCCGTTAAAGATCAACAAGATCAACCAACCGATCCATATAAAAGAGCCATGGACTCATCCTTTGAGGACCAGCAAGGTCAATCAACCAGATCCATGCCGGAATTCAGAAAACAACTCTTACTCCTTATTCAATATCTTCCTCGACGTACTTGTGGGTATGTTCGGCGACCTAGAGCCCGAGCATCGTATGGTCAGCACCCTCTAGGATCCTTCGCAGGTCACCTAGCACTTCACTCCTAGGCCGCTTCCTTGGTGCCTCATCCACCGTACCGGAAGCTCACCATTTAAATCGAACCGAGGCTGGTAAAGACCTCGGCTGACCTTGCTACGCGAGATGTCCTCCGTTGACTCTCCGTCAGTTGTTGCAACTTTATCAGCTAGGTCTCCACGACCTCATTCACAAGATGATCAAAATGCTTTCCCACCATTCTTGACATAAAACAGTCATTTAAAAACAGGTCATAAATACAATTTCTATAATGAACTCTCGTCTTTCCACATTAATTAACATTACTTAATTCACATTCATTTCATATAAATTCCCATTCTCATCCAATCACATCATTTTTCATCTCATCACTTCTTTCCTCAATTATCCTCATCAGATCTTATCCACTCGCATTTACCCATATCCACATCTCATCCACTCGCATTCATTCACATCTCATCCATTCAGACCTTATTAGATTCACTCACATCACATCTCATTCAGACCACATTACATTCACTTACGTCACATCTCATTCAGACCACATCACATTCACTAACATCACATCTTATTTAGACCACATCACATCTCATTCAGACCACATCACATTTATTCACATCTATCCCGTTTCACATGACATCACATCCATTCACATCCCATACCATTCATTCTCATCCCGATTCACATGCCATCACATTCATTCACATCCCAATTCATAAGCTATCACATTCATTCACATCCCTTATCATTCATTCACATCCTGAATCACATGCCATCATATTCATTCACATCCCATGTCATTTATTCTCATCCCGATTCCTATGCCTCACATTCATTCACATCCCTTATCATCCATTCACATCCCGATTCACAGGCTATCACATTCATTCACATCCCTTATCATTCATTCACATCCTGACTCACATGCCATCACATTCATTCACATCCCGATTCACAGGCTATCACATTCATTCACATCCCTTATCATTCATTCACATCCTAACTCACATGCCATCACATTCATTCACATCCCTTATCATTCATATCTATCCAATTTACATCACATCTCATCGCCTCTTATCTCGTTCATATTTATCACATTCACATCCACATATATTCTTCCACATACATCCGCATCGATACTTATCACATACACATCCACATCTATCCTTTCACCTACATCTACATCCATCATATATCCTTTCACCTACATCTACATCCATCCTTTCACATATATACATCCACATCCATTCTTTCACATACATCCACTTCCATTCTTTACATACATCCACATCCATCCTTTCACATACATCCACATCCATCATATATCCATTCATTTACATCTTGATTCACATGACATCTCATCACTTCTATTCACATCACATCTATCCATCCATTCATTCACATTTATCTGATTCACATCACATCTATCCATCCATTCATTCTTTTATAAAAATCAACTTTAGTGGGAATAACACTTTTATAAAAATCCTTTTATACATCTATTCATGCATAAATTCAATTTTAAGGAAAATAACACTTTCGAAATAAAAATAAATCCTTTATGCATATTTCTATGCATAGAATAAAATTTAATGAGAATGACTCTTTTGAAATAAAAATAAATTCCTTTATGCATCTTTCTATGCATAAAATCAAAATTAATGAGAATAACTCTTTTGGAATAAAAAAAAATTTCTTTATGCATCTTTCTACGCAAAAAATCAAAATTAATGAGAATAACACTTTTGGAATAAAAATAAATTCTTTATGCATCTTTCTATGCATAAAATCAATTTTGATGAAAGTAATACTTTTATAATTAAAAAAATTCTTTTATACATCACTTTATGCATAAAAATCAATATTGGTGAAAGTAACACTTTAATAATAAAAAAATTCTTTTATGCATCACTTTATGCAAAAAAATCAATATTGGTGAAAGTAAAACTTTTATAATAAAAATATGTCCAATATGCATCTTTCTATGCATATAAATTAATTCTAATAAAAATAACGCTTTTATAAATAAAAATATTTCCAATATGCATCTTTCTATGCATAGAATGAAAATAACACTTTTAGAATACACAAACGGAGGTGATTACTCTTTTGAAATAACATAAAGATAAAACTTATTTTCACAAAATTTAAGAAAATTTTGTCATAACCTCCTTTGTATGGCTAATCATTTCTCAATTTTTACATTCTAAATCTACTTAGAATTCACCCCAAGATGAATTTAGCACTCTGATTTAATCAATTCCCATTTTTTAAAGAGAAAACAATACAAAAAGTTTAATACTATTATTTGCTTACACATCTTGGATAAAGAAGGGCTGAATTCAACGAAGAGAAGGGGGAAGCCTTTCCATCAAGGCATAATATCCAATTTCAATTTAAAAGAAGCAAGAAATCATAAAACCATAGAATAGAATTGGAAAAAAGTATAATTTCTAAGTTACATGGAGTTTTGGAGCTATCCTTTGGCTTGAGGGATCGAGGGTTCTACTCTTGCTTGGATCAAGAGTGGTCACCAATTCTTTGTAGAGGAAATAGTAAAAAACAAGTGAATTATTAATGAATTCAATGTTTTTGGCTCTGGGGTGGAGTAGAGTGTAATAGTGCATAAAACACTATTAAGCTTTTACAAAGGGGGAGGCTTCTATTTATAGGAAAAAGTGAGCCTCTAACCAAACAAACTAATTCTAGAATTTTCCTAGTCACTTTTTGACCATTTTTAGGTCAGTTTAGCTTACTTTTTGGTTCTAGTTGAAATAGGAGAGAGGAGAGATGAAAATATCTCATTATTTGTGAGTTTAAAACTCATCCACACATGTGAAATAGGCGCCTCCTTCACGAGGGAAATTTCCCCACATTGAGGTGTCAGAAATGCATCATTTCCTCTAAATATCTCTTCTTTTTTAACTAATAACCTTGTCCTTAGTCAACTCTTCATCTTATGTGAGTATTTACTCATTTTTTGGGAGGAATTTTCTTTATTTCTTCAATTTATCTCCTCCCTACATTTGGATTAATCTAATTGGCCCCTCAGAACCTTAATCTAAATTTTTCAAAAAATCTAGACCCTTAGGCTAAGGCCTTTTGAACAGATTATACTTTATTTCTAATGCACCTTCTGAAATCCTTTTTGAACTTCTGTTTCGGGGAAATTTATTTTAATAAGAAGAGATATTTTCCATCCAAAAATATCTAAAAATTGAATAACATCTCTCTAGAATATTTTCTCTCTCTAAGTAGGTAGAAACAAGATCTCTTAATATTCTGACAAGGGGAATGATTACCGGGAGAGATTGGACATCTTGAGGGGCTAGGGGAGGAATCTTACATCCTACCCCACTTAAAAAACACGAGATGTCCTTACTCGTATATACTGCCAGTAAAGAGCTATAGTTATATCCTTGGTATATACGGGTAGTCACGGTCCTTGGAATTATAAGGTAAATACCATCATGTTTAGGCCTCAAGAAAGTCAGGGATTCCATAAAATTGCAGTACTTCCATCTGAAGACCCAATTATCAAATTAGGAACTTCATTATGAATATCAATTTGTATGAGATTATCACACAATTCCAACCTTTTACTGCTACTTCATAAATTTATGACATTCTTGGCTTCTCGGTTGATCCACTTTAGCCAAATGGTTGTGATACCAGTTGTGAGATCCCTGTCCCCACCATGCGACGAATTCAGGGGTGTTAGCAGAGCCGAAGTAACACTTCTTGCATGGGGTAGGGTCCCATACTCGGGGCCTCGCCCACGGATAACTGGACAAGAGACTAATCCATCGGTTCTTCCAAAACCGAACCCGGAAAAACTTCCCTTGCGCTCGGAAAGAACGGGCGATTCCTCTAGGATAACTTTTCTCTAACGTAGTCAAGAGCCTTAACTAACTGAACTGATCTGAACAAACACGTAAGTCCTATAGTCCGATTAGGGAAAACATTGCACTTAGATCATAGAGACCAACACTTTTTTCCTCATTGAGAGGCACAGTCGTTGATTCTTTTCCATAGAACAATTTTTGTCCAGGATTTACTTCATTTATCATACCATAACAGAATTGAGTCTCAATTTAGGGATCCATGAGTCGAGCCTAACCCCATCCAGTCCCATGGGTTAGCCAACCGCCCAACCGCTGTAGTGATGGGATCCAATTAGGAATTTGGTTGGGTTTTGTCTCGGATACGAGGGAAAAGAGTTCCCAGGCCCCCTAGCCGGATATTCATGCAAACTTAAACTAGTCACACCACTTACACACCCAATATGAAATTGCCTTTTTCACAGAATCAGCTATCTTTAAAAACAATCATTTAATGAAATCATGATGTCACTGATCATAATCCTCAAATTCTCTGGTTAAATTTTTATTTCCAATCATTCCTTCATCGGTGTACCTATGGCATCATTGGGAACCAGAATGCTCACCACCTCTCCACTCAGGGGGCTTTTCGATAATTCCTAGCTCATAGTGGTAACCGGCAATATATTCACATATCAAAATGGAATCTCCGTTGAAGATCAACAAGATCAACCAAGGGATCCATATAAAAAAACCATGGACTCATCCGTTGAGGACCAGCAAGGTCAATCAACCAGATCCATGCTCGATGTAAGATCCCTGTTCCCACCGTGCAACGGATTCGGGGTGCTAGCAGCGGAAGTAACACATCTTGCGCGGGTCAGGGTCCCACACTCGGGGCCTCGCCCACCACGGATATCCGGACAAGAGACTAATTCGTTGATTTTTCCAAAACCGAACCCTGAAAAACTTTCCTTATCCGGAAAGCACGGGCGATTCCACCAGGATAACTCTTTACTCTAACGTAGTCAAGATCATTACTGATCAAACTGATCCGACTGCACCTTCAATGGTACTTGGTCAGATCAAGGAAGAACTTGCACTTGGATCATTGGGATCAACGCTTTTTTCCCCATCAAGAGGCACAACCGTTGATTCCTATCCATAGAACAATTACTATCCGGGATTTACTTCATCTATCGTAGTAATAGAAATTAAATCTCGATTTACGGATCCATCAGTCCACAGCCTAACCCCATCCAGTCCCATGGGTTAGCCAACCTCCCAACCACTGTAGTGATGGGATCCAATTAGGAATTTGATTAGGTTTTGTCTCGGGTACCAGGGAAAAGAGTTCCTAGGCCCCCGGAAGTTCATGCAAACATAAAACTAGTCACACCACTTACACACCCAATATGAAATTGCCTTTTTCTCAGCATCAACTATCTTTCAAACAATCCCTTTAGTGAGACCATTATGTTGCTCTAATGACAATCCTCAAAGTCTCTGGCATCATTGGCAACCAGAACGCTCACCACCTGTTCACTTAGGGGCCTTTTCCATAGTTCCTAGCTCATAGTAACCGGCAATATATTCATATAACAGAATGGAATCTCTGTGGGTGGAAGATCAGCAAGATCAACCCACAGATCCATATAAAAGAGCCATGGACTCATCCGTTGAGAACCAGCAAGGTCAATCAACCAGATCCATGCCCGGTTTCAGAAAACAACTCTTACTCCTTGTTTCAATATCTTCCTCGACGCACGTGTGGGTATCTTCGGCAACCCAGAGCCCGAGCACCACATGGTCAGCACCCTCTAGGATCCTTCGCAGGTGACCTAGCGCTTCACTCATAGGCCGCTTCCTTGGTCCCTAATCCACCGTACTGGAAGCTCACCATTTAAATCAAACCGAGGCTGGTCAAGACCTCGACCGACCTTGCTATGCGAGACGTCCTCCATTGACTCTCCGTCAGCAGTTGCAACTTTATGAGTTCGGTCTTCATGACCTTAATCCTCAAGACGGTCAAAATGCTTCCCCAGCATTCTTGACATAAAACAGTCATTTACAAACAGTCACAAAATATAGTTTCTATAACGAACTCTCGTCTTTCCACATTATCCACTCTCGGACCACATTACTTATTCCCTATTCCATTCAATGTGTACTCATTCTCATCCATTCACTCATATAGACTACACATTATTTCACATACACATTCACATTCATTATTCTACCTACATATCCATGTTCGTACGTCCACATCATACATCCAATTTCACATTCATACATATGCATCTACATGCATACATCTATTTTCACATCCTCATTCATACATCCACATTATTCATACATCCAATTTCACATTCATACATATGCATCTACATGCATACATCTATTTTCACATCCTCATTCATACATCCACATTCACATACATACATCTACATCCGAATCTACATCCATACATCCACATCCACATCTTCATTCACATTCACATCCATACATCCACATCTACATACATACATCCATTTTCACATCCTCATTCATACATCCACATCCACATACATACATACATCCGTATCTACATCCATACATCCATTCTCGCCCTAACACATCCCATATACATCTTATCCCATCAGATACACTCTCTACTCGTCCCATACACATCTTAACACATCCTAACTCATCTTAACACATTCTATCACATCTCATACACCTCTTATCATATCCTATCACATCTCATACACATCTTATCACATCTTTTCACATCTCATACACCTCTTATCACATTCTATCACTTCCCATACGCATCTTATCACATCTTATCACATCTCATACACCTCTTATCGCATCTTATCACATATTATCACATCTCATTTAAAAATCAATCTTTTATGTATCTTCCTATGCATAAATTCATTTTAAATGAAAATGACACTTTTGAATTAAAATTCCATCTCTTATGCATCTTCCTATGCATAAACTCAATTTAGATGAGAAAGACACTTTGAATTTAAAAATTAATCTTTTATGCATCTTCTTATGCATAAATTCAATTTGGTAGGAATTACACTTTTAGAATAAAAGAATTTCTCTTATGCATCTAAGTTATGCATAAAATCCATTTATGATGAAAATCACACTTTTAGTATAAAAAGAATATCTTTTATGCATACCTCTATACATGAAATCCAATATGATAAAAGTAACACTTTTACAATAAAATAATCAACTTTTATGCATACCTCTATGCATGAAATCCAAATATGATAAAAGTCACACTTTTATAATAAAATAATCAACTTTTATGCATACCTCTATGCATGAAATCCAAATATGATAAAAGTCACACTTTTACAATAAAATAATCAACGTTTATGCATACCTCTATGCATGAAATCCAAATATGATAAAAGTAACACTTTTACAATAAAATAATCAACTTTATGCATACCTCTATGCATGAAATCCAATTATGATAAAAGTAACACTTTTACAATAAAATAATCAACTTTTATGCATACCTCTATGCATGAAATTCAAATATGATAAAAGTCACACTTTTACAATAAAATAATCAACTTCTATGCATACCTCTATGCATGAAATCCAAATATGATAAAAGTCACACTTTTATAATAAAATAATCAACTTTTATGCATACCTCTATGCATGAAATCCAAATATGATAAAAGTCACACTTTTATAATAAAATAATCAACTTTTATGCATACCTCTATGCATGAAATCCAATTATGATAAAAGTAACACTTTTACAATAAAATAATCAACTTTTATGCATACCTCTATGCATGAAATTCAAATATGATAAAAGTCACACTTTTATAATAAAATAATCAACGTTTATGCATACCTCTATGCATGAAATCCAAATATGATAAAAGAAACACTTTTATATTAAAATAATAATTCTTTTATGCATACCTCTATGCATGAAATCCAATTATGATAAAAGTAACACTTTTACAATAAAATAATCATCAATTATGCATAACATAAAAATCAATGTCTCCATGAGTACAATAAAATTCTTTCAATTAATCTAGGATGACAATTCCTAGAATATGGTAGGAAGTTCTCTTTTCATGCTTTGAATAAAATTATTTTATGTGTAATTTTTATAAAAATTTTGCCATAGCTCCGCTACTATGAGACTGATAAATCTCAATTTATTTTGAAGGATAAAGCTTATCATTAAGAAAATGATTAGAATGATCCCTAATTGGATCATTAACCCAATAATGAGTTGAATCATTAATATTCATGAAATACATAAACTAAAAGCATAGAAAAAGGCCATTAATTTGACCTCAAGCATAGATTAATCTTGGATTAAGGAAAAGCTTTATGAAAAGCTTCATTTGGATTGAGAATGGGTCATGAGTATGACCATTTCTTGAGTGAGAGAGAGAAATTACATAAAAACCATTAGAATTAAGCATAAATGAAAATTTATGTAATTCTTTACTATCATTAATCAATTAACTTCAATAGAATTCATCAAATTATGTAATTCTTCACTACCATTCATCAATTAACTTCAATAGCATTCAAAAACCATTCCAATTAAGCTTCTCAAGCTTGAGAGGGGTTGAGAAGAGAGAAGCATTGAGAAATTATAGAAAAGATCCAAATTCACCATTTACCTTACAAATTGCTTGATTCTTCGTTCACGGTAGAGGCCCCCAACCAATCAATTGGTTAAGTATGTTGATGGATCCATTAATGGGAATTGAAGAAAGAGGGAAGCTCCAATTTCTTCAATTTGGAGAGAATTTTAGAGAATAGTAGAGATTAGCATTATTTCAGCATAACTCTAGTATAGTAAAATTCTTCTATTTTTTTCAAAGGACTCATGTTCTATTTATAGGAGAGGGAAGCTGTAACCAAAGCTAACTGAATTCTAGAATTTTCCAGATTCAGTTTGGTTGAATTTGGACTAGATTTGGATCTAGTTTGGTTCCTTTTTGATTCGGTTTGGTTCCATTTTGATTTGGTTTGATTCAAGAGAGAGGAGAGATAAAGATATCACATTATTTTTGAGTTTAAAACTCATTCAAGCATGTGAAATATGCACCTCCTTTAATGGACTGCCCTTCCTTACATATGTGTCAAAATGGAATTATTATACCCAAAATATCTCATATTTTTAATATTGCTCATAGTTTTTTTACTAATAAACCTTGTACATTTTCAACTCTTCATCTTATGTGAACATTTACTCATTTTTGGATACCCAAAATATCTCATATTTTTGATATTACTCATAGTTTCTTACTAATAAACCTTGTACATAGTCAACTCTTCATCTTATGTGAGCATTTACTCATTTTTGGGTATCTTTTTTTACAATTTGGATTTATCTCCTCCCTACACATGGATTGATGCTATTGGCCCATAGGAACCTTAATTGGACCATAATCCAAAAATTTCTAAAAATCTAGACCCTTAGGCTAAGGTTCTTTATACCCATTTTCAATAAATTCCAATTGCACATTGGAAAGTTCTTTTTGAATTTCTGTTTCAGGGGAATTAATTTTAATAATATGAGAATTTTTTCTATCTAAAAATATTCAAAATCTGAATATTCTCTCTCTAGAATATTTTCTCTCTTTGTCAAAATAGGCAGAGACAAGATCTTTTATATTTCTGAAGAGGGGATTGATTACAGGGGAAGATGCTGGACATCTTGAGAGGCTGGGGAGGAATCTTACATTCTCTCCCACTTGAAAAACGCGAGATGTCCTCATCTCCCAAACTGGGGTAATTTCGCAAGATACACGAATATGAGACTTAGAGAAAAAATTTAATTAAGATTAACCACCAAGAAAAGTCTCAAAGAGAGCAAGATTCAAGACAAGAACAAGATTTCAACTTTATTCATTCTTGGAACATATACAGTAAAGATAGAAGAACTCTTTACACTTCCATAAGCCCGTCCATCATATGGTCACAAAAGCAGCACTCACAAGCTGCACATGTATAAGGTAACTTATCCATGGGAATAGTTCTGTTGGTTATTGCCACACCTATCTCAGTGGTATGAGGTGATCTAACAAAAGGACCTCTGAGAGGCAAGCCAAAAACAGGGTAAAGGCATATCTTCTAATGAGGAAGAAAACACGCCAGTAAGAAGACCCGCTCAGAAAACCCAAGATGCCTTGATCTCATCACGCAATAGTATCGGGGACCCAAACCCAAAGCTTCAATAACCATAGCCAAGCGGACATTGTTACGAAAGTGCTGCTGACCCCACGGTGTTACCCTGGTTATGTCTTGATAGGTCCGCCATTTGGTTTGAGCTATAGAAGTTCCTAGGTGAGGAAAAAGTGAGCGCTCATACAGTTCTATAAAATCCTTCTTCACAGACTCGCTTGCATCTTGAAGGTGAGAAATCATCATGGATAAAACTAATTCCTGTTGCCAAGCCATGAAGGAGATTAAGAAAGAAAGGAAATCGATGGAAGTAAGATTACTATGAGCGACAAGTAAAAGTTACGACTTATATAAAGGAAGGAGCTAGCGTAACCTAGAAGCCAACGGTATCTTGCCACTGAAGTTTTACCGTCTTTCCATGATTTGGTTTTGGCACATTTTTCTATAGAAGGCATTAAGAATTTTGAGATGAGGAGATAAAAGAAGTTTGTAGGCTAAGTCACCTACTTTCTTTGGTCCACAATATCTGGGGGATAACTACTTATACTCCCCAAGAGATAAAGAACTTCTTTTGGTCTGTACTCAATGAAGACTATATCTGCTTCTTTGAATTCTCTGACTGTCCTCTTCTTATCTGTATACTGTTTTTGTCAATCCTGGGCAGCTTTTATATCTTTATGAATTGCCTGCATCTGTTGCTCTATGTCGCCAAGCATTTGACTAGTCATCTCGACCCTAATCAATGGGTCGGAACTAGTTAATGGAGTTAGGCAATCTTGTCTGAGACGGACCCTGATTAGATTGGTATGAAGGAATTGGTCTCTGAATTTGGGTTCTAGACTTCCCTGTGCCCTTTTCATGGTAGGAGTCAGGCAGTCTTTTAACTGATGACCAAAACCTTGGCATCCAAAACACCGGTTCTCACTTCTGAACTCATCGTTCTGAATCCTTAAAACAGGTGGGCTCCTGAGAAGTATTCTGGGGAAAGTGTCTTCCCTTTTTAAACAGAATCTTTCTTTTATTTTAGAGAGAGGGAAGGGAGATTCTTACTCCTGCATACCTCGAAGGCTGGGGGAGGAATCTTACATTCTACCCCACTTAAAAAGTGCGAGATGTCCTCATCTCGCAAAGTGGAGGACAACTCTTTTTCTTAAGATCCAATTTATTCTAGGGTTCCTTATATTTTGGTCAACCCAACAGAATACGGGGATAATTATCCCTTAAATAGAACTCATCATTAAATAACAATTCATTCAAATCATATCATTCATCTCTTTAACACGATAATGGTCCATTAGACCGAAACATTTCTTTATGAACATTCCTCCACGGGAATTTCAGACAAGTAAGTTCTCAATTTGTCATCCCTTAACTTGATCTACCGTGTCAAGTGTTAACAATAGCAATTTGACAGCACAATCCACTAATCTCATAGTGATTTGCTGAAATCATTATCATCATTCTAGTTATGAATATCATCACAGGAACTCGTCCCAATCATCCACATTGTGGTTTCGCTCAGTTTATTACATTTTAACCCATTTTCAGGGGTCATCATTTTTCAATCAGAATCCCAATCAATTTATCAGTTCGCAAACAGAATTAAAAATCATATCAACCACATTCGAATTCATCAACTGGATAGCATTAATGCTTATAATTTCAAGTCTTAGATTTACTCGTATATACTGTCGGTAAAGAGCTACAGTTATACCCTCGGTATATACGGATAGTCATGATACTCGAAACTATAAGGTAAATACCATTATGTCTAGGCCTCAAGCAAGTCAGGGTTCCATACAATTGCGGTACTTCTAATTGAAGTCCTAATTACTAATATATGAATTTCAGTTTGAATAACAAATTGTATGAATTATATCACATAATTACAACCTTTTTGTGTGTCTTGATAGATTTTTGACATAATTGGCTCCTCAGTTGATCTTATTGGAGATCTATGACATATGTCTGATAAACAAATTTTTCTTTATCCGATCGTCCATAAACAATCACTTAAATAACATGAAATTTTTTTAAAATAATAATAAAAAAAACATTTATATATTTATATACAAGTTGCAATAAGTACATAGAGTGGCTCGGCTTCAAAATTCAAAATCTCCTCGGGAGACGCATAAGACGACGGTGCTGGGCCATAGTCATGTCTTGTTACATAATTTCTCTAATTGCGAAGGGAGCTATTATTTTCTCCTTAGGGATAAATCGACTAAAGAGTCTATAAACTCGGCAAGCAAGTCTGAATTTTTGAGGCGAGCCACTCTATGTACTTATTGCAACTTGTATATAAATATATAAATGTTTTTTTTATTTAAAAAAAAATTCATGTTATTTAAGTGATTGTTTACGGACGACCGGATAAAGAAAAATTTGTTTATCAGACATATGTCATAGATCTCCAATAAGATCAACTGAGGAGCCAATTATGTCAAAAATCTATCAAGACACACAAAAAGGTTGTAATTATGTGATATAATTCATACAATTTGTTATTCAAACTGAAATTCGTAAATTAGTAATTAGGACTTCAATTAGAAGTACCGCAATTGTATGGAACCCTGACTTGCTTGAGGCCTAGACATAATGGTATTTACCTTATAGTTTCGAGTATCATGACTATCCGTATATACCAAGGGTATTACTGCAGCTCTTTACCGACAGTATATACGAGTAAATCTAAGACTTGAAATTATAAGCATTAATGCTATCCAGTTGATGAATTCGAATGTGGTTGATATGATTTTTAATTCTGTTTGTGAACTGATAAATTGATTGGGATTCTGATTGAAAAATGATGACCCCTGAAAATGGGTTGAAATGTAATAAACTGAGCGAAACCACAATGTGGATGATTGGGACGAGTTCTTGTTATGATTGGGACGAGTTCCTGTGATGATATTCATAACTAGAATGATGATAATGATTTCAGCAAATCACTATTGAGATTAGATTGTGCTGTCAAATTGCTACTGTTAACACTTGACACGGTAGATCAAGTTAAGGGATGACAAATTGAGAACTTACTTGTCTGAAATTCCCATGGAGGAATGTTTATAAAGAAATGTTTCGGTCTAATGGACCATTATCGTGTTAAAGAGATGAATGATATGATTTGAATGAATTGTTATTTAATGATGAGTTCTATTTAAGGGATAATTATCCCTGTATTCTGTTGGGTTGACCAGAATATAAGGAACCCTAGAATAAATTGGATCTTAAGAAAAAGAGTTGTCCTCCACTTTGCGAGATGAGGACATCTCGCACTTTTTAAGTGGGGTAGAATGTAAGATTCCTCCCCCAGCCTTCGAGGTATGCAGGAGTAAGAATCTCCCTTCCCTCTCTCTAAAATAAAAGAAAGATTTTGTTTAAAAAGGGAAGACACTTTCCCCAGAATACTTCTCAGGAGCCCACCTGTTTTAAGGATTCAGAACGATGAGTTCAGAAGTGAGGACCGGTGTTTTGGATGCCAAGGTTTTGGACATTAGTTAAAAGACTGCCCGACTCCTACCATGAAAAGGGCACAGGGAAGTCTAGAACCCAAATTCAGAGACCAATTCCTACATACCAATCTAATCAGGGTCCGTCTCGGACAAGATTGCTTAACTCCATTAACTAGTTCCGAACCTTTGATTAAGGTCGAGATGACCAGTCAAATGCTTGGCGACATAGAGCAACAGATGCAGGCAATTCATAAAGATATAAAAGCTACCCAGGATCGACAGAAACAGTATACAGATAAGAAGAGGACAGTCAGAGAATTCAAAGAAGCAGATATGGTCTTCATTGAGTACGGACCAAAAGAAGTTCTTTATCTCTTGGGGAGTATAAGTAGTTATCCCCCAGATATTGTGGACCAAAGAAAGTAGGTGACTTAGCCTACAAACTTCTTTTATCTCCTCATCTCAAAATTCTTAATGCCTTCTATAGAAAAATGTGCCAAAACCAAATCATGGAAAGACGGTAAAACTTCAGTGGCAAGATATCGTTGGCTTCTAGGTTACGCTAGCTCCTTCCTTTATATAAGTCGTAACTTTTACTTGTCGCTCACAGTAATCTTACTTCCATCGATCTCCTTTCTTTCTTAATCTTCTTCATGGCTTGGCAACAGGAATTAGTTTTATCCATGATGATTTCTCACCTTCAAGACGCAAGCGAGTCTGTGAAGAAGGATTTTATAGAACTGTATGAGTGCTCACTTTTTCCTCACCTAGGAACTTCTGTAGCTCAAACCAAATGGCGGACCTATCAAGACATAACCAGGGTAACACTGTGGGGTCAGCAGCACTTTCGTAACAATGTTCGCTTGGCTATGGTTATTGAAGCTTTGGGTTTGGGTCCCCGATACTATTGCGTGATGAGATCAAGGCATCTTGGGTTTTCTGAGCGGGTCTTCTTACTGGCGTGTTTTCTTCCTCATCAGAAGATATGCCTTTACCTTGTTTTTGGCTTGCCTCTCAGAGGTCCTTTTGTTAGATCACCTCATACCACTGAGATAGGTGCGGCAATAACCAACAGAATTATTCCCATAGATGAGTTACCTTATACATGTGCAGCTTGTGAGTGCTGCTTTTGTGACCATATGATGGATGGGCTTATGGAAGTGTAAAGAGTTCTTCTATCTTTACTGTATATGTTCCAAGAATGAATAAAGTTGAAATCTTGTTCTTGTCTTGAATCTTTCTCTCTTTGAGACTTTTCTTGGTGGTTAATCTTAATTAAATTTTTTCTCTAAGTCTCATATTCGTGTATCTTGCGAAATTACCCCAGTTTGCGAGATGAGAACATCTCGCGTTTTTCAAGTGGGAGAGAATGTAAGATTCCTCCCCAGTCTCTCAAGATGTCCAGCATCTTCCCCTGTAATCAATCCCCTCTTCAGAAATATAAAAGATCTTGTCTCTGCCTATTTTGACATAGAGAGAGAAAATATTCTAGAGAGAGAATATTCAGATTTTGAATATTTTTAGATAGAAAAAATTCTCATATTATTAAAATTAATTCCCCTGAAACAGAAATTCAAAAAGAACTTTCCAATGTGCAATTGGAATTTATTGGAAATGGGTATAAAGGACCTTAGCCTAAGGGTCTAGACTTTTAGAAATTTTTGGATTATGGTCCAATTAAGGTTCCTATGGGCCAATAGCATCAATCCATGTGTAGGGAGGAGATAAATCCAAATTGTAAAAGAAGATACCCAAAAATGAGTAAATGCTCACATAAGATGAAGAGTTGACTACGTACAAGGTTTATTAGTAAGAAACTATGAGTAATATCAAAAATATGAGATATTTTGGGTATCCAAAAATGAGTAAATGCTCACATAAGATGAAGAGTTGAAAATGTATAAGGTTTATTAGTAAAAAAAACTATGAGCAATATTAAAAATATGAGATATTTTGGGTATAATAATTCCATTTTGACATATATGTAAGGAAGGGGAGTCCATTAAAGGAGGTGCATATTTCACATGCTTGAATGAGTTTTAAACTCAAAAATAATGTGATATTTTTATCTCTCCTCTCTCTTGAATCAAACCAAATCAAAATGGAACCAAACCGAATAAAAAAGGAACCAAACTAGATCCAAATCTAGTCCAAATTCAACCAAACTGAATCTGGAAAATTCTAGAAGATTCCTCCCCAGCCTCTCAAGATGTCCAGCATCTTCCCCTGTAATCAATCCCCTCTTCAGAAATATAAAAGATCTTGTCTCTGCCTATTTTGACATAGAGAGAGAAAATATTCTAGAGAGAGAATATTCAGATTTTGAATATTTTTAGATAGAAAAAATTCTCATATTATTAAAATTAATTCCCCTGAAACAGAAATTCAAAAAGAACTTTCCAATGTGCAATTGGAATTTATTGGAAATGGGTATAAAGGACCTTAGCCTAAGGGTCTAGATTTTTAGAAATTTTTGGATTATGGTCCAATTAAGGTTCCTATGGGCCAATAGCATCAATCCATGTGTAGGGAGGAGATAAATCCAAATTGTAAAAGAAGATACCCAAAAATGAGTAAATGCTCACATAAGATGAAGAGTTGACTACGTACAAGGTTTATTAGTAAGAAACTATGAGTAATATAAAAAATATGAGATATTTTGGGTATCCAAAAATGAGTAAATGCTCACATAAGATGAAGAGTTGAAAATGTATAAGGTTTATTAGTAAAAAAACTATGAGCAATATTAAAAATATGAGATATTTTGGGTATAATAATTCCATTTTGACATATATGTAAGGAAGGGGAGTCCATTAAAGGAGGTGCATATTTCACATGCTTGAATGAGTTTTAAACTCAAAAATAATGTGATATTTTTATCTCTCCTCTCTCTTGAATCAAACCAAATCAAAATGGAACCAAACCGAATAAAAAAAGAACCAAACTAGATCCAAATCTAGTCCAAATTCAACCAAACTGAATCTGGAAAATTCTAGAATTCAGTTAGCTTTGGTTAGAGCTTCCCTCTCCTATAAATAGAACATGAGTCCTTTGAAAAAAATAGAGGAATTTTACTATACTAGAGTTATGTTGAAATAATGCTAATTTCTACTATTCTCTAAAATTCTCTCCAAATTGAAGAAATTGGAGCTTCCCTCTTTCTTCAATCCCCATTGATGGCTCCATCAACATACTTAACCAATTGATTGGTTGGGGGCCTCTACCGTGAACAAAGAATCAAGCAATTTGTAAGGTAAATGGTGAATTTTGATCTTTTCTATAATTTCTCAATGCTTCTCTCTTCTCAACCCCTCTCAATCTTGAGAAGCTTAATTGGAATGGTTTTTGAATGCTATTGAAGTTAATTGATGAATGGTAGTGAAGAATTACATAATTTAATGAATGTTATTGAAGTTAATTGATTAATGATAGTAAAGAATTACATAAATTTCCATTTATGCTTAATTCTAATGGTTTTTATGTAATTTCTCTCTCTCACTAACACCATATTAGTGAATTTGGGAATTTCCCAATTCCCATTTTTGAATACTTAAAAAAGGAGACATGGATAACATGTTTGTAAGTTTCTCAAAACCCTATCATATGACCTATCGTTGGAAAGCGCTTGAAAAATGGAATCTAAAGAGCTATAAAGCGCTCATTTTGGATTAGTGGTGTTCAAGTTATGGTTAATCCAAACTTTTGACCATGTGTCCCAAACTGGTGGAAAATTTTCATATTCCCCAATATGGTGTTCACTCAAGAAATGGTCATACTCATGACCCATTCTCAATCCAAATGAAGCTTTTCATAAAGCTTTTCCTTAATCCAAGATTAATCTATGCTTGAGGTCAAATTAATTGCTTTTTTCTATGCTTTTAGTTTATGTATTTCATGAATATTGATGATTCAACTCATTATTGGGTTCATGATCCAATTAGGGATCATTCTAATCATTTTCTTAATGATAAGCTTTATCCTTCAAAATAAATTGAGATTTATCGGTCATAGTAGCGGAGCTATGGCAAAATTTTTATAAAAATTACACATAAAATAATTTTATTCAAAGCATGAAAAGAGAACTTCCTACCATATTCTAGGAATTATCATCCTAGATTAATTGAAAGAATTTTATTGTACTCATGGAGACATTGATTTTTATGTTATGCATAATTGATGATTATTTTATTGTAAAAGTGTTACTTTTATCATAATTGGATTTCATGCATAGAGGTATGCATAAAAGAATTATTATTTTAATATAAAAGTGTTTCTTTTATCATATTTGGATTTCATGCATAGAGGTATGCATAAAAGTTGATTATTTTAATATAAAAGTGTTTCTTTTATCATATTTGGATTTCATGCATAGAGGTATGCATAAAAGTTGATTATTTTATTATAAAAGTGTGACTTTTATCATATTTGAAGTTCATGCATAGAGGTATGCATAAAAGTTGATTATTTTATTGTAAAAGTGTTACTTTTATCATAATTGGATTTTATGCATAGAGGTATGCATAAAAGTTGATTATTTTATTGTAAAAGTGTGACTTTTATCATATTTGGATTTCATGCATAGAGGTATGCATAAAAGTTGATTATTTTATTGTAAAAGTGTGACTTTTATCATATTTGGATTTCATGCATAGAGGTATGCATAAAAGTTGATTATTTTATTGTAAAAGTGTGACTTTTATCATATTTGGATTTCATGCATAGAGGTATGCATAAAAGTTGATTATTTTATTGTAAAAGTGTGACTTTTATCATATTTGGATTTCATGCATAGAGGTATGCATAAAAGTTGATTATTTTATTGTAAAAGTGTTACTTTTATCATATTGGATTTCATGTATAGAGGTATGCATAAAAGATATTCTTTTTATACTAAAAGTGTGATTTTCATCATAAATGGATTTTATGCATAACTTAGATGCATAAGAGAAATTATTTTATTCTAAAAGTGTAATTCCTACCAAATTGAATTTATGTATAAGAAGATGCATAAAAGATTAATTTTTAAATTCAAAGTGTCTTTCTCATCTAAATTGAGTTTATGCATAGGAAGATGCATAAGAGATGGAATTTTAATTCAAAAGTGTCATTTTCATTTAAAATGAATTTATGCATAGGAAGATGCATAAAAGATTGATTTTTAAATGAGATGTGATAATATGTGATAAGATGCGATAAGAGGTGTATGAGATGTGATAAGATGCGTATGGGAAGTGATAGAATGTGATAAGAGGTGTATGAGATGTGATAAGATGTGTATGAGATGTGATAGGATATGATAAGAGGTGTATGAGATGTGATAGAATGTGTTAAGATGAGTTAGGATGTGTTAAGATGTGTATGGGACGAGGTAGAGAGTGTATCTGATGGGATAAGATGTATATGGGATGTGTTAGGGCGAGAATGGATGTATGGATGTAGATACAGATGTATGTATGTATGTGGATGTGGATGTATGAATGAGGATGTGAAAATGGATGTATGTATGTAGATGTGGATGTATGGATGTGAATGTGAATGAAGATGTGGATGTGGATGTATGGATGTAGATTCGGATGTAGATGTATGTATGTGAATGTGGATGTATGAATGAGGATGTGAAAATAGATGTATGCATGTAGATGCGTATGTATGAATGTGAAATTGGATGTATGAATAATGTGGATATATGAATGAGGATGTGAAAATAGATGTATGCATGTAGATGCGTATGTATGAATGTGAAATTGGATGTATGATATGAACGTACGAACATGGATATGTAGGTAGAATAATGAATGTGAATGTGTATGTGAAATAATGTGGTCTATATGAGTGAATGGATGAGAATGAGTACACATTGAATGGAATAGGGAATAAGTAATGTGGTCCGAGAGTGGATAATGTGGAAAGACGAGAGTTCGTTATAGAAACTGTATTTTGTGATTGTTTGTAAATGACTGTTTTATGTCAAGAATGCTGGGGAAGCATTTTGACCGTCTTGAGGATTAAGGTCATGAAGACCGAACTGATAAAGTTGCAACTGTTGACGGAGAGTCAATGGAGGACGTCTCGCGTAGCAAGGTCGGCCGAGGTCTTGACCAGCCTCGGTTCGATTTAAATGGTGAGCTTTCGGTACGGTGGATTAGGGACCAAGGAAGCAGCCTATGAGTGAAGCGCTAGGTCACCTGCGAAGGATCCTAGAGGGTGCTGACCATGTGGTGCTCGGGCTCTGGGTTGCCGAAGATACCCACACGTGCGTCGAGGAAGATATTGGAACAAGGAGTAAGAGTTGTTTTCTGAAACTGGGCATGGATCTGGTTGATTGACCTTGCTGGTCCTCAAACGGATGAGTCCATGGCTCTTTTATATGGATCTGTGGGTTGATCTTACTGATCTTCCACCCACGGAGATTCCATTCTGTTATATGAATATATTGCCGGTTACTATGAGCTAGGAACTATGGAAAAGGCCCCTGATGAGTGAACAGGTGGTGAGCGTTCTGGTTGCCAATGATGCCATAAGTACACCGATGAATGACGGGAAATAAGGATTCAACCAGAGACTTTGAGGATTGTCATTAGAGCGACATAATGGTTTCATTAAAGGATTGTTTGAAAGATAGTTGATGCTCAGAAAAAGGCAATTTCATATTGGGTGTGTAAGTGGTGTGACTAGTTTTATGTTTGCATAAACTTCCGGCTCTAGGGGGCCTAGGAACTCTTTTCCTTGGTATCCGGGACAAAACCTAATCAAATTCCTAATTGGATCCCATCACTACAGTGGTTGGGAGGTTGGCTAACCCATGCGACTGGATGGGGTTAGGCTGGACTGATGGATCCGTAAATCGAGATTTAATTTCTATTACTACGATAGATGAAGTAAATCCCGGATAGTAATTGTTCTTCTATGGATAGGAATCAACGGCTGTACCTCTTGATGGGGAAAAAAGCGTTGATCCCAATGATCCCAATGATCCAAGTGCAAGTTCTTCCTTGATCTGACCAAGTACCATTGAAGGTGCACTTGGATCAGTTTGATCAGTAATGATCTTGACTACGTTAGAGTAAAGAGTTATCCTGGTGGAATCGCACGTGCTTTCCGGATAAGGGAAGTTTTTTAGGGTTCGGTTTTGGAAAAACCAACAAATTAGTCTCTTGTCCGGATATCCGTGGGGCGAGGCTCCAAGCGTGAGACCTTGACCCGCGCAAGATGTGTTACTTCCGCTACTAGCACCCCGAATCCATTGTGCGGTGGGAACAGGGATCTTACACCCGAATTCAGAAAACAACTCTTACTCCTTATTCAATATCTTCTTCGACGTACTTGTGGGTATCTTCGACGACCCAGAGCCTGAGCACCGTATGGTCAGCACCCTCTAGGATCCTTTGGAGGTCACCTAGCACTTCACTCATAGGCCGCTTCGTTGGTCCCTCATCCACCACTGTACCAGAAGCTCACCATTTAAATCAAACCGAGGCTAGTCAAGACCTCGGCTGACCTTGCTACACGAGACGTTCTCCATTGACTCTCCGTTAGCTGTTGCAACTTTATCAGCTAGGTCTCACGACCTCATTCATAAGATGGTCAAAATGCTTCCTCAGCATTCTTGATATAAAACAGTCATTTAAAAACAAGTCATAAATACAATTTCTATAACAAACTCTCGTCTTTCCACATTAATCAACATTACTTTATCCACATTCATTTCATATAAATTCCCATTCTCATCCAATCACATCATTTTTTATCTCATCACTTCTTTCCTCAATTATCCTCATCAGATCTCATCCACTTGCATTTACCCATATCCACCCACTTGCATTTACCCATATCCACTTGCATTTACCCATATCCACATCTCATCCACTTGCATTTACCCATATCCACTTGCATTTACCCATATCCACATGCATTTATCCATATCCACATCTCATCAGATCTTATCCACTTGCATTTACCCATATCCACATCTCATCAGATCTCATCTACTTGCATTTACCCATATCCACATATCATCACATCACATTCATTCACATCTCATCCATTCAGACCACATCACATTCACTCACATCACATCTCATTCAGACCACATCACATTCACTCACGTCACATCTCATTCAGACCACATCACATTCACTCACATCACATCTTATTTAGACCACATCACATTCATTCACAACACATCTCATTCAGACCACATCACATTCATTCACATCTATCTCGATTCACATCCCATACCATTCATTCTCATCTCGATTCACATGCCATCACATTCATTCACATCCCTTATCATTCATTCACATCCCGATTCACAGGCTATCACATTCATTCACATCCCTTATCATTCATTCACATCCCGATTCACAGGCTCCATTCATTCTCATCCCGATTCACATGCCATCACATTCATTCAAATCCCTTATCATTCATTCATATCCCGATTCACATGCTATTACATTCATTCACATCCCTTATCATTCATTCACATCCCGATTCACAGGCTATCACATTCCTTCACATCCCTTATCATTCATTCACATCCTGAATCACATGCCATCACATTCATTCACTTCTCATATTATTTATTCACATGCCATCACATTCATTCATATCCCTTATCATTCATTCACATCCTTCACAAGCTATCACATTCATTCACATCCCTTATTGATTCATTCACATCCTGACTCACATGCCATCACATTCATTCACATCCCATATCATTTATTCAAATCCCTTATCATTCATATCTATCCAATTTACATCACATCTCATCGCCTCTATTCTCGTTCATATTCATCACATTCACATCCACATATATTCGTCCACATACATCCACATCCATACTTATCACAAACACATCCACATCTATCCTTTCACCTACATGCACATCCATCCTTTTACATACATACATCCACATCCATCCTTTCACCTACATGTACATCCATCCTTTTACATACATACATCCACATCCATTCTTTCACATACATCCACTTCCATTCTTCACATACATACATCCACATCCATCCTATATCCTTGGTTTATATCCTGATTCACATGACATCTCATCACTTCTATTCACATCACATCTATCCATCCATTCATTCACATTTATCTGATTCACATCACATCTATCCATCCATTATCCTTCATTTACATCTTGATTCACATGACATGTCATCACTTCTATTCACATCACATCTATCCATCCATTCATTCACATTTATCTAATTCACATCACATCTATCCATCCATTCATTCACATTTATCTGATTCACATCACATCTTTCCATCCATTCATTCTTTTATAAAAATCAACTTCAGTGGGATTAACACTTTTATAAAAATCCTTGTATACATCTATTTATGCATAAATTTAATTTTAAGGAAAATAACACTTTCGAAATAAAAATAAATCCTTTATGCATCTTTCTATGCATAAATTTTTTTGATGAGAATGACTCTTTTGAAATAAAAAATATTTTTATTATAAAAGCGTTATTTTCATTAGAATTAAATTCTATGCATAGAAAGATGCATATTGGACATATTTTTATTATAAAAGTGTTACTTTCACCAATATTGATTTTAATGCATAAAGTGATGCATAAAAGAACCTTTTTTATTATAAAAGTGTGACTTTCACCAATATTGATTTTTATGCATAAAGTGATGCATAAAAGAATTTTTTTTATTATAAAAGTATTACTTTCATCAAAATTGATTTTATGCATAGAAAGATGCATAAAGAATTTATTATTATTCCAAAAGTGTTATTCTCATTAATTTTGATTTTATGCATAGAAAGGTGCATAAAGGAATTTATTTTTATTTCAAAAGAGTTATTCTCATTAATTTTGATTTTATGCATAGAAAGATGCATAAAGGAATTTATTTTTATTTCAAAAGAGTTATTCTCATTAATTTTGATTTTATGCATAGAAAGATTCATACGAACTTTTTACCCCCCTTGAACAACTAAGAGAAGCATCTTTTGAGGTGCCAGTCTATGGATATATGGGACCATCTTATACTCAATGCCTATCAAAATGGAACCTAGGCACATGGCTGCAATGGCACTCTTAAGCCAACTATGAGCCAATTGCAAAATAGACAGAGATCGGATTCAAAACTCACATAACCCAAGAAACAAGAAGAAACATTGATGCCATCCTAGCACTAATTAGAACAAGTAAGGTATTGAGAGAGGAAATGGAGTTTGGTCATCCTAGGATAAGATTCGACCCCATACATCTGAATGCACAACATCTAGTGCATTTCTACTCATATTTCTGTTACGTGAAAATACATGCTTTGTTTGCTTTCCAAATTGGCATGCATCACATATTCTCTGCATACCTTCAACTTTAAATTTTGGCAGCCCTGTCACAATTACTTTAGTCTGCAAAATTTTGCCATAACCTCCTTTGTATGGCTGACCATTTCTCAATTTTTACATTCTAAATCTACTTAGAATTTACCCCAAGATGAATTTAGCACTCTAATTTAATCAATTCCCATTTTTTAAGAGAAAACAATACGAAAAGTTTAACTCTATTATTTGATTACACATCTTGGATAAAGAAGGGCTGAATTCAATGAAGAGAAGGGGGAAGACTTTCCATCAAGGCATAACATCCAATTTCAATTTAAAAGAATCAAGAAATTATAAAACCATAGAATTAGAATTAGAAAAAAGTAGAATTTCTAACTGACATGGAGTTTCGTGAGCTATCCTTTGGCTTGAGGGATCGAGGGTTCTACTCTTGCTTGGATCAAGAGTGGCCACCAATTCTTTGTAGAGGAAATAGTCAAAAACAAGTGAATTATTAATGAATTCCATTAGGGAAAGGTTGAGGTCTATAGGGGCCCTTTAAGCTGCCATATTATGATTTTAATGATTTTTTTTAAAATGTTAAGTTTCTTTGACTTTAGATACCTTCTTATTCTTCAAATGGCTAGAAGTTTGAATTTCAAAGTTTCCTGCCAAAATTGAATTTAAAATTGAGTGGGCAAAACCATATCATGTGACATATCTATGGAAAGAGCTCAGCGCGAGTAGATTCTGGATCTCTAATCTCTGATAAATTTTGAGCTCATATGTAGAAGTTATGGATGTTTGAAATTTCAAAAACTCCCCCCTACTTTTTGGGAATGAAAAGTACAAAAAGGTAACTTCTAGAGAATCTTTTGATGACCATCTTTAATCACCCAACATTTTTGTATACATGGCATCACATGATTGGCCCTTTTCCTTAATAACCTTTTAATCACATGGCATCTTAAAGGGTCCCTATAGACCTCAACCTTCCCCTAATGCAATGTTTTTGGCTCTCGGGTGGAGTAGAGCAACAGCGCATACAACACTATTAAGCTTTTACAAAGGGGAAGGCTTCTATTTATAGAAAAACATGAGCCTCTAACCAAGCAAACTGATTCTAGAATTTTCCAGATCAGTTTAGTCACTTTTTGACCATTTTTAGGTCAGTTTAGCTTACCAAGAGAGAGGAGAGATGAAAATATCTCATTATTGTGAGTCTAAAACTCATCCACACATGTGAAATAGGCACCTCCTTCATGAGGGGAATTCCCCCACACTAAGGTGTCAAAAATGCATCATTTCCTCTAAATATCTCTTCTTTTTTAACTAATAACCTTGTCCTTAGTCAACTCTTCGTTCTATGTGAGTATTTACTCATTTTTGGGGGAGATTTTCTTTATTTCTTCAATTTATCTCCTCCAGACATGTGGATTATTCTAATTGGCCCCTCAGAACCTTAATCTAAAATTTTTAAAAAATCTGGACCCTTAGGCTAAGGCCTTTTGAACAGATTATAATTTATTTCTAATGCACCTTCTGAAATTCTTTTTGAACTTCTGTTTTGGGAAAATTTATTTTAATAAGAAGAGATATTTTTCCATCCAAAAATATCTAAAAATTAAATAATCTCTCTCTAGAATATTTTCTCTCTCTAAGCCAATAGGTAGAAACAAGATCTGTTAATATTCTGACGAGGGGAGAGATTGGACATCTTGAGGGGCTGGGGGAGGAATCTTACATTGAGGGACACTGTTGATTATGCATTGTTTAGTATGTCGCAGGTGTACCATTGGAGCTATATGGGTACTCAAATGCAGATTGGGCAGGTAGCATCTTAAACAAGAGATCTACCAGTGGATTTATGTTTTCATTGGGGAGTGCTACTATGTCATGCATGGAGCAGCAAGAAGCAGCCCATAGTTGCCTTGCCAAGTATAGAGGCAGAGTACACAGGAGCTACAGTGGAAGCATGTGGGGTAGCTTGGTTATGCAAGCTACTTTGCTAATTTGGGGTTGCATGTGGAGAGAAAGGTTGTCATATATTGTGACAGTGGTAGCAGTATAGAGTTGGCCAGGAACCTGATTTTCCATGCGCGGAGAAAACACATCGAGGTACATTACCACTTCATCAGGGAGAGAGTCTTGTGGTAGGCGACATACATCAGCACACACAGGATCGGGTCGTAGACACCTTCACACAAAGGCCTTGGGAGCTGAGAAGCTCTACACATTTTGAGATATGCTTAGAGTTCATGAGATGGAGTTGAGCTTGAGGGGGAGTCTTGAGATGTCAAGCTCAACATGAGGTGAAACTCACGAGGCACCTGCATGACCGTTCGACATTTAGATCACTAGCGGGTTTGGTAGCTGGCACCGACATATCTTTGCCAGGGATTCTACAACTGGCCTACACCGACTAGTCTACATCTACCCACTCCTCTTAGCGTGTTCACATTATGGACCTCTTGTATATACACTATTAAGTGTGTTAGTCACTTTATCTTCTTTGTAGACCTCTTTTGTTGTGAAGTAGAAGAACAAGAATTTTCAGCCTCTCACCTTGTGTGTTCTATCTAGGGTTTGTGTGAGTGTGTGTGTGTGCCTGTTGCAAGAGCTCAAGCTCTCTTCTCCTGTGCATCTTTTCATCCCCTCTCTCTCTCTCTCTCTCTCTCTCTCTCTCTCTCACACACACACACACACACACACACACACACACACACACACACATAAGTAGATCTCTTTTGTATAGTCCTCTCTCTATCTCTATTTCTTTCTCAAGTAAATTTCTTTTGCATACTCTTGTCATTCTCTCTCTCTCCCACTGATCTCTCTCTCTCTCTCTCTCTCTCTCTCTCTCTCTCTCTCCCCCTCCATCCTTCTGTCTCTCTCCCTCTTTGTTCAAATTCTCTATGTGTGTGCGTAGTGTACAGTCACCCTTTAGAGGAGAGTGTGTGTATGTGTGAGTGTATTTTAGAGGGGCTACACCATAGCAATAACAAAGGTTAATCCCTCTCTCTCTCTCTCTCTCTCTCTCTCTCTCTCTCTCACTCTCTCTCTCTCTCTCTCTCTCTCTCTCAAGTAGATCTCTTTTGCATACTCCACTCTCTATTTCTTTATCAAGTAGACTTCTTATTTCTTTTTCAAGTAAATTTCTTTTGCATAGTCTTTTCATTATCCCTCCCTCCCTCTGCTCTCTCTGTGTCTCCCTCCCTCCTTCTCTCTCTCTGTGTCTTTCTCTATCCCTCTCTCTATTCAAATTCTCCATGTGTGTGTGTAGTGCATGCTCACCCTTTGGAGGAAAGTGTGTGCGTGTGTGTGTGTGTGTGTGAGTTTTCCTAGAGGGGCTAAACAATAGCATAGTTATATGCGCGACTGTAGTGTCCGCGCACTTATAACCACCAAGTTTTTTTTTCATATATGGATTCTTTTAAGCTTGCGTAGCTTTGGACGAGGCTATGATCATAGTTTATTGTAGTGTAATTTTTTTAATTATAATAACAAGTAGCAAGGTAGAATTTTATGGTGCTATCCACCCATGTGCCCTTAAGTAGAGCTTAGATGGTAATCTAGACAAACTCTAGATGAAGTACATATTCTAGGTCGAAGGTGTGTATATTCTCAAGCAATGGATGATTTGGTTAGTGACAAAGGTATCCATATATAGTTCTAAAGATGGTGTGTAGGCTGCATTTGAAGCATGGGGACTACACTGCATTGACACAACTCACCGCCTGCTTATTTAAACCACAGTCAAATTCAACTACCTATAAAACATGATGCTCATGAAGTTAAAATAGAAAAGACATTTGGAGCAATAAGAAAAGGAATACACAAAATTACAAAGATTTGACTACTCTAGGAGATCAGATATTGAAAAGCATGTAATGGAGAAGGAAATGAGAAGTATATACACACAACAGACAGTAAAGACTAACACAAAATGGTATCTCAAAAAAACACACTATTCTTTGAGCATAGGGTTCATTCAAGGGATAAATACAATATATATTTAACAAAAGTTTCATGTAGCACATTATATCAAGGCATTCCCAAGTTTTTGCTTCATTTACGAGACGCGTTTAATAAAGAAGAAGAACACATTTGAGAGGGAGTAAACCTTGCTGTTTCATTATGTACATGAACAAGTAAAACAATATCTCATACATTGCTAGAGCTTTGAGGAAGAAGCTCATACATATGTAAGGCTTATTTCAAACATTAGGTGAAACATGGACTCTCATTTTTTCCCCTTAAGGATTTTTACATCTCCTCTCTCTAGAAAAATGGGCTCATGGTGAAATGGTCGCAAATCAAATCAAAATTTGGTGGAGATTGCACATTAGGAATCTACTTATCAAAACCTTTCCAATGATATATAACACGATGGGAAGTTTTGATTATTTAATAAGTCCCCAAATTAGTCTCATTAAGTAGATTCCAAATGTGCAATCTTTGCCAACTTTTGATTTGATTTGCATAAATTTCACCATGAGTCCATTTTTCCAGAGAGAGGAGGTGTGAAAATCCTTAAGGGGTAAAAAATGAGAGATCATATTTCACCTAATGGAATAGAGGCCTTATTACTCAAAATGCTATGAAGAAAACAATATGCAAGTGATACAAAAGGATGATAAAAGCACTCACATTATCAATTCCCATTTGAGATACACCACAATAGTAGGGATGAGGAGTATAGAGCCAACGATCACAAAGTAGTGATGAAATTCTAGACTAAGAGCTTTCACTACATTTGTATAAAATATAAACAACAAGAAACTCAGCTTAAGAGGATCAATGTGGGAGCTCTTAACACAAGAGGTACCATGTCCATAATAGAGACTTTGTTAGAATTAAAATCAGTGGAAGAAACTATATGTTGGAAGACAACAAGGCTTTAGTTCAATACAGTGCTTTTGTTCACTTGCAAAGGCATTCACAATGGTGCCTTGACATAGATGTAGTACGTAACCACAAATGCTGGAAACATCGCCCCAAACCCATGCACATAGGCACATGTGCTAGAAAAATATAATCCTTTTTCTTCAATTTCAATCTCTGAGTGCTTTGGTGGAAGTGATCACCCAATTCATAGGACTTTTTAGTCTTATACGTTAATGTGGATGGCTAGTTTTTCACGATTTAAATGTAGAAGCAGTGGGCTATGTAATTATTCAACCTAGAGGCCCATGCCTTGAATACATTAATCTTACCATCTACAACACTATATATGGGGATAATTGTCTTGAGTAGCCAAGACATCATATGCCTGTGAGGATCCATATCTTCTACCTTGCATAAATCCTCCAGCTGTTAATTATCTAGATTGCCATCTGTAATCTTTTTGAGAGTGCACAGGAAACAACAACGCCATTACGTGTACCTTGCTCGCTATATTGTATCATTAAAAAAAATCAAATCCTCTTTATTCTCTTTATTGTGTATTTTATATCGTACTTTATTTATAAGTTCTTTCTCTTTATTTTGCTCCAATTTCATATGGTGTTAGAGCATGAGGTTCTTATACCAAAGATTGTGCAAGAAGTACTAGTCTTCCTTTGCAAGCTACTAGATATTGGAGTGATGGATTCTCCATTAAATCCGTTAAATGCTATTGTTACTATTGCTACACTTCTTTAAATTCATCCGCATACCTTCACAAGAGGAAGCTTGATAGGACTGAGTAGACACTAAGAATGTTCATAACTAGTGCCATTCTAGACTCTTATGATTTGCTAGACAATCTTCTAGGAATGGATCTAAAAGCTATGGAGACTCATAGTCCAAATGGCAGCACCCACTTAGATCATTCTATTCAATGCTCATCTTCTTTAAGCATGGAAACAATGCAACATAAATGCAGGCTTTGCACTGTTTTTACGAGTGTAAAATAAATTTTATTATCGCTTATACTACTAAATAATACGATGCTTGGGTTGTATATGCATGTGAATATGAGAAAAAGAATAATTAAGGAAGGGATTCAAGGACATGGAAAATGAGCTTGCTATTCAGAGACTTGATGTGGCAAAGGAAGTGGAATTATGCATCAAAGCGGATAGGAAATGCCTCTGTGTGGGACCACCCGCAAAGAAAAATCGAGACACAGTCACGGCCAAATGACTCTTACGGTCTTCCTTCCTCCAAAGGAAGATCGTGAGAATATTCATATGATAAGTGGAAATATAAGAATCTTGAAGATGGTACATATTGCCAAGGTACTACACTAAGAACATGCCTGAGAATCTCTGATTTTATATTCACGTGATCACAAATTTTTTTTCGTTAATAACATGTGTTAACATGTTATTAACATGTTCTCAAAAAAGCCGGTGGCAAGCGACCTGGTAACCGGATAAAATCCTGCCGGGCTTTTGCTATACCCGGCGGGCCCGCCGGGATAAAGCAAAACCCGGCGGGTCCCTGCGGGGTCGTCATCTAGCCCGGCGGGGTACAATTTCCTATATATATGGGCCCGGGGGGCCCTTTGGGAGTTCATTGCTGACAGCATACACAGGTAATGCAACTTGTGTGTGTGTGTGTGTGTGTGTATGTGGGTGTGTTCGTGCGGGCAGCTGCCCACTGTCGCAATGCGCGGCAGGATGTGGGTGGTCCGCCACACGAGGGATGTGTGTGTGGGTGAGTTCGTGCGGGTAGCCGCCCATTGTCACAATGCAGCAGGATGTGGGTGGCCCGCCACACGACTGGTGTATGTGTAAGGCCATTCTTCGGAATGGTGCTTACCCTGGGGCACTTAGTCGTTCGCTAGTGCATAAATTATTTTTTGCATATTGCGGCATTTGATCGTTAACGCGGTCGAAAAAGTGTCGTAAATTTGCTTGCATATTACGGCATATGATCGTTAACGCGGTCGAGTAAATGTTGTATATTTGTTTGATTTGACTTGTATTGTTTTTATTGTGTTTGATCCATGCGATACTTGGTTGCTAACGCGGCATGAGTATTTCATGGATCAAAGATTGTGATTCGTGATTCGTAACTCGAAAAATATGAATATCTCTCTCTTCTTACCCCCCTCTCTCTCTCTCATGATACACTTCACAACTCTTTCTCTATCTCTCTCATGATTCACTTCACAACACGATAGATGTGTAGATAATGATTTTTTTTATTTCTCTTAAAATATACATAATTCTTAATAATTTCTTTTTTCTCCCTCTATTTACTTAAAAATTAAAACAGTACATTATTTTCCTCTTTAGGAACTCACAAAAACATTAAAAATGTCATCTAATGTTTCTTCTCTCTATCTGTCACACAACTCTCTCTTCCTCTCCTCTCTCTCTCTCTCTCTCTCTCTCATGATACACTTCACAATTCTCTCTCTTTAGGAACTCACAAAACATTATTTTTCTCTCTTTAGGAACTCACAAAACTATAAAAAATGTCATTTAATTTTTCCTCTCTATAGGATTACAAAACATTATTTTTCTCTCTTTAGGAACTCACAAAACTATAAAAAATGTCATTTAATTTTTCATCTCTCTATCTGTCACACCTCTCTCTCTTCCTCCCCCCCTCTCTCTCTCTCTCATTCGATAATGTATACACTTCGTAAGTAATAATGCACTTGTTGCGGTTGTCTCATGTTCGATAATGTATTGCATGATGTTGAGTTCAGTAATATTGTTTGATATATTCTGTTTTTGTTTGATCATTGATAAGTAATGATACACTTGTTGCTGTTCTCTCACGTTTGATGATATATTGGATGATGTTGAGTTCATTAAAATTATTTGATATTCCGTTTTTGTTTGAACATTGATAAGTAATGATATACTTGTTGTTGTTCTCTCACGTTTGCTTGATGTTGATTTCAGTAATGTTTGATATTCTGTTTTTTTGTGTTTAGTGATATTTGCTAGATTTACAAAGACGATCACCATGCTTTCCCCCGAAGAGCGTAAAATTGTTCTGCGAACAATTCGCATTGAAGCAGTCATCACAGTGTCATAAACAATGGAAAGACATAAACAAACGCGTAACCACAGAGATGATAAAGGAAATATGGCCATGTCCAGATGGTGAGATTAAGAAGGGAAGATGGAAGATTTCACGTTGCACTCACAATGATATCAAAACTAATGCCGAGCGCATTTTCTTGGAGGTGTACGGTCGTCCTCTCCATAACGCCGACCCTCCACTCTATTTTGCTAAGATGCTATATGCTCAATTTATCCTAGAAACTCCAGTGGACTTCGCCTCCAGAGAGGCCACTGTCAACACCCACGACATACGTGAAGAGACAGTGACATTCACAAGGGAAGAACTTGCTCTCATGGTGGAGGGTGCTGGATTGGAGTTAAACAAGGTCAAAGAAAGCTTAGGGACACAGCTCGCAGAGAAGGAGAAAGAAGCTGACCGATTAACTCAAGCGTCAACTCCTCCCCCGGCCAATAGAGGGATTCAAGAGCAGCTAATAAAGATCAGCCAAGATGTGCAGAGCATCTCTTCACGTATTGCTCCTGTGCGCCAAGGAAACCACATCTCTCATTTTTTGATACATCCTAATCTTGTGGGAGTTTCTGCTGAGGCTACAAGTTCCTCCACCCCCCAATGTCCTGTATGTTACAAAGTATTCGATGGGTGGAGCGGCCAGTATATACTACCATGTGGACACTACTACCACTTAATATGTTTAGTGAGGCAAATGCAAAATACTTCCACATGTGCATTGTGCAATGTCCCAATAAATCAAGGTATTTATATAGTGTTCGGCATGGCTAGCGAATACAAACCACCAGGACCTTTAGATGCAACTCCTAGTGCAATTCGTAATTTATTTCAAGATGAGAGCTAAGAAAAACAAATCCTACTTTTATATTGATAATTTCTCCAAATATGATCATTTGTACAAGTACTTTTTATTAAATTAATGAAGTGACTTCTTCCTCTATGTCAGTATCTTGCTCCAAAATTCTTTCACCGTTTACTCTCTCGTCTGCTAAATTAAGCTCATCTAAGTCAATGTCTAAATTGTCTTCTATCTCAAGGGTGGTGCACAACGTGCGTCCAACATCAAAGTTCTCGTCTACTACATCATCACAATTATACATCCATCTGGGCATATCTTCTTCATACTCTTCGCTTTCAATGTCTCGCAAGATCTTTTCATTGCAGTACATGTAAACAAGTTTATCTGCTCGATCTGCAAGAAGTCGATTGCGAATAGTACTGTGAATATATTTGTACATGCTCCAGTTTCTTTCTGAGCCTGAGTTTGAAGAGCACTGACTTAGAACCTTCATCGCAAGGTTGCGCAATAAAGCATAATGCTCACCACCATTCATCATCCACCACTTCCATGCAGGTTGCTCTTTAGCCATTTGTTGAACAAGGGAGTTGGAAAATAAACCCTCTTTCAATCGAAATGAGGTCATCTCCTTTATGCACTGTACACGATCATCATCATTATTATAGAAAGTGTTTACCACTTTATAAAAATCTTGCACCACCTCAACGTTGGACATCAAATCCATATTCCAATATTCAGGATCTAACATGTAAGCAGCACTGTGTAGTGGTGAATGCGCTCCAATCCATCTAGCATGAAAGTACTTCAACAGAACTTTTCTTTGTCTACTGGAGAATGGTACACGCCATTGCTTTTCCACCACTGAATGCTCTAATTTCTCAGGACACTCTAAACTCCGCTGGACAGTCCACCATTGCATCCATGCTTTTTCGAGATTAGGCGCTCTTTGATCAAGACTTCGTACAGCATACATAACAGGCATCATTACATGGTATGCATCCATCACACTGTTCCACCAACTTCTTCTCCTAAGCGCTCCCTTCAAGACTTTGATTTTCTCTTTCACTTTTTCAAGTTGAGTGCTCCCAGTCATGAAATGCCATGCATGTAAATGTTTCGCAAACTGCATCTTTATTTCTAAGAAGAGACTCAAAAGTGTAAAAGTGAGTGCAAAACCTAGTCTCCGCTGGAAGCTTTAACATAACTGACATGCGAGGTTGAAACATATCTAAAACTCTCTGTCTCTTGAGCATGAATTTCACAAGCTGGCGAGCAGTGTCGATGATTGAGGCAAACCATTTGGTATCATCAGATTTATACCAATCTTTTAATACAAGATTCAAACTATGAGTATTACAGCCTACCGGAAAATATGTGGATATTGTCGCTGTAGGATTTTGGATGCATTTTTATAATTTTTTGCATTGTCCATGACGACTTGGACTACATTTTTGGCACCCACTTCCTCTATCACAGAGCTAATGACTTGAGCAATGTAAGCCCCAGTTTTGATTGAACCAGCTGAATCCACGGCACGGATCAAAGTCTCACCTCTAGGTGAAATAACCATTATATTAATTAATGGTTTTCTTTGCACATTAGACCATCCATCACTTACTATACTACATCCAGAAAGCTCTATATTGCTAAGAATTATTCTTTGTACACGTTCTTTTACTTGCGCATAACATTTCTCTAATAGATCATTTCGCATAGCATGGTACGTAGGCGGTGAAAATCCTGGTCCAAACTCACCAATTTTCTTCCATGCTCTCTTCCAATGCTCACTGTCCACCATCATCATAGCACTCCCAGAAAAGTAGATCGCTTCAGCAAGGACGAGTTGTGCATCATCGAGTCGACCTTGACGTAGGCTTTCTTGCAATGAAGTTTGACGCATGGGTATATTTCCTACGTCAAAGTTTCGCTTGCAAGAAGATGCACTGGGTAGATTACTTTCTGGTTGCACATTGCCGTTCGGGGTACAAGTAGGCGATGTAGCGGGAGTTTGATGATTAGAACAACAGTGTTCTTGCTGCCTTGATACATTAACGGTAGGAGTGTCATGTTTTCTTGAATCTTTCTTTTGAATTTCTTCTCTTATGCGTTTGGCCACTATAGGTGCAAAGGGGTGGGTACATGACTTTTTCTTCGGTCCGCCTAAAAAGTGTTCTCTTAGTCGAGGCGCCCCACCTGATTTTACTGCATGGCATAGTTTACACTCCCAATCTATGAATCGATCACCAACGTTAATTGCATATTGCCACTCTATCCCAGGTGCCTTTCTTTTCCTGCTATTTGAAATTTGGACTCTATTGGAGGTATCACTAGATCCAACATTGTCCTCCATCTCAACAAATAACCTATTCAACCAAGCATATAACAATGAATACACAAATGAAAAAATAACAAATCACTCACGTATAACAAAACATACATTAGCAGACAAAGTACTTCGAAACTATCTTGACAAATACAAAAGATCATCACATAACACAAAACTACTTCAAACTATCTTGCAAGGTCTTACTACAAAACTACTTCGAAACTATCATGCACATTGCACCCCCAATGAAGGATGCCTTTTGTACCCAATTAAGGACACTTTACACAATCAAAGATCTATGCTTGCCCAATACTCTAGTATAGGACAATAGACCTTCTCTAACATTCACAAAAAAAAAATCAAAGATCTATGCTTGCCCAATACTCTAGTATAGGACAATAGACCCTTGTCTACTCTAAACTATATCAAGTATCAAGAACCAATACAAGCCCCTAAGCAGGACTCTTGGCTCCATCAAACCATTCATAAAGCAGAATGATGTAGATTACGTACGTGGCTCAAATGCAAAGCTGAATGACTCCAAATTTGTCCCTAAATCTCCGCAAGTATTAGCTACGAACCACACCCTGCCCCCAGTTCAAAGAACTAAGGACGAGTGGCTCAATAGCCTTAGGAGTGCCTACAAGGAAAGACGATAGCCCCTAAGATAAGGACGTTCTTCCCAAGAGGACACTTCTAGTAACTCGAGAGCTCTACAAGTACTTTGAGGAGAGATATCACGCCCCTAAAACAAGGACTATCTCCCCAAAAGTTGTACGATGGTTGTCGGGCAGTGTTTATATACAGAATAGTACCCCGCTGGTGTTCCTTCTTTTTCCCGGGACGGGCCCGCCGGGCTGTTATCTTTCCCGGTGGGCCCGCCGGGATAGATTGTTTTCCCGGCGGGCCCGCAGGGAAAGATAAAAGCCCGGAGGTGTTACAGGACTAGTAGGTTCTGGCACGTCATTGCTCAGGTCATGTGAATATACAATGTGATCACAAGTTTTAATATGTTAACAATAGGTTTTGTTAACGTGATCACGAAATTGTGAAGACGTTAATGAAATCCCTGCTGAGAATTGGCAAGGGCTTCAACCTAATTGGAGGTAGCCAGATTTAATAAAGGAACGATATGCCAAGGCCTACATAGCTACAACTAAGGAGCCTCAGAATTTATCCATGCTATATTCTCTATCCGAGGAGGTGGACCAAAAAGAGTAGGAATCCTATTTACACATTTTCAACTTTCCAAAATTCTACTCATCGTCAACTTTCACTTCCATACAAGATATGAGGAAGAACTTAAGAGAAAGAAAGATATAATGGCTGGAGGCAGATCCCCAAACTTGCATTGTGGACTATCAAGTTTATTCTTCTCATGCCTCAATTATTACATGAATTTTTAATCCAACAGCCACCTTTAATCCTACCAATCCATATGATCCCACAATTGGGACAATTTACCAAATGAAAAAGCACTACTTAGCTTATCCACCCATAGGCAGTATGAAAGAATATGTTGAACAAAGTAAGTGGAAAGAAAAGGATTTGTGGTAGCTTTTGACTTAATAAACACAAATTCAAAACCCCCATCTTTTGTAGATCTCTTAGAATATTCTATCAAATGTTAATAGTAACATTTGATAGAATATTCATTTGAGAAGTGGAAATATAAGAATCCTGAAGATGGTAGAGGTGGATATATCGTGCCAAGGTACTACACGAAGAACATGCTTGAGAAACGGTGTCTGTAATTGCTCACTTGTTGTTAGGAAAAAAAGGGTGTGTTTTTCTGACACTCACAACAAGGTGGCTTTTTGAGCAACACGGTGCGCCTGTAATTGCTTGGCAACCATAAAAAGAAGCTGCTCTCCACTCTCACTCTCAGGAGGCCACGCTGCTACACTCCCTCTCCCATTCATGGCTCGCGAGCGCCGGCCACTGATGACCGTATGCGCCCTTCTTCTCATTTGGGCTGCGCCTTCCAGTACTATTGTGCTGCTAAATTTCAGTCTAGTTCCGACGCGTGCACTGCCTGCATCATTTGGGTTGCGCCTTCCAGTACTATTGGCCTCCCTGCCCTCATGAACGACTCTCTACGCAGCCAGATCTTGCTCCAACACCAGGCCTTCAACTTCTACAAAGACGGGTCTGATTGTTATGCCCGGCTCCAAGAACTAGTTAACAACAGTAGTAATCCCGTTACAAGTTGGGTGTTCTTAAAAAACGTTGTAATCTCCTTATGTGCTCAGTGTTCCTTATTCTCTCTCGCTCTCATTGCCATGTAGAACGACATATCATGTCATGTGCTCAGTTTGAGCGTTCTTAAAAAACGTTGTAATCTCCTTATGTGCTCAGTGTTCCTTATTCTCTCTCGTTCTCATTGCCATGTAGAACGACATATCATATGCCCTCCCACTCGACTGTTATGTATAGGCCATAGTTTGGATTTTTTAAATTTTTTTTGGCAATTTGTTGTTCTGCTATTTATGGATGGATGTATGACCTAAAAGACATTTTTTTTACCACTAAAAGAGAAGAAAAAGTATGGCATTTTTGGAAAAAAGAGAGGAAAATAAAGCTAATTGTTATTTATTCTTTTTGGGAGGGGAAGTGGTCATATGAAATTCAGTTATATTTGTAGTGGAATAATGAGACCACAGCTCCATTGCTGGAACCTCTTTCTCTCTCTCTCTCTCTCTCTCACTCTACAAGATCTCTCTTCGTGCATTTACTCTCTTTGTGTTCGTCCCATAGAATGCATCTCCCTCTATGTGTGTGTGTGTGTGTGTGGAGCAAGCTCTCTATGAAACTAAAACAAAAGCGAGAGGCTATTTGTAAATGTTTTGCACAACAGAGTTGCATTTAACTCTCTTCGGGAGGATGTAGGTCCTTCAACCAGGGGGCAATCAATTAAGCCTACAAAGTAGCCTCTAGTGTCTGCTAATATCTTCAAGGATCTCAAAGTGTCGAGCTTTGGGGGAGAGCAAAAAGAGAATAACAAGGATGCAGTAAACATTTTTGTATAGAAGTGGTTAGACTTGCATAACCTTTGACATACGCCTAAGGATTTGAGGCCTATTGAGGCAACATTGTCCTTGAAAATGGGCGAGGCTAACAAATGGTGTATAAATTCGGCTGAGAGTTCTAGATGCCCTCGTATAACATGGGCAGCTTTTGAGAATTCTTTCCACAAAGAGTTCTTGCTAGTGAATGAGTTGCATAGATCGTGATGTGAGTGTGACAAACGCTTTATGCGGGATACATCTCTAGCTATTGTGAGGTAGCACTCAAGCTAAAGCAAATCGATGAATTCCAAACTCTATGTAGATTTACAAGAGGTCTAAAACTACACTATGAGAGCTATGTAGTGTCTTAGGAACCCAAGGATTTCGACGAGGTGATTGAATATGCTCAAACTTTTTATGACATTTCACGCAAATATATGATTCTACACTTGCACTTGATGTGAATGGAGGTTCAAAATCTAAAAGAAAATTCTTTTGGGGCAACAAGGGGCAAGATAGCCACAATGAGCAAAAAGGACAAGGGGGCCATTTTTCTAAAGACCCGTGGAAATTCAAATTAAAAACCCAAACCAAAACCCAAAAATAATAGCATTATGAGAAATCCAAAAAGGAAAACTTGTGCTTTCACTTCTTTGTGGCGGGGGGGGGGGGGGGGGGGAATATAGCAAGCAGCTTCTCCCAAGTTGGGTTTTGGAGGGAGTTCTAGCGATCCAAGAAGGATGATAAATCCTCTTACCAAGTTCACACTATGTAGGTGTTGCCTCTCAAATATACAGAGTTCAAAGAGGTAACAGTATGACAACACCCATGCTTGCTATGTGACATAGTCTATGTGGTAGCCATCTTTCGGGCCACGTGATTTGGTCTGCCTATATGGTAGGATCTGTGGTCCTAGAGTCACCATTATTATTGATGATGAAATCACACACAGCTTTCTTAACTACTTGTTGATTAAGAAGCTGCGATCCCCCAAGACCAACACTGACCATAAGTACATGGTCTCCCTGGCTAATGGTCACGACAAAATCATTTGGGACACAATGGTCTTGGGGGTGTGAGTTGATATGCAAGTTTACAGGTAGGTTTTCAAGTCAAGCATTTAGCTGGAATATATGTGTATCTAGAGCCCATCTTTCCTGAAGAGAGTTTCATGGTAATGTTATGACAACACCCATGCTTGCTCTGTGACATAGTCTATGTGGTAGCCATCTTTCGGGCTAGTTGATTTGGTCTTTCTATATGGTAGGATCGGTGGTCGTAGAGGTGATCACCATTATGATCGCTAATGAAACCACGTCGCACAGCTTCCTTAACTACTCATTGATTAAGAAGCTAAGATCACCCAAAGACCTTGGGGAGTGCATTATTAAGAAACCATTTGTATCGCGTGCATTCAACAGGTATTTAAAAAACCCCTTACTTGTGAATTTTTCATGAATAAAATGACACCTTTTTCTTTACAAAAATATATTTTTTTTTCAAAATTTATTTTTAACTATAAATGTATTTCTATAAATTTACCTTTAAATTTTGAATTAACAAACCCCTTCATTTGAACTCATGTGGTATAACCTTGGGGAGTGCATTACTAAGAAACCATTTGTATCGCGTGCATTCAACAGGTATTTAAAAAACCCCTTACTTGTGAATTTTTCATGAATAAAATGACACCTTTTTCTTTACAAAAATATATTTTTTTTTTCAAAATTTATTTTTAACTATAAATGTATTTCTATAAATTTACCTTTAAATTTTGAATTAACAAACCCCTTCATTTGAACTCATGTGGTATACTTACATATTTTAGATTCAACAAGTAAAATATATGTAACCCTTGGAGCAATTTTGTTTCCATAGTTGAAACAGATGTAAATAATGTTTGACTAGTTGAAATAGAGGTAAGAAATCCAGAGGACATGTTCGGCTAGGACTTGGGCATGTAACATCAAGTTGTTCTCGAACCACCTTCTTCATTGTTTCATCATGTGGCTCTACCTAAACCTATTCTTAAAAAACTCTTGACTTTTCCATATCCTTGCTCTTGATTTGATGCTTTTGCTTATACTACTACATGATATTAAGAACATCAATTTCAAATATTGGCACAAAAGATGGATTTAAGTTCATGAACTAATCATTCTCATCATCTTTAATTTTAAGTACCGTATTAATTTCTTGTGTATCTAGGGCTTTCATTTATTTAGTTATCGCCATTGTTCGAATCATGTCTAAGTTAACCTTCTTCTTACCCTTCCTTATAGTGATTCTTGTTGCAAAGATGGATTTAAGTTCATGAACTAATTGTTCTCATCATCTTTAATTTTAAGTATCGTATTAATTTCTTGTGTATCTAGGGCTTTCATTTCTTTAGTTATGACCATTGTTGGAATCATGTCTAAGTTAACCTTCTTCTTACCCTTCCTTATAGTGATTCTTGTTGCACCTGAAACCCGTTTAAGTTTGGCCACCTTGAGCCAAGGTCTTCCCATCAATAATAGGTAAGGTGTTTCTCCCTCATCCATTTTTAGAATGACAAAGTTTACCCTTAAAGTTAATCCTATGACTATGATTTGCCAGTCCTTGAGAATCCCCAAAGCATAAATTCTTCTATAATCTGCCATATTCGAGATGGAGAGGTTGTTAAAAGTATGGCAAACAACTCACTAGATTTGTTGCCTGGGGCACATACCTTGTACATGAACTATATGCACACTAATACTAAATTATCATATATATAAGGGAATAGAGGTTCAAGGTTATATTCCGCATTAACCCATGATGTAAAAGGGTCATTTGGTAGATCAAAAAAAGCCAAATCAAGCCATGGGTTCTCTCTTAGTTAGGTAGGATTAGATTAGACTCCATGAATTGAGGCAAAAAGGTCACAACACTGTTGCGAGAAAAATGGGTAACTGACGAGGGTTACCTAAAAAGATTCCCTCCCAAAATGTGTGAAATATAAAAAATTGCTTAAAAACATAGTTTTTTGAAAACACATCTAGAATTCCATGTATAAATTTAAAAATTACGTGAATTTTGCTATTTTTTCCAACATTGAGAACACACGTGACCTTCATAGATTTATAAAGTGTTGTTGTTTGTGACATAAAAATAAACTTGACTTAAAAAATGGCATAGGAGTCTACACAACTTAAATAAATATCGATCTTTTTTGAATGAAAATTTATTTTATAAATTTCATGAATATAAGACACTTTTTTTAATAGACTTTCTTGGGACAAATTCTACCATTATGCATAAATATGCACATTATTTGACAAGCACTCAAACAATATTAGAATACATAACAATATAAGCTCCATAATTTATGAAAAATCCTACAAACATCCTTGAGTCTATTTCTAAACCCAAATAGCAAAGCCTTTAGTATATACTTAACTTGATAGTTTGCATGACATGATTATTTTCTCTATTATTTATAAGCAGATAGTGGGCATGATATACAACCAATGCTAAGAGTTTAAAGAGGTTAACTCATAGGTGTGCAAAGGTAGACTTCTATTCATATATATATGTAGAATATGGTAACTATGGAGACTTTAAGTAAACCTACGCATGTTAAAAGAGTAGAAAATTGAAATATTTTTTTGGCCCACATAGGCATTTGTTTTCATGAAGAAAAATCTTATTATGCAATATTGATAAGGGTGGCGGGAAGAAATTGTAGCCAACTTTTATCATCATAAAAATCATTTATGATGAAAATCACTCTTTTAATATGAAAGAATTTCTTTTATGCATCCATTTATGCATAATAAACATTTATGATGAAAATCACACTTTTAATATAAAAAAATATCTTTTATGCATATGTTTATGCATAAAAATCATTTATGATGAAAATCACACTTAGCAACAATTCATAGTATGTTTATGTTGATGTTTGATCCAGATAGACATTATCATGAATGTAAGTGATGGTATATCTAAGAGTAGTGTAGGGATGAGCTCTAGTTACGATTATTTAGAGTATATGTGAAGAATGTTGAGAGATGGTATGTTTAAGGGTAGTGTAAAATGAGCTAGACTAGTTATAATTATTTGGAGGACATGCAAAGGATACTAAGAGATGCAATCTTTGCCTGCAACATTGTCTTTTTGTACGAAGAGAAAAGAGAGGAGCTTAGGACTTCTTGAATGGTGGTAGGAGGAGCTTGGAGCTTTCATGAGATAAGGTCACGTATGCTAGAGAGCATACTACTGCACATAGGCATGGCAGGGTCTAGGCTCACATGCATCCCCCTCCCTGACATAGATGGTCCCACCACGTATATTTGCTTATAGTTTTTCAGCTTTAAAATTGAATTGTAGAAAAAAAATCAAGATTGGCGAATCAATCGACTCATGGTTTTCCAAATCAATGGAGCCTTGCACATCTAGATTAAAACCATTAGATTACAGGTCATCATGGATTATCTCATCTAGCTCTTGTGCTATCATGAATTTTTGGCATTTACTATGTATCAATATTATTTATGATATAAAAGTTACATGGATACATAGACAAACATTTTTTTAAATGACCTCCTCTCAAATTGATAGTCAAAGGTTGCGGCCATGTGTGTTTTTCACATCTTTAACCCTAAACCTATCTTCTACCTATATCATCTTATCATCGGCAAATATAATTTTTTATTCTATGATTTATAAGATTTTATAAAATTTTTGAGAAAAATAGTCTCCTAAAAGTTTTGCGAAATATAGTCTTCTACACCAAAGTTGATTTATGCAAAACATCAACTTTTCCACACAACTTGATGTTTTACATCAAAGTTTTGGATGCTCTGGAGAAGAAAGTTGGAGGATCGGAGGTCGATTTTCACAAACGGCCTGTTTTAGCAATTCCGTTGTTCTGAAAAGCATGCTTAGATAACCTATGCCATAAATTTTCAGTGACAATATGACTATGTCTCGATGCGATATATGCAGACGTCACAGAGCGATTTGTTGCATCAGCAAATCGCTTTGTGATGTCTGCATATCGCATCAAAACATAATCATGTTGGTACTCAAAATTTGTAGAATAAGTCATGTGAGCATACATACGAGAATGCAATTGCTAAAATAGGCCATTTGTAAAAATTGACCTCTCATCGTCCAACTTTCTTCTCCACAGAACTCGAAACTTGATGCAAAACACCAAGTTTTGTGGTAGAGTTGATGTTTTGCATCAACTTTGATGAAAAACATCAAGTTGTATGGAAAAGTTGATGTTTTACATCAAGTTGATGCAAAACATCAACTTTTCCATAAAACTTGATGTTTTGCATTAAAGTTAATGCAAAACATCAAGTTTTGTGGAAAAGTTGATGTTTTGCATAACGTTGATGCAAAACATGAAGTTTTGTAAAAAAATTGATCTTTTGTGTAGAAAGTTGATATTTTACATCAACTTGATGCAAAATATCAAATGTTCATAAAAGTTGATGTTTTGTATCAAGTTGATGAAAAACATCAACTCTTGGTTAGAAGTTCTTACTTAGCATTAAGTTGGCAGTTAATGTTGTAGCTAAAACATCCTTATTACACTAGTAGGATTTGAACCCAAGTCCCTGCCTGATATTTTACAAAAGAGTATTTTGGAAAGTATAAACTTTTATTTCTTAAAGAAATATTTATCATGCTTTCTTAACTCATTTAATAACTAAAATTACCATTTTAACTCCTTTTTCTCACATCAAGGACACATTTTCTTTAAAAATGAGTGTGTAATTATTTTCAAAATTAGACAACTTTTATATAGCTTATTCATGATATTTTAAAATTCATCTTTACGTAATGAACTCTTTTAAAAAAAGTATATATTATCAATTAAGAAATTGTGATACTCAAGAGCTTCAAAATGGATTTAATACTACTCTCATGAAGAGACAAAATAGAGTTTTATAATTAAGATAATAACTGTATCATGATAATACTTTTGTAATATAATCATATAAATAGTTTTTTATAGTTACACTCTGTAGCACATCCTCAATCATGCTAACATGGCAGATGACCCAAGGAGTCTAAGCTTCAAGTGTACACATACAAGAAAAATATATATTTGTGGATAGTGAAGAAGAGGATACCTTGTCTACCTTCTTAGGGAAAGGCACATAAACTAGTGATGGTGTTGGTATAGATAGCAATGATTATGAGGAACCATAACTATGCCATAAGCTATATGTTTAGAAAATAGCTTCTTTTTATAGTTATATCATTTTTTTGGATTGAAGATGGAAATAACACTGTCTCTATTTTGGCATGTTTTTTGAAAACTTATTGTTAGATCTTCAATTATAATCTCAAAAAGTAAGCAAAATGAACTCTTTTTTTTTCACGTCATTTTTTGTAAGAAACGTGTTCTCTGCAAGCTAAATGGATTGCCCCCTGGTTGAAGGACCTACATCCTCCCGAAGAGAGTTAAATGCACCTCTGCTGTGCAAAACATTTACAAATAGCCTCTCGCTTTTGTTTTAGTTCAATTATGAGCCCCAAAACATTTACAAATAGCCTCTGGCTTTTGTTTTAGTTTCATAGAGAGCTTGCTCCACACACACACACACACACATAGGGAGAGCTTACAAATGCAATGTATGGGACAAATACAAAGAGAGTAAATGCACGAAGAGAGATCTTGTAGAGTGTGAGAGAGAGAGAGAGAGATCTTGTAGAGAGAGAGAGAGAGAGAGAGAGAGAGAGAGAGAGAGAGAGAGAGAGAGGTGCCAGCAATGGAGCAGTGGTCTCATTATTCCACTACAAATATAACTGAATTTCATATGACCACTTCCCCTCCCAAAAAGAATAAATAACAATTAGCTTTTTTGTTTTCTCTCTTTTTTCCAAAAAAGCCATATTTTTTCTTCTCTTTCAGTCGTAAAGAAATGTCTTTTAGGTCATACATCCATCCATAAATAGCAGAACAACAAATTGCCAAAATAAAAATAAAAATCCAGCTATGGCCTATGCATAACAGTCGAGTGGGAGGGTCACTGGATATGATATGTGAAAGGTCTCAGAATTTCATGCTCTACCAACGAGAGCAATGAGAGCGAGAGAGAATAAGGAACACTGAACACATAAGGAGATTACAACGTTTTCAAGAACACATAAGGAGGTTACAACGTTGATGCAGGCAGTGCACGCGTCGGAACTAGACTGAAAGAGAGCAGCACAATAGTACTGGATCCTAAACTGCTTCACCATTTCATCGGTGGAAGTGCCTTTACAGTGGCGTCCGCCAGGATATCACCTATGAAGGTAATAACGTCTGGAATGGTGGCCGAAGGCGCCAAATGAGAAGAACGGCGCATATGGTCATCAGTGGCCGGCGCTCGCGAGCCATGAATGGAAGAGGGGGTGTAGCACGATATTATTGAGAAGAGAGATCTACTAGCGATGGGGCGGCGTGGCCTCCTGAGAGTGGAGAGCAGCTTCTTTTTATGGTTGAGGAGGCAAGACGTTCAGTAAGAGTCAGCAATTACAGGCGCACCGTGTTGCAGGAAGCTGCCAAGCAATGAAAGCCACCGTGTTGCTCAAAAAACCGTGAGTGTGAGTATCAGAAACACACACCCTTTTTTTCCTAAAAACCGTAGTGTGAGCAATTACAGGCGCACCGTTTCTCAGGCATGATATATCCACCTCTACCATCTTCAGGATTCTTATATAGCCACCTGTACCATCTTCAGGATTCTTATATTTTCACTTCTTAGTGTAGTACCTTGGCACGATATATCCACCTCTACCATCTTCAGGATTCTTATATTTCCACTTCTTAGTGTAGTACCTTGGCACGATATATCCACCTCTACCATCCTTCTCAAATGAGTATTCTATCAAATGTTACCACTGACACATCTAAGAGATCTACAAAAGATGGGGGTTTTGAATTTGTGTTTATTCAGTCAAAAGCTAGCACAAATCCTTTTCTTTCCACTTACTTTGTTCAACATATTCTTTCATACAGCCTATGGGTGGATAAGCTAAGTAGTGCTTTTTCATTTGGTAAATTGTCTCAATTGTGGGATCATATGGACTGGTAGGATTAAAGGTGGCTATTGGATTAAAAGTTCATGTAATAATTGAGGCATAAGAAGAATAAACTTGATAGTCCACAAATGCAGGTTTGGGGATCTGCCTCCGGGCATTATATCTTTGTTTCTCTTAAGTTCTTGTATGGAAGTGAAAGTTGACGATGAGTAGAATTTTGGAAAGTTGAAAATGTGTAAATAGAATTCCTACTCTTTTCGGTCCACCTCCTCGGATACAGAATATAGCATGGATTATTTCTGAGGCTCCTTAGTTGTAGCTATGTAGGCCTTGGAATATTGTTCCTTTATTAAATATGGCTACCTCCAATTAGGTTGAAGCCCTTGCCAATTCTCAGGCATGTTCTTAGTGTAGTACCTTGGCATTATATATCCACCTCTACCATCTTCAAGATTCTTATATTCCCACTTCTCATATGAATATTCTCACAGTCTTTCTTGGAGGAAGGAAGACCGTGAGAGTCATTTGGCCGTGACTGTGTCTGGATTTTTCTTTGTGGGTGGTCCCACACGGAGGCATTTCCTATCCGCTTGATGCATAATTCCACTTCCTTTGCTACATCAAGTCTCGAAATAACAAGCTCATTTTCCATGTCCTTGAATCCCTTCCTTTTTGATTCTCTGTCTCGTATTCACATGCCTATACAACCCAAGCATTGTATGATTTAGTAGTATAAGCAACAATAAAATTTATTTTATACTCATAACAACGGTGAAAAGCCTGCATTTATGTTCCATTGTTTCCATGCTTGAAGAAGATGAGCATTGAATAGAATAATCTAAGTTGGTGCTGCCATTTGGATTATGAGTCTCCATAGTTTTTGGATCCATTCCTAGAAGATTGTCTAGCAAATCATAAGAGTCTAGAATGGCACTAGTTATATGAACATTCTTAGTGTCTACTTAGTCCTTTCGAGCTTCCTGTTGTGAAGCTATGCGGGTGAATTTAAAGAAGTGTAGCAATAGTAACAATAGCATTTAACGGCGGAGAAGCCATCACTCCAATATCTAGTAGCTTGCAAAGGAAGACTAGTACTTCTTTCACAATCTTAGGTATAAGAACCTCTATGCTCTAACACCATACAAAATTAGAGCAAAAGAAGAGAAAGAACTTATAAATAAAATACGATATACAATACACAATAAAGAGAATAAAGAGGATTTGAAAATTTTTTTATGATACAATATAGCGTGCAAGGTACAGTGGCGTCTGCCAGGATATCACATATGAAGGTAATAACGTCTGGAATGGTGGCCGAAGGCGCAGCCCAAATGAGAAGAACGGCGCATATGGTCATCAGTGGCCGGCGAATTTAAAGAAGTGTAGCAATAGTAACAATAGCATTTAACGGAGAAGCCATCACTCCAATATCTAGTAGCTTGCAAAGAAAGACTAGTACTTCTTGCACAATCTTAGGTATAGGAACCTCTATGCTCTAACACCATACAAAATTGGAGCAAAAGAAGAGAAAAAACTTATAAATAAAATACGATAAATACACAATAAAGAGAATAAAGAGGATTAGAAAATTTTTGTATGATACAATATAGCGAGCAAGGTAGACGTACTGGCGTTGTTTGTGAGACCCCTGCCCCCTCCGAGGGCGCTAGCGGCGGAAGCAACGTCAGCTTCTTACATGGGGTAGGGATCCACACTTGGAGCCTCGCCCACGGATATGCGGACAAAAGACTAGCCCAACGGTTCCTCCAAAACCGAACCCAGAAAAACTTCCCTCGCCCAGAAGGCACGGGCGACTCCACCAGGAAAATCATCTAATGAGAGAATTGGTCTAACGAGTCAAAGTCTTAACTAACCAAATTGATCCGACTGAACCCGAAAATCACATGGTCAGATCAAGGAAGAGACTTGCACTTGGTCCATAGAATTACCTCTTTTTTTTCCCTTCAGCGGGGCGTATGGTTTCGTAACCACCACTCCCAAGATGAGAAGCCCCTACTATTTGGAGTCTTTCCCTTGCCGCCTCTCTTTGTTGTTGAAACCTCTCTGATGTCTCTGTGAGCTTCTGAGCAATGGCTGCCCACTCCCTGTCATCTAGCCAAATAGGTTTCTCTTTCCCCTCTCTAAATGCGTCCCTCGCCTCTGACCTACGATGCCCCATCAAAATGCGAGCTGTATACTGTATCCACTCATTAGAGACAACATTCATAGGGTCAGATGGCTGAAACTCTTGCTTTATCTTTGTATTTATATAATTTTTCTTCCCCTTATCTTGCTGATCCCATTTAGTCATGACAGAATCGTGAAACTGTATAGTGCACAATTGTCGAATGCGTGTCTTCATTGCCTTCCCTCCTGCACTATTCATTATTGGTGCCCCATTCCTAATTGTGTATATCTTGCTGTTGTCATGGTCATGTGCACCCCAGGGAGTGGAAGGTGACCCTATGGGTGTGCTATCAAAATAGATGAGAGCGAAGGACGACGCTCACGTGGTGGTGGTGTCACAGCATCTGTGGCACTACCACCACAACAACCTCCCCTTGAAGACCTACTACGTGAGCGCCGTCTATGTGAAGAGGTGGTAGATCGAGCTGTAAGAGAAGTGGAAGGCTGTGTGGTATGAGGTGTGGGAGCTGCTGTCGTACCCACGGGTGTGGGAACTGGCGTCGGGAAGCCAGATGGTGAGGCAGATGTCCCTGATCTCCAGAACCCCAATAACTCTAAGCCATGGCTCTCTACTCTGGAGTCATGGACGAAAGAAAACCATATAACTGCTGGGGACTCATGCCCTGCGGTGTAGGATTAAATGAGAAATCAGGACTGTAGTCGTAGGGCGGTGAGTCACCCATGGCCTGTTGGACAAAAAACCATATGACAAACTTGTGCGAAATGAAAATTACACGGTAAACAATGAAAGGACCATATGACAAACATTAACAATGATAAACAACATTGGTAAAACTATATCAACTTGCTCCTACAGTAGTGATTATGATGGTAAACATTAACAATGGTAAACAATGAAAGGACCTTCAATGTCATAAAATCATTACAAATATGTCATAACTATTTGCATAATCATTAAGATACATCATTTTAAAAATCATTATCTATTCTATCATCCTCATTAAGATCAGTAGCCCCAAAGAGATCTATGTCTATGTACATTTCAGCATCCTCATCATTAAAAGTCCCTTGATGAAGGATGTCTTCATCATCTATGTCTTCTTCCTCAACATGTTTTTCAGCTTCCTTGGTTTGCACCTCTTCATTTGGATCTTGCTCTAGTTGCTCCTCTTCATTTGCTTGCTCCTCTTCATTGTTGATATCGCCTTGTTCTTGCTGCTCTCCACCACCCTGTGCATCCACATCACCTTGTTGTAGCTCAAATTCTTCAAAAATTTGCTTACTGCGGGGGGCGACTTGAACCACAAATAGCCAGCGTGGATCTTTTGGATCCGCTTTAAAGACAATCTGCTCACAATTCTCTAGACGCACAAAAGTATCTTGCTGATCGGTCCATACCTTTGTGGAGTCCACTTGGATGAGGCCACTCTTGTCTCTACGTACAGCTGCATGTGGCCCATTCGTGATTACCTTGAACCACTTCACATCAAAGATAAACAACTCAAAACTTCTGAAGCCAACCTTTAATATATCTTGAATGGTTCCAAAGTAATCAAGCATTCCAGTAATTGTGTTATCATCAATTGCACTTGCACGACTTTCTTGAACAAACTGTGCTGTGACACCACAATCAAAGGTTGCTCTTCTTTGGTCTATTCGTTCTACTCGAAAATGACGTCCATGTGACCACCAAAACGCCCCATATTTGTGATACTACAAATAGCACATAACGATTGTTGATGGAGAATCAAGCACTGAGACATGTAGAGAAAAAAAAGAGAGACATGTAGAACTTAAACACTTACATGTATGCCAATCGCATCCTTTTGTAAGCTCCTCCTTCTCCTCTGTTATAGTTAAACCACCACGTTTGGCTTCTAAAATTGTAGCTTCTAGCCATCTACCTGTGGGAAAGTCCGGAAGAGCTTGCATACCTTCTGGATATGGGAGATTTCTTGTAGTGCGATTTCTTCTGAAACTTAAACGATCTTGTACTCGCTGTTGCTTGAGAGCTTCATATGTCTCAATCCACTTCTCCATTACATGAGAGTTCAAGATGCAAAATTTGTTAATTTTTTCCCTCAAATTGTTATCCATCTTTCTCTTAATGCCTTGGCCTTGAGGTTCCTCACCAATCACTCGCCTGTTAGACTCTTGAGACCATAGTTGAGGTATCTCTAGATCTGAGGAACTTAAATATTCAGTGATGTAAACAAGGGACTCTTATATCAGCCACCCTTCTGACATACTACCCTCTGGGCGAGCCATTTGGCGAACAAATCCCTTTAATGTCTTCATAAACCTCTCCAAAAAGAACATCCATCTTTAATGGACTGTTCCAGCAACTGCAACCTCATCTACAACATGAACTAGCAGATGCATCTGGATTGTTAATAAACTTATAGGGAAAAACTTCTCTACCATGCAGACTGCCTCTATGGAGTTTAAACGCGCTGTCTCCAAAGTGTCTCTCTTTATCTCTTTTGAAGAAATCCAGCGCACCAATGTGCCAATCTTATAGATAGTAGCTCTAATGTCTTCAGTGAGGCAATCTTTTATTGCTATGGGTAGCACAAATTGTAGAAACTTGTGCCAATCATGACTCTTGAGGCCACTAAGATCATCATCCTTTGTAAATGCACTTTTCAAGCAATGCATACAACGTGTAGGAGTCCGAAACTCTGAAATTGTCCTCTTGACTTGTTGTTCCTCCATCTTACTAAAAACCCATGGGGCTCTTGGAAGTAGCACCTTTCCATTGGGTCTAGTGCGAGCCCACAACTCTTGCATGCAACCAATCTCTTCCAAGTCATCCCTTTGGCCTTTAGTCTCCTTTTTTCCTGTCATGGTCTTCCACAGAATGTCAGCTACATTCTTGAAAATATGCATCCGGTCAAGCAAATGGTTTATAAGGAGATCACCCCAATAGGGGAGTTGGTGAAAGATAGAGAGCCTCTTCATCCCAGGACATGCCAAGTTGCCACATTTCTCCCATTTGATCTTCCAATCGCTTGCCTTCAATGCACTTGGAGGAGGTCTTCCTAGATTACCATCCCACAATTCATGGTTTTCTGGAAGATACCTAACATGTCCTTGGTAGACATTCTTTCGTAATGCTTTTGAGTATCTTGAATCAAGTCAAGAACCACATATAGGACATGCATTGTAACCCGATATAGACAAACCTGAGCATTCTCCATAGCCAGGCCAATCATGCATTGTCCACATGAGAATACCTTGCACAGTTGTAAGTCTTTGACCACTCTGCTGCTTTGACATGTCCTTCACTTCAATTCCGTTCCACAAGGTGCGTAACTCATCAATAAGTGGTGCCAAATATACATCCATGTTCTTCACCTTGTACTTTCCTGGAACTATTAATGAGAGCAACAAATGACCTTTTTTTATTGCTAACCATGGCGGAAGATTATAATTCACAAGGCAAACAGGCCATGTGCTCCATGAAGAGCTCCTTAAACCAAAAGGGTTTACACCATCCATTGCGACGGAGGTTTTGAGGTTCTTCCTTAAAAGCCAGCCATTTCTCTTCAATGTGTCTCCATGCGGGTGAATCAGCAGGCACACGCATCATTGATCGAGTTGTGGCATGCCATGTCATCAAGCTTGCTATAGATTTGCACCTGAACATGCTTTTTATTCTTGGGATGATTGGAAAGTGCCTGAGAACCTTTACCGGGATAGCTTCCCCCTGAACATCTTCTCTATATCTGTTAGAGCCACAATGGGGACATTCTTGCAAATGCTCATATTCATGGCGGAAGAGGCAACAATCATTGCGACAAGCATGAATATTATTGTAATCCATGCCTATGGATTTCAATAACTTCTTGGCATCTGCACGAGATGGAGGCATCTCGTTGCTAGGGGGCAATATCTGGTCTTTCAAAAGCCTGCAAGTATGGCAATATCTGATCGTTACTATTAAGATTTTCTCAAATACAAGTTGATAATTTATCATTTCAACAGTAGGTGTAATCTCCAAAAAAAGTCCTTACTTGAATAGTTCAGTGACACTTGTATTAGACCATCCAAAAATTGACTGCAAATTTAGCATCGTAAGAGATGCATGCAATACAGATATGTTGGCACCATTGTATAATGGAAGGCGTGCAAGTTTACGCATGGCCTCTTCCTCTGGTTCATAATTTGATCGTTGAGAATGTCGTGGTTGATGATCTTCATGTTCATGATCCTCGAAGAGAGCTTCTTGTTGCTCGATGAAGGCATCTAACATTTCTTCCATTGGACCTTCTTCCATTTCCTGACCTTCTTCCATTCCCTCGGGTGCTATTAATTGAGCTCCATCTGTCACTCCCTCCTGCGATATCCTCATCCTTTGTTGGGGACGAGAATTCACAGGCGCAATGTTATCAAGATGCGGCTGCACACTTGCTTGGTTGCTCGGGGGGTGCAGTATATGGAAGCCCCTCCTACGACGTGCGTTCAAGGGGTATTTAAAAAACCCCTTATCTGTGAATTTTGAGCTGATAAAACTACCCCCTTTTCTTTATAGACTTACGGGTTTTTTTCCAAAGTACAATTAAAATACCCCTCTTGTAATTGTATTTCTGTAAATTTATCCAATATTTTGGATTAAAAAAACCCCACCTAATGATCGCACGTGGTAGACTTACATTTTTTGAGGTGCACCCCCCGAGCTTGGTTGTACGATTGAAACCGTAAATTTTGCAAGCGCTCCATTTGAGATATGCCAGCGTCATGAACATGCTGGTTGCAAATCCTTCGTTTTTGAAAGATTTGGTACTTACATCGCATGCATGGACACGCTATTCTCTCTTCAAGATTGAGAGGCTCCATCTAGCAGGATAACATGTATATGCAGCTCATTAAATACAAATCATTATGCATTACACAAAGCATTATGTAAACCATAAAACAGGGCTTCTTTTTCCCAGCCGTGAGGGAGACTTTACAAAATAACATTTAAAGCGTCAAACGGGCTTCTTTTCCCCAGCCGTTGAGGGAGACTTTAAAAATATTTAAAAAAGCATCAAACGGGCTTCTTTTCCCCAGCCGTTGAGGGAGATTTTAAAAATAACTTATACATTAGCTTATCTTCTCTCCATACAAAATTAAGAAGGTAATTAGAACAAGGATGGAGAGAGAAGCTATCTCTATTCATAAATAGCTATTTATAAAGGCCTTATGCAAAAATATGCATAGATTCTGTAAATAGAGCCTACACATTGAGCTCTATGCATAGAAGCCTATACCTAAAGCTGAACGCATAGAGTCTTATGGATAAAGCCTATGCATAATGATCTATACATAAGCTTATGTGTAATGCTCTATACGTAAGTCTTATGCAAGCTTTATGAATAAGGTTTATGCAATCGTATGCATAGTAAGGCTTGCAAGCCTTAAGTATAAGCTTGCATAATAAGGCTGCAAGACTTATGCATAAGCTCTATGCATAAGAGCCAACTGCATAAGTCTTATGCATAAGCTCTATGCATAAGTCTTATGCATAAGCTCTATGCATAAGCCATATGCATAAGTCTTATGCATACGCTCTATGCATAAGCCATATGCATAAGTCTTATGCATAAGCTCTATGCATAAGTCTTATGCATAAGCTCTATGCAAGACTTATGCATAAGCTCTATGCATAAGCCATATGCATAAGTCATGCATAAGCTCTATGCTATAAGCCTTATGCACTATGCTAACCCTTAATCCCATCACCCAATGGTGTAATAAACATGATCTTATTTTACATGTATAAGAGAGTATAAACATTCAAAAAGCTTATGCTCTCCATCCATGCAAGGCACTCTACATCAAAAAAAGCTTTATGCATAAAAACATAACGCATGTGAAGCCTTATGCATAAAGCTCATCCATAAGATTTATACATAAAACATTATGTATTAAGATTTATGCATAGATCTTAATTCATGCATTCAGCTAGATTCATATAGCTTTATGCATAAACTCTATGTATAGAGCTTTCATAAGCTTACAAGCCCTATGTATAGAGCTTTCATAATCTTACAACCTCTATGTATAAAGCCTATATATAGAGCATATGCATTGAGCTTTTACAAGAAGGCTATGCATAGAGCTTTCAACAAGAAGGCTATGCAAGCTCTATGTACAATGTCCATGTAAGCTTTCAAGAAACCTATGCATAGAGATTTTATAAGCTTGCAAACTCTATGCATAAAGCCTATGCATAGAGCTTATGCATAGAGATTTCACAAGCTCGCAAGCTCTATGAATAGAGTTTATGCATAAAGCTTGCAAGAAGGCTATGCATAGAGATTGCAAGCTTATGATGATAGGTTTTATGCATAGATCTTGAATTAATCCTATGTATAAGCTTACAAGAACTCTAAACTAACCCTAAACCATAAAACAAGGATGCAATAATACGTAGAAAAAAGCATAAACAAGGAAAATCGAAAGAGGATCTACCTCTTTTTTGCGAAGCTGAAGGGAGAGGATTGGTGAAAGATTGGTGAAAGAGCTGCAAAATAAAATATTAAACAAAATAATTAGTAAATTAAACACAAGAATAAGAACTAATACAAAACCCTAAAATCTCTATGCATGCATTAGGAGATCTATGCATACATAGAGAGCTCTCAACATGCATAGAGAGCCAAAAAAACACAAAACCCTAAACATCCTATATCCTAAATTAAAAAGCAAACATATTAGTAAAAGTGGAGAAGAAGAAGAGGAGAAAAGAAGAAAGAAGGAGAAAAGAGGAGAGAGGAGAAAAGAAGAAAGAAGGAGAAAAGAGGAGAAAAGAGGAGAGAGGAGAAAAGAGGAGAAGGAAAGAAAAGAGACGTTGCATACCTTCTCTGTAACGCTGCGAAAAGAGACGTTGCATACCTTCTCTGTAACGCTGCGAAAAACAGAGAAAATACGCTCTCGGCTGTAAAAAAGTTACGAGCGTCGGTATATGCTTCGGAATATGCGTCGGTATATACTTCGAAATATGCGTCGGTATATGCTTCGGAATAAGCGTCGGTATGTGCTTCGGTATACGCGTCGGTATACAAAATTTTCAAATTACCCCGCCCGACTTGTCTCCTCCAACATTACGACGGGCATACCGACGTTCGACATTTGCATCGGTATTTTAACGTCGGTATGCCCTCAAGCTCTAGTAGTGGGGCTTCTCTCAAAATCCTTCCCTTTACTCCCTCATCTCATTGTTGGGAATGCATAGTCGATTATTATAATACATGCATCTTTCATCCAATTTGTACCCAAGAACTCAACTCATTTTCTGAGGAGTCTTGCTTTCCTGCATCAGAAGGGTAGCAATAGGTGTAAAGAATTTGTCCCGCATGATTCTCTCCCTTGCTTCACTGGATTTGACTGGATTTGACACCACTGTAATTACAAGCAAGGAGGCTTTTTAGCTATTTTGCAACAACAGTCCAACAGAGAGTACCCTCTATGTGAAGAGAAGTAAGGACACATTTTTATCATCGTTTTACGTGTTGATGACATGCTACTTACATGCCAATATAGATCAGATTTCAGCCTTTAAGGGAGGCTGATTTGCAGTCATCATTTGAGATGTCAGATTTAGGGCCTTGCATTACTATTTGGGGATTCAGTTTATGCAACACGATGATAGCATTGTTATGCTACAGTCTAAATATATACAGAAGCTATTGAAGAGGTTTAATCTTGAAGACTGTAAACCTGTGGCTACACCAATGGAGACAGGTACTCGACTTAGTCTTCAAAATGTAGGAGACTCTTTTGATTGCTAGTTTGTATTAGTAGCAGGCTGTTGGATCCCTTCTTTATGTGTGCAACATGAGCCTAGATATATAGTATGCAGTCTCACAGCAGTTGACCAGATTTATGCATAGCCTAGGTACGAAGCATTGGCAACAAGTTGTTAAGTAAGTTTTCAGCTATTTACAAGACACTCAATATTTTGAATTAATTTATCCAAAGGGGGGTGAGTCACATCTGCATGCTTTCAGAGATTTAGATTGCGCTGGATGTTATGACACACGAGTGTCCACTAGTGGGTTTTGCTTTTGCCTTGGTGATTCATGTATATCATGGCTCAACAAGAATCAGCCTATAGTGGCTACGTCCAGTTGTGAAGCTAAGTACAGGGTAACTTTTACAACTATAGTTCAGTGTGTGTGGCTCAGACATCTTATGGCTAATTTGGGTGTTAGATAAATAGTCGTTTAGCATTATGATTTTCACGAACACCATAGTGCATTAGCAATTGCGTGCCACCACATTTTCTTTCCCTGGCTGATACTTAATTTCAAAATCAAATTCCTCCAGGGTCTCCATCCATCTCCTTTGACGACGCAGGTTGAGATCCTTTTGGGTAAAGATCCACTTCAGACTTTGATGATCTATCATCAACCTGAACCTCTGTCCCAAAAGATAATGTTTCCACAACTTCAGAGCATAAACTATTGAGAGTAACTCCAAGTCAAGGATGGCATAATTTCTTTCATGTGTTCTGAGCTTTCTGGATTCCTAGGCCACTGCATGACCTTCTTGCATAAGAGCACCACCTAAGGCCAAACCATTGGCATCAGTAACTACCTCAAAAGCTTTGGGAAAAACTAGCAATTTAAGGATAGGGTTGGTTACTAAGGCTGTCTTCAGCTTATCAAAGGCCCTTTGAAAAAATAGCAGTCCACTAAAATAGGGTACTCTTCTTGAGAAGGTTAGTTAAAGGGGATGCTATCTCAGCATACCTGGGTATAAAGATTCTATACCATCCAGTTAATCCTAGAAATCCTCTGACTTCCTTTACCGTCTTGGGTTCCGGCCACAATCTATGACTGCTTGGATCTTTGCAGGGTTAGGAGAAATCCCATCGTTAGACACTATGAATCCCAACAAGTATTCCACCTAGTCAATAGAGAAAGAAGTATTCCACTCTATGAATCCCAACAAGTATTCCACCTAGTCGACAGAGAAAGAACACTAGCTCTTTTTTGAAAGAGTTGGTGCTTCCTTAGGATTTCCAAGACCTTGCGCACGTGATCTTCATGATCTATAACATTCTTTGAGTATACCAGGATGTCATCAAATAAGACAAGAACAAAATCATCCAATTATTCTTTGAGAATATCCTGCATAAGATGATTAAACGTCACCGGGGCATTAGTCAATATCCAAACGGCATGACTATGAACTCATAATGCCCATAGCGAGTATTGAATGCTATCTTCAGGATGTCATGTTCCTTGATTCTGATCTAGTAGTACCCGGATTTGAGATCTATCTTTGTGAACATTTAGGCTCCACTTAACCGATCGAGAACTTCATCGATCCTAGGGATTGGATACTTATTTTTAATTGTTAATTGATTCAATCCTCTATATTCAATACTTATTTTTAATTGTTAATTGATTCAATCCTCTATATTCATACAGAGTCTTAACATTCCATCTTTTTTGTCCCGAAAGAGAACGGGCGCACCCCAAGGTGAGACACTAGGTCTGACAAATCCCTGCTCTAATAGTAGTCTTAACTACTTAAGTTCTATGGCTTCAGAGACTTGCATTTTGTATGCACGTTGGGCTACTGGCTGAGCTCCGGGGTCTACTTTGCAAGTCAGAGGCATCTCAGTCAGCTCTTCAGGGAACACATCTGCATACTCACTTAACCACTCTAGTTCTTTAGCCTTGCATTTTATGTCTACTTGATTCATCTTAACAACATAAACAACTTGCCTCTTTCTGAGCCCTTTTAGCAGTTTAGAAGCTTTGACTAATTGCAAGACTAGGGATCCGAAAATTCCAGTTCCTTGAACTTTATTCCTATGAAGGTCAAGGAAAGAGATGGTTCCATTGTGATAATGAATGTCAGCCTGATTCTTATGGAGCTAATCCGTTCCAAGGACTCCATCATAGATTCCCACGGGTAGGACTCTGAACTAGCAATTTGTTATGTTCCCATCTAGACTAAACGGAATAAGGTCTGTCTCAAGGTGTGTGAAAAGAATCTTTCCACTTCCCGATTCCACTTGCATAGGTTTCCCTGATTTTTGATTTAGGACTAACTTACGCGGACATCATGGGGAAAAAAAAGAATGAGTACTGCCTGAATCAATCAAAAGCTTGAATTGCTTACCCTGGTACTGTGCTTGAGTCTGGAGGACTGAAAATTGACGATTCTTCCCTTGATGCTCAATTGCGGCATAGATCTGTCCTTTTTCTTCCTCCATTTCCTCAGTTATAGTGACGGCTCTAGCTGCTTCAGTCTGAGGAGGTGGAACTCTCTCTCTTTCGTTTTCCCAATTCTGGGAGGGAGTTCGAAGACTACTTTCCATGGAGGGTGCAGGCTGAGATGGCACTCTTCTGAGGTTACCCTGATTTTGGCACGGGGGACCCTGATTAGAATGATACGAAGGTGTCTGTCTTTGAACTCTAGGACCCCGGCTTCCTTGACCGACAAGAGGAGATGGGAAATCCTTGAGTTGGTACACCGGAACCCCTGACAACCAAAATACATGTTCTCACTTCGAAGCTCTTTCCTCTACATTCTTGAAAGAGCTGGAGTTCCTGACAAAGATCTTTGAGCAAAAGATCTTCCTTCATTCCTGAAACTCCCTATCTCCATATTCTTATTGGGACCTTGGTGTCTCTTTGGAGGCGGAAGGTAGGAAGAACTTCCCGGTGTTTGGAATCTCTTGAAGGATGAGGGAGCTGGCTTTGGCGAGACTTTAACGATGAAGGCTTTGGCAAAGTCTTTCGCCATTCTTACAACTTCTTCAGCCATGGAAACTGGCTTGGCATTCTTGACCAGGGTGTCTAAAGGGTTGTTCATTCCCCGAATGAACCTAGCCACCATGAGTTGCTCTTCGTCTAGTAGTGGTGAATGAGTACTTGAGGAGATTCAGAGCAAATGCTTGATGATATTCTTTAATAGTTTTGCTCCCCTGGTTTAGCTGTAATAATTCATTCATCTTGGTTTCTAAAAATCTAGGGGGGCAAAATCTCTTCCTTAGATAAGCTTTGAGATCATTCCAGGACTTGGTGTTCTAACTAGATGGTTGGTATCGCAATGATTTCTCCATGCCACCTTGGCTGTTTCCACAATCTTCAGCCTAGCGAGAGCCATTTTTCTCCTCTCGTTGTATCCAGTGACATCATAATATTTGTCCATGGCCTTGACCCACTTCCTTGGCCGCAGAAAGAGATGGGCAATCCTTGAGCTGGTGCCTGAACCGCCAACAACCAAAACACCTCTCACTTCGAAGCTCTTTTCTCTACATTCTTGAAAGAGCCGAGTTCCTAAGAAAGATCTTCGAGGAAAAGGTCTTCCTTCATTCTTGAAACTTCCTATCTCCATTTCTGATTGGGACCTTGGTGTTTCTTTGGAGGCGAAAGGTTTGAAGAACTTCTTGATGTTTGGAATCTCTTGAAGGATGAGGGAGCTGGCTTTGGTAGGACATTTATGATGAAGGCTTTGGCGAGGTCCTTTGCGATTCTCACAGCTTCTTCAACCATGGAAACTAGCTTGGCATTCTTGACTAGGGTGTCTAAAGGTTCATTCATTCCCTGAATGAACCTGGCCATAAGTTGCTCTTCGTCTAGCAGTGGTGAGTACTTGAGGAGAAGAGCAAATGCTTGATGATAATTTTTAATAGTTTTGCTCCCCTAGTTTAGCTCTACCAATTCATTCATCTTGGTTTCTGAAAATCAGTGGGAGCAAAATCTCTTCCTTAGATAAGCTTTGAGATCATTCCAGGACTAGGTGCTCTTATCCAGATGGTTGCTATCGCAATGGTTTCTCCATGCCACCCTGGCTGTTTCCATAATCTTCAACCTAGCGAGAGCCATTTTGCTCCTCTCGTTGTATCCAGTGACATCAAAATATTACTCCATGGCCTCGACCCACTTCTCCACAGCCTCGCCCAAGTTCTCCCTTTCACCCTTAAGGGGTCTCGGCGGCTGAGTTCTGTGAAGGGCCTTGCGAACGTCAGGGTCAAGCTCTTCCTCATCAGTGAGAGGATTTAGTTGTCAGCCACGGTTTGCTTGCCTCATGATTCTACCAAAAATGATACATTATTAAATTTTTAATTTTGATTTCGTAAACGAGATCTTGACTTAAGAGGTTCGGAAAATCATCTCTTATTTGAGATCTATGACATATGTCCGAGTAATAGATCTTGTTTCTTCAATTCGTCATATAATAAACAATCACATATATAACATGGAATTTTTGCACAAAACATTTCTTTATTTATATAGAGGTTGCAATATGTACATAGAGCATCTTGGTTCCAGAAAAAGTCAAAACCTCCTCGGGAAATTCATAAGACGACAATATTGGGTTGCAGACATGCCTTGATATAAATGTTCCGTCACACTGCTAAAGGAGCTACTATCTTACTCTTTGGAATAAAGCGTCTAAGATGTCTATAGATATGACAAGAAATTTTGAAATCTCGAGGCGTAGGGTGATATAGAATAACACCATAAATCACTTTTAGCCTCATCATAATCATGGCCACAACAAGATATTTTCCCTCAGCATCACGCGGTGGTCGCAAGAGGCATGGACATACTACCCTGCAAACCACTTGTGCTACTGTCTCTCCGCCACTGGGTCTGGGAAATATAAATTCTCGAATTGGCTTGCAAGTCTGGCTCGGCTCGTTCGAGTCATAGCGGAAGAGATGATATGCTCGAAGGTGAAAGTAGTCATATCCTATGAGTGGGTGAGATCGAGAATACCGGATAAGCATGGAACTTCCATCTATAAAACCAAATTCTTTGATTAAAAATCTTTTCTAAATGAAGCTTAAGGAATGAAAATACAATACATAAATGCTCTTTTTGAGTTTTTGTAAGTATAAATTTCTGATAAGAATTCGTTTTTCCTTATTAGCTTCTCACAAAGCTCTGATACCAACTGTGAGACACCCGGCCCCTTCGAGATGCCCCCTCCAAGGGCACAAGTGGTAGATGAAAGCAGCATTAGCCTCTCATGCGGGGGGCAGGGATCCACACAAGGGACCTTGCCAACGGATATCCACACAAGAGACTAGCCCGCTGGTTCCCGGTGGTTCCTCCGAGACCGAACCCTGAAAAACTTCCCTCGCCCAAAAGGCACGGGTGATTCCACCAATAAAATCATATAACGGGAGAATTGATCTAATTAGTCAAATTCTTTAACTAACCAAACTGATCCCACTGAACCCAAAAGTCACATGGTTAGATCAAGGAAGATACTTGCACTTGGTCTCCATAGAATCACCGCTTTTTTTTCCCTTTAGCGAGGCACAGCCCCACTGATTCCCTCCCACAGAACAAGGGTCTTCCTAGGATGACTTAATCTAACTAATGTAACTTAATCATAACTATTTGTATCACAAGAATCCCCCGATCCAGCCTAACCGGCCCATGGGTTAGCCAACCGCTCAACCATTGTATTGGTGGGATTCCTTTATAAACATTTGGTTATGCTTTGCCCGGGTACTGAGGAAAAGAGTTCCCAGGCCCCCTAGTCGGCGCTTCAAGGAAGCAAAATATAATGTAGGCATACCACTTCCACACCCAATATGAAAATGCCATTATAACAGATTCAGCTGTCTTTTAAATAATCTTTCAATGAAATCATAGTATTACTGATCATAATGCTCTAAAATATTGAATCCATTGTTTTACAAAATATATTATCCCGACTCTCCGTTGAAGACCAGTTGGTCAACCAACGAGATTAAATATCAAAATTTAGTTCACAAAAGTAATTCTTTTCAGTTCATCTGTATCTTCAACAAACGCATTGGTATCCTAGCAACCGCGAGCCCGTGCATCACCTGTTTAGAACCCTCTAGGATCCTACTTAGGTGTCCTAGCACTTCACTCATGGACCACTTCGTCGGTCCTCGCCCATCATACCACCGAAAGCCTACCATTTTAACCATACCGAGGCTAGTCAAGACCTCGGCAGGCTTTTCCACCAGCGATGTCCCTCGACGACTCCCCGCGAGCTGTTTCAACAAGTCTCTCCTTAGTTAATCACATACCAAATGCTTCCTCCAGCATTCTCACGTAAAACGGTCCTTTAAAAGAAAACATAGGTTATATCCAAGTAGAATTCTCGATTCTCGGCATTTCAAATTACCTATCATTGACTACCACCCTCCACAAGTACTTAAGGGATGATTTTCATCAAAAACTAAGCATTCATTCTCATTTTGCAAATCAATATGGAAACCATGGCGATGCTACACCCTCAAATTTTGTTTATTTAGAGGAGAAGATATTTTGCCCATGTACTTGCTGCAAATACCAAGTGGCTCGATGTCGACGAATTTGCAATGATCATACAAAAAAATGGAGAATATTTTTAGTGGAGCAATTGAAATATCTAATTAGTGGCAATGCGCGCTTCAACAATGACGAACCACTGGATATCCGGCCTGAACATGGGGACCAACAAGAAGAGCCACAAATAAGGTGATCCAACAACCCGATGAACTTGAGGCAGATTTGGAGCAAATACTAGAACAAGACATGGATGAAATGATAAATGCCTTACAGGATAGAATAGAAGATCGAGGTTTGGAACACAAAGGGGTAGAAGAAAACACACGATGTGTGGAATACGCTTCCAAGGAAGAGAAATAGCTACGTAGGCTCGCTCGTCTTCCACTATATCGTGGAGCACATGTGTCTATTTTACGTGCTTGCCTATCTATCGATTTTTGGATGGTGTGATACGAGAGTATCAAAGCTTTTTGCATAAGTGATGATATCATATGCAATTAGTGAGTTATATACCTTTATATGCATTTTCTTAGCTTGACTATTTTGTGTAACAGCTTATTGAAACATCAAATATTGTTAAAAGATAATGAGATGCCAGTGGACCATAGTCGAGCAAAAGCAATGTTGCAATCGATTGGCATGGACTACAACACACACCATGCTTGTCCAAATGATTGTATTCTTTATCGAGATAAGAATATAACAACGCAATACAATGTTCGCATTATGGTATATCGAGATATACACAAGATGTGCAAGGAGAAAGGGTACCAGCAAAAATTTTACGACACTTTCCCATCATCCCTCGAATTAAAACAATGTTCAAGTGCAAATCCATTGCAGGATTGATGACTTTTCACCATAACACTAGGTCCACGGATGGTGTTATGCGTGTGCCCGCCCGCCCACAGATTCCTCTGCATGGAAGCACATTGAAGAGAAGTGGGTAGCCTTTCAAGAGGAGGCTCGCCATATTCAACTTGGACTAGCGATGGATGGAGTGAATCCATTTGGTCTACAAAGTTCATCATAGAGTAAATTGCATGTTTGTCTAGTTAACTATAATCTTCCACTATGGCTAGCGATTAAAAAAGGGCATCTTTTATTGTCTTTGATAGTTCGTGCAAAGTACAAGGTGAAGAACATGGATGTGTATTTAGCCCCTTTAGTTGAGGAGCTTCGTGTTCTATGGAAGGGCGTTGAAGTTCATGATATCTCCAAGAGGTTTGGACAACATCTGCTAACATTGAGAGGAATACTTATGTGGACTATGCATGATTGGCCTGCCTATGGAGAGTGCTCAGGTAATAATGTAGCTTGTAAACATATTATGTTAAGTCATGATTGTCATCTAAACTTACCTGATATAATATTTTTTTATGTTCTACAAAACTTTTAGTGTTAGGGTATAATGGATGTCCATTATGTGGGCCGCAACTTGAGGCTCGATACTCAAAGTCTATGAAGAAGATAGTATATGAGGGCTACAAGAAGTATCTCCCAATGGACCATCCTTTTACTTACGTGGGATTTCTAGGGAGGTCTCCTCGCATATGGAAGAGTAGTGATTGGAGGACCCTATGGGAGCTGGATCCAACCTGTACACCTCCAGGAATGAAGCGTTTATCCATTTTCCATCAAATTCCATACTGGAATGACCTTCTAGTGAACCATCTTCTTGACCCAATGCACGTTTTCAAGAACATAGCCGAGGTGCTTTGGAAAACCGTCATAGGAGCAAAGGAGAGCAAGGCACAGCCAGAGCCAGATGATTTACAAGAGGTTCAACGCATGCACCACTTATGGGCCCAACATAAAGCAAATGGAAAGGTGAAGCTACCAAAAGCACCTTGGGTGACAAAGGATGAGAAAAGGCATGTAAAGAAGTGCATTAGTGAGTTTCGTACCCCTACAGTATGCATGCATTGCTTGAAGGGAGCATTTACAAAGGATGATGAGCTTAGTGGGAGTCATGATTGGCACAAATTCTTGCAATTTGTGCTTCCTATAAACATAGGATTGCCTCAATGATGACTTTAGATGAACAATTTACAAAATTGGTGTAGTGGTATGTTGGATATCAAGGAAAGAGATTAGTAGAGACACATTAGAAGCAACACGGTTAAACTCCATCATCGAGGCTGGTTAAGAAATACTTTCCAACATGTATTTTAACCATTCAATTGCACTTGCTAGTTCATGTGGTTGATGAAGTTGCTGTGGCTGGGGTTGTCTATAGCCGATGAATGTTTTTCTTAGAGAGATTTATGAAGACACTTAAAGGATTTGTTCGTCTCAAAGAGCTCATCCTGAATTATAAAAGCGTTATTTTCATTAGAATTAATTTCTATGCATAGAAAGATGCATATTGGATATATTTTTATTATAAAAGTGTTACTGTCACCAATATTGATTTTTATGCATGAAGTGATGCATAAAAGAATTTTTTTTATTATAAAAGTGTTACTTTCACCAATATTGATTTTTATGCATAAAGTGATGCATAAAAGAATTTTTTTTATTATAAAAGTATTACTTTCATCAAAATTGATTTTATGCATAGAAAGATGCATAAAGAATTTATTTTTATTCCAAAAGTGTTTTTCTCATTAATTTTGATTTTATGCATTGAAAGATGCATAAAGGAATTTATTTTTATTTCAAGAGTTATTCTCATTAATTTTGATTTTATGCATAGAAAGATGCATAAAGGAATTTATTTTTATTTCAAAAGAGTTATTCTCATTAATTCTGATTTTATGCATAGAAATATGCATAAAGGAATTTATTTTTATTTTCAAAGAGTCATTCTCATTAAATTTTATTTTATGCATAGAAAGATGCATAAAGGATTTATTTTTATTTCGAAAGTGTAAGTCTATAAAGAAAAAGGGGTAGTTTTATCAGCTCAAAATTCACAGATAAGGGGTTTTTTAAATACCCCTTGAACGCACGTCGTAGGAGGGGCTTCCATATAGTGCACCCCCCGAGGAATGATATGGGATGTGAATGTGATGGCATGTGAGTCACGATGTGAATGAATGATAAGAGATGTGAATGAATGTGATAGCCTGTGAATCGGGATGTGAATGAATGATAAGGCATGTGAATGAATGTGATGGCATGTGAATCGGGATGTGAATGAGTGTGATGGCATGTGAATCAGGATGAGAATGAATGGTATGGGATGTGAATGGATTTGATGTCATGTGAATCAAGATAGATGTGAATGAATGTGATGTGGTCTGAATGAGATGTGTTGTGAATGAATGTGATGTGGTCTGAATAAGATGTGATGTGAGTGAATGTGATGTGGTCTAAATGAGATGTGACGTGAGTGAATGTGATGTGGTCTGAATGAGATGTGATGTGAGTGAATGTGATGTGGTTTGAATGGATGAGATGTGAATGAATGTTATATGGGTAAATGCGAGTGGATGCAAGTGAATGAGATGTGACGTGAGTGAATGTGATGTGAGTGAATGTTTGGTCTGAATGAGATGTGATGTGAGTGAATGTGATGTGGTGTGAGTGAATGTGAAGTGGTCTGAATGAGATGTGACGTGAGTGAATGTGATGTGGTGTGAATGAGATGTGATGTGAGTGAAAGTGATGTGGTGTGAATGGATGAGATGTGAATGAATGTTATGTGGATATGGGTAAATGCGAGTGGATGCGAGTGACTGAGATGTGACGTGAGTGAATGTGATGTGGTCTGAATGAGATGTGATGTGAGTAAATGTGATGTAGTCTGAATGGATGAGATGTGAATGAATGTTATGTGGATATGGGTAAATGCGAGTGGATGAGATGTGAATGAATGTTATGTGGATATGGGTAAATGCGAGTGGATGAGATCTAATGAGGATAATTGAGGAAAGAAGTGATGAGACGAAAAATGATGTGATTGGATGAGAATGGGAATTTATATGAAATGAATGTGGATTAAGTAATGTTGATTAATGTGGAAAGACGAGAGTTCATTATAGAAATTGTATTTATGACCTATTTTTAAATGATTGTTTTATGTCAAGAATGGTGGGGGGAAGCATTTTGACCGTCTTGTGAATGAGGTCGTGAGACCTAGCTGATAAAGTTACAACAGCTGACCGAGAGTCAACGGAGGACGTCTCACGTAGCAAGGTCAGCCAAGGTCTCGACCAGCCTCGATTTGATTTAAATGGTGAGCGGTGGATTAGGGACCAAGGAAGTGGCCTATGAGTGAAGCACTAGGTGATCTACGAAGGATCCCAGAGGGTGCTGACCATACGGTGCTTGGGCTATGGGTCGCCGAAGATACCCACAAGTACGTCGGGGAAGATATTGAATAAGCAGTAAGAGTTGTTTTTGAATTCGGTCATGGATCTGGTTGATTGACCTTGCTGGTCCTCAATGGATGAGTCCATGGCTCTTTTATATGGATCCTTTGGTTGATCTCTCATCCACTCGCATCTACCCATATCCACATGTCATCACATCACATTCATTCACATCTCATCCATTCAGACCACATCACATGCACTCACATCCCATCCATTCATACCACATCACATTCACTCACATCACATTCATTCACATCACATCTCATTCATTTTACCTCACATTTCATTCATTTTACCTCACATCTCATTCACCTCTATTCACATCACATCTATGCATCCCTTCATTCACATCTCATTCACCTCTATTCACATCACATCTATGCATCCCTTCATTTACATCTATCTGATTCACATCACACATCTCTTCACATCTATTTACCTCACATCTCATCACCTCTGTTCACATCACATCTATTCATCCCTTCATTCACATCTATCTCATTCACATCACACATCTATTTACCTCACATCTCATCACCTCTATTCACATCACATCTATTCATCCCTTCATTCATATCTATCTGATTCTCATCACACATCTCTTCACATCTATTTACCTCACATCTCATCACCTTTATTACATCACATCTATTCATCCCTTCATTCACATCTATCTGATTCTCATCACACATCGCTTCACATCTGTTTACCTCACATCTCATCACCTCTATTCACATCACATTTATGCATCCCTTCATTCACATCTATCTGATTCACATCACACATCTCATCACTTCTATTTACTTCACATCTCTTTTTCTTCTTGAATTATCTTTCTCGAAAAGGGGGTGATATTTCAATTACTAATTTATTGAATTTCATTCATTGAATATTCACTTAACTGATTTCTAAATTAATCACGAATTTTGATGAGGAATAAATTAATCATTTATCTCAATATTTCGACTTCGATAGATTTCCTAAATTTTTTCTTTACAAACCGAGTGAATATGAAACGATAGAATTTTTCCTCTCAGAGTATTTACTTATTCATTTATCAAATATTCATGGAGATTAAACATAGAATTAAAGAGAATCTAATTTTTATATAAAAATTCTTTATGCATCTATTTATGCATAAAATCAATTTAATAGGAATAACAGTTTTAAAATAAAAAGATTTTCAATATGCATCTTTCTATGCATAGAAATTGAATCTGATGAAAATGACACTTTTATAATATAAATATTTCTATTATGCATCTTTCCATGCATAGAAATTGAATCTGATGAAAATGACACTTTTATAATAAAAATTTTCGATATGCATCTTTCTATGCATAGAAATTGAATCTAATAAAAATAACACTTTTATAATTAAAAAATATCCAATAGACATCTTTCTATGCATAGAAATTGAATCTAATGAAAATAACACTTTTATAATAAAAAACTATCCAATATGCATCTTTCTATGCATAGAAATTGAATCTAATGAAAATAACACTTTTATAATAAAAAATATCAAATATGCATCTTTCTATGTATAGAAATTGAATCTAATGAAAATAACACTTTTATAATTAAAAAAATATCCAATATGCATCTTTCTATGCATAGAAATTGAATCTAATAAAAATAACACTTTTATAATTAAAAAATATCCAATATGCGTCTTTCTATGCATAGAAATTGAATCTAATGAAAATAACACTTTTATAATAAAAACAATATCCAATATGCATCTTTCTATGCATAGAAATTGAATCTAATAGAAATAACACTTTTATAATAAAAGAAAATCTTTTTATACATCTATTTATGCTTAAAATAGGAATAACACTTTAAAAATAAAAAGAATTTCTTTTAAAATGCATAAACGGTGGGGATTATTCTTTTAGAATAACATAAAGATAAAACTTATTTCCACAAAATTTAAGAAAATTTTACCATAACCTCCTTTGTATGATTGACCATTTCTCAATTTTTACATTCTAAATTTACTTTAAAATTTATCCCAAGATGAAATAAAGCACTCTAATCTAATCAATTTTCACTTCTAAAAGAGTAATCAATAGAAAAAGTTTAACTCAATTTATTTGTTACTCATTTTAGGATAAAGAAAGGCTGAATTCTTAATGAAGAGAAGGGGGTGGCCTTTTCATCAAGGCATAGCATCCACATTCACATTAAAAAAGCAAGGCATAACATCCACATTCACATTAAAAAAGCAAGAATCAGAAAACCATAGATTAGAATTAAAAAAAGTAGAATTTTTAACTTACATGGAGTTTTGTGAGCTTTCCTTTGGCTTGAGAGATTGAGGGTACTCTTGTTTGGATCAAGAGTGGCCACCAATTCTTTGTAGAGGATTTAGTCAAAAACAATTGAATTATTAAGTGAATTCAATGTTTTTGACTCTAGGGAGAAGTAGAGTAACAATGCATAAACACTATTAAGCTTTTACAAAGGGGGAGACTTCTATTTATAGGAAAAAGTGAGCCTCAAACCAAGCAAACTGATTCTAAAATTTTTCAAATCAGTTTGGTTAATTTTTGACCATTTTTGGGTCAGTTCAGCTTACTTTTTGGAACTAGACTTGAATTAGGAGAGATGAAATATCTCATTTTATTGATTTAAAATGGAAAGCAATGATGAGAAAAAAGGCACCTCCTTCATGAGGGGGAATCCCCACTCTGAGGTGTCAAAAATCAGTTTTTAAACTATTTTCCTTGGTCCTTAGTCCACTCTTCATCTTATGTGAGAATTTACTATTTTGGGGATTTTTTCTTTATTTATTCAATTTATCTCCTCCCTACATTTGGATTATTCTAATTTGTCCCTCAGAACCTTAATCCAAAATTTTCAAAAAATCGTCTGGGAGATAGGCCCCACACTTACACCATTGGCATGGTTGGTGAGATCATGGGTGATATGCGGCCAGTGGGATGACAAGCTGTGTGACAGCTATTCTAAAGACTGGCATAGTTATAGCGCTAGCTCATTTAGTTGGGTTCACAATATAGAGAACCCTAGTATGTATTTGGTTGAGTACTTTTTTATATTGTGTGTACTCCTATCTTAGTATATGGTGTGTTGAGTGTTGTGTGAAGAAGAAGAAGATTTTTAGCCTCTCACCTTGTGTGTTCTCTTTTAGGGTTTTGTGAGTGTGTGTGTGCTTGCAAGAGCTCAAGCTCTCTTCTCCCCTACATCTTTTCAGCTAGGACACCCATGTATACATTAAGGAAGATTTCGGATAGACTAAAAGGAAACATTTTTGGAACCAAATTTTGATACTGGATCTCGTTGGTTGGCAAGCTTGTCTTCAATGGAGAGTCTAGAGGACATATTTTGTAATACAATGGACTCGAAATTTTGGAAGATGATGATCAGAAATATTATTATTTCTATTGAAGGATTGTTTTAAAGCCAATCGAATCTATTATAAATGGCAATTTCATATTGGGTGTGTACGTGGCATGCTTGCCTTAATTTTTACATGAATCACCGGCTAAGAGGCTTGGGAACTCTTTTTCTCGATACGTGGGCAAAACACAACCAAATCTTTATAAAGGAATCCCACCAATACAGTGGTCGGGTGGTTGGCTAATCCATGGGCTGGATCGGAGGATTCCTTTGAAACAATTAGATACGATTAGTTACGTTAATTAAATTAAATCCTAAGAAGACCTTGTTCTGTGGGAGGGGATCAACGGCTGTGCCTCGCACATGAGAAAAAAAGTAGTGATTCCATGGACCAAGTGCAAGTCTCTTCTTGATCTGACCATGTGACTTTAGGTTCGATCAGATCAGTTTAACTAGTTAAGACTTTGACTCGTTAGAATAATTCCCCCGTTAGAAGATTTTTCCTTTGTTGGTAGAATCGTCTGTGCCTTCCAAGCGAGGGGAGTCATTCCGGGCCCGGTATTGGAGGAACCGCCCGGGCTAGCCTCTCCTCCCCGATATCCACGGCGGGCGAGGCCCTGAGTGTGGATCCCCGCCCTACGCGGGAGGGCGATGCTACTTCCACCGTCGGAGCCCCGGAGGGGGGGATCTCGCAGCTGGTATCAGAGCTTTGTTGAAAGCTAATAAGAATAAGCAAATTCTTATGAGAAATTGATAATAAAAACTCACAAAAAGCATTTTCATTCCGTAAGCATTTTCAAATTTCTTTGATTGAAAATTATTTTTATAGATGGAAGTTCCATACTTATTTGGTGTTCCCGACCTCACCCAGTAATAAGACATGATTGCGTTCGCCTTTGAGCATCTCATCTCTTCCGCTACAACTCGAACAAGCCGAGCAAGACTCGCACGCCATTTAGAGGATCTATATTTTCCTGACCCAGTGAAGAGACGACAACACAAGTGGTTTGCAAGGTAGCTTGTCCACGCCTCTAGCGAGACCAGCGTACAATGCTGAGGGGACAGAACCTCTCTTTGGCCATGATTCTGATGAAACTGAAAGTGATACATGGTGTCATTTTATATCACTCCAGGCCTCGAAATTTCAGACTTTCATGCCAAATCTATAGACTCCTTAGTCGCTTTATTCCTAAAAGAGAAGATAGTAACTCCCTTCGCAGTAAGGGAACGTTTGTATCAGGGCATGGCTATGGCCCACTACCGTCGTCTTATGCGTCTCCCACGAAAATTTTGATTTCTGGAGCCGAGCTGCTCTATGTACATATCGCAACTTTTATATAAATAAAGAAATGTTTTCTGGAGAAAAATTTCCTTTTGTGTAAGTGATTGTTTTATGGACGAATTGATAAAGAAAAACCTGTTACCGGACATATGTCATAGATCTCCAATAAGATCATTTATCTTGTTTAAAAAAATAATTTTCGAACCTCTTAAGTCTTAGGATCTCGTGGACGATATCAAAATAAAAATTTAATAATATATTATTTTTGGTAGAATCATGAGACGAGGAAACCGTGACCGCCAGCCAGACCCTCTCTCTGAAGATAAAGAGCTTGACCCCGATGTCCGTAAGGCTCTTTAGAGAACTTAGCTAAGACCCTTTAAAGGTGAAGGGGAGAACTTGGGCGAGGCTGTGGAGAAATGGGTGAAAGCTATGGAAGAATATTTTGACGTCTCACAGGCTATAATGAGGAAAGCAAAATGGCATGGAGGAACCATTGTGACACCAACCATCTAGACAGAAATACTCAGTCTTGGAACAACCTTAAAACCTATTTGAGGAAGAGATTTTGTCCCCCCTGGGTTTTTAGAAACCAAAATGAACGAATTTTTAGAACTAAAACAAGGGAGAAAAACCATCGAAGAATATCACCAGGCATTCGCTCTTCTACTCAAATATTCACCACCTCTAGATGAAAAGCAACTCATGGCCAGGTTCATTCAAGGAATGAACGAACCCTTAGACTCACTGGTCAAAAATGCCAAGCCACTGTCCATGGCAAAAGCTATCAGGAGGGCGAAAGACTTTGCCAAAGCCTTCATCGTGAAAGTCCCGCCCAAAGCCAGCTCCCTCATCCTTCAAAAGATTTCAGACACCGGGGAGTTCTTCCAACCTTCCGTCTCCAAAGAGACACCAAGGTCCCAACCAGAATGTGGAGACGGGAAGCTTCAAGAATGAAGGAAGACCTTTCCCTCGAAGTACATTCTCACGAACTCTGGCTCTCTCAAGAATGCAAAGGGAAGAGCTTCGAAGCGAGAACAAATGCTTCAGATGTGAGGGATTTGGGAACCAAATCAAAGATTGCCCATCTCTTTCTATGAGCCAAGGAAGCCAGGGACCCAGAATTCAAAGACAGACTCCTTCATATTAGTCCAATCAGGGTCCCCGTGCCAGAATCAAGGTAACCCCAGAAGAGTGCCAGCTCAGTTTGCAGCCTCTATGCAAAGCAGTCTCCATAGCTTCAACCTAATTGGAGGTGCGCCTGTAATTGCTCGGAAGCTGACTCTTACTGAACGTCTTGCCTCCTCAACCATAAAAAGAAGCTGCTCTCCACTCTCAGGAGGCCACGCCGCCACATCGCTAGTAGATCTCTCTTCTCAATAATATCGTGCTACACCCCCTCTCCCATTCATGGCTCGCGAGCGCCGGCCACTGATGACCATATGCGCCCTTCTTCTCATTTGGGCTGCGCCTTCGGCCGCCATTCCAGACGTTATTACCTTCATAGGTGTTATCCTGGCGGACACTGTAAAGGCACTTCCTGAGAACTTCGCGGACTTCTCTCCAGCGAAGACTGCTGACATATTTGTTCGCACTGCCACCGATGAAATGGTGAAGCAGTTTAGGATCCAGTACTACTGTGCTGCTAAATTTCAGTCTAGTTCCGACGCGTGCACTGCCTGCATCAACGCCTACTCGGGAGCAACAAGTGGCCTCCCTGCCCTCATGAACGACTCTCTACGCAGCCAGATCTTGCTCCAACACCAGGCCTTCAACACCAGTACTATTGTGCTGCTGTCTTTCAGTCTAGTTCCGACGCGTGCACTGCCTGCATCAACGTTGTAATCTCCTCATGTGTTCTTAAAAACGTTGTAATCTCCTTATGTGTTCAGTGTTCCTTATTCTCTCTCGCTCTCATTGCTCTCGTTGGCAGAGCATGAAACTCTCAGACCTTTCACATATCATATCCACTGACCCTCCCACTCGCATAAGCCATAGCTGGAATTTATTTTTATTTTGGCAATTTGTTGTTCTGCTATTTATGGATGGATGTATAACCTAAAAGACATTTCTTTAAGACTAAAAGAGAAGAAAAAGTATGGCCTTTTTGGAAAAGAGAGAGAAAATAAAAAAACTAATTGTTATTTATTCTTTTTGGGAGGGGAAGTGGTCATATGAAATTCAGTTATATTTGTAGTGGAATAATGAGACTGCTGCTCCATTGCTGGCACCTCTCTCTCTCTCTCTCTCTCTCTCTCTCTCTACAAGATCTCTCTTCGTGCATTTACTCTCTTTGTGTTTGTCCCATAGAATGCAATTGTACGCTCTCCCTGTGTGTGTGTGTGTGTGGAGCAAGCTCTCTATGAAGTTAAAACAAAAGCGAGAGGCTATTTGTAAATGTTTTGAGGCTCATAATGAACTAAAACAAAAGCGAGAGGCTATTTGTAAATGTTTTGCATAGCAGAGGTGCATTTAACTCTCTTCGGGAGGATGTAGGTCCTTCAACCAGGAGGCAATCCATTTACCCTGCAGAGAAGCCTCTAGTGTCTGCTAATATCTTCAAGGATCTCAAAGTGTGGAGCTTTGGGGGAGAGGAAAAAGAGAATAACAAGGATGCAATAAACATTTTCCTATAGAAGTGGTAAGACTTGCATAACCTTTTGAGGCCTATTGAGGCAACATTGTCCTTGACAATGGGCGAGGCTAACGAATGGTGGATAAATTTGGCGGAGAGTTCTAGATGCCCTCGTACAACATGGACAGCTTTTGAGACTTCTTGACAATGGGCGAGGCTAACGAATGGTGGATAAATTTGGCGGAGAGTTCTAGATGCCCTCGTACAACATTGTCCTTGACAATGGGCGAGGCTAACGAATGGTGGATAAATTTGGCGGAGAGTTCTAGATGCCCTCGTACAACATGGACAGCTTTTGAGACTTCTTTCCACAAGGAGTTCTTGCTAGTGAATGAGTTGCATAGATTGTGATGTGAGTGTGACCAACGCTCTATGTGGGATACATCTCTAGCTATTGTGAGGTAGTGCTCAAGCTAAAGCAAATCGATGAATTCCAAACTCTATGTAGATTTACAAGAGGTGTAAAATTGGACTATGAGAGTTGTGTAGTGTCTAGGAACCCATGGATTTCAACGAGGTGATTGAATATGCTCAAACGTTTTATGACATTTCACGCAAATATACGATTCTACACTAGCACTTGATGTGAGTGGAGGTTCAAAATCTAAAAGAAAATTCTTTTGGGGCGACAAGGGGCAAGATAGCCACAATGAGCAAAAAATGCAAGGGGGCCATTTTTGTAAAGACGTGTGGAAATTCAAATTAAAAACCCAAACCAAAACCCAAAAATAATAGCATTATGAGAAATCCAAAAAGGAAAATTGTGCTTTCACTTCTTTGTGGTGGGGGGCATAGCAAGCAGCCAAGCTAGGTTCTGGAGGGAGTTCTAGTAGCAGATCCAAGAAGGATGATAAATCGTCTCACAAAGTTCACACTATGTAGGTGTTGCCTCTCAAATCTACAGAGTTCAAAGAGGTAACGATATGACAACACCCATGCTTGCTATGTGACAGTCTATGTGGCAGCCATCTTTCGGGCCACATGATTTGGTCTACCTATATGGTAGGTTTGGTGGTCCTAGAGTCACCATTATGATTGATGATGAAATCACACACAGCTTTCTTCACTACTCGTTGATTAAGATGCTGAGATCACCCAAGACCAACACTGACCATAAGTACATGGTCTCCCTCGCTAATGGTTTATTGTGAAAAGCATGAGGATAGGAAGAAGAGAACTTGTTCAAGCCTTAAGCGGGTAGCTAGATTGCAAAAAGCATATGAAGCATTGCATGAGAGTTATGAAGATGAGTTTGAGAGTGAATCAAGTGATGACGATGATGAGCGGGGATACCCCATGGGAGTGTCGATGATTGAGGGAAAGGGAGTACAAGTGGGAGTGAGCCAAAGATGCCACCAAGAACCCATAGATACCCCTAAGCCAACACAGGCATTCAACCAAATGGGAAAAATCTTCACCACACGCATCCCAACAACCAAGATGATGATGAAATCATGTGCATGAGCAATGTTTTTGCATCACAAAACTCCAACTCTGAATTTTTAAAAATGGAATCAAATCCAATTTCAGTTCAAAGCTCTCAAAGAGAATACTTTGAATTTGAGAATTCCATGTTTTTTGTAAGTTTCCTTCACCTAGTGCTGCAAGGTGAAGGGCAGGTCTCAAATGATGCCCAAGATCATGAAGATGGGGCTAAAAATCAGCAAAATTCAGATGAGGGTAGTCACCTTGAATGCCAAAATTTTCCAATTTCATGCAAAACAAATGAAAACAAAGCTAACATATTTGATGTTGATTCTTTGCAACATTCTATTCCAACTCTCATGGCTGAAAATGACTTTGAAAGTGATCCCATGGATCAAAATGGGGATTCTCTGATAGTTGAGGTGGATCAAAACCAATTTTCCACACTTTCTAATCCATGTTTTAGCATTCAAAAGATTTTTTATAGCAAGCAAGTTTTCTTTACTTGTTGGGAGCATTATTCTCATTTGCAAAGGTGTTTTGAGACTGAATATGCAGATATTTTATGGAATCAAGCTGATTTTCACATGGACGTGGATATTCCAAAATCAGATTTTCAGGTCTTGATGCCTAAATTGTAGAAATCTGATTTTCAAAACCAGATTTTGATTTTGCAAAGGTTCCAAAGATTGATTCTACTCATGTCTACTCCATTATCTTGGAGGAGGGATGGTTTCATAAATTCATTTTGTATGATGTACATTGGATGTTGATCTAATGAAAGGTTCCCAGCCTTGGCATGTTGCCTTAAAGTGGTTCACATGTATTCACAACCTTGGCATGTTGCCTTAAAGTGGTTCACATACTCATAAGGGATGCACAATGGGTATGCACTTGTAATGCCTTTAAGCTACATCTTTTTGAAGAATCAGGGGGGAAAGTAATTATCAAGCTAGTTGTATGTTTAAAGTATAATAAAGCTGAGGAGATAGCAGTCAAATGGGTGGATGTTGTGCTAGAAGTTCTAGTGGAAGATTCAGCGGATGTGACTAATTGTCAAGGCAGAAATGCTGACATATGGCTGCGGAGTTGCAGCGGAATGCAGATTGGATCCGGAAAGGAGGATGTTGAGAAGGTGGTAGTGTTGATTAAAGACAAGGAGGCTAAGTCAGATTTAGTCAAATGTCAAGCAGCGGAAGGCGGAACAGAGGATGCAGTAAAAAAGTCATCGGAGGCTGCTGATAAGGAAAGTGGCTAAGCGGATCAAGGGATATGTGGATCCGAGTCAGATTTCTTTGAAATCTACCACCGGGACGTGCCATGTGTTGAGGGCATAGTTCTCTTAAGTCAGAATGTTGCTAAGTCGGATATGTAGTAAGTCAGAATGTTGCTAAGTCGGATATGTAGTAGGTCGCGGATACGTGCTTAGTGGGATATGTGCTAAGTCGGAATTATAAGGCGGTAGAAATGTATGATGAATTTCTTGGGATCTTAGAAGTTAAGATATGTAATGGTTAATCAAGAATAACGTTTTGGGGAAAGAGAAACGTTTTTTGAGCAACGTAGAAAAGAAGGGGAAGCAATGTTATGTGGGGGAGAAAAGAGGAGAGAAAGAAAAGAGGAGAATAAAACAGATTTTTAGGGTTTTATCTCTTGTGTGACCTTGCTCTGTCAAAGTTCTGTCTGTGCATTACGTTTCTGTTGTGTCTGAATCTCTATTTTTGCCTAATCAACATGTTTCTTGTGGAGAAATTGTATCTGCTTAACTGCTTGGCTATGTAACCATTAAACACTAACTATCTTGTTTAGTATTAATGCCTCATTAGTCATGTGTTTAATTACCATCTTTGATCCTTCACAGCTATTTTTCAACTTGATATATCATAGCAACGATAATCTCTCACCTCAGCATTACCCATGATGAGCTTAGATTAGTATTAATCACCTTCTTAATCAAATTTTAACCTCTTTCTCTAGGCAAAAAATAACCCCTTGTTTGCAAGCCTTGTTCTCCCAAACCTTATGCCCATTGTGCAAACCCTTTTAGGGAATTTTTGCTCACCTTAGGGTGCCCTCATCATGAAGAGGACCTCGCCAAATTTGCATTTTACAGGCCAAAAATGAAGTTGCTCTACAAGATAAATTTTCTGAAGCTTTTTGCAAAAATCAAGTTTTTCTCTCAAAACCCTCTTAGCCCTAAGAGTTTTTGGGCATGTAGAATCTATACATGGGCTCCATTTGGGCTGAAAATAATGCATACATGTAGTTTTAGGCATGTGTACACCACAAAGACCTCTTTGGGCAATCTACTCATTAATCCTTAATTATCTTGCTTAACTAGGTGTTTATGGACTTTAATATTTGCTAAACACATTGCTATTTACTACAATTAAAGAATTTTAGCTCATTCTTGGTGGAATTCATTCAAATCTTCACTCCAGGTGAGTTAAATTTTATACATTGTTAAAACAAAAAATTATCTTCATTAAGTAGTAATTATCCCACTAATTAGCTTGGTGGTTCTTTGAAACCATTGGGAACCTGCTACAACTTGTTTAAGCTTCACATTGTGAAATCCATTTTATTTCCCCCCTTATTTGTGCCTTACAAGTCAAGGTAGCTTTTTGCATTATTAATTTGTGCCTTACAAGTCAAAGTAGCTCTTTGCATTAAAACAAAAAAATATAATTTGTAGCTATCTTTTGTATAGCAGTAATCCTTAACCTCAATCTGTCTTACAAGAGGGTAGACATTTCATTCCACACCAGAGGTAATGATCCCTTCATCTACATACTAATGGCCACCAAATACTCGTCTCGTCAATGTGCTTCAAAGGTCACGGGTTTCACACATGGTAAACCCACATCAAATTAATGCCCATGAAGAAGGGCCTCTATAACATTGTCAACAATGGGAAGGAGAAGAAACCAAGGAATTCTATTGAAGTACCTACATGGGAGGTATGTTATCATAAGGCCCATGCTGTTATCACATTAGATCTTGATGATACATGTATCCATCATGTAGATGGATGTGAAATTTTTAAGGAAGTTTGGGACCAACTAGAAACACTATTTGGTGCTCATTCAAACCATACAAGGAAAACAATAAGAGAACTAATACTCCCTATAAACGTTTGCTTGTCTCAGCCTATCCTGGCTCCCTGTAAACAAGTACAAGCCTACAACTTGCAGCCACTTTATCTCTCTAGTTTTTCGTTAGAATATAGTCGAGTTGGTACTTACAATTACGGGAGTAGGCCTGGTCTACAACTCCTAGCGTCACACCTGGAGATCATGCTTCGAGGTATTTTTGCCTCGCCATCGCCTATATATCACGTATTACACCCCCATTAGATTTTGCTTGCTCATTGAATTCTTTAAGCTTGGCACATATTTAGCCTCACACTTAAACTACATGATGAAAGGACTCCTATGACAACTTGCAGGAATAGATCTCAAGATGGATGAAGATATCTCAATTTATAAGATTCCTCCCCAGCCTCTCAAGATGTCTTGCATCTTCCCCTGCAATCAAATCCCTCTTCAGATATATAAAAGATAGAGAGAGAAAATCTTCTAGAGAGTGGTAATTTAATTTTTAAATATTTTTGAATAGAAAAATATCTCATCTTATTAAAATAAGTTCCCCTGAAACAGAAGTTCAAAAAGATTTTCAGAAGGTGCATTAGAAATTAAGTATAATCTGTTCAAGAGGCATTATCCTAGGGGACCAGATTTTTGAAAATTTTTAAATTAAGGTTCCTATGGACCAATAAGATTCATTCAAATGTAGGGAGGAGATAAATAGAAGAATAAAAGGAAAATCCCCCAAAAATGAGTAAATACTCACATAAGATGAAGAGTTGACTAAGGACAAGGTTAATAGTTAAAAAAGAGAGATATTTAGAAGTAATGATGCATTTTTGACACCTCAGTATGGGGGGATTCCCCTCATGAAGGAGGTGCCTATTTCACATGTGTGGGAGAGTTTTAAACTCCCAAATAATAAGATATTTTTATCTCTCCTCTCTCCTGTTTTAACTAGATCCAAAAAGTGGACTAAACTGACCCAAAAATGGTCAAAAATTGACCAAACTGATCTCGAAAATTCTGGAATCAGTTGGCTTGGTTGGAAGCTCACTTTTCCTATAAATAGAAGCCTCCCTCTTTGTTGAAACTCAATAGTGTTTTGCACTGTTACCCTGCTTCTCCCAAGTGCCAAAAACTGTGAATTTTACTCATAATTCATTAGTTTTTGACCTTCCCTCTTCTAAAAGATTGGTGGCCACTCTTGTTTCAAACAAGAGTAGAACCCTCAAACCATCAAGCCAAAGCAAAGCTCTCAAATTATCCATGTAAGTTGGAGATTCTTCTCTTTTCTATTTCTTTTATGGTTTTTTTATGATTTTTGTCTTCTCTAAAATGAAATGATGTTATGTCTCATTAAAAAAAGGCATTCCTCTCTCTTCTTTAGTAAATCCAACCATTCTTTATCCTAGATGATTGATTATTGGATAAATCAAGTTTTTCATAATGTTTCTCTTAAATAAGTAAAAAATGTTTACATTAGAATGATTTAAATACTCTAGGTGAACTTCTAATTAATTTTAGAGAGTTGAAATTGAAAAATGGTCAACCATACAAAGGAGGTTATGGCAAAATTTTTTGAAAATTTGTGAAATAAATTTCATCTTTTAATCAAAAAGAGAATTCCTATCGTTAGAGTATTCTAAAAGAGCCATTTTCATTCATACATAGAAAGATACATATTGATAATTCTTTTAATTATGAAAGTGTTACTTTCTTCATTATAGATTTTTATACATAAATTAATGCATAAAAGAATATTTTTTTAATTATAAAAGTGTTACTTTTATCATTATTGATTTTTATGCATAAAAGAATTTTTTTTAATTATAAAAGTGTTTTTTTATCATTATTTCCATGCATACAAGTATGCATAAAAGAATTATTTTTTTATTATAAAAGAGTTACTTTTATCATTATTAATTTCTATGCATAAAAGTATGCATAAAAGAATATTTTTTTAATTATAAAAGTGTTACTTTTATCATTATTGAATTCTATGCATAAAAGATTTTTTTTTATAAAAGTGTTACTTTTATCATTATTGATTTCTATGCATAAGAGAATATTTTTTTATTATTATAAAAGTGTTACTTTTATCATTATTGAATTCTATGCATAAAAGAATATTTTTTTAATTATAAAAGTGTTACTTTTATCATTATTGATTTCTATGCAAAAAGGAATATTTTTTTAAATTATAAAAGTGTTACTTTTATCATAAATAATTTTTATGCATAAATGGGTGCATAAAAGATATTTTTTTAATAATTAAAAGTGTGATTTTCATCATAAATGATTTTTATGCATAAACATATGCATAAAAGACATTCTTTTATATTAAAAGTGTGATTTTCATCATCAATGATTTTATGCATAAACATATGCATAAAAGATATTTTTTTATATTAAAAGTGTTATTTTCATCATAAATGATTTATATGCATAAACATATGCATAAAAGAAATTCTTTTATATATAAAGAGTGATTTTCATCATAAATGATTTGTATGCATAAACATATGCATAAAAGAAATTCTTTTATATATAAAGAGTGATTTTCATCATAAATGATTTGTATGCATAATATGTGAGAAAATTCTAGCGTTTCATATTCACTAAGATGGGAATGAGAAAATTCAAATAAACTATCGAAGTCGGAGATCAAGATAAATGATTATTTTATTCCTCCTAGGAATTCATGATTAGTTTAGAAATCTGTAAGCAAATATTCAATGAATGAAATTTAGAAAAAGAGGAATTGAAATATTACCTTTCAAGAAACATAGTTTAGGAAGAACCTTTCCAGACCCAAAACTCTAATTCAGACTATTGACCAAGACCTGATTCCTTCGTCAGTTTCAAACAATGACGATGTGCCGAGTTCAGGAAAAATGCACTCAAATCTCCCACCGAATCTGAAACTAAGTTAAGACTTTTGATTTTGATCTAAGGATCAAGTTAACAGAATTAAAGGAATTCTGTTTGGAATTCAGACCTGGATCTAGAAGTATTGGGATACAGATTTAAGATTTATTCACGGTATTCAAACAAAATCAAAACTGTAAACTTGCATAGAAACCCTGTTTTCTTAAAGGACTGTCTTACTCCAGAATAGCTGGCGGGGAATGTTCGAGGGACAGCTCACACGGCAAAAACCTTTCCCAGGTCTTGACCAGCCTGGGTATGGTGAAAAATGATGTGCTTCTAGTACGATGGGCGAGGGCCGACGAAGCGATCCCTGAGTGAAGTGCCAGGACACCTAAGGAGGATCCTAGAGGGTTCTGACTAGGCGATGCATGGGCTCGCGGTGCTTAGGACACCCATACGTATGTCGAGGAAGATATATATATGTATGTTGAAGTGATTATTGTAATCTGTTACTGGATCTCGTTGTTGCTGTGACCAGATTGGTACTTTTTTTGTGAAACAAGGGATTGAATGACATTTTGAATTATGAAATCTGTGATCATATGTGTTTTGTCAATGGATTATTTTTATATTAAAGTTTTAATAAAGAGGAGTGTGTGTGTATCTGTTTTCTAAAGCTAAAGTTAAGAAAGGCATTTCAATTATGGGTGGCTGAGTACTTGTTTGGATCTACCTCCAGTGGCAGGGTGGTGGCTAACCCATGGGCCGGATGGGGTGGGTGAGTACTTATTTGCATCTACCGATTCCAGTGGCAGGGTGGTGGCTAACCCATAGGTTGGAATCAGTGGTGTTTTAATAATCAAACTGAAAAATCTTAGGATTATGCTAGGATTAGAGTAGTTAGTTAATTCCCTGATAATTTTTTCAATTGAGTGGATCAACGGCTGTGCCTGATCTTGATTAGGAAAAAAGCGTTGAAATCCCTCAGATGATCAAATTATATTAGTGATAGTTTCCTTCTATCTGGTTTATTCAAGAGAAGGATAGTTTAGATTTGATCTCGTTAGAAAAATTGGTTAAGAAAATTCAAAAAGGTGGAATCGTCCTTGCTTTTTGGGCATGGGAAATTTTCCCAGTTTCGGTTTTCGGAGTGACCACCAGCCTAGTCTCGTGCCCGGACATTCGTGGGCGAGGCCCCGAGTGAGAAACCCTGCCCCACGCATGAGGGAGCTGCTTCTGCTGTCAGCTACCAGGAGTTTGGTGCACGGAGGGGGCAGAGGGATCTCACAGTTGGTATCAGAGCGCTTGTAAAAGCCTCCCCTTTGTTGAAACTCAATAGTGTTTTGCACTGTTACCCTGTTTCTCCCAAGTGCCAAAAACTGTGAATTTTACTCATAATTCATTAGTTTTTGACCTTCCCTCTTCTAAAAGATTGGTGGCCACTCTTGTTTCAAACAAGAGTAGAACCCTCAAACAATCAAGCCAAAGGAAAGCTCTCAAATTATCCATGTAAGTTGGAGATTCGTCTCTTTTCTATTTCCTTTATGGTTTTTTATGATTTTTGTCTTCTCTAAAATGAAATGATGTTATGCCTCATTAAAAAAAGGCATTCCCCACTCTTCTTTAGTAAATCCAACCATTCTTTATCCTAGATGATTGATTATTGGATAAAATCAAGTTTTTCATAATGTTTCTCTTAAATAAGTAAAAAATGTTTACATTAGAATGATTTAAATACTGTAGGTGAACTTCTAATTAATTTTAGAGAGTTGAAATTGAAAAATGGTCAGCCATACAAAGGAGGTTATGGCAAAGTTTTCTGAAAATTTGTGAAATAAATTTCATCTTTTAATCAAAAAGAGAAAGCGAGAGCCATTTTTCTCCTCTCGTTGTATCCAGTGACATCAAAATATTCCTCCATGGCCTCGACCCACTTCCTTGGCCCATAGAAGGAGATGGGCAATCCTTGAGCTCGTGCCCGAACCCCTGACAACCAAAACATCTATTGTCACTTCGAAGCTCTTCCCTCTACATTCTTGAAAGAGTCGGAGTTCCTGAGAAAAATCTTTGAGGAAAAGGTCTTCCTTCATTCTTGAAACTTCTTATCTCCATATTCTGATTCAGACCTTGGTGTCTCTTTGGAGGCAGAAGGTTGGAAGAAATTTCCGATGTTTAAAATCTCTTGAAAGATGAGGGAGCTAGCTTTTGCGGGACTTTAGCGATGAAGGCTTTGGCGAAATCCTTCGCCATTCCATGGAAACTAGCTTGGCATTTTTGACCAAGGTGTCTAAAGGTTCGTTCATTCCTCAAATGAACCTCTCCATAAGTTGCTCTTCGTCTAGCAGTGGTGAGTACTTGAGGAGAAGAGCAAATGCTTGATGATATTCTTTAATAGTTTTCCTCCCCTAGTTTAGCTCTAACAATTCATTTTTCTTGGTTTCTAAAAATCTAGGGGGACAAAATCTCTTTCTTAGATAAGCTTCGAGATCATTCTAGGACTAGGTGTTCTTATCTAGATGGTTGGTATTGCAATGGTTTCTCCATGCCACCCTGGCTGTTTCCACAATCAGCATAGCGAGAGCCATTGTGCTTCTCTCGTCGTTGTATCCAGTGACATCGAAATATTCCTCCATGGCCTCAACCCACTTCTCCACAGCCTCGCTCAAGTTCTCCTCATCACCCTTGAAGGGTCTTGGCTGAGTTTGTGAAGGGCCTTGCAAACGTCGGGGTCAAGCTCTTCCTCAGTGAGAGGATCTTGCTGTCGGCCACGGTTCTCACTTGCCTCATGATTCTGCCAAAAATGATACATTATTAAATTTTTATTTTGATTTCATCAAAAAGATCCTAAGACTTAAGAGGTTCAGGAAAAAATTGCTTAAACAAGATAAACGATCTTATTGGAGATTTATGACATATGTCCAAGTAATAGATCTTGCTTCTACAATTCATCATATAATAAATAATCACTTATATAACAGGGAATTTTTCCACAAAACATTTCTTTATTTATATAAAGTTTGCAATATGTACATAGAGCATCTCGGCTCCAAAAAGTCAAAACCTCCTCGAGAAATGCATAAGATGGCGATACTGGGCTAGAGACATGCCCCGATATAAATGCTCCCTCACTGCTAAACTTGAGCTACGATCTTACTCTTTGGAATAAAGCAGCTAAGAAGTCTATAGATATGGCAAGAAAGTTTGAAATCTAGAGGCATAGGGTGTTATAGAATAACACCATGAATCATTTTCAGTTCATCTGTATCTTCCTCAATGTATGCATGGGTGTCCTAGCAACCACGAGCCCATGAATCACGTGGTCAGAACCCTCTAGGATTCTACTTAGGTGTCCTAGCACTTCACTCAGGGACCACTTCATTGGTCCTCTCCCATCGTACCGAAAGCACACCATTTTTACCATACTGACGCTGGTCAAGACCTCGGCACGCTTTCCTCGCGAGCGACGTCCCTCGATGACTCCCCGCTAGCTATTGCAACGAGTCTCTCCTTAGTTAATCACATACCAAGTGCTTCCTACAGCATTCCGGGGAACATTCCACCTGGAGTGAAGATAATTTTTTATTTTAACAATGTAGAAAATTTAAAATTTAACTCACATGGAGTGAAGATTTGAATGAATTCCACCAAGAATGAGCTAAAATTCTTCAATTGTAGTAAATAGCAATGTGTTTAGCAAATATTGAAGCCCATAAACACTGAAAAATATTTCAAATTTCTACTCTTTTAACATGCTTAGGTTTACTCAAAGCCTCCATAGTTACCATATTCTACATATATATAAAAATAGAAGTCTACCTTTGCACACCTATGAGTTGAGCTCTTTAAACTCTTAGCATTGGTTGTATATCATACCCACTATCTGCTTATAAATAATAGAGCAAATAATTATGTCATGCAAACTATCAAGGTAAGTATATACCAAAGGCTTTGCTATTTGGGTTTAGAAATAGACTCAAGGATGTTTGTAGGATTTTTCATAAATTATGAACCTTATATTGTTATGTATCCTAATATTTTTTTAGTGCTTGTCAAATAATGTGCATATTTATGCATAGTGGTAGAATTTGTCCCAAGAAAGGCTATTAATTTTGTTGGGTAGCCAAATTGACGATTCCTTCTTGCCTGGCCTTCTTTGAGTAGTGACTAGAGTAGTTGGAACATGCCAGCCATGGCCCCCACTTGAGGACTCATCGATTATCCACATCATTTGTCTTGGAGCATGAAGAGCAGATGTTGAAAGTGGGTTGTGTAAGGTAGAACTACCACCCTTTTGACATGATAAAACTCATGGAACAACAGATCCCAAGATGCAATCGGAATCAATTTGCAATGTGTATTGTCTATTCTTCCAATCTAATGAACAATTGGTAGCACTTAACCATGATCGACCAAGAACAACCTCCACCACTGCCTTGGACTTACTAGCCACATAAAAGGGAACTGACATCTGGTGATCTTGAATGGATATCATAATGACACATTTTCCCTCTATAGGGTTATCTTCACCTGAGAAGCTTTGTAAGTCAATAGGAATGTGCACAAGTGTTGGTTATCCCAAGGCTACCCATGTGTCAAATGAGAGAACATTATAATTTGCACCAGAGTCAATTAAGGTAGAGACAAAGTAGGTAGTCTCATGAAGATGAAGACACACATGAATATTGAAAGGATCGATATATTGTTCATCAGTAGCCAACTGTAAGGGCAACACAGAAGCCTTGTGATGCTCCTTGGCTTTTGCAACTCTAGCTTTAGCTTCTTCTTGAGCCTGATGTTTAAGTAGGTCATGTGCTTCTTTCCGTGTGTGGGAAGCATGCACTTGTTGAAGCATGGCTTCAGTTAATGGTTCATTGTATTTCTTGAGACGACTTCCATTAATGAAGTTAGGCATTTGCTCACCTTCTAGTGTCTCTAAACGCACTGCACCACTTGGAGTAAGCTCATTAATCACAAACGGTCCTAGGCCATGTTTCTTGAGCTTTCGCTTATGCTTCTTAAGTGTGTATAAGAGCACAAGGTTTGCGTGGGATGCTCAACCACCATTGCTTGATTTGTTCCAAGATTGAGGGCTAGTGCTTGTGGTGGGCAATGTCGATAAGGCTAGATGTGTTTTCAATAGCTTGTAAGCATGTTGGAAAATCTTTGGGCTTTGTGACTATAGTGCCAACAAAAGCTATAGTTACCATTGTAAATGAGCTCTTAAAATTTGACATTTGGTGTTGGTGATGTGTCCTTGATAGTAAATGAAAAACCAATGCAGCTCTCTCCTTGGGTACATTTTCACATTGTCCAAAGCTTTGCTAGTCTTCATTTCCTCTTGGAGATATTTTGAGAAGTTAGTCAAAGTCATTTCTGCTAAGTTATTACCTTTATATATAGGTTTTGCAGTGACAGTGTTAGGACCGTTGGCTGCTAACACAATAGACTTAAAATATGAAGCTCTGACTACACTTATCATCAATTTATCCTCAAGTTAGATGGCATTAGTTGTGACATCCTCCCAGCTGGTGATACCTCTAATGACCAAACCATTATGGATATCTACATGTTTAAGCTCGTGGTGGATAGATCGACCAAGCAGTTAATTATTGGAGAAGCCCTCATGTACAACACAATGAGAGTTCAAATGCTTGGTTGCAGTGAAGTATGGTGCCCTTATGTCCATAGCCTTTTATTGTAATGGTCCCTTTTTATAGCATCTCCTTACCTCATTCAAACCTCTTGCTTTGTGGTGAGATCCTAATTTGAACTAAATCTGCTTCCTTCTTCTAGATAGAAGTTCCTATGAAGGTTTTCCACTAAATGATAATTGCAAAAAACTCTATCAAGCATGAAAGATGTGAAGATAAAGAGCCCTTCTCAGCTTGGTAAACGATGGTGTTCATTGTGACTTGGTGATGTTGCCTTCTTCTTCTTATGGATATTGATATAGATGGAAAACTCTAGTCCCCTTCCATTGTTTCGTTGCTTTCTTTTGTGAATTTTGACCAAAGCCTTTAGTTTGCACTTATGACAAGATTTCTCGTCTATTGACAGCGCATCCATAAGATGATAGTAAGGGTGATTATTAAGAGAGAGAGAGAGAGAGAGAGAGAGAGAGAGAGAGAGAGAGAGAGAGAGAGGTTGAATACTAATACTGTAACAAACAAATCACCTAAGGAAAAATCATTAACTTGAATATAATACTAATGATCTAAATATTAAATTATCTAGTACTTGACTATAGTACGAAAGATCTAAAGATTGAAGTAATTAGAAATGTATTACTAAACTCTTGCCAAGAGCTATACCTAGGGTGCTATGATATCATGTTAAAAGGGAGGACCTAGGGTGCTCTAATACCATGTTAAAAAGAAGGACCTGGGTTGGCTTAAAGAAAGTGTGGAATGTTATGGTTAAGGAGATCAATCAAATATAAAGTAAGCTAGATGAATATCAAGAAAAGCTTAATTAAAAACATATCTCAATTATATTGCATTTAGCAATTATATAGATTGATTCCTCTTATATACGCTTTCAACTCACTTACAGTTCATGTCCCTATTCACATGCCCTTTGCCTTATTACACATACCCCTTGTGACTCCTAAATTAGTTTTCCACATAACCATATTTCTCAACATTTAGCACTGATTATTCTAATGGTTGATTGCATATTTAAGCTGGATAAGACCCTATATTACTTAATTAAAAATTTAAATGTTAATCTCTAATACTGTTCATGAGCACAAAAATTATTTGATGTTACTATGGGTTTTTTACATTGAAATTCTTTCAGCCCTTTCCTAATATAAAATTCAATGGTAAATTATTTAAAAATAGTGTTAAAACATTTTTGGCTATCATGTTACAATTGAACACTCCTTAATTCAAATTAAAATCTAAGCTCTAAATTTAGCCTCAAATTAAGATCTCTAGAGTCTCTTCATGATTTTGTAAAACCATAGATGACTTTTTTTATAATATTAGTTTTCTTGGAAGTTAAGTTGGTTATTCTTCATAATGATAGCTAAGCATGTTCTTATCTATGTGGAGCTATATTTGAAAAAAAAATTGATTATGTTTGTGGTTTAGGGAGAATCACATGATAAAACAAAGGCGCATAATTAGTTTTGGTGGGCCATTGATTTTGTGAAGGGATGATATTTTATGATAGTACATCCATGATGTGTTAGTCTTGGTTGTGTCTATTTAAGGAGTATCTAATGTACCATCATATGACCAATGTTTTATAAAGATTCGAATGAAGAATGATTGTCTGAGTTGATGTAACCTATTTTAAACATTGTACAGTATATTTAAAATAACAATCTAACTTATTCATACTTTAATCTTGATAGTATAGTCAGTCTCTAAGGGACTTTAGTCAACTTTTTAAATCATGTGCTTGGCTTCTCACATGGTATGTGATGGATTCTATTTAGACAACAATATGCATTCAATGTATAGAACTATCAAGCATACTATGATATAGGCATAAATTTGATGTTGGGGGTCTTTATATTGGTATAGTCATCTTAACCCCTATGGCTTCTTCAAATTCTTAATGACAGTTTCCTTTGCTAAACCTTGAGAACGGCTGAAACATTTTTATCTTGCCTTTTATCATCTAAGCACATATGTATTATACATTAATATTATTTAAAGTGCTTTTAGGACTAATATAATTGGAAATCTAAATGTACAGTTGTTTTAAAAAAGGAATTTAATGGCTAATAGAGTGGATTTTTCAGCCTTGCATCATAAGTTGATTTGTGAAAAGAATTTTTTCTGTAACCTATTCCTCAGTTTCTTACCAAAGGTTGACTAAATTGGTAGATATAATTCTGTGTAGAATGTTTTCTAGTGAAATAATTGTAAAATGGTAGATTTAATTCTGTGTTGAATGTTTTCTAGTGAAATAATTATAAATAATTAGTCCATAAAGACCTTGAATTTATTTTAAACTCTTAATAATTTCCACATAAATCTAAAAATATCTTAAATCTTATCTCACCCTTAAAACATAGGCTAATATTATAACTTGAACCCTCAAATAGCCTTAAATAATCAAATATGTGCATTAGAAATTAGAAATTAAGTATAATCTGTTCAAGAGGCATTATCCTAGGGGACCAGATTTTTGAAAATTTTTAAATTAAGGTTCCTATGGACCAATAAGATTCATTCAAATGTAGGGAGGAGATAAATAGAAGAATAAAAGGAAAATCCCCCAAAAATGAGTAAATACTCACATAAGATGAAGAGTTGACTAAGGACAAGGTTAATAGTTAAAAAAGAGAGATATTTAGAAGTAATGATGCATTTTTGACACCTCAGTATGGGGGGATTCCCCTCATGAAGGAGGTGCCTATTTCACATGTGTGGGAGAGTTTTAAACTCCCAAATAATAAGATATTTTTATCTCTCCTCTCTCCTGTTTTAACTAGATCCAAAAAGTGGACTAAACTGACCCAAAAATGGTCAAAAATTGACCAAACTGATCTCGAAAATTCTGGAATCAGTTGGCTTGGTTGGAAGCTCACTTTTCCTATAAATAGAAGCCTCCCTCTTTGTTGAAACTCAATAGTGTTTTGCACTGTTACCCTGCTTCTCCCAAGTGCCAAAAACTGTGAATTTTACTCATAATTCATTAGTTTTTGACCTTCCCTCTTCTAAAAGATTGGTGGCCACTCTTGTTTCAAACAAGAGTAGAACCCTCAAACCATCAAGCCAAAGCAAAGCTCTCAAATTATCCATGTAAGTTGGAGATTCTTCTCTTTTCTATTTCTTTTATGGTTTTTTTATGATTTTTGTCTTCTCTAAAATGAAATGATGTTATGTCTCATTAAAAAAAGGCATTCCTCTCTCTTCTTTAGTAAATCCAACCATTCTTTATCCTAGATGATTGATTATTGGATAAATCAAGTTTTTCATAATGTTTCTCTTAAATAAGTAAAAAATGTTTACATTAGAATGATTTAAATACTCTAGGTGAACTTCTAATTAATTTTAGAGAGTTGAAATTGAAAAATGGTCAACCATACAAAGGAGGTTATGGCAAAATTTTTTGAAAATTTGTGAAATAAATTTCATCTTTTAATCAAAAAGAGAATTCCTATCGTTAGAGTATTCTAAAAGAGCCATTTTCATTCATACATAGAAAGATACATATTGATAATTCTTTTAATTATGAAAGTGTTACTTTCTTCATTATAGATTTTTATACATAAATTAATGCATAAAAGAATATTTTTTTAATTATAAAAGTGTTACTTTTATCATTATTGATTTTTATGCATAAAAGAATTTTTTTTAATTATAAAAGTGTTTTTTTATCATTATTTCCATGCATACAAGTATGCATAAAAGAATTATTTTTTTATTATAAAAGAGTTACTTTTATCATTATTAATTTCTATGCATAAAAGTATGCATAAAAGAATATTTTTTTAATTATAAAAGTGTTACTTTTATCATTATTGAATTCTATGCATAAAAGATTTTTTTTTATAAAAGTGTTACTTTTATCATTATTGATTTCTATGCATAAGAGAATATTTTTTTATTATTATAAAAGTGTTACTTTTATCATTATTGAATTCTATGCATAAAAGAATATTTTTTTAATTATAAAAGTGTTACTTTTATCATTATTGATTTCTATGCAAAAAGGAATATTTTTTTAAATTATAAAAGTGTTACTTTTATCATAAATAATTTTTATGCATAAATGGGTGCATAAAAGATATTTTTTTAATAATTAAAAGTGTGATTTTCATCATAAATGATTTTTATGCATAAACATATGCATAAAAGACATTCTTTTATATTAAAAGTGTGATTTTCATCATCAATGATTTTATGCATAAACATATGCATAAAAGATATTTTTTTATATTAAAAGTGTTATTTTCATCATAAATGATTTATATGCATAAACATATGCATAAAAGAAATTCTTTTATATATAAAGAGTGATTTTCATCATAAATGATTTGTATGCATAAACATATGCATAAAAGAAATTCTTTTATATATAAAGAGTGATTTTCATCATAAATGATTTGTATGCATAATATGTGAGAAAATTCTAGCGTTTCATATTCACTAAGATGGGAATGAGAAAATTCAAATAAACTATCGAAGTCGGAGATCAAGATAAATGATTATTTTATTCCTCCTAGGAATTCATGATTAGTTTAGAAATCTGTAAGCAAATATTCAATGAATGAAATTTAGAAAAAGAGGAATTGAAATATTACCTTTCAAGAAACATAGTTTAGGAAGAACCTTTCCAGACCCAAAACTCTAATTCAGACTATTGACCAAGACCTGATTCCTTCGTCAGTTTCAAACAATGACGATGTGCCGAGTTCAGGAAAAATGCACTCAAATCTCCCACCGAATCTGAAACTAAGTTAAGACTTTTGATTTTGATCTAAGGATCAAGTTAACAGAATTAAAGGAATTCTGTTTGGAATTCAGACCTGGATCTAGAAGTATTGGGATACAGATTTAAGATTTATTCACGGTATTCAAACAAAATCAAAACTGTAAACTTGCATAGAAACCCTGTTTTCTTAAAGGACTGTCTTACTCCAGAATAGCTGGCGGGGAATGTTCGAGGGACAGCTCACACGGCAAAAACCTTTCCCAGGTCTTGACCAGCCTGGGTATGGTGAAAAATGATGTGCTTCTAGTACGATGGGCGAGGGCCGACGAAGCGATCCCTGAGTGAAGTGCCAGGACACCTAAGGAGGATCCTAGAGGGTTCTGACTAGGCGATGCATGGGCTCGCGGTGCTTAGGACACCCATACGTATGTCGAGGAAGATATATATATGTATGTTGAAGTGATTATTGTAATCTGTTACTGGATCTCGTTGTTGCTGTGACCAGATTGGTACTTTTTTTGTGAAACAAGGGATTGAATGACATTTTGAATTATGAAATCTGTGATCATATGTGTTTTGTCAATGGATTATTTTTATATTAAAGTTTTAATAAAGAGGAGTGTGTGTGTATCTGTTTTCTAAAGCTAAAGTTAAGAAAGGCATTTCAATTATGGGTGGCTGAGTACTTGTTTGGATCTACCTCCAGTGGCAGGGTGGTGGCTAACCCATGGGCCGGATGGGGTGGGTGAGTACTTATTTGCATCTACCGATTCCAGTGGCAGGGTGGTGGCTAACCCATAGGTTGGAATCAGTGGTGTTTTAATAATCAAACTGAAAAATCTTAGGATTATGCTAGGATTAGAGTAGTTAGTTAATTCCCTGATAATTTTTTCAATTGAGTGGATCAACGGCTGTGCCTGATCTTGATTAGGAAAAAAGCGTTGAAATCCCTCAGATGATCAAATTATATTAGTGATAGTTTCCTTCTATCTGGTTTATTCAAGAGAAGGATAGTTTAGATTTGATCTCGTTAGAAAAATTGGTTAAGAAAATTCAAAAAGGTGGAATCGTCCTTGCTTTTTGGGCATGGGAAATTTTCCCAGTTTCGGTTTTCGGAGTGACCACCAGCCTAGTCTCGTGCCCGGACATTCGTGGGCGAGGCCCCGAGTGAGAAACCCTGCCCCACGCATGAGGGAGCTGCTTCTGCTGTCAGCTACCAGGAGTTTGGTGCACGGAGGGGGCAGAGGGATCTCACAGTTGGTATCAGAGCGCTTGTAAAAGCCTCCCCTTTGTTGAAACTCAATAGTGTTTTGCACTGTTACCCTGTTTCTCCCAAGTGCCAAAAACTGTGAATTTTACTCATAATTCATTAGTTTTTGACCTTCCCTCTTCTAAAAGATTGGTGGCCACTCTTGTTTCAAACAAGAGTAGAACCCTCAAACAATCAAGCCAAAGGAAAGCTCTCAAATTATCCATGTAAGTTGGAGATTCGTCTCTTTTCTATTTCTTTTATGGTTTTTTATGATTTTTGTCTTCTCTAAAATGAAATGATGTTATGCCTCATTAAAAAAAGGCATTCCCCACTCTTCTTTAGTAAATCCAACCATTCTTTATCCTAGATGATTGATTATTGGATAAAATCAAGTTTTTCATAATGTTTCTCTTAAATAAGTAAAAAATGTTTACATTAGAATGATTTAAATACTGTAGGTGAACTTCTAATTAATTTTAGAGAGTTGAAATTGAAAAATGGTCAGCCATACAAAGGAGGTTATGGCAAAGTTTTCTGAAAATTTGTGAAATAAATTTCATCTTTTAATCAAAAAGAGAAAGCGAGAGCCATTTTTCTCCTCTCGTTGTATCCAGTGACATCAAAATATTCCTCCATGGCCTCGACCCACTTCCTTGGCCCATAGAAGGAGATGGGCAATCCTTGAGCTCGTGCCCGAACCCCTGACAACCAAAACATCTATTGTCACTTCGAAGCTCTTCCCTCTACATTCTTGAAAGAGTCGGAGTTCCTGAGAAAAATCTTTGAGGAAAAGGTCTTCCTTCATTCTTGAAACTTCTTATCTCCATATTCTGATTCAGACCTTGGTGTCTCTTTGGAGGCAGAAGGTTGGAAGAAATTTCCGATGTTTAAAATCTCTTGAAAGATGAGGGAGCTAGCTTTTGCGGGACTTTAGCGATGAAGGCTTTGGCGAAATCCTTCGCCATTCCATGGAAACTAGCTTGGCATTTTTGACCAAGGTGTCTAAAGGTTCGTTCATTCCTCAAATGAACCTCTCCATAAGTTGCTCTTCGTCTAGCAGTGGTGAGTACTTGAGGAGAAGAGCAAATGCTTGATGATATTCTTTAATAGTTTTCCTCCCCTAGTTTAGCTCTAACAATTCATTTTTCTTGGTTTCTAAAAATCTAGGGGGACAAAATCTCTTTCTTAGATAAGCTTCGAGATCATTCTAGGACTAGGTGTTCTTATCTAGATGGTTGGTATTGCAATGGTTTCTCCATGCCACCCTGGCTGTTTCCACAATCAGCATAGCGAGAGCCATTGTGCTTCTCTCGTCGTTGTATCCAGTGACATCGAAATATTCCTCCATGGCCTCAACCCACTTCTCCACAGCCTCGCTCAAGTTCTCCTCATCACCCTTGAAGGGTCTTGGCTGAGTTTGTGAAGGGCCTTGCAAACGTCGGGGTCAAGCTCTTCCTCAGTGAGAGGATCTTGCTGTCGGCCACGGTTCTCACTTGCCTCATGATTCTGCCAAAAATGATACATTATTAAATTTTTATTTTGATTTCATCAAAAAGATCCTAAGACTTAAGAGGTTCAGGAAAAAATTGCTTAAACAAGATAAACGATCTTATTGGAGATTTATGACATATGTCCAAGTAATAGATCTTGCTTCTACAATTCATCATATAATAAATAATCACTTATATAACAGGGAATTTTTCCACAAAACATTTCTTTATTTATATAAAGTTTGCAATATGTACATAGAGCATCTCGGCTCCAAAAAGTCAAAACCTCCTCGAGAAATGCATAAGATGGCGATACTGGGCTAGAGACATGCCCCGATATAAATGCTCCCTCACTGCTAAACTTGAGCTACGATCTTACTCTTTGGAATAAAGCAGCTAAGAAGTCTATAGATATGGCAAGAAAGTTTGAAATCTAGAGGCATAGGGTGTTATAGAATAACACCATGAATCATTTTCAGTTCATCTGTATCTTCCTCAATGTATGCATGGGTGTCCTAGCAACCACGAGCCCATGAATCACGTGGTCAGAACCCTCTAGGATTCTACTTAGGTGTCCTAGCACTTCACTCAGGGACCACTTCATTGGTCCTCTCCCATCGTACCGAAAGCACACCATTTTTACCATACTGACGCTGGTCAAGACCTCGGCACGCTTTTCTCGCGAGCGACGTCCCTCGATGACTCCCCGCTAGCTATTGCAACGAGTCTCTCCTTAGTTAATCACATACCAAGTGCTTCCTACAGCATTCTGGGGAACATTCCACCTGGAGTGAAGATAATTTTTTATTTTAACAATGTAGAAAATTTAAAATTTAACTCACATGGAGTGAAGATTTGAATGAATTCCACCAAGAATGAGCTAAAATTCTTCAATTGTAGTAAATAGCAATGTGTTTAGCAAATATTGAAGCCCATAAACACTGAAAAATATTTCAAATTTCTACTCTTTTAACATGCTTAGGTTTACTCAAAGCCTCCATAGTTACCATATTCTACATATATATAAAAATAGAAGTCTACCTTTGCACACCTATGAGTTGAGCTCTTTAAACTCTTAGCATTGGTTGTATATCATACCCACTATCTGCTTATAAATAATAGAGCAAATAATTATGTCATGCAAACTATCAAGGTAAGTATATACCAAAGGCTTTGCTATTTGGGTTTAGAAATAGACTCAAGGATGTTTGTAGGATTTTTCATAAATTATGAACCTTATATTGTTATGTATCCTAATATTTTTTTAGTGCTTGTCAAATAATGTGCATATTTATGCATAGTGGTAGAATTTGTCCCAAGAAAGGCTATTAATTTTGTTGGGTAGCCAAATTGACGATTCCTTCTTGCCTGGCCTTCTTTGAGTAGTGACTAGAGTAGTTGGAACATGCCAGCCATGGCCCCCACTTGAGGACTCATCGATTATCCACATCATTTGTCTTGGAGCATGAAGAGCAGATGTTGAAAGTGGGTTGTGTAAGGTAGAACTACCACCCTTTTGACATGATAAAACTCATGGAACAACAGATCCCAAGATGCAATCGGAATCAATTTGCAATGTGTATTGTCTATTCTTCCAATCTAATGAACAATTGGTAGCACTTAACCATGATCGACCAAGAACAACCTCCACCACTGCCTTGGACTTACTAGCCACATAAAAGGGAACTGACATCTGGTGATCTTGAATGGATATCATAATGACACATTTTCCCTCTATAGGGTTATCTTCACCTGAGAAGCTTTGTAAGTCAATAGGAATGTGCACAAGTGTTGGTTATCCCAAGGCTACCCATGTGTCAAATGAGAGAACATTATAATTTGCACCAGAGTCAATTAAGGTAGAGACAAAGTAGGTAGTCTCATGAAGATGAAGACACATATGAATATTGAAAGGATCGATATATTGTTCATCAGTAGCCAACTGTAAGGGCAACACAGAAGCCTTGTGATGCTCCTTGGCTTTTGCAACTCTAGCTTTAGCTTCTTCTTGAGCCTGATGTTTAAGTAGGTCATGTGCTTCTTTCCGTGTGTGGGAAGCATGCACTTGTTGAAGCATGGCTTCAGTTAATGGTTCATTGTATTTCTTGAGACGACTTCCATTAATGAAGTTAGGCATTTGCTCACCTTCTAGTGTCTCTAAACGCACTGCACCACTTGGAGTAAGCTCATTAATCACAAACGGTCCTAGGCCATGTTTCTTGAGCTTTCGCTTATGCTTCTTAAGTGTGTATAAGAGCACAAGGTTTGCGTGGGATGCTCAACCACCATTGCTTGATTTGTTCCAAGATTGAGGGCTAGTGCTTGTGGTGGGCAATGTCGATAAGGCTAGATGTGTTTTCAATAGCTTGTAAGCATGTTGGAAAATCTTTGGGCTTTGTGACTATAGTGCCAACAAAAGCTATAGTTACCATTGTAAATGAGCTCTTAAAATTTGACATTTGGTGTTGGTGATGTGTCCTTGATAGTAAATGAAAAACCAATGCAGCTCTCTCCTTGGGTACATTTTCACATTGTCCAAAGCTTTGCTAGTCTTCATTTCCTCTTGGAGATATTTTGAGAAGTTAGTCAAAGTCATTTCTGCTAAGTTATTACCTTTATATATAGGTTTTGCAGTGACAGTGTTAGGACCGTTGGCTGCTAACACAATAGACTTAAAATATGAAGCTCTGACTACACTTATCATCAATTTATCCTCAAGTTAGATGGCATTAGTTGTGACATCCTCCCAGCTGGTGATACCTCTAATGACCAAACCATTATGGATATCTACATGTTTAAGCTCGTGGTGGATAGATCGACCAAGCAGTTAATTATTGGAGAAGCCCTCATGTACAACACAATGAGAGTTCAAATGCTTGGTTGCAGTGAAGTATGGTGCCCTTATGTCCATAGCCTTTTATTGTAATGGTCCCTTTTTATAGCATCTCCTTACCTCATTCAAACCTCTTGCTTTGTGGTGAGATCCTAATTTGAACTAAATCTGCTTCCTTCTTCTAGATAGAAGTTCCTATGAAGGTTTTCCACTAAATGATAATTGCAAAAAACTCTATCAAGCATGAAAGATGTGAAGATAAAGAGCCCTTCTCAGCTTGGTAAACGATGGTGTTCATTGTGACTTGGTGATGTTGCCTTCTTCTTCTTATGGATATTGATATAGATGGAAAACTCTAGTCCCCTTCCATTGTTTCGTTGCTTTCTTTTGTGAATTTTGACCAAAGCCTTTAGTTTGCACTTATGACAAGATTTCTCGTCTATTGACAGCGCATCCATAAGATGATAGTAAGGGTGATTATTAAGAGAGAGAGAGAGAGAGAGAGAGAGAGAGAGAGAGAGAGAGAGAGAGAGAGAGAGAGAGGTTGAATACTAATACTGTAACAAACAAATCACCTAAGGAAAAATCATTAACTTGAATATAATACTAATGATCTAAATATTAAATTATCTAGTACTTGACTATAGTACGAAAGATCTAAAGATTGAAGTAATTAGAAATGTATTACTAAACTCTTGCCAAGAGCTATACCTAGGGTGCTATGATATCATGTTAAAAGGGAGGACCTAGGGTGCTCTAATACCATGTTAAAAAGAAGGACCTGGGTTGGCTTAAAGAAAGTGTGGAATGTTATGGTTAAGGAGATCAATCAAATATAAAGTAAGCTAGATGAATATCAAGAAAAGCTTAATTAAAAACATATCTCAATTATATTGCATTTAGCAATTATATAGATTGATTCCTCTTATATACGCTTTCAACTCACTTACAGTTCATGTCCCTATTCACATGCCCTTTGCCTTATTACACATACCCCTTGTGACTCCTAAATTAGTTTTCCACATAACCATATTTCTCAACATTTAGCACTGATTATTCTAATGGTTGATTGCATATTTAAGCTGGATAAGACCCTATATTACTTAATTAAAAATTTAAATGTTAATCTCTAATACTGTTCATGAGCACAAAAATTATTTGATGTTACTATGGGTTTTTTACATTGAAATTCTTTCAGCCCTTTCCTAATATAAAATTCAATGGTAAATTATTTAAAAATAGTGTTAAAACATTTTTGGCTATCATGTTACAATTGAACACTCCTTAATTCAAATTAAAATCTAAGCTCTAAATTTAGCCTCAAATTAAGATCTCTAGAGTCTCTTCATGATTTTGTAAAACCATAGATGACTTTTTTTATAATATTAGTTTTCTTGGAAGTTAAGTTGGTTATTCTTCATAATGATAGCTAAGCATGTTCTTATCTATGTGGAGCTATATTTGAAAAAAAAATTGATTATGTTTGTGGTTTAGGGAGAATCACATGATAAAACAAAGGCGCATAATTAGTTTTGGTGGGCCATTGATTTTGTGAAGGGATGATATTTTATGATAGTACATCCATGATGTGTTAGTCTTGGTTGTGTCTATTTAAGGAGTATCTAATGTACCATCATATGACCAATGTTTTATAAAGATTCGAATGAAGAATGATTGTCTGAGTTGATGTAACCTATTTTAAACATTGTACAGTATATTTAAAATAACAATCTAACTTATTCATACTTTAATCTTGATAGTATAGTCAGTCTCTAAGGGACTTTAGTCAACTTTTTAAATCATGTGCTTGGCTTCTCACATGGTATGTGATGGATTCTATTTAGACAACAATATGCATTCAATGTATAGAACTATCAAGCATACTATGATATAGGCATAAATTTGATGTTGGGGGTCTTTATATTGGTATAGTCATCTTAACCCCTATGGCTTCTTCAAATTCTTAATGACAGTTTCCTTTGCTAAACCTTGAGAACGGCTGAAACATTTTTATCTTGCCTTTTATCATCTAAGCACATATGTATTATACATTAATATTATTTAAAGTGCTTTTAGGACTAATATAATTGGAAATCTAAATGTACAGTTGTTTTAAAAAAGGAATTTAATGGCTAATAGAGTGGATTTTTCAGCCTTGCATCATAAGTTGATTTGTGAAAAGAATTTTTTCTGTAACCTATTCCTCAGTTTCTTACCAAAGGTTGACTAAATTGGTAGATATAATTCTGTGTAGAATGTTTTCTAGTGAAATAATTGTAAAATGGTAGATTTAATTCTGTGTTGAATGTTTTCTAGTGAAATAATTATAAATAATTAGTCCATAAAGACCTTGAATTTATTTTAAACTCTTAATAATTTCCACATAAATCTAAAAATATCTTAAATCTTATCTCACCCTTAAAACATAGGCTAATATTATAACTTGAACCCTCAAATAGCCTTAAATAATCAAATATGTTTTGAAGAAGCGACATACACATGATTATGCTTCATATAGTGCACCGATTTTGAATATTAAGTTTTCAATATCCTATGACCGTGGACATTGATAACAAGTGTAAGCATGCCTTGACACATGCCTTCCAACCTTTAAAACTTATGGTGGTAGGTATGCAGCCCACTCACTTGCATTTATGTCCTTTGGTCTTGGTCTCCTCTAATGATGCATTTTTTCCTTACATCATAATAATTCTCTCAGACCCTCTATTTTTCTCTCTCAAGTAAATTTCTTATGCAAACTCCTCTCTCTCTCTCTCTCTCTCTCTCTCTCTCTCTCTATCTATCTATCTATCTATCTAATAAATATCTTTTGAATACTCACCTCATTCTCCCCCATCCCTTCCTCCCACCCTCTCTCTTTTCAAGTAAAATTCTTTTGCATACTCCTCTCTTTCTCCTTCCCTCCCTCCCTTGTTGAGATGTCAATCTCAACATGAGCTGACACTCACGAGGCACCTGTATGACCGTTCAACATTTACATCACTGGCGGGTTTGGTAGCTAGCACACCGACATATCTTTGCTAGAGATTTTGTAGCTAGACTACACTGACTAGTCCACATCTACCCACTCCTCTTAGCGTGTTCACATTATCAACCACTTATATATACTCTATTATGTGTGTTAGTCACTTTATCTTTTTAGTAGACCTCTTTTGTTGTGAAGAAGAAGAAGAAAAAATTTCAGCCTCTCACCTTGTGTGTTCTTTTCTAGAGTTTGTGTGAGTGTATGTGTGTGCTTGCAACAGCTCAAGCTCTCTTCTCCCTTGCATCGTTTCATGGTATTAGAGCCTGGTTCATGCTAAGGGCTGAGAGGCAAGCAAGAGAAGCATAGGAAGCTGTACAAGGGTAAGAGCTTCATCTCCTCTTTTTGCTTTGTGTTGGCTACTACACCCTTGTCTCGGGAGCTCTTTGGGAGGCACTAGCAAATGAACTCTGATTGGGGAGCTTTCTTCATGGGAGGAGAGATACATGGCAACTATACAAATTGTGGACAAAGTTTTTTGGGTCGAAAATGCATTTTGCGCACGTCTGGACCTCTATTTTTCAATAGGGCATTCATGTGCATTGTGGATAAGTTTCGATTCTCTCTAGAGCTCTGTTTTTGGAACTACATAAAGGCCGATTGGTTGTGTAGACATTGTGTGTGCTGCAAAGAGGTCTCAAAGTTGCCATTGGGTGTATGTATACAAATTGAGGTCACTGGTTGTTGTGATAGTTTGGGTGCAATATAGTACCGTTGCAAAAAATACAGCAGTTTATGTAGGTCAAACAAGAGTGCTATTTTTGGTAAATTTGTGTTGCAAAAAAGATGTTGAATGATGAAATAAACCAGATTGTTGCAAAGAAGCTTGACAAGAACAACTTCCATTCTTGGAGGTTTAGATTACAAATTTCCTAATGGGAAAAGGTTACTACTAGGACTATATTGAAGGTGAACATGAGGAGGCACCTGAAATACCAGAGATTAATCCAAATGTTGCAGATGTAAAAGAGTTTAAGGATTGGAATCAAGGAGCAAGGAAAGTGACGTATTGGCTTTCTACTAGTATACAGGACACCATAAGTGGGCATATACAGGATGCCAGCCACCTAGAGAGGCATGGGACACCTTGGTGAAGCTGTATGAACGTGTTTCTTCATCTTCATGAGACTACCTACTTTGTCTCTGCCTTAATTGACTCTGGTGCAGATTATAATATTCTCTCATTTGACACATGGGTAGTCTTGGGACAACCAACACTTGTGCACATTCCTATTGACTTACGAAGCTTCTCAGGTGAAGATAACCCTATAGAGGGAAAATGTATCATTATGATATCCATTCAGGGTCACCAGACGTCAGTTCCCTTTTATGTGGCTAGTAAGTCCAAGCCAGTGGTAGAGGTTGTTCTTGGTCGATCATGGTTAAGTGCTACCGATTGTTCATTAGATTGGAAGAATAGACAATACAAATTACAAATTGATTCTGATTGCATCTTGGGATCTTCTGCTCCACGAGTTTTATCATGTCAAAAGGGCGGTAGTTCTACCTTACACAACCCATTTTCAACATCTGCTCTTCAAGCTCCAAGACAAATGATGTGGATAATCGATGAGTCCTCAAGTGAGGGCCATGGCTGGCATGTTCCAACTACTCTAGTCATCGCTCAAAGAAGGCCAGGCAAGAAGGAACTGTCAATTTGGCTACCCAAAGATGCGTACAAACTTGTACAATCTAGCCTAGTTGTTAAACCTCCTAAAAGGCATATCTTTTCCAAGCCTAAGCCTCAGATTGTTACTCATTGGGTCCCAAAGCATGTTCTTAAAGCACAAGGCTATTATGAGGGTGCAACAGCACTTTGGCTTCCCAAATGCCATGGTTTGCTAGAGCCAGAAGAGTGTATCAATAAGATTCCAAAAGCCACTCTTGGTTTTTCATATCAGTGGGTGCAAAGGAAATCAACACAACCTCTTCAAGATAGGATAGGTGGTTGTGATAGCACCTACAAATCTCCTTGTGTTGACCTTCCCCAAACATGTATTGAATCGCCAGTTGTCCCAACTTCTCCTTGTTACACACTTCCACCATCAACTTGTGTACCTAAGACAAATCCAACTTTACATGAGCCTCCTTTGAGCATAGATTCTAGCACTTCACTGCCTAAATCCTCTTATCTTGCTCAAATTCCTCGACAATTGCTATCCTTCCCACCTCTTAAGAGAAGGACATACCCAAAACCAAAGGTAGGGCATTAACACTACAATTGAAGCTCTTTGGTAGATCAGTGTTTGAATAGTCTCACTTTTACTAATGTGGTTCCTTATGCCTTTACAGGATTATGTTCTTTTTGAGATGATCTTATCTACATTGTTTTTGATAGGGATTGTAATGATGGAACACAACAATGGAGGGATACATGCATAAATGACTTGCAACCACCTATCTTGCAAGCCCTTCTTTCCCTAGCCTCAACAGGTCATTTTTAGATCACTATGAGCGCCTATATTGAGCAATTCCAAAATCGGCATTGTCTGCTTAACCTTCCCATATTCAAATCATAATCTTTTGTTCTTTATGTGCTTTTCACTTTTGCATATATTGTTTGCATGCTCACAAACAGTTGGCTGGTTTAAGTTTTAAATTAGTTGTTACTATGTGGTGAGTGATTTCTAGATTCTTAGAGGACTTAGTAGAAGGTATTTCTATTTGAAGACGGTGTAAGACATATGCCAACGGAGTATGCCAAGTTCTTATGCTCTAGAAGTATATTAGTTATCCCTAGTGGTAGCTACCTCTTAGGTATGGGCTAGGTGCTACGATGAACAAAAATTTACGAAACACATGCCCTAAAAAAAATATAGAAGTGACTTGAGACATGACGTGTCTACGGCCATGTGGAATGATTGGTAGGACCTTGGGTTGTTTTAGCACCTTGGGACCGATGCCTTGGTTTCCATGGGGTGAACACTGACGTCTAAAAGATTAAGAAGAAGACCTACAAGGACTCTATCGCCTTGATAGATGCTGGTATGACTCTTGGGTACATTATGGGCCCTCGAGACTGATGCCCTCATCTTCATGGGGTACTCCTTATGTCAAAAAGAAAGAAAAGGGTCTGTCACCCTTGAGATACTTAGCGGCCCTTAGATTCTCTTGGCGGAGGTCTCTTGGCCATTGCTTGGGTCTCATTGGGATGGAACCTTCCTCTTTATAAAACTAAAAATAATAATTCTCTTCCTCCCCACCCCCTCAAGATGTCCAGTATCTTTCCTTGTAATCAATTCCCTCTTCAGAATAATAAAAGGTCTTGTTTCTACCTATTTTGGCTTAGAGAGAGAAAATATTCTAGAGAGAGGTTATTTAGATTTTAGATATTTTTGGATGGAAAAATATCTCTTCTTATTAAAATAAATTCCACCAAGGGTGACACCTCTTAATCAAGAATTATATGAGGTGGTTAAATAGGCTACTTGATTAAGAGGTGTCACCCATTTTTCTCAAGTGGATCAATATCTTTTTCTTGTGCTTCTTGAGTGGGTTCCTTAACCTCTACTTTGTAAGATTCATATCTCATATCAAAAACTTCTTATTACTTTAATTAAGTAATCATGAAAAAAAGGCATCTCTAAGTACAATTCATTTATACACAAGCCTAAATAAAAATAGAGCTCAAAATGTAGATGACAGTTCACATAGCAAACTCAAGGATTTTATAGCTGAGCCCACCCATCTCAACAATCACAGCAAAAAAGAGAAAAAATATAAGATAAGTTACGAGGACAATGTAAAGGGAATTTATTAACATGGTTATACCAATTAGGAGACAACTAACATAGATTTAACATTCTCATTTTCAATTGATCTAATTTTGTCTAGAGATGACAAACTTAGATCAAAATAAATATTCTATATGCATGGAAATATCAAAATGACAAGTTTCCTTTCTGGTAAAATGATTTTACAACAGTGTGCACATGAAATTTCTTAAACAAGTGTACAATGTTTAAAATAGGTGACATCAATTCAGATAATCATTCCTCATTGGAATCTTTATAAAACATTGGTCATATGATGGTACATCAGATACTCCTAAAATAGACACAACAAAGAATAACACATCATGGATGTACTATCATAAAACAAGATCTTTCTTCTATTTCAGGTTCAACTAGATCAATATCTTTTTCTTGTGATTCTTGAGTGGGTTCCTTAACCTCTCCTTTGTAAGATTCGTCCCTCCAGCTTTTGAGGTGTAAAGATGTAAGAACCTCCCTTTATGTTCTTGTAATTATTTCCCTCTCTGAAATAGAAGAAAGATCTTGTTTTTACCCTGTTTTGGCCTAGAGAGAGAAAATTTCTAGAGAGTGACAATCTAAAATTAAGATATATTTGGATATAAAAATCCTCCTAGTGTCTAAAATGGATTCCCCTGAAACAAAAATTCAAAATGAACTTTCCAACGTGCATTTGGAATTAATCAAAAATATGTATAAGGGACCTTAGCCTAAGGGTCTACATTTTCAAAAAAAATTAGATTATGGTTCAATTAAGGTTCCAATGGGCCAATTCGATAAATCCAAGTAGGGGATGAGATAAATCCAAAAGAATAAAAGAAAATACCCAAAAATGAGTAAATGCTCATATAAGATGAAGAGTTGACTCAGTACAAGGTTTATTAGTTAAAAACTATGAGATATTACTAAAACAATGAGATATTTTGGAATAATGATGCATTTTTGACACCTTTGTAAGGAAAGGGGGACTATTGAGGAAGGCATCTATTTCACACATGTGGAAGGGTTTTTAATTCAAAAAAATGTCATATTTGTATCTCTCCTCTCTCTTGGATCACAAACCAAATAAAAAAGGGAGCCAAATTGGTCCAAATCTTGTCCAATTTGAGTCAAATTGAACCTGAAAAATTCTAGAACCTAGTTGGACTTGGTTAGTGGCCTCTCTCACCTATAAATAAATCCTTAGTCTTTTGCAAAAAAATTTGTGAGCTATACCATGCCAGTATTACATTAAAATAATTATATTTTCTATTATCCCTTAAAAATCCTCTACTTTTGGAGAGCTTGGAGCTTCTCTCTCTCTACAACAACTTTTGGAGTTTTCTTCTCAAATTACTAAACCAATTGATTGGTTAGGGGCTTCACGTCTAGATAAAGAAGCAAGCCAAACCTTGAGGTAACAAGGAATTTTATGGTTTTTGTTAATATTCTCAAATGATTTTACTTCTCAACCCCTGTCAAGCTTGAGAAGCTTTTAATTAGTTGTTTTAAATACAAACCAAGCTTTTCCTAAGGATTTTATTGATTAATCATAAAAATTTTAATCTTTATGCTTATTTAGAATGCTTTTTATGTATATCTCTCTCTCCCAAAAGAATAGTCATTCCTATGGCTAATTCTTTAGAAAAAGAATGCTTCTCATTGATAAATTCTTAATTCAAAACCAAACTCTAAGCTTGTAAAGCTAGAGGATAAGAAAATGGTATTTTTATGCTTTTATGATAACAAAATAATGCTAAATTACTTTAAATTATTTATAAGTAGTTGAAAAACTACTTTAAGTGATTCTAAATGTGAAAGAGATAATCCTATCGTTTTTGAAAAAGAGGAATAATAGGAATAAAGTCAATATTAGATAAAGTGGGAAAAATCCCATTCCCATGAAAAAAGTAGGGGTATGATAAACTCATCCAAAAGTTTGTCAAAACATATTCATGTGACATATCATTGGAAAGAGCTTGAAAAGTAGAATCTAGATCTACTTTGTTCGACAAATTTGGAGTTTGCATGTTCAAGTTATGGCCAAAACAAATTTTTTAAATACATTCCCATTTTGAGGGATTTTTTTCATTTTATCTAATATTGACTAAATAGCATAATCTACTAGAATAATCATAATTAAGTTTATAATTATGGCTAAATTTATGATTTAATATCATAATTTGGATTTAAGTTTAAGAATAGATCTTCTATCATAATTGTATTGCAATGTCTTATTCTTTTTTAGAAAAACTAAAAATTATCAGTAATAGCAGCAAAGCTATGGCAAAAATTTTAGAAAACAATATATATCTTCTTTTTATGCATAATACTAAAAGAGGACTTCCTACCATATTCTAGGATTGGACTATGCAAAAAGAATGGTTTTCATCATATTCATGAGAAATAATTTTGTGATTATGCATAACTAATTGATTATGAGAAAAGAGTAAATTTTGATAAATTTATTTTTATATAAAAAGAGGAATTCCCATGATAATTGAGATCCAAGCAATTAAATGGTAAAAGAGGAATTTTTTATAAATTTATTTTATGCAAAAATAGAAATTCCCATGATAATTGAGATCCAAGTAATTAAATGGTAAAAGATAAATTTTTAATAAATTTATTTTATGCAAAAAGAAGAATTACCATGATATTTGAGATCCAAGAAATTAAATGGTAAAAGAGAAATTTTTAGCATAATTGAAATTATGAATATTTATCAAAAGTGAAATTTTGAGCATTATTAATTTTATTGAAAAATATGCGTAGAATTGATTTTTGTAAATCCCATGAATCTTTTACTCAAAAGAAGAATATTGAATATATTTCACTTGAGAAACTGAGATAGAATATGAAAATATCCATCGAGAAAAAGTACCTTTAACTAGACCAAGCAATTGGCAGAAATTTAGAAAAGTCCCATCGGTATCGAAAGTAGAAAATGTTACTAAATGTGAAAAGATGTGAATGTGATGTGATAGGATGTGAGTGGATGTGATACTTAAGATGTGAGTGGATGTGAGTGGATGTGAGTGGATGTGATAAGATGTGAGTGGATGTGATGAGATGTGGATGAGATGTGATGTGATGTAAATGGATGTGGATGTGGATGTGATAAGATGTGGATGGGATGTGATGTGATGTGAATGGATGTGGATGTGATGAGATGTGGATGGGATGTGATGTGATATAAATGGATGTGGATATGGATGTGATGAGTTGTGGATGGGATGTGATGTGATGTAAATGGATGTGGATGTGAATGTGATGAGATGTGATGATATGCGAAAGGATGTGATGTGATGTGAATGGATGAGAATGAGATGTGGATGCGATGAGATGTGAATGGACGTGAATGAGATGTGAATGGATGTGAATGTGATGTGATGATATCGAAATGCATGTGATGCGATGTGAATATGATATGATGAGATGTAAATGGATGTGAGTATGATGTGATGAGATGTGATGTGGATGGATGTGATGTGATGTGATGAGATGTGGATCTAAATGAATATAAATGGATGTGATGTAATGTGAATGGACGGATGAGATGTAAGGTGGATGAATGTGATGTGATGTGGATCTAGGTAGATGTGAATGGATAAGATGTGATGTGAATGGATGTGATGAGATGTGATGTGATGTGATGTGATGTGGATATGCTAGGGGGCTTGGGAACTCTTTTCCCAGGTACCCGGGGCAAAACAAAACCAAATTCCTAAATGGATCCTATCACTACCGTGGTTGGGCGGTTGGCTGGGGTTAGAGGCTGGATTGATGGATCCCTAAAATGAGACTCAATTCTGTTGTGGTACGATAGATGAAGTAAATCCCGGATAGTCCTTGTTCTATGGAAAAGAATCAACGGCTCTGCCTCGATGAGGAAAAAAGCATTGGTCTCTATGATCCAAGTGTAAGTCTCTTCCTTGATTTGGGCAAGGCACGAGTGAGAGGCTTTGCCCTACGCAATAAGTGCTACTTCCACTGCTGCGAATTCGTCGTTGCGCGGAGGGGGCAGGGACCTTTCATACTTCATCTCATATTTCCATATCTTTAAATATTTGTTTACTGTGTGGATCACTTTGGATTACAAACAACCGCCTATGATCTCTTGTGTCCACCTTGAAGACGACTTGCTCACAATACTCTAGTAGCACAAATGTGTCCCGTTGGTTTGTCCATATCTTTGTGGAGTCTACTTGAACATATCTTTGTGGAGTCTACTTGAACAAATCCACTCTTATCTCTATGCATGGTTTCTTGTGGTCCTTGAGTCACTTTTTTGAACCACTTCACAAAAAAATGAACATAGAAAACTTTCTGAACCTAACCTTGATAATGTCTTGTATCGTTCCATAGTAATCAAGCATGCCAACTTCATTTCTTAGATCACTCACACTTAAAAGAGTTTCTTGCATGAAATTTGCTTTAACACTGCAATTAAATGTTGTTATCTTCTTATCTATTTTCTTCACTTGAAAATGACCTCTGTGTGACCAAAGTGCACCAAATTATTTGCGATATCACAAGCAAAAGAAGATCATGAAATTGTATCAAGAATAAAAACTTATACAATAATATGTCTTGTAGTTTCTTTTGTACATCTAAAAACTCACTTACATGGTAATCACAACCATATACAAGCTCCTCCTCCTCGTTGCTTATAACCTCGCCACTCTGTTCTACTTGTTGTATGGTTTGCTAAAGCCATCTACTAGAAGGAAATTTTGGAAGTTGAGCGAGTGAATCTAGGTATGGAAATGCTCTAGTCTCTTTCCCTCTTTGCTAGGTTATACTTCTTGATCCATTTCTCCATAGCACTTGAGTAAAGGATGCAAAATTTATTAATCTTCTCTCACAATGCCAAATCCATTGTTCTCTGAATCCCTTGTCTTTGAGGATCTTCCCCAATGAGCCAATTATCTTCTTTTTGTGTCCACAAGCATGCCATATCTAGGTCTCACATACTAAGAAATCATGTTATGTATATAAGAGATTCTTGAACAAGACATCCCATTGCCATGCTGCCCTCAAGGCAAGCTGTTTGATGAACAAAACCTTTTAGTGAACCACAATGTTGAGACTCGTGAAGAGTAGCGTACTAATGCCAAAAGATAATACAATTATTCAGAAAAGCATGCTGTGTGTTATAGTCCATCTCTATGGAGTGGAACATTTCTTTTACTCATAAACGATCTAAAGGCAACTCATTGTCTTTTGGTAGAATTTTATCCTTCAATAACCTGTTACATATAACAAAATTAATTGTAAAGGTGAAAGATAAGACATTCATGCAAGCATGTGAAACATAGAGAGACATACCCCATAAGTTTTAAAACGCTTGTATCAGACCATCGATATATTGATTACAAGTTCAATATAGAGAGGCAAGTGCAGAGAACTGAAACATATGCTCCATGGTAAAGTGGTAGAAGGGCAAGCCTACATAGCTCTTTCTCCACTTGAGAAGCATGATCCACACGTTGTCTAATGTCTTCTACTTCTTGGGCCATTGCATGCTCCGAATCATGTTTTAGAACTTGATTCGAGTCTATAACGCTTGCTCGTGTTCCAATACCATTGAGGTTTCCTCTACGCTTGCTCTCTTGCTTTGCTCAGGTTTGCTATCCACCGGCTCATTGTTGTCTGGGAAAATATTGAGACCAATAAGTAGATGTTGCAAGTGCTCTACTCGAAATATGACCCATTTTTAGGAATGCTCGAAATTATTCAATGTCACGTGACTTGGTACTTGCCAACGACTACATGGGCACAACGTTTCCTCCTGTAAATTAACAAAATTTGAAAGGTTCATAGTACTCACGGTCCCCATGTATGTTGAATACACATGTGAACTTGGGTCCAAATGAGGGGGAGGTGGAGCTTCTTTTATACTTCATGCATGTCCTAGTCGATATATTCTTGTTTTTTATGGAAAGGTATCAAAGCCACCAAAATTTCCAAAATTTGAATAAAAAAGTGAATTGAAGAAAGCGTCAAAAACAAGATTTATCGATGTGTATTTCGATGCTTTTTTTGATGCCAATATCGACGCCTATTTCGCTATCTATTTTGCCATCTATTTCGACTCTAGGAATTATAACAAAACCATGGCACCTCACTATAAGCATTTTTGAAACCTGGATTTGCTTGTCCCTCAAGCAATAGTGTCCAAAGCTACAACTTGGACGGGCGCCCATAATGGTGTGATGGAGTATTTATGGCAATTCCCGATTCAAGAATGTGTGGTAGCAAGTTAGGATGAAGTCCTAAGTGATGTACTTCATGGATATATTATGAGAGGAGTCATTGTAATAGCATTAGGCCTCTTAAGAGCCTAAAGTGCCCGGCCGGCCACAGTTTAAGTGAGTATGAACACTTATGGCCATGTATATAAGTGAATTTATCTCATAATACAACATACTCTCCCATTGTGCAATTGAGTGTTCCTCTTACTAATCCTCTTGCTAATCTCTCTCCCTAATACATGCTAGTGAGTGTGTGAGTGAAGTGAGGTGAGAGGAGGGACAAGGACTCGTAATGCAATGCGGCAATGTGACAATACTCGCAGAGATGCGATGAAATTGCTTCTCAAGGAGTTTTAGAGCTTGGATACCTCGAGGGTTACGAGCTTGGCCATTGAAAAGATGCTCATGACAGTTGCAGTTCAGGAGGTAATCTCTTTTTGGATGTGTTTCAAGGAGGGTTAGGGTGAGCCTTAACACCATCTTTCAAAGATTCTATAAAAAAAGTTTAAATTTTTACCTCTTTTTAAAAAGTGGTCTACAATGCGTACAAAACTACAAAAAAAAACTGTTTTTCCCTGAGAAGGTAGACGAGGCATCCTCTTCTTCACTATCCATAAATATATTTTTTTCTTCTATGTGTACATGTGAAGCGTAGACGCCTTGGGTTATCTATCATGTTAGCATGATTGAGGATGTGCTACAGAGTGCAACTATAAAAAACTATTGATATGATTATATTACAAAAGTGTTATCATGATATAGTTATTATCTTAATTATAAAACCCTATTTGTTCTCTTGATGAGAGTAGTATAAAATCCATTTTGAAGCTGTTGAGTATCACAATTTCTTAATTGATAATGTATACTTTTTTTAAAAGAGTTAATTACATAAAGATGAATTTTACAATATCAAAAAAACCTATTTAAAAGTTGTCTAATTTTGAAAAATAATTACACACTCATTTTTTAAGAAGATGTGTCCTTGATGTGAAAAAAAGGGGTTAAGATGGTAATTTTAGTTACTAAATGAGTTTAGAAAGCATGATAAAGATCGCTTCAAGAAACAAAAGTTTATACTTTCCAAAATACTTTTTTATAAAATATCATGCAGGGACTTGGGTTCAAATCCTACTGGTTACAACACGGTAAGGATATTTTAGCTACAACATTTACGGCCAACTTAATGCTGAGTAAGAACTTCTCAACTAAGAGTTCATGTTTTTCATCAACTTGATACAAAACATCAACTTTTAGCATAAAAGTTGATGTTTTGCATCAAGTTTGGTGAAAAAGTTTTATGTTTTGTATCAATTATGTAATACATCAACTTTTCCACACAACTTGATGTTTTTCATCAAAGTTGATGCAAAACATCAACTCTACCACCACAAAACTTGATGTTTTGCATCAACTTTTGGGTTCTCTGGAGGAGAAAGTTGGAGGATCAGAGGTCAATTTTTACAAACGGCCTGTTTTAGCAATTTCATTTCCTGAAGCATGCTCAGATGACCTATTCCACAAATTTTGAGTACCAACACAACTACGTTTCGATGCGATATGCAGACATCACAAAGCGATTTGCTAATGCAGCAAATCGCTCTGTGATCTTTGTATATCGCATCGAGACATAGTGTTATTGGCACTCAAAATTTGTGGAATAGGTCGTCTGAGCATGCTTTTGAGAACGAAATTGCTAAAACACGCCATTTGTGAAAATCGACCTCCGATCCTCCAACTTTCTTCTCCAAAGTATCCAAAACTTTGATGTAAAACATCAAGTTGTGTGGAACAGTTGATGTTTTGCATCAACTTTGATGTAGAACATCAACTTTTAGGAGACTATTTTTCTTAACTTTGAAATATTTTTATAGTTTTTATGAGAATTGTTTTTATTTTTATCACCAATAAATCTATAAAAACTCATTCTAAATAGTAGATAGTAGCCAATAAAATCTCAAAAATTTTACAAAATCCTATAAATCATAGAATTAAAAAATATATGTGCCGATGATAAGATTATATAGGTAGAACATAGGTTTAGGGTTAAAGACCTAAAAAACACACATGGCCGCAACCTCTGACTATCAATTTGAGAGGAGGTCATTTAGAAAAATGCTTGTCTATGTATCCATGTAGCCTTTATATCATAAATAATATTGATGCATAGTAGATGCCAAAAATTCATGATAGAAGAAGAGCTAGATGAGATAATCCATGATGACCTGTAATCCAATGGTTTTGATCCCAAATGTGCAAGGCTCCATTGATTTGGAAAACCATGAGTCGATTGATTCGTTAATCCTAATTTTTGTTCTACAATTCAATTTTAAAGCTGAAGAACTATAAGCAAATACACGTGGTGGGACCATCTATGTCAGGAAGGGGGTGCATGTCAACGTGGACTCTACCATGCCTATGTGCAGTAGTATTCTCTCCAACATATGGGACCTTGAATCTACCGTCATCATGAAAGCTCCAAGCTCCTCTCGACCACTATTCAAGAAGCCCTAAGCTCCTCTCTTTTCTCTTTGTACACAAAGATAATGTCGTGGGTGAACATTGCATCTCTTAGCATCCTTCGCATGTCCTCCAAATAATTATAACTAGTCTAGCTCATTTTACACTACCCTCCTTAGACATACTATCTCTCAACATCCTTCACATATACTTTAAATAATTGTAACTAGAGCTGATTCCTACATTGCTCTTAGATATACCATCACTTACGTTCATGATAATGTCTATCTGGATCAAACATCAACATATGCATACTATGAATTGTTGCTACCACCACATATGTACATGATATAGGCTACAATTTCTTCTCGCCACCCTTATCCATATTTCATAATAAGAATTTTCTTTATGAAAACAAATGCCTACATGGGTCGAAATTTACACCCATGGGCTATATGATGTGTGCCTCTAAAATTGTTCCGCCAAAAAAATATTTTAATTTTCTACTCTTTTAGCATCCTTAGGTTTACTCAAAGCCTCCATAATTACCATATTCTACATATATATATGAATAGAACTCTACCTTTACACACCTATGAGTTGACCTCTTTAAACTCTTAGCATTGGTTGTATATCATGCCCACTATCTGCTTATAAATAATAGAGCAAATAATTATGTCATGTGCAACTTATCAAGGTAAGTATATACTAAAAGGCTTTGCTATTTGGGTTTAGTAGGATTTTTCATAAATTATGGAGATTATATTATTATGTATTCTAATGTTTTTTGAGTGCTTGTCAAATAATGTGCATATTTATGCATAGTGGTATAATTTGTCCCAAGAAAGTCTATTAAAAAAAGTGTCTTATATTCATGAGATTTATAAAATAAATTTTCATTCAAAAAAGATCGATATTTCTTTAAGTTGTGTAGACTCCTATGCCATTCTTTAAGTCAAGTTCATTTTTTATGTCACAAACAACAACAGTTTATAAATCTATGAAGGTCACATGTATTCTCAATCTTGAAAAAAATAGCAAAATTCATGTAATTTTTTGAGATTTCACATATTTTGGGAGGGAATCTTTTTAGGTAACCCTCGTTAGTTACCTATTTTGCTCCCAACAATGTTGTTGTGACATTTTTGCCTCAATTCATGGAGTCTAATCTAATCCTACCTAACTAAGAGAGAACCCATGGCTTGATTTGGTTTTTTTGATCTACCAAATGACCCTTTTACATCATGGTTAATGTGAAATATAACCTTGAACCTCTATGCCCTCGACACTTTGAGATCCTTGAAGAGATTAACAGACACTAGAGGCTTCTTTGCACGCTAAATGGACTGCCCTCTGGTTGAAGGACCTACATCCTCCTCAAGAGATGTATGAGATCTTCTTTTACTTGTTCATGTACATAATGAAACAACAAGGTTTATTCCCTCACAGATGTGTTCTTCTTCTTTATTAAATGCATCTCTTAATGAAGCAAAAAACTTGGGAATGCCTTGATATAATGTGCTACATGAAACTTTTGTTAAATGTATATTGTATTGATCCCTTGAATGAACCCTATGCTCAAAGAATACTGTGTTTTTTTTAGATACCATTTTGTATTAGTCTTTAATGTTGTGTATATATACTTCTCATTTCCTTCTCCACTACATGATTTTCAATATCTGATCTCTTAGAGTAGTCAAAGCTTTGTAATTTTGTATATTCCTTTTCTTATTGCTCCAAATGTCTTTTCTATTTGAACTTCATGAGCATCATGTTTTATAGGTAGCTGAATTTGACCATGGTTTGAATAAGCAAGCGGTGAGTTGTGTCAATGTAGTATAGCCCCCATTCTTCAAATGCAGCCTACACACCATGTTTAGAACTATATAAAGAGACCTTTGTCACTAACCAAATCATCCATCGCTTGAGAGTAAACACACTTTTAACCTAGAATATGTCCTTCATCTAGAGTTTGTCTAGATTACCATCTAAGCTCTATTTGAGAGCACATGGGTGGATAGCACCATAAAATTCTACCTTGCTACTTGTTATTATATTTTAAAAATTATGCTACAATAAACTATGAGCATAGCCTCGTCGAGAGCCGCGCAAATTTAAAACTCACACACACACACACACAAATATGAGCACGGCTATACACGCGGATACTACAATTGTGTATATAACTATGTTATGGTTTAGCCCCTCTAAGAAAACTCACACACACACACGCACACACTTTCCTCCAAAGGGTGAGCATGTACTACACACACATGGAGAATATGAACAAAGAGAGGGATAGAGAAAGAGATAAAGAGAGATAAGGAGGGAGGGACACAGAGAGAGAGAGAGAGAGGGGGGGGGAGGGAGGGATAATGAAAAGAGTATGCAAAAGAAATTTACTTGAGAAAGAAATAAGAAGTCTACTTGATAAAGAAATAGAGAGCGGAGTATGCAAAAGAGATCTACTTGAGAGAGAGAGAGAGAGAGAGAGAGAGAGAGAGAGAGAGATTAACCTTTGTTATTCCTATGGTGTAGTCCCTCTAAAAAACACTCACACACACACTCTCTCTCCTCTAACGGGTGACTGTACACTACGTACACGCATAGAGAATTTGAACAAAGAGGGAGAGAGAAGGAGAGAGAGAGAGAAGGATGGAGGGAGGGAGAGAGAGAGAGAGCAGGGGGAGAGGGAGAGGGAGAGAATGAGAAGAGTAGTATTTTCTTTTTGTGCATGGAAAATTGGGTTCCTAGCCAACTGTATACTGCTACAACTATCACAATATATGACAACCTTTCTCTCCACATGCAACCCTAAATCATAACGTAGCTTGCGTAACCAAGCTACCTCACATGCTGCCACACCAAAGCTCCTATGTACTATGCCTCTATACTCTACAAGGTAACTGCGGGCTGCTTCTTTCTGCTCCATGACATAGTAGCACTCCCCAATTCACTGGTAGATCTCCTGTCTAAGATGCTACCTTCCCAATCTGCATCTATGTACCCATATAGCTCCAATGGTACACCTGCTACATAAAACAATGCATAATCAATAGTGGCCCTCAAGTATCGAAGTGTGCATCGCACACCAGGGATTTCACTGACGTAAACGAGAACATGTGAACATGTTAATAACACAAAAAATCTTGTGATCACATGTTATATTCACAAAGCTTTCACAAGGGCCTAAAAAATTTATCTTTGTCAGGCATAAAAATCTTCTTAGGTGGCCACTGACCTGCTATTATGTAAAGATGATGGTAACATGAGAACATGTGAATAGCTTATTCCCATGTGTAGCCAAGCTTTTAAGGGGTTCCCAAATGGCAAGTGACCTGTTATTTTGTGAACGGTAACATGAGAACATGTGAATAACTTGTTCACATCATGTGTTATTATCACAAAAAATCTTGTGATCACGTGAATATTAAATCCCTGTCGCACACAATTAAGATGTGGTTTGTAAGAAACCTGCATAAACTGGCTCTCTAAGGCAGCAATGTAGCTCAAATCTGGATTGCAGATTTTGACATAGATCAAACTCCCCACAATCTTCCTATACATAGTGGGATCCTCCAACACATAACCTACATCCGCACTAAGCTTGCCATTTTTATCTAACGGCACCGAGATTGACTTATAATCTGCCATCCCATACTTGGACATGTCCAACACATACTGCCTGTGTGACAGCCAAATACCCTCAGGTGTGCGAATGACCTCAATTCTCAAATACCCTCAGGTGTGTGAATGACCTCAATTTCCAAAAAGTAGTGCAGATCTCCCAAATCCTTAATCTCAAACTTTCTTTTGAGAAGACTTTTCACATGCTCAATCTCATTCAAGTTGTCATCCCCAACAATAAGATCATCTACATAAATGGTGATGATCATAATACCCTTATCACTCTTGCACACAAACAAGGAGTGATCTACATCTACCATACAAAAACCAATAGTGACAAGATACGCAACAATCTTGACATGCCATGCTCATGGAGCTTGCTTCAATCCATACAAGGCCTTATGAAGCTTACATACATAATCTGCGTGACCTGTATACACAAAACCTGGTGATGGCTAATCCATATACACCTATTCTTGCAAGTCACCATGCAAGAATGCATTTCTTACATCCATCTCATGTAAAAACAAGCCTTTTGTTGCAGCCATCGTAATCACAACTCTCACAGTTGCCATCTTTGCAACTGGGAAAAATGTCTCCTCATAATAAATCCCATGTGTCTACGCATATCCTTTGGCTACTAATCTAGAATTTGTACCTGCTTATGCTACCATCATTGTTATGTTTCACTTTATGCTGCCATCATTTTTATGTTTCTTGCCTTCAGGCAATGGCTTCAAATCCCAAGTCTCATTTCCATACAATGTATCTGTAAGATTCCTCCCTCCGGCTTTTGAGGTGTGCAGGTGTAAGAACCTCCCTTTCTGATCTTATAATTATTCCCCTCCCTAAAATAAAAGAAAGATCCTGTTTTATCCTATTTTGGCCTAGAGAGAGAAAATGTCTAGAGGGAGGTAATTCAAAATTGAGATATTTTTTGATATAAAAATCCTCCTAGTGTCTAAAATGGTTTCCCCTGAAACAAAAATTCAAAAAGAACTTTCCAATGTGCAATTGGAATTAATTAAAAATAGGTATAAAGGACCTTAGCCTAAGGGTCCAGATTTTCATAAATTTTTAAATTATGCTCCAATTAAGGTTCGTATGGACCAATAAGATTAGTCCAAATCTAGGGAGGATATAAATTCAAGGAGAAAAGAAAATTCTCCAAAAATGAGTAAATGCTCACATAAGATGAATAGTTGACTAAGGACAAGGTTTATTAGTTAAAAAAGAAGAGATATTTAGAGGAAATGATGCATTTTTGTTGACACCTTAGTGTGGGGATCTCCCCTCATGAAGGAGGCGTCTATTTCACATGTGTGGAGGAGTTTTAAACTCATAAATAATGAGATATTTTCATCTCTCCTTACTCTTGTTTCAACTATATCCAAAAAGTAATCTAAACTGACCCAAAAATGATCAAACATTGACCAAACTGATCTGAAATTTTTTTGAATCAGATTACTTGGTTAGAGACTCAATTTTTCCTATAAATAGAAGCCTTTCCCTTTGTAAAAGGTTAATAGTGTTTATGCACTATTACTCTACTCCTACCCAGAGCCAATTACATGAATTCACTTGATAATTCAATTGTTTTTTACTTAATCCTCTCCAAAGAAATTGGTAGCCACTCTTGACCCAAACAAGAGTAGAACCCTCAATCTCTCAAGCCAAAGGAAAGCTTACAAAACTCCCTGTAAGCTAAAGTTTCTACTTTTTAATTTCTAATCTATGGTTTTCTGATTTCCTTGTTTTTTTTTATTGATTAAAGTGAATCTTGATGTTATGCCTGGATGAAAAGGCTACCCCCTTCTCTTCCTAAAGAATTCAGCCTTTCTTTATCCTAAAATGAGTAACAAATAAATTGATTAAACTTTTCTTATTGTTTACTCGCTAGAAAGTGAAAATTGAGTAGATTAGAGTACTTTACTTCAAATTGGGGTTAATCTTAAATTGAAAATAGAATGTTAAAATTTGAGAAATGGTCAACCATACAAAGGAGGTTATGGTGAATAGATGTGATGTGAATCAAATAGATGTGAATGGATGGATGGATGTGATGTGAATAGAGGCGATGAGAGTTGAGGTGAATAGATGTGATGAGATGTGATGTGAATCAGATAGATAGGAATGGATGGATGGATGTGATGTGAATAGAGGTGATGAGATGTGAGGTGAATAGATGTGATGTGAATTAGATAGATGTGGATGGATGGATGTGATGTGAATAGAGGTGATGAGATGTGAGGTGAATAGATATGATTAGATGTGATGTGAATTAGATAGATGTGAATGGATGGATGTGATCTGAATAGAGGTGATGAGATGTGAGGTGAATAGATGTGATGAGATGCGATGTGAATCAGATAGATGTGAATGGATGGATGGATGTGATGTGAATAGAGGTGATGAGATGTGAGGTGAATAGATGTGATGAGATGGATGGATGTGATGTGAATAGAGGTGATGAGATGTGAGGTGAATAGATGTGATGAGATGTGAGGTAAATAGAGGTGATGTGAATCAGATAGATGTGAATGGATGGATAGATGTGATGTGAATAGAGGTGATGAGATGTGAGGTGAATAGATGTGAAAAGATGTGATGTGAATGGATGGATGGATGTGATGTGAATAGAGGTGATGAGATGTGAGGTGAATAGATGTAAGGAGATGTGATGAGAATCAGATAAGTGTGAATGAATGAATGGGTGGTTGTGATGTGAATAGAGGTGTGATGAGATGTGAGGTGAATAGATGTAATGAGATGTGATGAGAATAAGATAAGTGTGAATGAATGGATGGGTGGTTGTGATGTGAATAGAGGTGATGAGATGTGAGGTGAGTAGATGTGATAAGATGTGATGTGAATCAGATAGATGTGAATGAATGGATGATATGTGATGTCATGTGAATCAGGATGTAAATGATATGGAATATGAGTGGATTGTTGAGATATCGAGCTCGTCTAGTGAGGCGGTCACTGATGACTCGCCTGGGAGATAGGACCCACACTTACACCAATGGCATGGTTGGTGAGATCTTGGGTGATATTCGGCCAGTGGGATGACAGGCTGTGTGACAGCCATTCTAGAGACTGGCATAGTTATAGCGCCAGCTCATTTAGTTGGGTTCACACTATAGAGAACCTGTGTATGTATTGGTTGAGTACCTTTCATATTATGAGTACTCTTATCTTGTATATTGTGTGTTGAGTGTTGAGTAAAAAGAAGGAGATTTTCAGCCTCTCACCTTGTGTGTTCTCTATTAGGGTTTTGTGAGTGTGTGTGTGCTTGCAAGAGATCAAGCTCTCTTCCCCCCTGCATCTTTTCATGGTATCAGAGCCTGGTTCGTGCTAAGGACTGAGCTGCAAGCAAGAGAACCATAGGAAGCGGTACGAGGGTAAGAGCTTCAACTACTCTTCCCTATTTGTGTTGGTGACTACACCCTTGTCGGGAGCTCTACGGGAGGCACCGGCAAACGGTCTCTGATTGAGGAGCTTTCTTCGCCGGAGTGGGGCCGGAGTAAAGCTATAGGGCAACTATATTGTCCTATCGAACAGAGTTTTCAGGGCCGAAAACGCATTTCGGGCGCGTCTGGACCTACGTTCTTCAGAAAGCACGCGATTTCGAGCACTGCGCAGGTAAGTCATCAATTCTCTGCAAAACTTTGTTTTAAGAACTGCAGGAAGACAGATTGACTATGCAGACACTGTGGGTGCTGCAAAGAGGTCTACAGTTGCCATTGGGTGTATGTATGTATATTGAAGTCACTGGTTGTGACATTTGAGAGTACTACAGTACTGCTGCAGAAAATACAGCAGTTTCTGCAGGACAAACCAGAGTGCTGTTTCTGGTTAAATTGTGTGTTTACCAAGATGTCAAATGATGGGATAACCCAGATTGTGGCTGAGAAGCTTGATAAGAATAACTTCCATGCTTGAAGGTTCAGGTTGACGAATTTCCTGATGGGAAAGGGCTATTGGGACTACATAGAAGGTGAGCATGAAGAGGCACTGGAGATACCGGATATAAATCCGACTGCTGCAGATGTGAAAGAGTTTAAAGACTGGAACCAAGGAGCCAGGAAAGTTATGTATTGGCTCTCCATTAGTATACAGGACACCATGATTGGGCATGTTTAGGATGCCAAGTCCCCCAAGGAGGCGTGGGACACCTTGGTAAAGCTTTATGAAACAAATACCAAGGCACGTAAAATACAGTTGAAGAATGAACTTCATACTGTGGAGAAAAAGAGCATGTCTGTGAATGACTATGCATTGAAGATAAAGGGTATTGTGGAATCCCTTGCATCTATAGAGATGCAGTCTTCACCGTCCACATATCTCGAACGTGATATTGAAATAAAATCTCGACCATTGAAATACCTCATTTGAGGTATAGAGATGCAATCTCCACCGTCCACATATCTCGTTCAAGGTATAGGGATGCATTCTCTACCGTCCATTCACGCACATTGGAAGATGCAATCCCAGCCGTTTAAATATCTCGATCAAGGTACTAAATGAATCTTGACCATCAAACATACCTCGATCGTGGTAATGACTTAAAATCTAAGCCGTCCATGTACCTCGAACGAGATACTAATTTTAAATCTCAACCGTCGGTCCTTCACCAACCCTAAAATTAAGTGTGTATCTTGGCCGTTTGTCTCACTAACCCTAAAATCCAAAGCGTACATCTTGCAAACCCTAAAGTGCATGATGCCACTAAACCTCGTTCGAGGTTATAAAATCGAAAAACTTTTTTTTTTGCCTCATTTTGTCAGAAGTCATTTTCACTCTCCTTACTCTCTTGATTTGGATTAGCATTAGATTAGCATTAGTGGGCCCATTAGCATTGTTTTATAGCTTCATTAGTGCTACTTAGCACTAAGCATTGGACCTTTCACATTGGACCTTTGTGTTAGGCATAGGTTTTAGCATGGAGTCACGCAAGGAGGAGGGCCGCTCGTCTATTGTGGATCTCATCTCGCGGAGATAGACTGCGAGTTAGCGGCTATCCATAGGAGTGCTAGAGACACACCATCTACATTACATATCGTGGTAGACTTGGAGGCGATGCTTCGTCCCTTCGTAGCCTTCACGATATTGTTTATGCAGATGAGTGGATAGCCCACCATCGCACTGCTCCTGTGTCACATGGCCTAACATATCGTCAGGTCTGTGTTCTTGGTCCAATTAGGGATGGATCCTACTTAGATCTTTTCCTCGATAGTCGTGGGATGAGGGCGGGCAAGCCCCTTACTATTTTGCGGTGTTTGCATCCTCGTATGGCGGCACATATCTATAGTCGATATGTTGCTGCATATGGGAGGATGCAGAACAACTGCCAGATTCCCATATACTTTGCAAAACAATTATATGCGAAGTTTGTCTTAGGGGAGGAGGTGGATTACACTAGCCATCGGCCAGGTGGTGGTGTTGGCCGAGGCCATCTCCAAGACCAGGGTAGGTGGCCTCCACCACCCCTTTGTGTAGCTCCTACAGATCCTTCATTTGTACCTATGTTGATAGTCGAGGCTCTTGGCACCTAGGTTGGCATCGACGTACGGAGTACCACGGAGAGCATCCAACACGTGGTGCGCTTGTTCTTACGAGCGATCGATACAACTGACGACAGATGTCGAGGTATTTACATATTTATTACTTCTTAAGTTTTTCTAGTCATTTATTTACATGTTTATATGTACTTTTCTATATTTTTACATGAGCGGCATGGTTGATTGTGTCACGTAGGGTCTCACACCTACCACTGAGAGACTCACTCAGGAGTTGGTAGAGGCGAGAGAAGAGATTAACCGCCTTAGAGCTGCATTACAGACGGCAGAGGTAGCTAGTGCAGAGGCACGGCATGTGAGAGAGTCTGACATCCAGCAGGTGGGTTTCTCTTCCATGTAAAAGAGTTATAATTAAGGTCCTAAGTTATAAATTTCTTTAAGTAATACCTAATGAGAGAGACTAATCAATTATTTTTATGCTTTACTTTTTTGCATAGGCTCAGACTCAGGTAGAGAGTTCTAGAGCTGAGGTGCAGCATCACATGATTATGGAGCGGATTGCATAGCATAGGGCAGAGCAGTTGATGTTGCATGCTCGAGAGTTCCGCTGATCCTCAGACGTGACAGTGCCCTACTTGCCTATATATCCACGCCCTATTACTACAGAGGTTTTTCGATGACCTCTCCCACAGGATGCACCACCATTCCTCCGTGATGCCTGCTGCGCTCTCTGTATCGAGGACATTGACAGTACTGGTGGATATGCTTTGGGATGTGGACATTTTTTCCATTTGTCTTTTATCACCCCAAGAGCTAGTACGCTTCTCAGCATGTCCCTCTTTTGCTGTGCACGCGTCGACCTAGAAACATACAGAGTTTTGGGCATTGATGATGCTTCGCTCCAGTAGATGCTAGGATTGGTCGGCCTCTTGATTTTACCTCAGCTACTACTGACTTGGGACTCGACGCTGCCGATGACAGAGATCAGGAGACTGAGGTGTCTCCAGAGATTGAGTGGAGTGCACCTGAGTTTGATGCATACCAGAGAGTCCTTCACGAGAGCCAGATCACAGCATATGAGTGTGTGGGTAGTGCTGGTCCTAGTGACACCTCGGGTGATGGTGCTACAGTAGTGCTACTTGAGCAGTGTGTCCTTACAACAGAGGAGCTTACAGGAGCAGAGTGGCAGACACATACCATTGTTGATTATAGATTTTGGGTTTACAGATAGAGACATCTTGCAGTAGCACGACGTAGAGAGAGGGAGAGGGCTATAGCAGCTTATGGGACTCATGAGCTTGCGAGTACATCGACACTAGCTCATGATCCCGCCTTTGAGGCAGACCTCCCCGTAGATATTCGACAACCCCCACAGTCGGCACAGCCTCCTCGACGTGCACAGCCTCCTTGATGTGCACATCAACCTGACGTGCACGTCGACCACCACCAGTAATTAGAGAAAGATGATGATTTTGATTGGGTTGCCGTTGAGAGTGACTAAACTCAGACTAGCTGGGTTAGCTCACTAACATTGTACTTAGATTTATGGGTAGTGACTAACCTCAGACTAGCTGGGGTAGCTCATTTTTATTTTGATGTACTTATTTGATGTTTATATCATTATGAGTTTTTTCATTATTAAGTATCATTACATTTTAGTTGATGTTCTTGATTTTTTTAAATTTTTTAACACTTTGGCTATCATATTGTTTGTTGAAAATCTCTATGCCATCGTACCCAAACATGCTCCAAAATGGAGGGGACCAAACTTTGCAAGCATGTGGGGGGGACCCCACCCCCACATGCTTGCAAAGTTTGGTCAAAATCGGAGCATGTTTGGGTTAGTAGTTAGCGCCCAGTGTCGATTTTTCAAGTCTCTTAGTGCTTAAGTGGCCATGGAAAATCCAGGCCTTCCCCATACCATCATACCCAAACATGCTCCAATGGGAACCAAACTTTGCAAGCATATGGGGGGAGCCCACCCCCACATGCATGCAAAGTTTGGTCATAATCGGAGCATGTTTGGATTGGTAATTAGCACCCAGTGTGGATTTTTCAAGTCTCTTGGTGCTTAAGAGGCCATGGAAAATTCGGGCCTTCCCCATACCATCATACCTGAACATGCTCCGATGGGAACCAAACTTTGCAAGCATATCAGAGAGGCCCACCCCCACGTGTTTGCAAAGTTTGATCACAATCGGAGCATGTTTGGATTGGTAATGTGGTGGATTTCTCAAGTCTCTTGGTGCTTAAGAGGCCATGGAAAATCCAGGCCGTCCCCATACCATGGTACCCAAACATGCTCTGATGGGGACCAAACTTTGCAAGCATGTGGAGGTGGGCCCCTCCCCCATGCTTTGCAAACTTTGGTCATGATCGAAGCATGAGTGGGTTAGTAATTAGCACCCAGTGCGGATTTTTCAAGTCTCTTGGTGCTTTAGAGGCCATGGAAAATCCTGGCCTTCCCCATACCATCGTACCCAAACATGCTCCAATGGGGACCAAACTTTTCAAGCATGTGGGGGGGCCCACCTTGGGCCCCTCCACATGCATGGAGCATGTTCAGGTTAGTAATTAGCACCCAGTGCTTGCAAAGTTTGGTGATTTTCAACAAACAATATGGTGATGGTGATTTTCAACAAACGATATGATAGTGTTAAAAAATCAGAAAACCATGAACATCAACTAAAATGCAATGATCCTCAATAATGAGAAAACATCAACTAAGTACATCAAAATGTGAGCTAACACAGCCACTCTGGGTTTAGCCACTAACTCAAAAGATCAAGGTATTTTGAAAATGAGCTACCCCAGCTACTCTGAGATTAGTCACTCCCAAAAAATTAAAGTACAATGTAAGTGAGGTAACCCAGCTAGTCTGAGTTTAGTCACTATTGTTACCATATTATAGTAGTGATGTGTGTGAACACACTTAGGACCGCCGGGGCACTTTTTCCCTCACTAGGAGGTTTTTTCCCCCGTGCATTGTATATACGCCCATTATCTTCTAGGGCTTGTTATCTTTCATTTTTGGCACTCATAATACACTACTGTGTTGTGCTCAAGCTTCCTCATCTTCTTGAAGTTGTGTGTGCATTCCTGCAACCCTAATTCCAACAATTGGTATCAGAGCAGGCTTCCTCCTCCCGGGCAGCATCACCGGCACCTGCTGCTTCATCTCCTCCGATTGCGACGAGGTTTCACGAGCGTCTGCAGGTTAGTATATGCCGTGGGATAGCCCGTAGGGCTAGTTCGTTTCAGAATTTTGATCTGAAGTCATTTCGCCCTCCGTTTTTGCATTCCAAGTACTGCGCAGGCAAAATCGTCCTACTGTGCAGATTTTCTGTCAAGATTAAAATCTGCAGGACAGGTGCCCATTCGTCTGTTTTGGGCTGTGCTACATAGCACAGGTCGATTTTATACAGGTTTACCTCTTACAGACAGCATTTACATCTAGTAGTACAGTCATTGGCCATGGCTGACAACAATGATGTATTCCGCATGTTGGCTGCTGAGGATAAGTTGGATGGCACCAACTATCCATTGTGGGCATATATGATGCGACATGTATTGGTAGCAAAGGGGTTATGGAACATTGTGCAGGGTATTGATGCACGTCCTATTGTGGCTGGGAATGCTGCAAACACATCAGAAACAGGTACTGTTGATGATGGTGCAGGCACAAGTGCTGTAGCAGCTGTTCGAGAACCACCACTTTCAGCAGAGCAGATTCGTTGGGATGGTAGAGATGCGCAGGCTCATGCCTTGATTGCGCTGTCTGTCAAACGTACCATTATCCCACATATTCGCTCCTGCAGGACTTCTAAGGATGCTTGGGATGTACTTGCCACATTGTATCAGGCAAGAAATGAGGCTCGTGTTGCTTACCTCCGAAAACAGTTGGAGAGTGAGCATATGAACGAAGGTGATTCTATGGATAGCTTTTTGACAAAGATCAAGGATTTCAAAGAGCAGCTCATTTCTGCAGATGAAATCCTGTCAGACAGTTCACTTGTGCAGACTGTTTTGAATGGTCTACCAGATTCTTATCAGGGTTTTGCTTCCACTCTTCGCTTGATGATGAAAGGCAATCCCAATGCCTTATCATTTGAGGAGTTAGTTTCTGTTTTGCTGCAAGAAGACCAGTCAAGGCAAAACAGGAATATTATGCGTGTCGCAGATCAAGCTTTCGTTGCTAGTCAGAGAAGCGGGAAAGGTAAAGCTGGCTTTTCTTCTAGTAAGCAGAAATCTGCAAATGCTGCGCAACCAAAGAAGGAAGACAAAGATGAGAAGAAGGGTGACAAACAGAAGACATTTTGCAAGTACTGTAAGGGAAATGATCATGTCATCAAAGCGTGTCCTAAGCTGGCTGCGAAAGAGGCTAAGAAGAAAGAGGCTGGTATGGCTGTTGCAGATGCCTCTCCTTCTAACAATGAATCTGCTAATGTTGTGCTAGATACAGAATGGGCATTCAATGCGCAGTGCAGTTATGACCCATCTTTGCATGACACATGTATGTCTGCAGTAGATTCAGATGTATGGTACTTTAACAGTGGTGCCACTAAGCATATCACCTCGCAGCGCAGTTTATTCACTTTCCTTGAGTCTGCTCCCACAGGGAATACTGTCACTTGTGCCAATAACTCCTCTTATCCCGTTGAAGGAGTTGGACAGATTGTGCTGAATGTTGCAAATGGCAACACCTTTACACTTTTTGATGCATTGTATGTGCCAGGGATCAAAAAGAATCTGCTGTCAGTCTCCGCATTTGCCAAAACAGGTTTGGTTGTAAAATTTGTGGATGACAGATGTACTGTTCATGATCTCTCTTGTGGTGACATCATTGTAGCATCTGGTTCACTATGTCGAGGGCTGTATAAGCTCAATATGGATGGCAAATGTGTAGAGGATTCAGCATGTGCTATTATGGATACGCAGGCTATTTCAAATGCAAAACTGTGGCATGCACGTTTTGGTCATCTGAATTTTGCAAGTTTGCTGCGCCTGCAGAAATCTGAAATGGTGTCTTCTTTGCCTAAGCTTGAGGCACCTGTCAAGCATGTTTGTGAGGGCTGCATATTGGGTAAAATGCAGCGTGCTTCCTTTCCCAAAGATGGATCAGTGAGAGCTGAACGCAGATTGCAGCTTGTTCACAGTGATGTTTGTGGTCCCATGCAAACTCCATCATTTGGAAACTACCTTTACTTCGTGACTTTCATTGATGATTTTACCAGGCATGCATGGGTATATCCTTTGAAGGAAAAGTCCGAAGTGTTTTTGTGCTTCAAACAGTTTTTGGTTATGGCTGAAAATGTGTCAGAAAGTAAGATGGGCACCCTCCGTTCAGATCGAGGGGGGGAGTATATGTCTTCAGAATTTAATGCATTTCTGGCTGAGCGTGGGATAAAACACCAATGTACAGTGCCGTATACACCACAGCAAAATGGTGTGGCTGAGAGAAAAAACAGGTCTCTCATGGAAATGGCAAGATGTATGGTTAAGAGTCAAAGTCTACCACATGGTTTTTGGCTTGAGGCTGTCATGTGTGCCACTTATGTACTAAACAGGTGTCCCACCAAAGCATTACAGGTTGTCACTCCATATGAGGCTTGGCATAGCCGCAAGCCATCTGTTGGCCATTTACGTGTTTTTGGTTGCCTGGCATATGCATTAGTGCCTGTGCAACATCGCAGAAAATTGGATGACAAAGCTGTCAAATGTATTTTTGTTGGATATAGTGCTGAGAGCAAAGGCTATCGTTTGTATCATCCACAGACAAAGCGCATTTTGGTTAGCCGTGATGTTGTATTTGTGGAAGATGCAGTTCAGCCCTTGGTTTCATGTACTAAGGAGACAGATATCAGCTCACGTGATGTCTATGATACATTGTTGCCTCTTTTCAGTGGTGCACAGTCAAGTGCAATACCTCATGAGGCAGTTTTTCAGCCTATGCAGGTTTTAAATGATGGCACAGATCAGCCTATATCTGATGCAGATGTGCATGATGCACTTGAGGATGAGAGACAAGAGATTGAGGGCTCTAAGAACATGCCTAGATGGCTGGTGCAGACTTTGCGTGACAGCAAGTTGGATGCCCCTTTGTCTAGTCGCACTCGTTCTGGCTCTCATGGTGCCTCTTATGCGTCAGATTGTTATGCATTGGCTGTTTCTAGTATGTGCGATGAAAGTGAGCCTGTTTCATTTGATGAGGCACAAAGTTCAGAAAATTGGATGGCTGCTATGCAAGCAGAATACGATGCTATTATGAAGAATAGTACATGGTCTTTATGTGACTTGCCCCCTGGCAAGAAGGCCATTAGCACTAAGTGGGTATACAAATTGAAGCGTAAGCCTGATGGCACAGTGGATCGCCATAAGGCTAGGCTTGTTGCAAAAGGTTATGCTCAAGAGAAGGGCATTGATTTTGATGAGACTTTTGCTCCCACATGTCGTATGACCACTGTTCGTAGCATCTGTGCATTAGCAGCTCATAATGGTTGGAATGTACATCAGCTGGACATAAAGACTGCGTTCTTAAATGGAGATTTGCATGAGGAGGTGTATGTATCGCAGCCTCGTGGTTTTGTTCAAAGAGGGCAGGAAAACAAAGTGTGCAGGTTAAAAAAAGCTTTATATGGTTTAAAGCAAGCTCCACGAGCTTGGTATGAAAAAATACATGCATATTTGACTGCACATGGGTTTCAGAATAGTCCAACAGAAAGCACTTTGTATGTTAAACGTGTGGATGGTGTACATCTAATCATTGCTCTCTATGTCGATGACATGCTGCTCACAGGACCAAATGAGAGTCATATTGCTGATTTTAAGGCTGATTTGAATGCCTCTTTTGAGATGTCAGATTTGGGGCATTTGCATCATTATTTGGGGATACAATTTAAGCAGTGTGATGGAGGTATTGCTTTGTGTCAGACAAAGTATATTGAAACATTGTTGCGGAGATTTGGCCTTGAAGACTGCAAGTCTATTGCTACTCCAATGGAGACAGGTTTGAAGTTGAGTCTTCATGATGCTGGAGATCACTTTGATGTCACACTCTATCAGACAGCTGTTGGTTGCCTCATTTATGTATGCATTACGAGGCCAGACATTCAGTTTGCAGTCTCACAGGTGAGCAGATTTATGCATAGCCCAGGCATTAAGCATTGGCAGGCAGTGAAGCGTATCTTTCGCTATTTGAGTGGTACTCGGCATCTTGGGTTGTTTTATCCCAAGGGGGGATCATTGCCGCCAGATTTACATGTTTTTTCAGATTCTGACTGGGCTGGTTGTTATGACACACGCGTGTCCACGAGTGGTTTTTGCTTCATGCTTGGAAGCTCATGCATATCATGGTTGAGCAAGAAGCAGCCTACTGTGGCCACTTCTAGTTGTGAAGCTGAGTACAGGGCAGCTTTCACAGCTACGGTTGAGTGTGTGTGGCTCAGACGCCTTATGGCTGATTTGGGTGTTGGGCAGCCATCTGCCACCACCATCTTCACTGACAGTCAGAGCGCATTGGCACTTGCGCGGAACCCAGTGTTCCATGCTCGTACGAAGCACATTGAGGTGCACTACCATTATGTCAGGGAGAGACTCTCTGCAGGAGAGATCAGTTTGGCTTATGTGCCAACACAGGATAACCTTGCAGACCTTTTCACAAAGGCTCTGCCTCGTGAGAAGTTCGAAGCTTTTCGCAAAGCTTTGGGCTTACTCCCTTTTGTGGATTCGTCCACATAGCTAGACACTTCCCTATACATGAGTGCTAGCTCTTGTTCACCGCATCACTCCAGGGGGGATTTGTTACCATATTATAGTAGTGATGTGTGTGAACACACTTAGGACCGCCGGGGCACTTTTTCCCTCACTAGGAGGTTTTTTCCCCCGTGCATTGTATATACGCCCATTATCTTCTAGGGCTTGTTATCTTTCATTTTTGGCACTCATAATACACTACTCTGTTGTGCTCAAGCTTCCTCATCTTCTTGAAGTTGTGTGTGCATTCCTGCAACCCTAATTCCAACAACTATCAAGATAGAGATCTAGTCAGCAACACCCTCTCTAGCTCTCAACAACTGCTCTAGAATGCTCTCATGGTCATCCACTCGAAGCCGAAAACGAGGGTGAGAACTGTGTTTTCAGCTCTGTACTCGATCAAGAGTGAGCTTGGTAGCAACCACTAGATGAGAGAACTGAAATGCCTCTAACTCCCACTTCCACTACTAGAACTCAAGACTCCCCCGATGAAGTCGAATCTGCTGGTAGAACTGGCCTGCCACAATCATGCTATGGGCGTAAAAAGAAAACCCATGATCATCCACTGTATCCTGGTCAAGGATGCACTTTGGCCTAGTGCAACTCATCAGATAGTAGTCTACTCCCTCACTATTTTCCTCACCCTCCTGTAGCAAATCTGTCAGGTCATCATAACTAACCATGAACGCAGGACCTGTGTGCTCATCAGACAACATTGGATGTGAAGGATGCTCGGGGGAGAGGAATGTCTATATCCATGCATTTGCCCATCCTCTCGAGGCACAATGTGACCAATCGCCATCCATCCATGCTCCACACATAAGCATGCAAACTGTCGTGTGTAAATTGTGGGGGCCGCCATGCACATGCTCCTGATGGAATGTAAGCCCAAGGTGCCAGGTACTGTGTCACAATCATGGGAGGCTCTACGGTCAATCATGCCACCATCCACATGCCAAAAAAATCTCCTGACAATCCGAGCATCACGTTTGGGATATGATGATGCTGCACTCCCACACAAATGTTGGGAGCACCACTCGACTACGTGGCCCGCATCTCTGAACTAAGGAGTTGCATCAAATAGTCATCCATTAGCCCCAAAAAGGACACCCACAAGATCTTTTAAATTGGACTAAGGAGTTGCGTCAAATAGTCATCCCTTAGCCCCAAATAGGACACCCACAAAATCTTTTAATCCATTTGAAGCCGACATCATGGGGTTACCACTCAATGTGAGACTTCAATATGTCTACACGAATGCTCAAGGAGTTGAGATCTTTAGGGATCCACAACAACGGTATCTCGTTAAGATTGTAAACTTTTTCTCAGAGCTTGATAGAGCACCTCTAGTCAATGACCAGGGTAACATGTACATGGGTGGAGATGGTGTTCACTTCTACGAAGTCACCTATCATCCAGAGAATGTAGACAAATTAGGAGAGCTCTCTAAGAGTGAGTTCCTAGATTTATCAAAGCCTTTCGGAGCAAGGGAGTCTAGAGATGATTGGCTCATTGAGCCGGACATGCCTGGACCATCTAATGCCCAGTCCTCAAATACATCCATAGATGATTTACTTTTTGTAGATCTCAATTTGGAAAGGGACAGGAAAGGCAAGAGCAAAATGGATCAGGGGGCTGAGAACCAATGGGAGTTTGTACGACAAATTCTAGTGACAAAGGTCTTTCAGGATGACCCACTTCAAGAGGTCTATAAGGACTCTTTAGAAGGATATTATGCCACAACTAGATTGCCAGAGCTAGATCTTCCTCTAGCACTTGTGGTGGTAGTCGAGAAGCTTGCTGGATACAAGAACCGAATCATTGATAAATGGGCCAATGAATACAGAACCTTAGATTGGAAGGAGATTCGTGAGCTCACATGGAGAGGACAACCATTATTCATGGAAGTGCTCTCAACTAATATAGCTAAACCAGGAGAGACAACCTTTCTTGGAGAAACTGTTTCTCCTCCCCTACGAGAGTTCACTAGAGAGGGACCCTCAACATCAAAGTGGACCACTGCAAGTAGCCCAACTCTAGCACCAAGATATTATCCTACACCCAAAGTGCGACCACAAATCACACCACAACAACGTTTCTCTCATTGTGAAAATCGGAGGGTAGGGGAGCCAACTCGGCCTCCCATAAATGCACCTCCTGAAATACGGGTAACAAGATATTTGGAGAGGGTTGGTGAGGCAGGTAATAGGGGACCCACACCAATTTGGGATGCATATGGACCACCTTACCAAAGAGAGGAACCACTGAGAGTAAGAGGCCGTAGCCCTGATGATGAGTATTCAAGACAATAAGGCCATCAACTCTTCAGAAACTGGTAAAGAAGTACGAATGGAAAGTAAGCATACAATGAAAACCTTACCATCTTATTTGGGAGAATATGAGAATTGTTCTCAAACCTTGAGGATACCCTCCATGCATAGAAGGTTGACAAAGGAGATGGATATGGGTATCGTGCAAGCTATTTTGTCAGCACTAGTGGCTTGTACCTTACCTTTGCTTGACCCATTTGAGCTTGCTTTTGGGCTAGATGTAATTCTTCCCATTGAATTTCTTGTACCTACTCTACGAGTTGCTAAAAAATTGGACTGGACTGGTCATGAGCTTTCTCAATGCATTGATGAATTGGAAAAGCTTGATGAGACCCACTTATTGGCGATGACAGTAATGGGGATGTATGCCGAGAAGAGGAGACAAAAGTAATGGTATGATCGAAATGTAACACAACTGGCCGATTCAAAAAAGGGGACCTTGTGCTCGTGTACACACTTAAGAAGCATAAGCGAAAGCTCAAGAAACGTGGCCTAGGACTGTTTGTGATTAATGAGGTTACTCCTAGTGGTGCGGTGCGTTTAGAGACACTAGAAGGTGAGAAAATGCCTAACTTCATTAATGGAAGTCGTCTCAAGAAATACAATGAACCATTAACTGAAGCCATGCTTCAACAAATGCATGCTGCCCCCACACACGGAAAGAAGCACATGACCTACTTAAATGTCAAGCTCAAGAAGAAGCTAAAGCTAGAGTTGCAAAAGCCAAGGAGCATCGCAAGGCTTCTATGTTGACCTTACAGTTAGCTAACTGATGAACAATAATATGTCGATCCTTTCAATATTAACGTGTGTCTTCATCTTCATGAGACTACCTACTTTGTCTCTGCCTTAATTGACTCTGGTGCATATTATAATGTTCTCTCATTTGACACATGGGTAGCCTTGGGACAACCAACACTTGTGCACATTTCTATTGACTTACGAAGCTTCTCAGGTGAAGATAACCCTATAGAGGAAAAATGTGTCAGTATGATGTCCATTCAGGATCACCAGATGTCAGTTCCCTTTTATGTGGCTAGTAAGTCCAAGGCAGTGGTGGTAGAGGTTGTTCTTGGTCGATCATGGTTAAGTGCTACCAATTGTTCATTAGATTGGAAGAATAGACAATACAAATTACAAATTGATTCTGATTGCATCTTGGGATCTGCTACTCCACGAGTTTTATCATGTCAAAAGGGTGGTAGTTCTACCTTACACAATCCACTTTCAACATCTGCTCTTCAAGCTCCAAGACAAATGATGTGGATAATTGATGAGTCCTCAAGTGAGGGCCATGGCTGGCATGTTCCAACTACTCTAGTCACTGCTCAAAGAAGGCCAGGCAAGAAGGAATTGTTAATTTGGCTACCCAAAGATGCGTACAAACTTGTACCATCTAGCCTAGTTCCTAACATCCTAAAAGGCATATCTTTTCCAAGCCTAAGCCTCAGATTGTTACTCATTGGGTCCCAAAGCATGTTTTTAAAGCACAGGGCTATTATGAGGGTGCAACAGCACTTTGGCTTCCCAAATGCCATGGTTTGCTAGAGCCAGAAGAGTGTATCAATAAGATTCCAAAAGCCACTCTTGGTTTTTCATATCAGTGGGTGCAAAGGAAATCAACACAACCTGTTCAAGATAGGATAGGTGGTTGTGATAGCACCTACAAATCTCCTTGTGTTGACCTTCCCCAAACATGTATTGAATCACCAGTTGTCCCAACTTCTCCTTGTTACACACTTCCACCATCAACTTGTGTACCTAAGACAAATCCAACTTTACATGAGTCTCCTTTGAGCATAGATTCTAGCACTTCACTACCTAAATTCTCTTATCTTGCTCAAACTCCTTGACAATTGCTATCCTTCCCACCTCAAAGGTAAGGCATTAACACTACAATTGAAGCTCTTTGCACGACTCGTATTAGGGGAAGCTTCACACATTTGTTGGCTATGCCGCTCTTACTTTCGACGATATGGCACGGGCTTAATGAAACAAATTGTGGGAATTACACCCCATTGCCATAACCTTCTTGATGTGAGAGTACCAGACCGAGAACCAAATCAACGTAGATTACGTGAGGAGGTTTAAGCACAACAATGGAGGGATACATGCATAAATGACTTGCAACCACCTATCTCGCAAGCCCTTGTTCCCCCAGCCTCAACATGTCAATTTTGGATCACTATGAGCACCTATATTGAGCAATTCCAAATCGGCATTGTCTGCTTAACCTTCCCATAGAACCAAAACCATATTTTAGCGAGGAAGCACTCCTTCCTCTACCACCTTCTCCAGAGGTCGGCTTTTGTACAGGGTTGTCCTTGCATCCTGAAGTGATTGATACCATCTTTCCAGCAGAAGTGGACGTGGATCCACCGCCACTGCAAGGATAAGCTCATCAACTCCACAATAAGATCAACAAGCCAGGGCACTTTTCTCCCACTGGGGTTTTTCCCTCGGTTATATTGGGTGATTGGCACCAATAACAAATTTTATTCTTTTTTTTTCTTGCTTGTTAATAAGACATTTTGCAGAGATCTCAGCTAAACAAGAGCATACAAACACGCTCCAACAGTCCACCTACCATGCACACAAATTAGGAAGGGGGGAGACGTAATGCCTACAAAGAACAAAAGAAGCAATCTGCACATCAGCAATGCATCAAGACAAACATGCCACATCAACGAGCACTACAACAGGTGTATTCAAATCATAATCTTTTGTTCTTTATGTGCTTTTCACTTTTGCATATATTGTTTGCATGTTCACACACAGTTGGCTAGTTTAAGTTTTAAATTAGTTGTTACTATGTGGCAAGTGATTTCTAGATTCTTAGAGGACTTAGTAGAAGGTATTTCTATTTGAAGACGGTGTGAGACATATACTAACGGAGTATGCCAAGTTCCTATGCTCTAGAAGTATATTAGTTATCCCTAGTGGTAGCTACCTCTTAGCTATAGACTAGGTGCTAAGATACACAAAAATTTAAAAAACACATGCCCTAGAAATATATAGAAGTGACTTGAGACATGACGTGTCTACGGCCATGTGAGATGCTTGGTAGGACCTTGGGTTGTTTTAGCACCTTGGGGCCGATGCCTTGGTTTCCATGGGGTGAACACTGACGTCTAAAAGATTAAGAAGAAGACCTACAAGGACTTTATCGCCTTGATAGATGCTGGTAGGACTCTTGGGTACATTATGGGCCCTTGAGACGGATGCCCTCATCTTCATGGGGTACTCCTTATGTCCAAAAGAAAGAAAAGGGTCTGTCGCCCTTGAGATACTTAGTGGTCTTTAGATTCTCTTGGGGCGGAGGTCTCTTGGCCATTGCTTGGGTCTCATAGGGATGGAACCTTCCTCTTTATCAAGCTAAAAACATTAATTCTCTTTAATCTTTTGCTCTTTACACCCAAAAAAAAAGAGAAAGAAAGAAAAAGAAAGGTAAAATCACCATGTCTTATATTTAGGAGTAGGGTTGCCACTTAGGAATAACTTAAACCCTTGTAGGACATTGAGACTGCGGTCATAACCTGCGGTGTACAAACACACTTGCCTTTGCATAGCACTATCTACCACTTAGTCTCACTTTGACTAGTCTTTACTCGCTTCTTTTAGCACTCTTTAAAACTCTAATCGACCTTTCACTTGCATGCTCACGTGTGAGATTGTCATTGCTGTTTTTTTTTCAATAAAAGGCTTTACTTGTCTTCCATTGTTTTTTGCAGCTTTTGTTTCTACCGCGCCCGAAGACGTGCGTGATTTAGGAAGGGGGGGAATGTTCCACAGGAACACGGATTATGGAAGGAGGCTGGAAGCAATTAATTCACGAGAGAGCGGGATTGTAGCCATGGGAACATAAAGACACACATAATTTTTCCATATTTTTGTGCCGAAGTGCAATGTAAATCGTTTTAGGCCAATGTGGGTTCTAAATGAGAGTTCTAAGTGTATTAAGCAAGGCTCACTTATGGGGTTGTCCGCCCATGTGTGAAAGAGGCCTAGGGTTAGGGTTAGTGACATCTCTATAAAAGAGATGTTAGCTAAAGAAAGAGGATGTTTTTGGCCATTCTCATAAGCTATTGAGCTCCCAAGCTATGACAACTCTCTAACTCTCTCTATGGTACTCTAATGAGCATCAAGCTCCAATGAGTATAGCTCCACTTCTTTCTCTTAATCTGTTTTAGCATCATTGAAGTAGATTAATCTATGATTAGTTGAATGCTTCTTTCTTTCTCTTGTGTATGTATGCTTGTAGTGTGTGTATGTGTAGTCTCCATTGATGCAAGCTCTTGCCCACTTCATTGCCAATGAGTTATTCATGGATAGACTTTCTCTATGAGCTTGTGGGTTTGTAAATGTTACATTCTATGCTTGCTTAAGCTTGTGGGTTAGTAGATGCACGCTTATGGGTTTGCTGGCATTAGGGAAAGCTAAGATTTAATCAATGTTTGAATGGGATTAAGAGATTGCCATGCATTGCTTGTTCTCTTGATTAGTGTAGTGGATTTAAGGGATTGAGAGATTGACTGAGGTGTTGAATGGTTGAATCGTCAAGTGGTGGTTCGTGTATGTGAGCTCTCCCTCACAAGGGATAAGCCTTCATGCACTAATCGGGTCGAGTCCTCAGATTGACATTGTGTTTCTTAACACATTTGTTGATTGGTAGTACTCTATGAGCACTATATTGCACGGTAGAGAGAACCACACATATATGCATAAGGATCTATCACATCCTTTGTAATCTTCTTGTCTTCTTCCTGCAAAGAATTTATGATACTTTCCAAGGAAGGGACTGGCTCCTTCTCTTTAAGTACCGTCACAATTTGCTTAAAGCTTGAAGCTAAGCTTTTAAGCAAGATAGCAATAGCATCCTCTTCAGGAACAGGAGACTTAACATAAACCAATTGTGTCATTAAGCTCTTCAACCTGTTTAATCAAAGCTATTAAATTTTCATTACTCTCCATGGTTAGATCAAAGAGTTGCATCTTCAAACTGATCTTGTAATGCTTTCCCTTTACACCAAAAGTACGCTCTAATAATTCCCTAGCTTCCATAGTAGCTGACTCAACATTATCAATATAATGAATAAAATCATCTTCTAAAGCAGTAATGATAATACCAAGTGCTTTCTCATCTTTTGCTTGAAGTGTAGCCGCTGTAGCTCTTGTAACTACAGCAGCAATACCTGCTTCATCTTCAGGAAGTGGCTTGACCGTACTCCATAGATTTTTCTTCATGAGGTAGCCCTTCACCTTGATTTGCTAGGTATGAAACCCATTTTCATTGAATTTGTCGGGGAATTTGGAGCTCATGATGATGCAATATGATGCTTGATGTTGATAACTTGCTCATATAGATGATTTAAGCCCAAATAATAATAATATCATCAATATAGATCAAAATAATAAGCACCATGTTGTGGGAGCAAGAGAAGCAGAAAACAGGCGACTAAAAAAACGCTTCGTACAGCAGCTCTTGTGGACCAATTACTACAAGATTTGATATGCTGAATCCTTACATTATTGACTTGAAGCAAATAAGAGGAATTAGACTAATTCATAGAGACGGCACCGAATGAACGCAGGTAGCAGAAAGTTGCCCGTTTTGATGGCGACGAGGAACTCATGAAGAAGTGATCAACTCCGCCTTTGAGCTACGTTTTAGGACTTGCGTGGGAGCAAAGCAAGAGGCCTATATCAAAATATTGAGATATAATCTCCTCAGATGCAAGCATGGAGGCAATCTATAGTATGTTGCCCAAACAGGAAAAAATAAGCTATGGTGATTAAGAGATAGATTAGGGTTTTTGCTAATAAACTAAACCTAATTGGGACATGCTCTAATACCAAATGTTGGATATGATAATTCAACTATGAATATTGATCAAAACATACTCAAGGTGGATCAAATCTTGTACAAAACATCATGAACATGAGGGACAAAACTAGTATATGCAGAAAATTACTTTGAGATTAACACAAAAAGACACTAATTATGATTACGCATGAACCAAACTTACATAATCACTTGATCACGACTTGTACCTTATTTAGAGACACCTCTACCCTATTTTTAGGTGCATGAGTTGCATGAACCATATGCACGAACCATTTGTAGGCTTTACACCAACCACTGACTAGCCTAACCACCACACATTAAATTGGACTAAGGCGTTGGGATTACATTTATCCAATAGTGTGCGGGTTGTTCGACTCCTTCTAAAACTCAAACGAGCTTGGTCCCTTTCAACCTTCACCAAGTTATATCTCTCAATCCATTTCTCCATAGCATGTGAGTTTAAGATGAAAAATTTATTGATCTTCTCACGCAATGCTACATCCATTAGTCTCACAAGGCCTTTCCCTTGTGGCTCTTCCCCAACTAGTCGATCATCTTCTTCTTGTGTCCAAAATCTTGGCATATTGGGATCAGTCGTACTAAGAAATTCAGTTATATATACATATGATTCTAAAACAAGCCATCCTGCTGCCATACTACCTTCAGGAGGAGACGAGCTCTTTGACGAACAAATCCTTTAAGTGTCTTCATAAATCTCTCCAAGAAAAACATCCATCGGCTATGGACAACCCCAGCCATAGCAACTTCATCGCCCACATGAACTAGCAAGTGCAATTGAATGGTTAAAAAACTTGTTGGAAAGTATTTCGCAACCACTGTAACAGCCTCAATGGAGTTTAATCGTACTGCTTCCAATGTGTCTCTACTTATCTCTTTCCTTGAAATCCAACGTACCACTCCACCAATTTTATAAATTGTTGCTCTAATGTGAGGAAATCCTTGATGGTGGCTATAGGAAGCACGAATTTCAAGAATTTGTGCCAATCATGACTCTTCAAGTGACTAAGCTCATCATCCTTTGTAAATGCTCCCTTCAATCAATGCATGCATCCTGTAGGGGTACAAAACTCAGTAATGCACTTCATCATATCATTCATATCTTTAACACGATAATGGTCCATTAGACTGAAAATTTTCCTTTTGAACATTCCTCCACAGGAATTTTAGTTAAGCAAGTTCTCAATTTGTCATCCCTTAACTTAATCTACCGTCTCAAGTGTTAACAGTAGCAATCTGACAGCACAATCCACTAATCTTATAGTGATTTGGTGAAATCATTATCATCATTCCAGTTATGAATATCATCACTGGGACTCGTCCCATTCATCCTCATTGTGGTTTCGCTCAGCTTATTACATTTCAACTAAATTTTGGAAATCGTCATTTTTCAATCAGAATCCAATTCAATTCATCAATTCTCAAACAGAATTAAAAATCATATCAACCACATTCGAAATCATCATCTGGATAGCATTAACGCTTATAATTTCAAGTCTTAGATTTACTCGTATATACTGTCAGTAAAGAGCTGCAGTTATACTCTCAGTATATACGGGTAGTCATGATACTTGGAACTATAAGATAGATACCATCATGTCTAGGCCTCAAGCAAGTCAGGGTTCCATACAATTGCGGCATCTGAAAACCCAATTACTAAATTACAAATTTTTCAGTTTGAATATCAAATTGTATGAATTATATCACACAATTACAACCTTTTTGTGTTTCTTGATAAATTTTTGACATATTTGGCTTCTCAGTTGATCTTTATTAGCCAATTGCTCTGATGATTGTATCCTGTGACATCAAAATACTCTTCCAAGGCTTCCACCCATTTCTCCACAGCCTCACCCAAGTTCTCCCCTTCTCCTTTGAAGGGTCCTGGCTGAGACCTATGAAGAGCCTTGCGAACATTAAGGTCAAGCTCGTCATCTTCAGAGACAGGGTCTGGCTGACGACCACGGTTTCCTCGTCTCATGATTTTGCCAAAATTTATATATTATTAAATTTTTATTTTGATATTTTTCACGAGATCCTAAGACTTAAGAGTTCGGAAAACAATTTCTTATACAAAACAAGATCTTAATGGAGATCTATGGCATATGTCCGATAACAGATTTTTTTTTCTTTATCAGCAGTAGATCGTTCGCCATAAACAATCATTTATTCAACATGAATTTTTTAACCGGAAAACGTTTCTTTATTTATATAAAAGTTGCAATATATACATAGAGCAACTCGGCTCTGGGTTCAAAATCTCCTCGAAAGACATATAAGAGGACCGTACTGGGCCATAGTCATGCCCTGTTACATAAGTTCTCTAACTGCGAAGGGAGCTATTATTTTCTCCTTAGGGATAAATCGACTAAGAAGTCTATAAACTCGGCAAGCACGTCTGAAATTTTGAGGCGTTGAAAGATATAGAATGACACCACGCGTCATTTTCAGCTTTATCAAAATCATGGCCAATGAGAGGTTCTGCCTTAGCATTGCACGCCGGTTATAAGAGGCGTGGATATATAGCCCTGCAACCCACTTATGCTGTTGTCTCTCCACTGGGTTAGGAAAATATAATTCCTCGAAATGGCGTGCGAGTCTTGCTCGGCTTGTTCGTGTTGAAGCGGAAGAGATGAGATGCTCGAAAGCAAATGCAATCATATCTTGAGACTGGGTGAGGTCGGGAATACCAGATAAATGGGAAACTTCCATCTATAAAAACAATTTCTTTGATTAAAATTTTTTCATTAAAGAAGCTTACGGAATGAAAATACATTATGAAAATGCTGTTTCTGAATTCTTATTTACCAATTTCAGATAAGAATTTAATTATCTTTATTAGCTTTCAAAACCTGCTCTGATACCAACTGTGAGATCCCTGTTCCCACCGAGCAACGGATTCGGGGTACTAGCAGCGGAAGTAGCACTTCTCGCACGGGACAGGGGTCCCACACTCGGGGCCTCGCCCACGGATATCCGGACAAGAGACTAATCCGTCGGTTTGTCCAAAACCGAAACCGGAAAAACTTCCTTTACCCGGAAAGCACGGGCGATTCCACCAGGATAACTCTTTACTATAACGTAGTCAAGATCATTACTGATCAAACTGATCTCACTGCACCTTTAACGGTACTTGGTCAAATCAAGGAAGAACTTGCACTTGGATCATTGGGATCAAAGCTTTTTTCCCCATCAAGAGGCACAGCCGTTGATTCCTATCCATAGAACAATTTCTATCTGGGATTTACTTCATCTATCGTAATAATAGAAATTAAATCTCGATTTACGGATCCATCAGTCCAGCCTAACCCCATCCGATCCCATGGGTTAGCCAACCGCCCAACCACTGTAGTGATGGGATCCAATTTGGAATTTGGTTAGGTTTTGTCCCGGGTACCAAGGAAAAGAGTTCCAAGGCCCCCTAGCCGGAAGTTCATGCAAACATAAAACTAGTCATACCACTTACACACCCAATATGAAATTGCCTTTTTCTTAGCATCAACTAGCTTTAAAACAATCCTTTAATAAAACCATTATGTCACTGATGACAATCCTCAAAGTCTCTGGTTGAATCCTTATTTCCAGTCATTCTTTCATCGGTATACTTATGGCATCATTGGCAACCAAAACGCTCACCACCTGTTCTCTCAGGGGCCTTTTCCATGGTTCCTAGCTCATAGTAACCGGCAATATATTCATATAATAGAATGGAGTCTCCGTGGAAGATCAGTAAGATCAACCCACAGATCCATATAAAAGAGCCATGGACTCATCTGTTGAGGACCAGCAAGGTCAATCAACCAGATCCATGCCCGGTTTCAGAAAACAACTCTTACTCCTTATTCCAATATCTTCCACGACGCACGTGTGGGTATCTTCGGCGACCCAGAGCCCGAGCACCGTATGGTCAGCACCCTCTAGGATCCTTCGCAGGTGACCTAGCGCTTCACTCATAGGCTGCTTCCTTGGTCCCTCATCCACCGTACCGGAAGCTCACCATTTAAATCGAGCCGAGGCTGGTCAAGACCTCGATCGACCTTGCTACGCGAGACGTCCTCCATTGACTCTCCGTCAGCAGTTACAACTTTATCAGTTCAGTCTTCATGACCTTAATCCTCAAGATGGTTAAAATGCTTCTCCAGCATTCTTGACATAAAACAGTCATTTACAAACAGTCACAAATACAGTTTCTATAACGAACTCTTGTCTTTCCATATTATCCACTCTCGGACCACATTACTTATTCCACATTCCATTCAGTGTGTACTCGTTCTCATCCATTCACTCATATAGACTTCATTATCTCACATACATCTTCATATTCATTATTCTACATACATATCCATGTTCGTACGTCCACATCATACATCCAATTTCACATTCATACATACGCATCTACATGCATACATCCACATCTACATTCATACATCCATATTCACGTGCATACATCCATACCTCCATTTCCACATCCACACATCCACATTCATATTCATACATCCACATTCACATGCATACATCCATTTTCACATCCTCATTCATACATCCACATTCACATACATACATCCACATCCGTATCTACATCCATACATTCACATCCACCTCTTCATTCACAATCACATCCATACATCCACATCTACATACATACATCCACATCTGTATCTACATCCATACATTCACATCCACCTCTTCATTCACAATCACATCCATACATCCACATCTACATACATACATCCATACATCCACATCTATATACATACATCCATTTTTACATCCTCATTCATACATACACATCCACATACATACATACACATCCGTATCTACATCCATACATCCACATCAACATCAACATTCACATTCATACATATACATCTACATGTATACATCCACATCACATTCATACAACCATATTACATCCATTCTCCTCCTAACACATCCCATATACATCTTAACACATCCTAACTCATCTTAACACATTCTATCACATCTCATACACATCTTATCACATCTTTTTACATCTCATACACCTCTTATCACATCCTATCACTTTCCATACGCATCTTATCAAATCTTATCACATCTCATACACATCTTATCACATCTTTTTACATCTCATACACCTCTTATCACATCCTATCACTTTCCATACGCATCTTATCAATTCTTATCACATCTCATACACCTCTTATCACATCCTATCACTTTCCATACACATCTTATCAATTCTTATCACATCTCATACACCTCTTATCACATCCTATCACTTTCCATATGCATCTTATCAATTCTTATCACATCTCATACACCTCTTATCACATCTTATCACATTTCATATCTTTTTTTTAAAAGAGAATTCTTATATTTGATATAAGATTTCTCTACACATTTATTTATACATAAATTCCATTTAAGGAGACTAACACTTTCGAAATTAAAATCAATCTTTTATGCATCTTCTTATGCATAATTTCAATTTGGTAGGGAATTACACTTTTAGAATAAAAGAATTTCTCTTATGCATCTAAGTTAAGCATAAAATCCATTTATGAGGAAAATCACACTTTTAGTATAAAAAGAATATCTTTTATGCATACCTATATGCATGAAATCCAATATGATAAAAGTAACACTTTTGATATAAAATTTTTTCCTTTATGCATACTTCTATGCATGAAAATTAAAAATGATAAAAGTAACACTTTTGATATAAAAAATTTTCCTTTATGCATACTTCTATGCATGAAAATTAAAAATGATAAAAGTAACACTTTTGATATAAAAATTTTCTTTTATGCATACTTTTATGCATGAAAATTAAAAATGATAAAAGTAACACTTTTGATATAAAAAAATTTTCTTTTATGCATACTTCTATGCATGAAAATTAAAAATGATAAAAGTAACACTTTTGATATAAAAAATTTTCTTTTATGCATACTTCTATGCATGAAAATTAAAAATGATAAAAGTAACACTTTTGATATAAAAATTTTCTTTTATGCATACTTCTATGCATGAAAATTAAAAATGATAAAAGTAACACTTTTGATATAAATTTTTTTCCTTTATGCATACTTCTATGCATGAAAATTAAAAATGATAAAAGTAACACTTTTGATATAAAATTTTTTCCTTTATGCATACTTCAATGCATGAAAATTAAAAATGATAAAATAACACTTTTGATATAAAAATTTATCCACTATGCATACTTCTATGCATGAAATAAAAATGGTAAAAATAACACTTTTGATATAAAAATTTATCCATTATGCATACTTCTATGCATGAAATAAAAATGGTAAAAATAACACTTTTGATATAAAAACTTATCCTTTATGCATGATATTAAAATTCAATTTCTCCATGATTGTAATGAAATTCTTTCAATTAATCTAGGATGATAATTCCTAGAATATGGTAGGAAGTCCTCTTTTTATGCTTTGAATGAAATTATTTTATGCATAATTTTTATAAAAATTTTGCCATAGCTTCGCTGCTATGACTGATAAATCTCAATTTTTCTAAGGGATAATGCTTATCATTAAGAAAATAATTAAAATGATCTCTAATTGGATTATTAATCCATAATGGATTGAATCATCAATATACATAAACTAAAAGCATAGAAAAAAGCCATTAATTTGACCTCAAGCATAGCTTAATCTTGGGTTAAGAAAAAGCTTTATGAAAAGCTTGATTCGGATTGAGAACGGGTCATGAGTATGACCATTTCTTGAGTGAGAGAGAGAATTTACATAAAAATCATTAGAATTTAAACATAAATGAAAATTAACTTCAATAGCATTTATTAAATTATGTAACTCTTCACTACTATTCAAACTTCAATAGCATTTGAAAAACCATACCAATTAAACTTCTCAAGCTTGAGAGGGGTTGATCAGAAGAGAGAAACATTGAGAAATTATAGAAAGATCAATATTCACTAATTACCTTACAACTTGCTTGATTCTTTGTTCACGGTAGAGGCCCCCAACCAATCAATTGGTTAAGTATGTTGATGGAGCCACTAATGGGGATTGAAGAAAGAGGGAAGCTCCAAAAACTAGTGAATTATTAAATGAATTCACAGTTCTTGGCTTAGGTGGAGTAGAGTAACGATGCATAAACACTATCTATTTTCAACAAGGGGGAGGCTTCTTTTTATAGGAAAAATTGAGCTCCTAACCAAACAAACTGATTCTAGAATTTTCTGAATCAGTTTGGTCAATATTTGACCATTTTTAGGTCAGTTAAGCTAACTTTTTGGAACTAGACTTGAATGAGGAGAGAGGAGAGATGAAATATCTCAATTTTTATGAGTTTAAAACTCATTCAAGCATGTGAAATATGCACCTCCTTTAAAGAACTCCCCTTCCTTACATATGTGTCATAATGGAATCATTTTAATATTGCTCATAGTTTTTTTACTAATAAACCTTGTACATTTTCAACTCTTCATCGTATGTGAAATATGCACCTCCTTTAAAGAATTCTCCTTCCTTACATATGTGTCATAATGGAATCATTTTAATATTGCTCATAGTTTTTTACTAATAAACCTTGTACATTTTCAACTCTTCATCTTATGTGAAATATGCACCTCCTTTAAAGAATTCCCCTTCTTTACATATGTGTCATAATGGATCATTTTAATATTGCTCATAGTTTTTTACTAATAAACCTTGTACATTTTCAACTCTTCATCTTATGTGAAATATGCACCTCCTTTAAAGAATTCCCCTTCCTTACATATGTGTCATAATGGAATCATTTTAATATTGCTCATAGTTTTTTACTAATAAACCTTGTACATTTTCAACTCTTCATCTTATGTGAGCATTTACTCATTTTTGGATACCCAAAATATCTCATATTTTTAATATTGCTCATAGTTTTTTACTAATAAACCTTGTACATTTTCAACTCTTCACCTTATGCGAGCATTTACTCATTTTTGGGTATCTTCTTTTTACAAATTTGGATTTATCTCTTCCCTACATATGGATTGATGCTATTGGCCCATAGGAACCTTAATTGGACCATAGTCTAAAGATTTCTAAAAATCTAGACCCTTAGACTAAGGTTCTTTATACCTATTTCCAATTAATTCCAATTGCACATTGGAAAATTCTTTTTGAATTTCTGTTTCAGGGGAACTCATCTGAATTATAAGAGATATTTTTCTATCCAAAAATATTCAAAATCTGAATATTCTCTCTCTAGAATAATTTTCCTCTCTCTAGGCTAAAATAGTTAGCAACATGGTCTTTATATTTCTGAAGAGGGTTGATTACAGGGGAAGATACTAGACATCAAAAAGGGGTTGGGGGAGGAATCTTACATTCTACCCTACTTAAAAAATGCGAGATGTCCTCAACTCGCAACTTGTGATAATTTCGCAAGATTCACGAATATGAGACTTAGAGAAAAATTTTAATCAAGATTAACCACCAAGATAAGTCTTAAAGAGAGCAAGATTCAAAATACGAATAAGATTTAAACTTTATTCATTCTCGGAACTTATACAGTAAAGATAGAGGAACTCTTTACACTTCCATAAGCCCGTCCATCATATGGTCACAAAAGCAATCCTCACAAGCTGCACAAGTATAAGGTAACTCATCTATGGGAATGATTCTGTGGGTTATTGCTACGCCTATCTTAGTGGTATGAGGTGTTCTAACAAAAGGATCTCTGAGAGGCAAGCCAAAAACGGGGTAAAGGCATATCTTCTCATGAGGAAGAAAACACGCCACTAAGAAGACCCACTCAGAAAACCCAAGATGTCTTGATCTCATGACGCAGTAGTATCGAGGACCCAAACCCAAGGCTTCGATAACCATGGCCAAGCGGACATTGTTACGAAAGTGCTGCTGACCCCAGGGTGTTACCCTAGTTATGTCCTTATAGGTCCGCCATTTGGTCTGCGCTACAGAAGTTCCTAGGTAAGGAAAAAGTGAGCGCTCATACTGTTCTATAAAATCCTTCTTCACAGACTCACTTGCGTCTTGAAGGTGAGGAATCATTATGGATAAAACTAATTCTTGTTGCCAAGCCATGAAGGAGATTAAGAAAGAAAGGAGATCGATGGGAGTAAGATTACTGTGAACGATAAGTAAAAGTTACGACTTATATAAAGGAAGGAGCTAGCGTAACTTAGAAGCCAACGGTAACTTGCCACTGAAGTTTTACCCATTTTTTTCAATCTTGTTTTGTGTAGTCTCTAATTGGATTAAAGGTCACATAGAGCAATCCCTTGTGTAGGTACTCCATTTTTTTTCGGCTGCCCATATTGGACCCATCTTAAGATCAACCATCTTCTTGATCCCATGCACATCTTCAAGAATGTGGGATCTGGTATTTGGGAACATATTATTGGTAAACGAGACAATGTTAGTGTACGTGAGGACTTGCGGGTCGCAGGACGTATGCGTCAAGCTTGGCCATGAGAGGTGGGTGGGCACGTTCGTCTTTCGCCTGCACCATGGATTATATCAAAGAAAGAGGAGAAGCAGGTAAAGCAGGCCATCACCACTTTGCGTACTCCCATTGGATGCATGAGATCATTGAAGGGAGCCTTTACAACCACTAAGAAAAGAGGCGTTGAGAAACTATATGCGTTGAAGTCCCACGATTGGTACAAGATGCTTCAAGTAAGTGTTTTCCAAGTCTTGTACGTATGTTGAAATTAAATTTTGTAATGCCATAAACCATACATACATGTGCTCTTATGTGCGCAGTTCATACTACCTACTCGCATCGACCATTGTGCAAATAAGAGTTTGAAAAAATGTATTTATAAGATGGGCGAGCTTGTGAGGTATGTAAAACCCATGCTCAGATCACCCTTCATTATACCTTGCAAAATGAACGTGCATGAGGTATAACGTACTATTTATTTATTTTTCAGATATGTTAGTTCCAAAGCAATTGATCCAGCCACGTTGGATGATGCGCGTGTTATGGCAGTGGAGGTGGTTTGTTTGGTAGAGGAGACTTTTCCGCGAACCATTCTCACAAGTGAACTACATCTCATTGTGCATTTAGTGGACGAAATCGCTTTATGTGGTACTGTGCATGCACGCTGGATGTTCTTCCTAGAGCGCTTCATGAAGACCTTAAAAGACTTTGTGAGGCAAAGTGCAAGGCCTGAAGGAAGCATGGCCGAGGGTTGGTTGATACAAGAGTCTCTTGTATATATTTCAAAATTTCTTGGTCAGGTGGACAGCTCTTTGCCACGACTATGGAGCAATGAAGAGGACTTGAGGATGACCTCTATTGTGCCTCAAGGAAAAGGACAGAGTAAAGTAATTGACAGAACATTGATTGATGATCTCAATTTCACTTGTATCCTTAATAGTGATGTGATGAGCAGATGGGTTACAAGATATGAGGATGCAAAGACAAAAAGGCAAGCAGAAAGAGCTCTCTTTTGGAGGCAACATGGCTCTCGGAAGGCATACCCTAAGCATCTAGCAACACTTCCGAATGATATCCATGTTGATTGGTTACATGAGGAAATGGAGAGAGCAGAGAGCGACGAGGGGCTGCATATCACGACGGAAGAATGGGAGTATGCACGAGGATGCATGTCAAAGGTACATAGAACTAATGTTTTGCATTAGTTGTAAGTGATTTGCTTTTAATATTTATTCACATTGCTTACACAAATATTGCTTCTATTTTGGTCCAGTGCACTATGTTCAATGCTATATGGTGTGAAGGCAAGCATTTTTGAACACAAAGAATTGATGAAAAGAGAAATACACAAGATTGCGGTGTCATTAGTAGCTTTGAGGGAGCTAATGGAAAAATGGATGATTATTGTGGCATAATCTAAGACATATTTAGGCTTGACTTTCGTCGCTTCTTTGTGTATGTTTTGGATGTCAAATGGCAAATGAACGTGGTGGAAAAAGGGCCTGATGCAATGATAAAACGCCATGCAAGTGGATATGTAACTATTGACTCTACAAAGTTCTGGCAAACAAAGAAAGATAGGCTCGTATTGCCACAACAATGTGAGCAGGTATGCATTTTTTTACTAATGTGTTTCATGTACATATATATCTAAGCTCGCGTACCCCTTGACTTTTGATATGCTAATTAATTACTGTACTATGTGTATTTGAGTAGGTTATCTATCTACCAATGGTGCATGACATCAAATGGTGGTACGTCGCACCACGTTCCATAGTGATGTATAATACATTCACTGATATGGAGCATATGGAGGATGTAACAAGCCGCAATGAAGATGATGTCGAACATGCCATTGAAGATGTTGTGATCGATGATCAAGAAATAAGAGATGATCATGATAATGAGGATGAGCATGCCATTTCTCATGATCATGAGAATGACCCTACCATTGAGGATGATGGTGATGTTGATGAGGATGATCAGGACATCGATACCATTATCAATGGAGTACAGAATATCGATAGTGGAATAAATTTAATCGTAGCCTTACAAATTGATCAAATGGATATTGATGTTGATCGTTTGGCAAGGATGGATCTTATTGAAGATGAGATCGAACCCTAACCAATCCGTCACACTGTACGTTCTAAATTGATGACATTTCTATCATCTCATATGCATGATTTATTTTTGAATATATTTCATTGTTGTAAATGCATGTAGTGGGATTGTGTAATGATGTATACTGTAATGTACTATGAGATGGTTTAAAGAAAATAGTTTTTAATTTTGTAAAGGAATTCAGTTTTTCTTCAGTTTTTCTCTACCATGCGTGTATTAATCCGTGTATAGTGGCGTGTATTAATCCGTGTATAATAGCGTGTATTAATCTGTGAATATTACCATGTATAGATGCGTGTATTACTGCGTGTATATAAACGCGTTTATACACACGTTGATAAATGCAAATATACACGCGAACTTAAATGCTAAAATACACGCGCCCAATTCTATTCAAATACAGGCGTGACCATACACGCGTTCGTAATTTATCGCGTGTATGAAACGCGTGTATGGCAGCATTGTCTTGTAGTGTAAGTAATCCAAAGGACATGTTCGTCGGCTAGGACTTGGGCATGTAACATCAAGTTGTTCTTGAACCACCTTCTTCATTGTTTCGTCATGTGACTCTACCTAAACCTATTCTTCAAAAACTCTTGACTTTTCCATATCCTTGCTCTTGATTTGATGCCTTTGCTTATACTACTCCATGATCTTAAGAACATCAATTTCAAATACTAGTACAAAAGATGGATTAAGGTTCATGAACTAATCCTCTTCATCATCTTTAATTTTAAGTACTGTATTAATTTCTTGTGTATCTAGGGCTATCATTGATTTAGTTATCACCATTTTTGGAATCATGTCTAAGTTAACCTTCTTCTTACCCTTCCTTATAGCGATTCTTGTTGCACCCAAATCCTATTTAAGTTTGGCCAGTGACCTTGAGCTAGGGTCTTCCCATCAATAATAGGTAAGGTGTTTCTCCCTTGTCCATTTTCAGAATGACAAAGTGTACCCCTACAGTTAATCCTATGACTATCATTTGCCAGTCCTTGAGAATCCCCAAAGCATAAATTCTTCTATAAACTGCCATATACGAGATGGAGAGGTTGTTAAAAATATGGCAAACAACTCACTAGATTTGTTGTCTCGGGCACATACCTTGTGTAGACACTATATGCACACTATTATTAAATTATCATATATATAAGGGCATAGAGGTTCAAGGTTATATTCCGCATTAACCATGATGTAAAAGGGTCATTTGGTAGATCAAAAAAATCTAAATCAAGCCATGGGTTCTCTCTTAGTTAGGTAGGATTCGATTAGACTCCATGAATTGAGGCAAAAAGGTCACAACACTGTTTTGTGAGCAAAATAGGTAACTGACGAGGGTTACCTAAAAAGATTCCCTCCCAAAATGTGTGAAATCTCAAAAATGGCTTAAAAACATAGTTTTTTGAAAACATATCCAGAATTCCTTGTATGAATTTAAAAATTACATGAAATTTACAATTTTTTTCAAGATTCACAACACATGTGACCTTCATAGATTTATAAGTTGTTGTTGTTTGTGACATAAAAAGAAACTTGACTTAAAAAATGGCATATGAGTCCACACAACTTAAAGAAATATCGATCTTTTTTGAATGAAAATTTATTTTATAAATTTCATGAATATAAGACACTTTTTTTAATAGACTTTCTCGGGACAAATTCTACCACTATGCACATTATTTGACAAGCACTCAAAAGTTATTAGTATACATAATAATATAAGGTCCATAATTTATGAAAAATCCTACAAACATCCTTGAGTCTTTTTCTATACCCAAACAGCAAAGCCTTTAGTATATACTTACCTTGATAGTTTGCATGACATAATTATTTTCTCTATTATTTATAAGCAGATAGTGGGCATGATATACAACCAATGCTAAGAGTTTAAAGAGCTCAACTCATAGGTGTGCAAAGGTAGACTTCTATTCATATATATATGTAGAATATGGTAACTATGGAGGCTTTGAGTAAACCTAAGCATGTTAAAAGAGTAGAAAATTGAAATATTTTTTTTGTGTTTATGGGCTTCAATATTTTCTAAAAACATTGCTATTTACTACAATTAAAGAATTTTAGCTCATTCTTGCACTACTACATGATAGCCTAATATCGGCGCTTATACACCGACTTCATTAAACGGGGTCTAAAAAAGCCTTGTCACATCGGTATAAACCCCGGTATCTGCGTCGGAACCACAATGTCGGTATTTGCATCGGTAATACCCAATATATATACCGACGCTCTCTCCGAAGGCCATACCAAGGCACATACCGTAGCACATACCGAAGCACATACCGACGCACATACCGACGACCATAACAGTAAATTTTTTTGGAAGGAATGGTGTTGCTTGCTACATGCTACACTCAACAGGACTCAATAGCAGTAAACAGACAGCACCATTCTGTCCAAAATAGAGCACATAAGACAACCATGCTCGTTTTTGTATTTTTTAGATAAAGAAACATTACTCATGAATATTTTGATCATATACTAATAGTTTAGAGGACTTACATTATGGTAATGCCTCCCAATTGATGGTCTCTCCTTCTGCGCTTCAAGCATCTCAAATAAGGCCACAAGGCCATATTTGTGAGCGTACTTCTCTTCAAGCATCTCAAATAAGGCCACAAGGCCATATTTGTGAGCGTACTTCTGTTCTCGCCTACTTTTGGTAGGCGATTCATGGCCAACTCCTACATAAACGATTAACAGTTATAACTTTTAGAAATCAACATTTAGCCCACATACATACATTTAGATAAACAAAATTGCTACAAATACTTACGAATTCATGGCACATGGTTTCGTAACCACCACTCCCAAGATGAGAAGCCCCTATTGTTTGGAGTCTCGTCCTTGCTGTCTCTCTTTGTTGTTGAAACCTCTCTGGTGTCTCTATGAGCTCCTAAGCTATGCCTTCCCACTCCCTATCATCTAGCCAAACAGGTTTCTCTTTCCTCTCTCTAAATGCATCCCTCGCCTCTAACCTACGATGCCCCATCAAAATGCAAGCTGTATATTGTATCCACTCATTAGAGAAGGGATTCCTAGGGCTAGATGGCTGAAACTCTTGCTTTATCTTTGTATTTATGTAATTTTTCTTCTCCTTATCTTGTTGATCCCATAAAGTCATAACACAGTTGTGAAGCTGTATATTGTACAATTGTCAAATTCGTGTCTTCATTGCCTTCCTTGCACTATTCATTATAGGTGCCGCATCCCTAATTGTGTATATCTTGTTGTTGTCATGGTCATGTGCACCCCAAGTAGTGGAAGGTGTACCCATGGGTGTGCTATCAACAGATGAGAGCAAAGGACGCTCACGTGGTGGTGTCATAGCATCTGTGGCACTACCACCACAACAACCTCCCCCTGAAGACCTACTACGTGAGCGATGTCTATGTGAAGAGGTGGTAGATCGAGCTGTAAGAGGAGTGGAAGGCTATGTGGTATGAGGTGTGGGAACTGCCGTCGTGATGCCAGATGGTGAGGGAGATGTCCCTGCTCTAGAACCCCAATAAGTCTGAGCCATGGCTCTTTGCATGGCTCTCTGCTCTGGAGTCATGGACTAGAAAAAACCATATAACTGGTCGGGACTGATGCCCTGAGGTGTAGGGTTAAATGAGAAATTAGGACTGTAGTTGAGCGGCAGCGGGCAGTGAGTCATCACCCATGGCCTGTTGGACAAAAAACCATAAGACAAACTTGTGCGAAATGAAAATTACATGGCAAACAATGAAAGAACCATATGACAAACATTAACAATGATAAACAACAATGGTAAACCATATCACTTTGCACTTGCAGTCTATGTGTTGGGTCAGAGAATTGAGATCGTCCCTCCCCACCTTCTTCTACTAATAAACGTCAAGTAGTGCAAGCACTAGTGATTACGATGGTAAACATTAACAATGGTAAACAATGAAAGCACCATATGACAAACATTAACTTCCCTAAACAACAATGGTAAACCATATCACTTTGCACCTTCAATGTCATAAAATCATTACAAATATGTCATAACTATTTGCCTAATCATTAAGATACATCATTCTATTCTATCATCCTCATTAAGATCAGTAGCCCCAAAGAGATCTATTTCTATGTACATTTCAGCATCCTCATCATTAAAAGTCCCTTGATGAAGGCTGTTCTCATCATCTATGTCTTCTTCCTCAACATGCTTTCCAGCTTCATCGGTTTGCACCTCTTCTTCCTCAATAGATTTCCCAGCTTCATTGGTTTGCACCTCTTCATTTGGATCTTGCTCTAGTTGCTCCTCTTCATTTGCTTGCTCCTCTTCATTGTTGATATCGGCTTGTTCTTGTTGCTCCCCACCACCCTGTGAATCCACATCACCTTGTTGTAGCTCTAATTCTTTACAAATTTGCTTATTGCGGGGGGGCAACTTGAACCACAAATAGCCAGCGTGGATCTTTTGGATCCGTTTTAAAGACAACCTGCTCACAATGCTCTGGGCACACAAAAGTATCTCGTTGATCGGTCCATACCTTTGTGGAGTCCACTTGGATGAGGCCACTCTTGTCTCTACGTACAGTTGCATGTGGCCCATTTGTGATTACCTTGAACCACTTCACATCAAAGATAAATAACTCAAAACTTCTAAAGCCAACCTTTAATATGTCTTGAATGGTTCCAAAGTAATCAAGCATTCCACTAATTATGTTATCATCACTTGAACTTGCTCGACTTTCTTGAACAAATTGTGCTGTGACACCACAATCAAAGGTTGCTCTTCTTTGGTCTATTCGTTCTACTCGAAAATGACGTCCATGTGACCAAAACGCCCCATATTTGTGATACTACAAATAGCACATAAAGATTGTTGATGGACAAATAATAACTGAGACATGTAGAGAAAAAAAAGAGAGACATGTAGAACTTAAACACTTACATGCCAATCACATCCTTTTGTAAGCTCCTCCTCCTCCTCTGTTATAGTTAAACCAGCACGTTTGGCTTCTAAAATTGTAGCTTCTAGCCATCTACCTATGGGAAAGTTCGGAAGAGCTTGCAGACCTTCTAGATATGGGAGATTTCTCGTAGTGCGATTCTTCTGAAACTTAAACGATCTTGTACTCGCTGTCGCTTGAGAGCTTCATATGTCTCAATCCACTTCTCCATTACATGCGAGGTCAAGATGCAAAATTTGTTGATTTTTTCCCGCAAATTGCTATCCATCTTTCTCTTAATGCCTTGGCCTTGAGGTTCCTCACCAATGACTCGCCTGTTAGACTCTTGAGACCATAGTCGAGGTATCTCTGGATCTGATGAACTTAAATATTCAGTGATGTAAACAAGGGACTCTTGTATCAACCATCCTTCTGACATACTTCCCTCTGGGCGAGCCATTTGGCGAACAAATCCCTTTAATGTCTTCATAAACCTCTCCAAAAAGAACATCCATCTTAAATGGACTGTTCCAGCAACTGCAACCTCATCTACAACATGAACTAGCAGATGCATCTGGATTGTTAATAAACTTGTAGGGAAAAACTTCTCTACCATGCAGAGTGTCTCTATGGAGTTTAAACGCGCTGTCTCCAAAGTGTCTCTCTTTATCTCTTTTGAAGAAATCCAACGCACCAATGTGCTAATCTTATAGATAGTAGCTCTAATGTCTTCAGTGAGGAAATCCTTTATTGCTATGGGGAGCACAAATTGTAAAAACTTGTGCCAATCATGAGACTTGAGGTCACTAAGATCATCATCCTTTGTAAATGCACTTTTCAAGCAATGCATACAACCTGTAGGAGTCCAAAACTCTGAAATTGTCCTCTTCACTTGTTGTTCCTCCATCTTACTAAAAACCCATGGGGCTCTTGGAAGTAGCATCTTTCCATTAGGTCTAGTGCGAACCCAGAACTCTTTCATGCAACCTATCTCTTCTAAGTCGTCCCTTTGGCCTTTAGTCTCCTTTTTTCTTGTCATGGTCTTCCACAGAATGTCAGCTACATTCTTGAAAATATGCATCAGGTCAAGCAAATGGTTTATAAGAAGATCACCCCAATAGGGGAGTTGGTGAAAGATAGAGAGCCTCTTCATCCCAGGACATGCCAAGTTGCCACATTCCTCCCATTTGAGCTTCCAATCGCTTGCCTTCAGTGCACTTGGAGGAGGTCTTCCTAGATTACCATCCCGTAATTCATGATTTTCTGGAAGATACCTAACATGTCCTTGTAGAGCGGTTCTCTCTACCGTGCAATATATTGCTCATAGAAAGAGTACTACCGATCAACAAATGTGTTAAGAAACATAATGTCAATCCGAGGACTCGACCCGATTAGTGCATGAAGGCTTATCCCTTGAGGAGAGCTCACATACACGAACCACCACACTTGACGATTCAACCATTCAACACCTCAATCAATCTCTCAATCCCTTAAATCCACTACACTAATCAAGAGAACAAGAAATGCATGGCAATCTCTTAATCCCATTCAAACATTGATTAAATCTCAGCTTTCCCTAATGCCAGCAAACCCATAAGCGTGCATCTACTAACCCACAAGCTTAAGCAAGCATAGAATGTAACATTCACAAACCCACAAGCTCATAGAGAAAGTCTATCCATGAATAAATCATCCAATGAAGTGGGCAAGAGCTTATATCAATGGAGACTACACACACACACTACAAGCATGCAGCATACACAAGAGAAAGAAAGAAGCATTCAACTAATCATAGATTAATCTACTTCAATGATGCTAAAACAGATTAAGAGAAAGAAGTGGAGCTATACTCATTAGAGCTTGATGCTCTTTAGAGTACAATAGAGAGAGAGAGTTAGAGAGTTGCCATAGATTGAGAGCTCAAGAGCTTCACTCAATAGCTTATGAGAATGGCCAAAAATATCCCCTTTCTTTAGCTAACATCTCTTTTATAAAGATGTCACTAACCCTAACCCTAGGCCTCTTTCACACATGGGCGGACAACCCCATAAGTGAGCCTTACTTAATACACTTAGAACTCTCATTTAGAACCCACATTGGCCTAAAACGATTTACATTGCACTTCGGCACAAAAATATGGAAAAATTATGTGCGTCTTTATGTTCTCATAGCTACAATCTGGCTCTCTCGCATTAATTGCTTCCGGCCTCCTTCCATAATCCGTGTTCCCGTGGAACATTCCCCCCTTCCTAAATCGTGCACGTCCTCGGGCACGGTAGAAACAAAAGTTGCAAAAAACAATGGAAGATAAGTAAAGCCTTTTATTGAAAAAAAACCAGAAATGACAATCTCACACGTGAGCAAGCAAGTGAAAGGCCGATTAGAGTGTTAAAGAGTGCTAAAAGAAGCGAGTAAAGACTAGTCAAAGTGAGACTAAGTGGTAGATAGTGCTAAAGTGAGACTAAGTGGTAGATAGTGCTAAAGTGTGTTTGTACACTACAGGTTATGCCGCAGTCTCAATGTCCTACAAGTGTTTACGTTATTCCTAAGTGGCAACCCTACTCCTAAATATAAGCCATGGTGATTGGACCTTTCTTTCTTTCTTTCTTTCTCTTTTTTTTTTGGGTGTAAAGAGCAGAAGATTAAAGAGAATTATTATTTTTAGCTTGATAAAGAGGAAGGTTCCATCCCAATGAGACCCAAGCAATGGCCAAGAGACCTCCGCCACAAGACAATCTAAAGGCCGCTAAGTATCTCAAGGGCGACAGACCCTTTTCTTTCTTTTTGACATCAGGAGTATCCCATGAAGATGAGGGCATCGGTCTCGAGGACCCATAATGTACCCAAGAGTCTAGTACCAGCATCTATCAAGGCAATAGAGTCCTTGTAGGTCTTCTTCTTAATCTTTTAGACATCAGTGTTCACCCCATGGAAACCAAGGCATCGGCCCCAAGGTGCTAAAACAACCCAAGATCCTACCAAGCATTCCACATGGCCGTGGACACGTCATGTCTCAAGTCACTTCTATATATTTTTTAGGGCATGTGTTTTGTAAATTTTTGTTTATCGTAGCACCTAGCCCATACCTAAGAGGTAGCTACCACTAGGAATAACAAATATACTTCTAGAGCATAAGAACTTGGCATACTCCATTGGTATATGTCTTACACCGTCTCCAAATAGAAATACCTTCTACTAAGTCCTCTAAGAATCTAAAAATCAATCGCCAATAGTAACAACTAATTTAAAACTTAAACCGGCCAACTGTGTGTGAACATGCAATATGCAAAAGTGAAAAGCACATAAAGAACAAAAGATTATGATTTGAATACACCTGTTGTAGTGCTCGTTGATGTGGCGCATTTGTCGATGCATTGCTGATGTGTAGATTGCTTCGCTTTGCTCTTTGTAGGCATTGCATGATGTCTCCCCCCTTCCTAATTTGTGTGCACGGTAGGTGGACTGTTGGAGCGTGTTTGTATGCTCTTGTTTAGCTGAGATCTTTGCAAAATGTCTTATTAACAAACAAGAAAAGAAAAGAATAAAATTTGTTATTGGTGCCAATCACCGAATATAGCCGAGGGGAAAACCCCAGTGGGAGAAAAGTGCCCTGGCTTGTTGATCTTATTGTGGAGTTGATGAGCTTATCCTTGCAGTGGCGGTGGATCCATGTCCACTTCTACTGGAAAGATTGTATCAATCACTTCAGGATGCAAGGACAACCCTGTACAAAAGCCGGCCTCTGGAGAAGGTGGTAGAGGAAGGAGTGCTTCCTCGCTAAAATATGGCATTGGTTCTATGGGAAGATTAAGCAGACAATGCCGATTTTGGAATTGCTCAATATAGGTGCTCATAGTGATCCAAAATTGACATGTTGAGGCTGGGGAAAGAAGGGCTTGCAAGATAGGTGGTTGCAAGTCATTTATGCATGTATCCCTCCATTGTTGTGCTTGAACCTCCTCTGGTAATCTACGTTGATTTGGTCCTCGGTCTGGTACTCTCATATCAAGAAGGTTATATGGCGTTGGGGTGTAATTCCCACAATTTGTTTCATTAAGCCCGTGCCATATCGTCGAAAGTAAGAACCTCCTCTGGTAATCTACGTTGATTTGGTCCTCGGTCTGGTACTCTCATATCAAGAAGGTTATATGGCGTTGGGGTGTAATTCCCACAATTTGTTTCATTAAGCCCGTGCCATATCGTCGAAAGTAAGAGCCACATAGCCAACAAATGTGTGAAGCTTCCCCTAATACGAGTCGTGCACACTCTTGACAATGTGGAAATGGATGATGCTGTTGATAGAATAAAGTGACAAAGTGATGCCCACAGCAAATTTCACCTAAGGGAGCATAAAAGTACCTAGAATGAGTTTGAAAAGGAGGAGCACTATAGCCCCCGCGATGTTCAGGTTGAGTACTATCAGGGTCAATGCATGGTGGACATGTATCTCGCCAAGTATCCATCAGGAGGTATCTGGGCGTAGAACAATGAAATTTAGAAACTTCAAACTTTATACACTCATATCCATCATTACAATCCCTATCAAAAACAATGTAGATAAGATCATCTAAAAAAGAACACAATCTTGTAATGGCAGAAGGAACCACATTAGTAAAAGTGAGACTATTCAAACACTGATCTACCAAATAGCTTCAATTGTAGTGTTAATGCCTTACCTTTGGTTTTGGGTATGTCCTTCTTAAGAGGTGGGAAGGATAGAAATTGTCAAGGAATTTGAGCAAGATAAGAGGATTTAGGCAGTGAAGTGCTAGAATCTACGCTCAAAGGAGACTCATGTAAAGTTGGATTTGTCTTAGGTACACAAGTTGATGGTGGAAGTGTGTAATAAGGAGAAGTTGGGACAACTGGTGATTCAATACCTATTTTGGGAAGGTCAACACAAGGAGATTTGTAGGTGCTATCACAACCACCTATCCTATCTTGAAGAGGTTGTGTTGATTTCCTTTGCACCCACTGATATGAAAAACCAAGAGTTGCTTGTGGAATCTTATTGATACACTCTTCTGGCTCTAGCAAACCATGGCATTTGGGAAACCAAAGTGCTGTTGCACCCTCATAATAGCCTTTTGCTTTAAGAACATGCTTTGGGACCCAAGGAGTAACAATCTGAGGCTTAGGCTTGGAAAAGATATGCTTTTTAGGAGGTTTAGCAACTAAAAGTGTCCTATATTCATGAAATTTATAAAATAAATTTTCATTCAAAAAAGGTCAATATTTCTTTAAGTTGTGTAACTCGCTATGCCATTTTTTAAGTCAAGTTTATTTTTATGTCACAAACAACAATAGTTTATAAATCTATGAAGGTCACATGTGTTCTGAATCTTTAAAAAAATAGCAAAAGTCTTGTAATTTTTTAATTTATACAGGGAATTCTAGATATGTTTTCAAAAAACTATGATTTTAAGCCATTTTTGAGATTTCACACATTTTGGGAGGGAATCTTTTTAGTTACTTATTTTGCTCGCAACAGTGTTGTGACCTTTTTGCCTCAATTCATGGAGTCTAATCGAATCCTACCTTACTAAGAGAGAACCCATGGCTTGATTTGGCTTTTTTTGATCTACCAAATGACCCTTTTACATCATGGTTAATGCAGAATATAACCTTGAACCTCTATGCCCTTATATATATGATAATTTAATAATAGTGTGCATATAGTGCCTACACAAGGTATGTGCCCGAGACAACAAATCTAGTGAGTTGTTTGCCATATTTTTAACAACCTCTCCATCTCGTATATGGCAAATTATAGAAGAATTTACGCTTTGGGGATTCTCAAGGACTAGCAAATGATAGTCATAGGATTAACTTTAAGGGTAAACTTTGTCATTCTAAAAATGGACAAGGGAGAAACACCTTACCTATTATTGATGCGAAGACCCTGGCTCAAGGTGGCCAAACTTAAACGGGATTTGGGTGCAGCAAGAATCACTAAGGAAGGGTAAGAAGAAGGTTAACTTAGACATGATTCCAAAAATGATGATAACTAAATAAATGATAGCCCTCGATACACAAGAAATTAATATGGTACTTAAAATTAACTATGATGAAGAGGATTAGTTCATGAACCTAAATCCATCTTTTGTACTAGTATTTGGAATTGATGTTCTTAAGATCATGTAGTAGTATAACCAAAAGCATGTAGTAGTATAAGCATCTTTTGTACTAGTATTTGGAATTGATGTTCTTAAGATCATGTAGTAGTATAAGCAAAAGCATCAAATCAAGAGCAAGGATATGAAAAGTCGAGTTTTTGAAGAATAGGTTTAGGTAGAGCCACATGATGAAACAATGAAGAAGGTGGTTCAGGAACAACTTGATGTTACATGCCCAAGTCCTAGTCGAACATGTCCTTTGGATTAGTTACCTCTATTTCAACCAGTCAAACATTATTTACATCAGTTTCAACTATGGAAACAAAATTGTTCCTAGGGTTACATATATTTTACTTGTTGAATCTAAAATATGTAAGTATACCACATGAGTTCAAATGAAGGGGTTTGTTAATTCAAAATTTTAAGGTAAACTTATAGAAATACATTTATAGAAGGGTTTTCTTTAATCAATTTTGAGAAAAAAACGTATTTTCGTAAAGAAAAATGTGTCATTTTATTCATGAAAAATTCACAGGTAAGGAGTTTTTTAAATACCTGTTGAATGCACCCGATAGAAATGGTTTCTTATTAATGCACTCCCCAAGGTCTTTGGGTGATCTTCGCTTCTTAATCAACGAGTAGTTAAGCAAGTTGTGCGTGGTTTCATTAGCGATCAATGGTGACTCTATGACCACCGATCCTACCATATAGAGAGACCAAATCAACTGGCCCGAAAGATGGCTACCACATAGACTATGTCACAGAGCAAGCATGGGTATTGTCATAACATTACCATGAAACTCTCTATGGAAGGATGGGCTCTAGATACACATATACTCTAGGTAAATGCTTGACTTGAAAATCTACCTTGTAGTCTTGCATATCAACTCACACCCCCAAGATCACCACCATGTCCCAAATGATTTTGTTGTAAACCATTAGCCAAGGAGACCATGTACTTATGGTGGTTAGTGTTGGTCTTGGGTGTTCTCAGCTTCTTAATCAACGAGTAGTGAAGAAAGATGTGTGTGATCTCATCATCAATCATAATGGTGACTCTAGGACCACCGAACCTACCATATAGGCAGACCAAATCACGTGGCCCGAAAGATGGCTGCCACATAGACTATGTCACATAGCAAGCATGGGTGTTGTCATACTGTTACCTCTTTGAACTTTGTAGATTTGAGAGGCAACACCTACATAGTGTGAACTTTGTGAGACGATTTATCATCCTTCTTGGATCCACTACTAGAACTCCCTCGAGAACCTCTAGCTTGGGACAAGCAGCTTGCTATGCCCCCCGCCACAAAGAAGTGAAAGCACAAGTTTTCCTTTTTGGATTTCTCATAATGCTATTATTTTTGGGTTTTGGTTTGGGTTTTTAATTTGAATTTCCACGGGTCTTTAGAAAAATGGCCCCCTTGTCCTTTTTGCTCATTGTGGCTATCTTGCCCCTTGTCGCCCCAAATGAATTTTCTTTTAGATTTTGAACCTCCACTCACATCAAGTGCTAGTGTAGAATCATATATTGTGTGAAATGTCATAAAATGTTTGAGCATATACAATCACCTCGTCGAAATCCATGGGTACCTAGACACTACACAGCTCTCATAGTCCAATTTTACACCTCTTGGAAATCTACATAGAGTTTGGAATTCATCGATTTGCTTTAGCTTGAGCGTTGCCTCACGATATCTAGAGATGTATCCCACATAGAGCGTTGGTCACACTCACATAACAATCTATGCAACTCATTCACTAGCAAGAACTCTTTGTAGAAAGAAGTCTCAAAAGCTGCCCATGTTGTACGAGGGCATCTAGAACTCTCGGCCAAATTTATCCACCATTTGTTAGCCTCGCCCATTGTCAAGGACAATGTTGCCTCAATAGGCCTCAAATCCTCAGGTGTATGTAACAGGTTATGCAAGTCTGACCACTTCTATAGGAAAATGTTTATTGCATCCTTGTTATTCTCTTTTTCCTCTCCCCCAAAGCTCGACACTTTGAGATCCTTGAAGATAATAGCAGACACTAGAGGCTTCTTTGCAGGCTAAATGGATTGCCCTTGAATAAGGGACCTACATCCTCCCGAAAGAGAGTTAAATGCACCTCTGCTGTGCAAAACATTTACAAATAGCCTCTCGCTTTTGTTTTAGTTCAATTATGAGCCCCAAAACATTTACAAATAGCCTCTCGCTTTTGTTTTAGTTTCATAGAGAGCTTGCTCCACACACACACACACACACACTGAGCTTACAAATACATTCTATGGGACAAACACAAAGAGAGTAAATGCACGAAGAGAGATCTTGTAGAGTGAGAGAGAGAGAGAGTGAGAGAGAGGTGCCAGCAATGGAGTAGTGGTCTCATTATTCCACTACATATATAACTGAATTTCATATGACCACTTCCCCTCCCAAAAAGAATAAATAACAATTAGCTTTTTTTTCTTCTCTCTTTTTTCCAAAAAGGCCATACTTTTTCTTCTCTTTTAGTCGTAAAGAAATGTCTTTTAGGTCATACATCCATCCATAAATAGCAGAACAACAAATTGCCAAATTAAAAATAAAAATCCAGCTATGGCCTATGCATAACACTCGAGTGGGAGGGTCACTGGATATGATATGTGAAAGGTCTCAGAATTTCATGCTCTACCAACGAGAGCAATGAGAGCGAGAGAGAATAAGGAACACTGAACACGTAAGGGGATTACAACGTTTTAAGAACACCCAAACTTGTAACGGGATTACTACTGTAGGGTGTCGGATCGTTGTTAACTAGTTCTTGGAGCCGGGCATAACAATCAGACCCGTCTTTGTAGAAGTTGAAGGCCTGGTGTTGGAGCAAGATCTGGCTGCGTAGAGAGTCGTTCATGAGGGCAGGGAGGCCACTTGTTGCTCCCGAGTAGGCGTTGATGCAGGCAGTGCACCCGTCGGAACTAGACTGAAATTTAGCAGCACAGTAGTACTGGATCCTAAACTGCTTCATTGCTTCATCAGTGGCAGTGCTAACAAATATGTCAGCAGTCTTCGCTGGAGAGAAGTCCGCGAAGTTCTCAGGAAGTGCCTTTACAGTGGCGTCCGTCAGGATATCACCTATGAAGGTAATAACGTCTGGAATGGCGGCCGAAGGCGCAGCCCAAATGAGAAGAAGGGCGCATATGGTCATCAGTGGCCAGCGCTCGCGAGCCATGAATGGGTGTAGCGCGATATTATTGAGAAGAGAGATCTACTAGCGATGGGGCGGCGTGGCCTCCTGAGAGTGGAGAGCAGCTTCTTTTTATGGTTGAGGAGGCAAGACGTTCAGTAAGAATCAGCTTCGAGCAGGAAGCTGCCAAAAACAAGTGAGCAATTACAGGTACCGTTTCTCAGGCATGTTCTTAGTGTCGTACCTTGGCACGATATATCCACCTCTACCATCTTCAGGATTCTTATATTTCCACTTCTTAGTGTAGTACCTTGGCACGATATATCCACCTCTACCATCTTCAGGATTCTTATATTTCCACTTCTCAAATGAATATTCTATCAAATGTTACCACTAACACATCTAAGAGATCTACAAAAGATGGGGGTTTTGAATTTGTGTTTATTGAATCAGTCAAAAGCTAGAACAAATCCTTTTCTTTCCACTTACTTTGTTCAGCATATTCTTTCATACTGCCTATGGGTGGATAAGCATATTCTTTCATTTGGTAAATTGTCCCAATTGTGGGATCATATGGACTTGTAGGATTAAAGGTGGCTATTGGATTGAACATTCATGTAATAATTGAGGCATGAGAAGAATAAACTTGATAGTCCACAATGCAGGCTTGGGGATCTGCCTCCAAGCATTATATCTTTCTTTCTCTTAAGTTCTTCCTTATATCTTGTATGGAAGTGAAAGTTGACGATGAGTAGAATTTTGCAAAGTTAAAAATGTGTAAATATGATTCCTACTCTTTTCGGTCCACCTCCTCGGATACATAATATAGCATGGATTAATTTTGAGGCTCCTTAGTTGTAGCTATGTAGGCCTTGGCATATTGTTCTTTTCTTAAATATGGCTACCTCCAATTAGGTTCAAGCCCTTGCCAAGTGATGTGTGTGCCTGCTGATTCACCCGCATGGAGACACATTGAAGAGAAATGGCCGGCTTTTAGGGAAGATCCTCGTAACCTCCGTCTTGGCCTAGCAATGGGGATGGTGTAAACCCTTACGGAGCTTTTCATGGAGCACATGGCCTGTTTGCCTTTTGAATTATAATCTTCTGCCATGGTTAGCAATAAAGAAAGGTCATTTGTTGCTCTCATTAATAGTTCTAGGAAAGTACAAGGTGAAGAACATGGATGTATATTTGGCACCACTTATTGATGAGTTACGCACCTTGTGGAATGGAATTGAAGTGAAGGACATGTCAAAGCAGAGTGGCCAAAGACTTGCAACTGTGCAAGGTATTCTCATGTCGACAATGCATGATTGGCCTGGCTATGGAGAATGCTCAGGTTTGTCTATATCGGGTTATAATGCATGTCCTCTATGTGGTCCTCAACTTGATTCAAGATACTCAAAAGCATTACAAAAGAATGTCTATCAAGGACTGTTCCACGGGAACACGGATTATGGAAGGAGGCCGGAAGCAATTAATGCGAGAGAGCGGGATTGTAGCCATGGGAACATAAAGACGCACATAATTTTTTCATATTTTTGTGCCGAAGTGCAATGTAAATCGTTTTAGGCCAATGTGGGTTCTAAATGAGAGTTCTAAGTGTATTAAGCAAGGCTCACTTATGGGGTTGTCCGCCCATGTGTGAAAGAGGCCTACGGTTAGGGTTAGTGACATCTTTATAAAAGAGATGTTAGCTAAAGAAAGGGGACATTTTTGGCCATTCTCATAAGCTATTGAGAGTGAAGCTCTTGAGCTCTCAAGCTATTGAGAGTGAAGCTCTTGAGCTCTCAAGCTATGGCAACTCTCTAACTCTCTCTCTATTGTAGTCTAATGAGCATCAAGCTCCAATGAGTATAGCTCCACTTCTTTCTCTTAATCTGTTTTAGCATCATTGAAGTAGATTAATCTATGATTAGTTGAATGCTCCAATGAGTATAGCTCCACTTCTTTCTCTTAATCTGTTTTAGCATCATTGAAGTAGATTAATCTATGATTAGTTGAATGCTTCTTTCTTTCTCTTGTGTATGCTGCATGCTTGTAGTGTGTGTGTGTAGTCTCCATTGATGTAAACTCTTGCCCACTTCATTGGCAATGAGTTATTCATGGATAGACTCTCTCTATGAGCTTGTGGGTTTGTGAATGTTACATTCTATGCTTGCTTAAGCTTGTGGGTTAGTAGATGCACGCTTATGGGTGTGCTGGCATTAGGGAAAACTGAGATTTAATCAATGTTTGAATGGGATTAAGAGATTGCCATGCATTGCTTGTTCTCTTGATAAGTGTAGTGGATTTAAGGGATTGAGAGATTGATTGAGGTGTTGAATGGTTGAATCGTCAAGTGGTGGTTCGTGTATGTGAGCTCTCCTCAAGGGATAAGCGTTCATACACTAATCGGGTCGAGTCCTCGGATTGACATTGTGTTTCTTAACATATTTGTTGATCGATAGTACTCTATGAGCAATATATTGCACGGTAGAGAGAACCGCTCTACAATGGCACCGCTGCCGGGGAGCGAGTGCCTACATTAGACACACACTACCACTCCTTGTTAAACTCCAATAGGTTGCAAAACTATTGAATAGGAGAGCAGACTTTGGGACTAATTTTGGTACTTATTTAAGACTAATCTGTTGTTAAATTTTCTTTTTTTGTCTTGCAACTTGAGTGCGATTGGCTAGCTACGCTTCTCCATTGAGGTCAGGACAAGGATTCAACACACGGGAAGGATTGGAGGTAGGCGCTAAACCTGCCAATTTCAAATTGTGTTCATTCTGTTTGAGGATAATTTTTGCTGTCTGAGGTTAATTTTTACAGTTTCAATTTTCTGCATGTTCGTTTTATTTTCTATTCTTAGCTTAGTTTAGTTTTTTGCATCTTTAATTTTGTGCATTTTAGTTCTCTGTTAAACCTGCATTTTAGTTCTCTGTTAAACCTGCACCGGTAGAGAAACTGAAATCTGTACACACACATGAAGACTGAACATTTCGATTCGCTGCTGCAAATCCCACAACTGCACACGCATTGAATTTGCTGCAAATCCCATAGCTGCACACGCATTGAATTTGCTGCACACGCACTTCAAAAAAGAAAAAGAAAAATAATAATAATAAAAGAAGGCGACTGTGTGTGAACAGCGCACCGCGTAGAGAGACCCACACACCGCACCATAAAGACCGCCACACCGCATCGGATAAGGGGGTGCAAAAAAAAAGAGTGGAAAATTTTTCATTTTTTGCCGCAAAAAATTGAGAGGTTATCTAACTTTTCGAGAGGAGTTAGAAAGACCCATCGTCGAAATTTCGGTCCCGGAACCATTTTCCCATAGTGAGTCAGTATGGAAACTGGTAAATTTTAGGCGATTTTTAATCTTCAAAAATACGCTATTTTTTTGGCCTAATGTGTTCGAGGGGGTTCAAAATGGATTCTGGCAAAGTTTGAGCCAACTTGAAAATTTTTAGATTTTTTTGAAAAAAAAAAACCTTAAAATTTGGCCTTATGCACTTGCGGTCGGGACGTCATATAGATAGTGCCATAGGGTCTAGGGCACCTTCTAGAGTACCTACGCAGGAAAGTGGGACCCAATTGGTAGAAAATTTGGCAGATATTGCTGAAACCTTTTCCGAATCCCAATCTGATACCCTTTCCAGGACAGCTAGCTCATTGTCTATGGACAATCTAGGGCCGTCAAATAGTCATCCCTTAGCCCCAAATAGGACACCCACAAGATCTTTTAATCCATTTGAAGCCGACACCATGGGGTTACCACTTAATGTGAGACTTCAATATGTCTACACGGAGCTAAGATCTTTAGGGATCCACAACAACGGTATCTCGTTAAGATTACAGACTTTTTCTCAGAACTTGATAGAGCACCTCTAGTCAATGACCAGGGTAACATGTACATGGGTGGAGATGGTGTTCGCTCTACGAAGTCACCTATCATCCAGAGAATGTAGACAAATTAGGGGAGCTCTCTAAGAGTGAGTTCCTAGATTTATCAAAGCCTTCCGGAGCAAGGGAGTCTAGAGATGATTGGCTCATTGAGCTAGACATGCCTGGACCATCCAATGCCCAGTCCTCAAAGCCATCCATAGATGATTTACTTTTTGTAGATCTAAATTTGGAAAGGGATAGGAAAGGCAAGAGCAAAATGGATCAGGGGGCTGAGAACCAATGGGAGTTTGTACGACAAATTCGAGTGACAAAGGTCTTTTAGGATGACCCACTTCAAGAGATCTATAAGGACTCTTTAGAAGGATATTATGCCACAACTAAATTGCCAGAGCTAAATCTTCCTCTAGCACTTGTGGTGGTAGTCGAGAAGCTTGCAGGATATAAGAACTGAATCATTGATAAATGGGCCAATGAATACCGAACCATAGATTGGAAGGTGATTCGTGAGCTCACGTGGAGAGGACAACCATTATTCATGGAAGTGTTCTCAACTAATACAACTAAACCAGGAGAGACAGCCTTTCTTGGAGAAACTGTTGCTCCTCCCCTACGAGAGTTTACTAGAGAGGGACCCTCAACATCAAAGTGGACCACTGCAAGTAGCCCAACTCTAGCACCAAGATATTATCCTACACCAAAAGTGTGACCACAGATCACACCACAACAACGTTTCTCTCACTATGACAATCGGAGGGTAGGGGAGCCAACTCAGCCTCCCATAAATGCACCTCCTGAAATGCAAGTAACAGGATCTTTGGAGAGGGTTGGTGAGGCAGGTAATAGGGGACCCACACCAATTCGGGATGCATATGGACCACCTTACCAAAGAGAGGAACCACTGGTAGTGAGAGGCCGTAGGCCTGATGATGAGTATTCAAGACGAGTAAGGCCATCAACTCTTCAGAAACTGTTAAAGAAGTACGAAGGGTCGGGAGATCCATATGACCATGTAGCAGCATTTAGGCAAGTAGTTCGAGCTAAGAAAGTGACTGACAAGCATACGCAAATTGAAGGATTTGGGCTCACTCTTGAGGGAAAGGCCCTTTCTTGGTTTCCAGCACTAGAGGCTTCCGACAAATCTTCTTTATTACAAGTTTGAAAGAGAGATTCATTGCTTCTTTTTCCTTGATGGGGATTCAGCATGACACAGTAGAGCAAACATCTACTCTTTCAAGCAAGGCGAGACTGAGAGTGTTAGAGACTGTGTAAATAGGATGAAGCAGTACATTAATCATTGCCCAGAAGATAAGAAGCCCACCCAGAGCCGATTAATTTCTCTATGCAAAGAAGCATACAAATTTCAATGAGTGCTGCCATGATGCTATGGATTTCACAGATAACTTCAGATTCCAAGATGGTACTGGCCCTCAGGTGCAACCTAGAGATCAGTGGGGTGATGACCAAAGTTCAGGGTCTAGCGCACTAGTAAATCCAGAGACCAGATAGCTAACCTAGTACTAAGGAGATTGGGACAAACCTATCGCCCACCCATGCAGCCACAACAACAGCAGCGAATGAGGGGTGTACTACCTACAGCTCCTCATCTTTGTGGAGCATGTGGCGGTAACCATAAAACCGGAGAATGTAATACCTTTTCTCCTCTAGTCACAAACCAACCCACAAAGAAGTGGTGCCAGGCCTGTGCTTGGAATATTACCCACACCACAGAGGAATGTACTTGCATTGCAAGAATGAGACAAGAGTGTGAGTAGCAAAGGGGTGCAGCAGCTCCACAAATGCATCAACAATATACTAATTTTGAACGTAAGCACTACTAGAGCTTGAGGGCATACCGACGTTAAAATACCGATGCAAATGTCGAACGTCGGTATGCCCGTCGTAATCTTGGAGGAGACAAGTCGGGCAGGGTAATTTGAAATTTTTATATATCGACGCGTATACCGAAGCTCACACCGGTGCATATTCCGAAGCATATACTGACGCATATTCCGAAGCATATACCGGCGTTGATACCGACGCACATACCGACGCTCGTAAGTTTTTTATAGCCGAGAGCGTATTTTCTCTGTTTTTTGCAGCGTTGCAGAGAAGGTATGCAACGTCTCTTTTCTCTCCTTCTCCTCTTTTCTCCTCTCTCCTCTTTTCTCCTTCTTTCTTCTTTTCTCCTCTTCTCCTTCTCCACTTTTACTAATATGCTCTTGCTATTTCTTTTTAATTTAGGATATAGGACGTTTAGGGTTTTGTGTTTTTTTTGGCTCTCTATGCATGTTGAGAGCTCTCTATGTATGCATAGATCTCCTAATGCATGCATAGAGATTTTAGGGTTCTGTATTAGTTCTTATTCTTGTGTTTAATTTACTAATTATTTTGTTTAATATTTTGTTTTGCAGCTCTTTTACCAATCTTTCACCAATCCTCTCCTTCAGCTTCGCAAAAAAGAGGTAGATCCTCTTTCGATTTTCCTTGTTTATGCTTTTTTCTACGTATTATTGCATCCCTGTTTTATGGTTTACGGTTAGTTAAGGGTTCTTGTAAGCTTATACATAGGATTAATTCAAGATCTATGCATAAAACCTATCATAAGCTTGCAATCTCTATGCATAGCCTTCTTGCAAGCTTTATGCATAAGCTCTATTCATAGAGCTTGCGAGCTTGTGAAATCTCTATGCATAAGCTCTATGCATAGGCTTTATGCATAGAGTTTGCAAGCTTATAAAATCTCTATGCATAGGTTTCTTGAAAGCTTGCATGGACATTGTACATAGAGCTTGCATAGCCTTCTTGTTGAAAGCTCTATGCATAGCCTTCTTGTAAAAGTTCAATGCATATGCTCTATGTATAGGCTTTATACATAGAGGTTATAAGATTATGAAAGCTCTTACATAGGGCTTGTAAGCTTATGCAAGCTCTATACATAGAGTTTATGCATAGAGCTATATGAATCTAGCTGAATGCATGAATTAAGATCTATGCATAAAGCTTAATACATAATGTTTTATGTATAAATCGTATGGATGAGCTTTATGCATAAGGCTTCACATGCGTTATGTTTTTATGCATAAAGCTTTTTTTGATGTAGAGTGCCTTGCATGGATGGAGAGCATAAGATTTTTGAATGTTTATACTCTCTTATATATATAACATATATTTCTTATGCTCTGTTTTTCTATGCATAAGGTATTCTCTTTATTCATAGAGTTTATATATGTTATTAAGGTAAGATCTCTTATCCATGTAAAACAAGATCATGTTTATTACACCATTGGGTGATGGGATTAAGGGTTAGCATAGTGCATAAGGCTTATAGCATAGAGCTTATGTATAAGACTTATGCATATGGCTTATGCATAGAGCGTATGCATAAGTCTTGCATAGAGCTTATGCATAAGACTTATGCATAGAGCTTATGCATAAGACTTATGCATATGGCTTATGCATAGAGCGTATGCATAATACTTATGCATAGAGCTTATGCATAAGACTTATGCATATGGCTTATGCATAGAGCTTATGCATAAGTCTTGCATAGAGCTTATGCATAAGACTTATGCATAGAGCTTATGCATAAGACTTATGCATATGGCTTATGCATAGAGCTTATGCATAAGTCTTGCATAGAGCTTATGCATAAGACTTATGCATAGAGCTTATGCATAAGACTTATGCATATGGCTTATGCATAGAGCGTATGCATAATACTTATGCATAGAGCTTATGCATAAGACTTATGCATATGGCTTTATGCATAGAGCTTATGCATAAGGCTTATGCATAGAGCTTATGCATAAGACTTATGCAGTTGGCTTATGCATAAGTCTTGCAGCCTTATTATGCAAGCTTATACTTAAGGCTTGCAAGCCTTCTCGGGGGGGTCACTCCTATAAATATGTAAGTATCACGTGGGTTCAACAGAAGGACATTTTAAATATTTAAAACTTACAGAAATATATTTACAGAGGGGATTTATTTATTGTATTTTTAAAAAAATTTACAGATTTGAATAGGAAAGGATACATTATATTCACTAAAAATTTCACAGATAAGGGACTTTTTAAATAGGCCTTGAACGCACGTGATATAGAGGATTTACATAAAGTGACCCCCCCGAGCAAGCCTTACTATGCATACGATTGCATAAACCTTATTCATAAAGCTTGCATAAGACTTACGTATAGAGCATTACACATAAGCTTATGTATAGATCATTATGCATAGGCTTTATGCATGACTCTATGCGTTCAGCTTTAGGTATAGGCTTCTATGCATAGAGCTCAATGTGTAGGCGCTATTTACAGAATCTATGCATATAGATTTTTGCAGAAGGCCTTTATAAATAGCTATTTATGAATAGAGATAGCTTCTCTCTCCATCCTTGTTCTAATTACCTGCTTAATTTTGTATGGAGAGAAGATAAGCTAATGTATAAGTTATTTTTAAAATCTCCCTCAACGGCTGGGGAAAAGAAGCTCGTTTGACGCTTTTTTTAATATTTTTAAAGTCTCCCTCAACGGCTGGGGAAAAGAAGCACGTTTGACGCTTTAAATGTCAGAAGGGTGGCTGATACAAGAGTCCCTTGTTTACATCACTGAATATTTAAGTTCCTCAGATCCAGAGATACCTCGACTATGGTCTCAAGAGTCTAACAGGCGAGTCATTGGTGAGGAACCTCAAGGCCAAGGCATTAAGAGAAAGATGGATAACAATTTGAGGGAAAAAATCAACAAATTTTGCATCTTGAACTCTCATGTAATGGAGAAGTGGCTTGAGACATATGAAGCTCTCAAGCGACAGCAAGTACAAGATCGTTTAAGTTTTAGAAGAAATCGCACTACAAGAAATCTCCCATATCCAGAAGGTATGCAAGCTCTTCCGGACTTTCCCACAGGTAGATGGCTAGAAGCTACAATTTTAGAAGCCAAACGTGCTGGTTTAACTATAACAGAGGAGGAGGAGGAGCTTACAAAAGGATGCGATTGGCATGTAAGTGTTTAAGTTCTACATGTCTCTCTTTTTTTCTCTACATGTCTCAGTGTTTGATTCTCCATCAACAATCTTTATGTGCTATTTGTAGTATCACAAATATGGGGTGTTTTGGTCACATGGACGTCATTTTCGAGTAGAACGAATAGACCAAAGAAGAGCAACCTTTGATTGTGGTGTCACAGCACAGTTTATTCAAGAAAGTCATGCAAGTGCAAGTGATGATAACACAATTACTGGAATGCTTGATTACTTTGGAACCATTCAAGAGATATTAAAGGTTGGCTTCAGAAGTTTTGAGTTGTTTATCTTTGATGTGAAGTGGTTCAAGGTAATCACGAATGGGCCACATGCAACTGTACGTAGAGACAAGAGTGGCCTCATCCAAGTGGACTCCACAAAGGTATGGACCGATACTTTTGTGCGCCCAGAGCATTGTGAGCAGGTTGTCTTTAAAGCGGATCCAAAAGATCCACGCTGGCTATTTGTGGTTCAAGTCGCCCCCCACAGTAAGCAAATTTTTGAAGAATTTGAGCTACAACAAGGTGATGTGGATGCACAGGGTGGTGGAGAGCAGCAAGAACAAGCCGATATCAACAATGAAGAGGAGCAAGCAAATGAAGAGGAGCAACTTGAGAAAGATCCAAATGAAGAGATCCAAACCAAGGAAGCTGAAAAACATGTTGAGGAAGAAGACATAGATGATGAAGACATCCTTCATCAAGGGACTTTTAATGATGAGGATGCTGAAATGTACATAGACATAGATCTCTTTGGGACTACTGATCTTAATGAGGATGATAGAATAGATAATGATTTTTAAAATGATGTATCTTAATAATTATGCAAATAGTTATAACATATTTGTAATGATTTTATGACATTGAAGGTCCTTTCATTGTTTACCATTGTTAATGTTTACCATCATAATCACTACTGTAGGAGCAAGATGATATAGTTTTACCAATGTTGTTTATCATTGTTAATGTTTGTCATATGGTTCTTTCATTGTTTACCATGTAATTTTCATTTCGCCGCACAAGTTTGTCATATGGTTTTTTGTCCAAATACAGGCCATGGGTGACTCGCTGCCCTACGACTACAGTCCTGATTTCTCATTTAATCCTACACCGCAGGGCATGAGTCCCCAGCAGTTATATGGTTTTCTTTCGTCCATGACTCCAGAGCAGAGAGCCATGGCTCAGAGTTATTGGGGTTCTGGAGCAGGGACATCTGCCTCACCATCTGGCTTCCCGACGCCAGTTCCCACACCCGTGGGTACGACAGTAGCTCCCACGCCTCATACCACACAGTCTTCCACTCCTCTTACAGCTCGATCTACCACCTCTTCACATAGACGGCACTCACGTAGTAGGTCTTCAGGGGGAGGTTGTTGTGGTGGTAGTGCCACAGATGCTGTGACACCACCACCACATGAGCGTCATCCTTCGCTCTCATCTGTTGATAGCACACCCATAGGGTCACCTTCCATTCCCTCGGGTGCACATGACCATAACAACAGCAAGATATACACAATTAGGGATGGGGCACCAATAATGAATAGTGCAGGGAAGGCAATGAAGACACGCATTCGACAATTGTGCACTATACAGTTTCATGACTCTGTCATGACTAAATGGGATCAACAAGATAAGGGGAAGAAAAATTATATAAGTACAAAGATAAAGCAAGAGTTTCAGCCATCTGACCCTATGAATGTCGTCTCTAATGAGTGGATACAGTATACAGCTCGCATTTTGATGGGGCATCGTAGGTCAGAGTCGAGGGATGCATTTAGAGAGGGGAAAGAGAAACCTGTTTGGCTAGATGACAGGGAGTGGGCAGCCATTGCTCAGGAGCTCATAGAGACACTAGAGAGGTTTCAACAACAAAGAGAGGTGGCAAGGGCAAGACTCCAAACAGTAGGGGCTTCTCATCTTGGGAGTGGTGGTTTACGAAACCATGCGCCATGAATTCGTAAGTATTTGTAGCAATTTTATTTATGTAAATGTATGTATGTGGGCTAAATGTTGATTTCTAAAAGTTATAATTGTAAATCGTTTGTGTAGGAGTTGGCCATGAATCGCCCACCAAGTAGGCGAGAGGAGAAGTACGCTCACAAACATGGCCTTGTGGCCTTATATTGAGATGCTTGAAGAAGAAGGAGAGACCGTCAATTGGGAGGCATTACCATGATGTAAGAAGACCTTCAAACTAATGGTATATGATCAAAACATTCTTGAGTATTAATGTTTAATTTAATTTCTTGTTTATCAATCTCGAAAATAAAAAAACGAGCATGGTTGTTTTTGTGCTCTATTTTAGACAGAATGGTGCTGTCTGTTTGCTGTTGTTGATCCTGTTCATTGCAGGCAGCCAGGCAACAGCAAGGCAACACTATTCTGCCCAAAAAAAAATTTTGGTACAGCGTCGGTATATTCCCCGGTATGTACACCGGTATATTCATTGGTATATCTGCCGGTACTGGCGTCGGTATAGATGCAGGTGAACGTCGATATAGCGGCAGGTATACACCCCGGTATAAGTGCTGGTATAGTAGCCGGTATAGACGTTGGAATAGCCGTCGATATTAGCATCGGTGAGACGTCAGTATAGACACCGGTATAGACGCCGGTATTGTTACCCGATGCTTATACCGACGTCGTGGTTCCGGCGCGAATACCGGCGTTTATACCGATGACGGGGCTTTTTTAGACCCGGTTGAATGATGTCGGTATAAGCGCTGGTATTAGGCTAACATGTAGTAGTGAAGCCACCGATACCACAAGAGCAAGCACGACCTGTACTTGGAGCTCAACCTCCTGCTCCTGGGACTGCACCTGTGAGGTTTGTTGACTACGACAATTCAAATATGTGTAGAGACTTGGTAAACCCAAGCTATGTGGAGGAGAAATATGCATCATATTCATCCAAGGAAAATCTCTTTGAAAGTCCCGCATATCCAAGCCAAGCACTGGGGAGCCTCAACCAGGGGAACAAAATTCTTTGATGTTTCTAGGCGGCTACCAACCTAGGACTCTAGGCCCCTCAGGTCAATGGCAACAAAGAAAAGTAGAAGCCAAACAAATGGGCCCCTGTTATGAGTGCGGAGAACCCCATTGGACTCGTGGTTGTCCACATTGCCAAAGAAGCAGCTCGATCCAATACAACAGTACCACAATTTCCACCAATTGAAAGATATTGTCTAGGGTGTTGTGTAGAACACTTTCCAAAGGATTGTTTGCTGAAACCACATGAGAAAGGCACCTCTCAACCAAAGGTCTCACTCAACTTTGTAGAGGCAGTTCCATCGCCACCTTCATCAGAGAATGAGGATGTCATGCCACTTCGAGTCATGACTAGATCACAGACATGAAATGCCGAAATGCAGACTGATGAGACACCTCGAACTAGGGATGCAAAGGCAAATCTAGTGGACAAGACCCTACATTCCAATAGAAAAAGGACCACTAGGAGGAAAAAGAACCGCAACAAGCAAACTAAGAGTGCATCCACTAGTTCTCAAGAAGTCTTTAAACAAAACATGAAGGATCAAGCTTTTATATCCCAAGAAGTGCATGAGGAGCATCAATCTCAACCTGGGCCTAGTGCTAAACAAGATGAGGCTAGTACAACTGCAGGGGGTTCTGTTTTCGTGGATAAGGTGAACGAGACTCTAGATGCCATCATTGATGCTCATAGAAGTCACATTGCAGCTTTATCTGAGCTACCCAAGAAGCTTCAAGAATACCCAAACCCTCGTGAGGAGAAGATCAATCTAGCTGTACATCAGCAACTCATTAGGGAAGCTCAATCAATACTTGAGGGCCCACCTCCACCTATCCCTTGGGGCCCCACCTCTCTTAAGCCAACATTAGAAACCATACCAGAAGTGTCTTCAAGTTGGGAAATGAAAAGTGAGTTGATCTCACAAGCTCATAGTGAGAAGTCTGCACCAATTGACACCCCATTGAAAGAAGGCATTCTGCCACCACCCATCTAGTCTTGCCTTCCCATGCAATGATGAAGTTATTGATGCTAACGAGGACATGGCAAATGAGATGTGGGCAGCAGTTCATGAGAAAGTTAATGAGAATATGTCCTCTATTATTTCACCTCCATTCTCTGAAGTGGATTTTACCAGGGGCACAGAATACAACTTTAGACGTCCAAGCATCAAGGAGAAAGTTCAAACAATTGTTTCTCCTAGAAGTAAGCATACAATGAAAACCTTACCATCTTATTTGGGAGAATATGAGAACTGTTCTCAAACCCTGAGGATGCCCTCCTTGCATAGAAGGTTGACAAAAGAGATGGATATGGGTATCATGTAAGCTATTTTGTCAGCACCAGTGGCTTCTACCTTACCTTTGCTTGATTTGATAAAGCTTCGACCAGAGTTGTGGAATGATATTGCCACATGTTTGTCAGAGCAAGTATTGCTACAAAAAAGGTCACCATCAATGTACTATACACCTTGAGACAAAGCATGTTTGCCAGTTCCTATCAACAAAGTTGGAAAATTTTGTGAGGACGATCAGGGAAATGCTACCCTCCCATTAGAAGTGCGAAAAGTAGCTTCAACTGCAATACTTGATAGTGGTGCAGGAGTGGGCATTGTGACAAGGTCCATTTGGGAAAAGTGGGGCAAACCAACTATTAGGAGTACAAGGATGCGCTTGCAGCTAGCAGATGGCAGCTTAGAACATCCCATTGGGCTACTAGAGAACATATTGGTCACCACATGTGGGATTGAATATGAGCACACATTTGTAGTAGTGGATTTTGGAAAGCATCCAAACTATGAAGTGATATTGGGTAGACCATTCATGCGACAATTTCAAATGATTCAAGATTGGGGATACAATTATTTGTACCTCCAACATGATTCTGTCATCACAAGGGTCAACCTAAAGAATCACTCATATCGTGATGTAACGCGGTCTCCAATAGATGAGTTTGATTCTGCTTCATCTGAGGGCTCAAGAGTTACATTGTCAGATGGGCGAGAAGATTTGTGGATGTGTAAAGCCTCATGTAAGGATTTCAACACTGAGAGACTTGAGGGTAATCGAAGTGTATCAGATGAGGCATACATTCCACAACCCTTCCCTGAGCACTTAATTGATCCCCTAGAATGGAGTCATGTCCTTGCAACATTATCGACATGTGCTTTACCTAAGCCAATTCAATTTTGTGACTCAGATGGATATGACATTATTCCTATACTAATGATAAAACCACGTGACCTTCTAGATGATTTGTACTATGGGGATGCATCCACAGCACTGCATGTAGAGGAAGTCTCAGTGGAGGATTTAACACTCGAATTTGCTAATGATGCTGATAAGGAAGATGGATGGGACTCTGATTTTGATGTGATAATCCCCGAGGAAGAGTTAGGAAAGGCACGCCTACTCTTGAGAGGAGGAAGGGAGGTTCAAATAGAGATCCCTCGAAGCCGACCCAAACGTAAATGCTGTAAGAGCCATAAGAGAATCCGTAAACAAGATGAGAGGGAACGACGTGAGAGAATACAAAAAGAAAACGAGGAGTTTAAGAATGAACACTCTCGACCACCACCTCACTTCTCAGGAAAGAATGGATATCTATACTATGTCCAAGCACAAGATAGTATCAAAGACCAAGTAAAACGATAAGATGGATTCCTACCAGGAGAAAAGATAAAAACTATTAGCAAAAATCGTAAAAAAACAAAGAGACTAAAACAAAAACTCAAGTCTCAAACCGATTCAAAAGAGAGCGTCGGAAGTGCAAAGATAACGGTTGAACAAAAAACTCTGATGCAAGATTGCAAAAGAGAGTTCAAAATTGCATGGTCTTCAATTAGTGAGTGATGACTCAAGTGGACAAGAACAAGGTCTCAATGTTCCCCCCAACTTCACACAATACACTCTTCAAGATCGGAAGATTGTTCTTCAACAGCCCATGCTACAAAAGCCAAGCATGCCAGGGGTTTCATATGATGGTCCAGAAGATGCAAAAAAAATTGATATCGCTAAGCCAGGAAAAGAGCCTCACTATGTGTGGATTGCCACAGACTTGTCCTTAGATGAGGAGAAGTTATTAATTCAAACAATAAAGGAGTATCGTGATGTTTTTGCTTGGAGTTATAAAGACCTCAAAGGAGTTGATCCAAGCATATGTCAGCATACAATTCCATTGCAAGAGGATGCAAAGCCTTCCAAGCAACGTCCTTATACTTACAATGAGAATTTTGCACGAAAGATAAAAGAAGAAATAGACAAGCTCTTAGAGGCAAAATTTATCTATGAGATTGAACACACTGAATGGGTCTCCCCTATTATAGTGGTGCCCAAGAAAAATGGAAAACTTCGAGTATGTGTAAACCTCAAGAAGGTAAATGCAGCTACTATACGTGATCATTACCCACTTCCAATCACGGATCATGTTTTGGAACGTGTTGCAGGGAAAAAGACATATAGTTTCTTGGATGGATTCTCCGGTTACAATCAAGTGTCAATTGATCCCAAGGATCAACACAAGATAGCCTTTGCTACTGAAGATGGCATCTTTGCCTATCGTGTTATACCATTTGGTCTAACAAATGCACCTGCAACCTTTCAGCAGCTAATGAGTCATGTATTCAAGGAGTACCTTAGGCTATTTCTTGAGATCTTCATGGATGATTTATGTGTTCACTCACAAGAGCGTGATGATCATATAGAACACCTCAGACTTGTGTTTCAAAAGTATCAAGTTTATCGTATATGCTTGAATCCTGACAAGTGCAAATTCATGGTAAGACAAGGGAAGATTTTGGGCCATATTGTTTCTCGCAATGGTATTTCAATAGATATGGATAAAATTGATGTCATTGTCTCATTACCTCGGCCTATCAACCCTAAAGGGGTACAAATATTCATGGGATATCGTGGCTATTATCATCGATTCATCTACATGTACGTTGTCCTAGCCAGACCATTATATGCTCTTCTTGTAAAGTTTAATTGGACTAACGAGTGTGAGGAATCCTTTGAAAAGTTGAAGCAAGCATTAGTGTCTGCACCCATCTTACGGGCACCAGATTGGAACCAAATATTTCATGTCCATATTGATGCTTCAAACTTTGCAATTGAATGTATTTTGGCTCAATCGGGAGAACATAATAGGGATTTCCCAATCTTATATACTAGTCGACAGTTGAACAATGCTGAGAAGAATTATACCACAATAGAAAGAGAAGGTTTGTCCATGATATATGCACTGAAAAAGTTTCGCCATTACCTTTTGGCAAACAAATTTTTTTGTGGACCATCAAGCACTGTGATATTTGTTAAATAAGCCTTGTGTAACTGGAAGGATTGTGAGGTGGTTTGTCATCCTTCTTGAGTTTGATTTTGAAGTGGCAGTCCGAAAAGGAACAACTCATCTTAGGACAGATCATTTGTCTTGAATCACCTTTGGAGAAGCTCTTGTGGGTGTGGATGATGATATGTTAGATTCAACACTTTTCCTTGTAGAGACAGCTCCTAAATGGTCTGAACCCATCTTAGAAATTTTGACAAGTGGGCAGATACAACTAGCGGGTCCTAATGTGGACCTATGGTGAATGATTCAAGTTAATCTCAGGGAGATTATATCGTCAGGGCAATGATGGAGTGTTGCGGCTTGTACCTTACCCTGACCAATATGAGGATATCTTGGAATGGGCACATGAGGGTATTGGTAGAATCCATGCATCAGCTACTACTTGTGTGCGACGTATAACTCAGGATGGGCAATGGTGGCCTACCATGCATGCGGATGCTAAAAAATTTGTTCGTAACTGTGCTTCATGTCACATTCAATAACCAATTCATAATGTCACATTATTCCAAATTTCAACTACACCAAGTTGGAGTAAGTATATTGTGGACTATCTTCAGCCTGGTCATACTGATCAAACAATTCCTAAATATCGAAAGCATGCTATTGAAGTTGAAGGGGCCAACTATATGCTGATAGAGGGCCAACTCTACAAGAGGGGCAAGGATGGCAACTTACTCGTGTGTGTATGTGAAGCTGACTACTTGAAAATCTTGACTCATGCACATGCAGATGTTGGGGGTGGACACTTTTCGGGCAATACCACAGCTAAGTTGATTAGGTGGTCTGGGCTTTGGTGGCCAACCTTACAAATGGATGCCGAAGAATATGTAAAATGTTGTGACGATTGTCAAAGGACCAAACCTCCCATCACAAAGGACAATATGCCATTGTGGCCTATGTTAAGCACACGTGCTTTTGCCAAATGGGGTATTGATTTTGTCGGTCCCATTAAACCTCCAGCTCGTCACACGCATGCCGAATATATTATAGTCGCAACTGACTATTTGACCAAATGGGTAGAGGCAAGAGCTACAGTCAAAAATGATGCCAGAACCACAGCCAAGTTCTTGTATGAGTATGTGTTTACACACGCTATGGCTTACCTATTGAAATCGTTAGTGATCAAGGTGTGCACTTTGTGAATGAGGTCATAGAGTTTTTACTTCAAGAATTTATGGTAATTCACAAGCGTTCTGCACCCCATCATCCCCAGACCAATGGGGTCAAGCTGAGAGTACTAACAAGATTCTCTACACAGCACTCACAAAGATTGTTGAGGGACATAGGACTGATTGGGAGCAAAAGTTGCACTCAGTTCTTTGGGCATATAGAACAGCCTATAAAACATCTGTGGGCACAACCCCATTTGAGCTTGCTTTTGGGCTAGATGCAATTCTTCCCATTGAATTTCTTGTACCTACTCTACGAGTTGCTAAACAGTTGGACTGGACTCGTCATGAGCTTTCTCAACGCATTGATGAATTGGAAGAGCTTGATGAGACCCGCTTATTGGCGGCGGTAATGGGGATATATGCCGAGAAGAGGAGACAAAAGCAATGGTATGATCGATTCCTTGGGTCTTCCTCTACTTTGCCAATGTAACCTATAGCATGGGGGATAATGACTAGATCAACGATGCCCTTGGTTCATATGTCATCCGCACATATGGGAATTTTTGTATGCCCTCACAACTATCAAACTCATGTTAGTCCTCTGATGAGATTTATGCCATTATTCTTGTAGGCAGCATTGAAGAGCGGTTATCTCTACCATGCAATATAGTGCTCATAGAGTACTACTGATCAACAAATGTGTTGAGAAACACAATGTCAATCCGAGGACGCGACCCGATTAGTGCATGAAGGCTTATCCCTTGCGGGAGAGCTCACATACACGAACCACCACTTGACGATTCAACCATTCAAACACCTCAATCAATCTCTCAATCCCTTAAACCCACTACACTAATCAAGAGAACAAGCAATGCAAGGCAATCTCTTAATCCCATTCAAACATTGATTAAATCTTAGCTTTCCCTAATGCAAGCAAACCCATAAGCGTGCATCTACTAACCCACAAGCTTAAGCAAGCATAGAATGTAAACAAACCCACAAGCTCATAGAGAGAGTCTATCCATGAATAACTCATTGCCAATGAAGTGGGCAAGAGCTTGCATCAATGGAGACTACACACACACACACTACAAGCATGCATACACAAGAGAAAGAAAGAAGCATTCAACTAATCGTAGATTAATATACTTCAATGATACTAAAAGAGATTAAGAGAAATAAGTGGAGCTATACTCATTGATTAATGGAGCTTGATGCTCATTAGAGTACAATAGAGAGAGTTAGAGAGTTGCCATAACTTGAGAGCTAAAGAGCTTCACTCTCAATAGCTTATGAGAATGGCCAAAAAAGTCCTCTTTCTTTAGCTAACATCTCTTTTATAAAGATGTCACTAACCCTAGGCCTCTTTCACACATAGGCGGACAACCCAATAAGTGAGCCTTGCTTAATACACTTAGAACTCTCATTTAGAACCCACATTGGCCTAAAACGATTTACATTGTACTTCGGCACAAAAATATGAAAAAATTATGTGCGTCTTTATGTTCCCATGGCTACAATCCCGCTCTCTCACATTAATTGCTTCCGGCCTCCTTCCATAATCCGTGTTCCCATGAGTGTTCCCGTGGAACATTCCAAGGTGAAAGCTAGTTCCACTAGGAGGTGATGTTGCCATGTAGTTGCACGTGAAAGCTCCACCAGGAGGTGATGTTGCCATGTAGTTGCACGTGAAAGCTCCACTCCACCAGGTGCCACATGCCAGCACCTCCCCCCGCAAAAGTCCAATGGAATCTTGACCCTCCTTACCACTCAATCTTACACACTTACTCTCTCGCACACATGCAAGGAAGCACACATAAGAGCTCAAACAAGCAAAAGGAAAGCAAGTAAGTAATAGCATAGGAGAGTAGAGAAGAAGAGCACTCTATCATTATGCATAAAACAATGAGTTTTGAGAGTTACATTTTTCCTCTTATGTGTGACTTGTAGGGTTAACACTCTTGGGCAGCCAGAGTTAAAAATTAGGTCCTAGGGCTTATTCCGTCACTCTAGCTTGTGCAAACACCTAATCCACAAATATTACTCTCCACCTAAGATATCGTGGTATGTCTTTAGTACACAAGCAGCGACACACATGCAAGATAATACACTCAAAACACATTCTAATGAAATCTGACATTTCTTGACTTTGGTCAAAATTGTTGAAGATGGTAAGGTGGCTCGCATCGATGACATAGAGGTCTTCGGCAAGGGTTAACAGATGCTATTCTCTCCATCTCCATGACTCAAACTGAGTGCTTTTCATTTATTTAAAAGGAGGAACTAGAGTGGCCTAGTGCAATTTTTTGATACCATGGTTAATTTAATAAAATAAATGATACAATAAGCTAAAGGAACCACAAGAAAAGTTAACTATAAACAAAACATACCTCAATTAGAATGCACTTATCAATTACATAAATTTATGTCTCTTAGAAAGGCTTACAACTCATTGGTTCATGTCCCTTTTCACATTCCCCTTACCTTGTCCACATGCCCCTAGTGATTCCTAGTGTAGTTTCCCACATAACCATATTTCTCAACGTCCCCACTCAAGAAAATATTTCTTATATTTTTTTGTCTCCCTATATTCTAGTCCCCTACCTAGATTGAACAGCCTAGACATGCCCTTGACATATGCATAAACATAGTCCCATGCCTACATCATTGATGGTAATGGTGACTTTAGAACTTACATTGGATGGTTACACACACATGCACATCCCCACTTTTTAGTCTCTAAAAAGCTTGGGTAGAAAATCTTTACAAATCCATTTTGGTTGTAATGAAGTATGGTGCCCTTATGTCCATATCCTTTTATTGTAATAGTCCCTTTTTATAGCATCTCTTTAGCTCATTCAAACCTCTTGCTTCGTGGTGAGATCTTAATTTGAACTAAATCAGCTTCCTTGTTCCAGATAGAAGTTCCTATGAAGGTTCTCCACTAAATGATGATTGCAACAAACTCTATGAAGCACGAAAGATGTGAAGATAAAGAGCCCTTCTCATCTCGGTAAACGATGGTGTTCTATGTGACTTGGCGATGTTGCCTTCTTCTTGTTATGGGAGTTGAGTTTTGGCTAAAGCCCTTAGTTTGCAGTTATGGACAAGATTTCTCGTCTATGACAACGCATCCACAAGATGATAGTAAGGGTGATTATTAAGAGAGAGAGAGAGAGAGAGAGAGAGAGAGAGAGAGAGAGAGAGAGAGAGAGAGAGAGAGGTTGAAAACTAATACTGTTAAACAAAGAAATCACCTAAGGAAAAATCATTAACTTGAATATAATACTAATGATCTAAATATTAAATTATCTAGTACTTAACTATAGTACGAAAGATCTAAAGATTGAAGTAATTAGAAATTTATTTCTAAACTCTTGCCAAGAGCTATACCTAGGGTGCTATGATATCGTGTTAAAAGGGAGGACCTAGGGTGCTCTAATACCATGTTAAAAAGAAGGGGCTTAAAGAAAGTGTTAAATGTTATGGTTAAGGAGATCAATCAAATATAAAGTAAGCTACATGAATCTCAAGAAAATCTTAATAAAAAACATATATTGCATTCATCAATTACATATATGGATGCCTCCTATATAGGCTTTCAACTCACTTACAGTTCATGTCCCTATTCACATGCCTTTTGCCTTATCACACATGCCCCTTGTGACTCCTAAAATTAGTTTTCCACATAACCATATTTCTCAACAGCGTCTATTTAGGACTGATTATTTTAATGGTTGATTGCATATTTAAGCTGATTAGACCCTATATTACTTGACTAAAACTTTAAATGTTAATCTCTAGTACTCTTCATGAGCACAAAAATTATTTGATGTTACTATGGGTTTTTTACATTGAAATTCTTTGAGCCCTTTCTGAAAATAAAATTCAATGGTAAATTATTTGAAAATAGTGTTAAAACGTTTTTGGCTATCATGTTACAACTAAACACTCCTTAATTCAAATTAAAATTTAAGCTCTAAATTTAGCCTCAAATTAAGATCTCTAGAGTCTCTTCATGATTTTGCAAAACCATAGATGGCTCTTTTTTTAATATTAGTTTTCTTGGAAGTTAAGTTGGTTATCCTTCATAATGATAGCTAAGCATGTTCCTATCTATGTGCAGCTATATTTGAAAAAAAATTTGATTATGTTTATGGTTTAGGGAGAAACACATGATAAAACAAAGGCGCATAATTTGTTTTGGTGGGGCGATTGATTTTGTGAAGGGAAATGTAGGCTAGATCTAAGGGTATAACCATTAAATTTTAAAATAGATAATATGGGATTTTCAAATAGTAGACTTTGTCTTGCTAGAATTCTACATGTTCAATTTACTTACCTTCATTTACTTCTTCTAAATATCAATATGATATTTTATGATAGTACATCCATGATGTGTTAGTCTTGGTTGTGTCTATTTTAGGAGTATCTGATATACCATCATATGACCAATGTTTTACAAAGATTCCAATGAAGAATGATTGTTTGAATTGATGTCACCTATTTAAAAAATTGTACACTATGTAACATATTCATACTTTAATCTTGATAGTCAGTCTCTAAGGGACTTTAGTCAATTTTATAAATCACATGCATGGGTTCTCACATGGTATGTGATGGATTCTATTTAGACAACAATATGCATTCAATGTATAGAACTATTAAGCATACTATTATATAGGCATAAATTTTGGAAATGTAACCTGAAATATTGATTTTAAATGTATGCAATTAACTTTTGTTTATAGCTATAATTGTTGTTCAAAATAACCAGTGCTAATATTCACATTTTGAGTAGACATTTAAGTAATCCCCTTGATAGACTAATTGAAGAATATTTTTTTACAAAAAGCCTTTGGTATAACCACTACCTATTTGTGACACTCTATTGGACTTTTTCAACTTTAAATGAGTATAATCATTTGATGTTAGGGGTCTTTAGATTGGTATATTCATCTTAACCCCTTTGGCCACTTCAAATTATTAATGACATATTTCATGTGTTGACAATTTTTCATATACTGATAGTACTTTATTTAATGTATGATGGGGTAAAAAAAGTAGACCTTTATGGTAACTTGTTTGATAAATTTCATGCACACTATTGTAAAATCATTTTACCAGATAGGGAACTTGTCATTTTGATGTTTCCATGCATATAGAATTTTTTTAATTATCTAAGTTTGTCATCTCTAGACAAAATTAGATCAATTGAAAATGAGAATGTTAAATCTATGTTAGTTGTCTTCTAATTGGTGTAACCATGTTAATAAATTCCCTTTACATTGTCCTTGTAACTTATCTAAGATTTTTTCTCCTTTGTTGATTGTTGAGATGGGTGGGCTCAACTATAAAATCCTTGAGTTTGCTATGTGAATCGTCATCTACATTTTGAGCTCTATTTTTATCTAGGCTTGTGAATAATTGAATTGTACTTAGAGATGCATTTTTTTCATGATTACTTAATTAAAGTAATAAGAAGTATACTTATAAAGCGGGCCTTTGAGCTCTATAATAAATGTTAATCTTGAATAATTTAATGCACTATAAATGTTAAATAGATCAAATGTGGGATTTTGATATGAGATATTAACATTGATTTCTCCATGTGGTTGGTCTCTCTCTCTTTTTTAGTTGATTGATCTTTGTAAATAAAGTGGTTTGATAGTTATTCTTCGCATCGGATTATCTATAAATTCACTTTTGAAACTGTTTCCTTTGCTAAACCTTGAAAACGGGTGAAACATTTTTATCTTGTCTTTTATCGTCTAAGCACATATGTATTATGCATTAATCTTATTTAAAGTGCTTTTAGGACTAATATGTTTGGAATTGTACAATTATTTTAAAAAAGAAAGTAAATGTCTAATAGAGTGGATTTTTTAGCCTTGCATCATAAGTTGATTTGTGAAATCTTCTAAAAACTATTCCTGAGTTTCTTACTAAAAGGTTGACTAAATTGGTAGATTTAATTCTATGTGGAATGTTTTCTAGTGAAATAATTGTAAAGAATTAGTCCATAAAGACCTTGATTTTATTTTAAATTCTTAATAATTTCAATATAAATAAAAAAATATCTTAAATCGTATCTAACCCTTAAAACATAGCCTAATATTATAACTTGAACTCTTAAATAGCCTTAAATAATCAAATATGTTTTGAAGAAGTGACATACACGTGATTATGCTTCATATAGTGCACCAATTTTGAATATTAAGTTTTCAATACTCTATGATTGTGGACATTGATAACAAGTGTAAGCATGCCTTAACACATGCCTCCCAACCTTTAAAACTTATGGTGGTAGGTATGCAGCCCACTCACTTACATTTATGTGCTTTGGTCTTGGTCTCCTCTAATGATGCACTTTTTCCTTACATCATAATAATTCTCTCATCCCCTCTATTTTTCTCTCTCAAGAAAACTTCTTATGCAAACTCATCTCTCTCTCTCTCTCTCTCTCTCTCTCTCTCTCTCTCTCTCTCTCTCTCTAATAAATATCTTTTGAATACTCACCTCATTCTCCTCCATCCCTTCCTCCCACCCTCTCTCTTTTTAAGTAAAATTCTTTTGCATACTCCTATTTTTCTCCCTCCCTCCCTTGTTGAGATATCAATCTCAACATGAGCTGACACTCATGAGGCACCTGTATGACCGTTCAACATTTACATCACTAGCGGGTTTTGTAGCTGGCCAGCACTGATATATCTTCGCCACCAGAGATTATGTAGCTAGACTACACCAACTAGACCACATCTACCCACTTCTCTTAGTGTGTTCACATTATGGACCACTTATATATACTCTATTATATGTGTTAGTCACTTTATATTCTTAGTAGACCTCTTTTGTTGTTGTGAAGAAGAAAAAAATATTTCAACCTCTCACCTTGTGTGTTCTCTTCTGGGGTTTGTGTGAGTGTGTGTGTGTGCTTGTAAGAGCTCAAGCTCTCTTCTCCCTTGCATCTTTTCATGGTATCAGACCCTGGTTCATGCTAAGGGTTGAGAGGCAAGAAAGAGAAGCATAGGAAGCGGTACAAGGGTAAGAGCCTCATCTACTCTTCCCCCTTTGTGTTGGCTACTACACCCTTGTCTCGGGAGCGCTTCGGGAGAGGCACTGGGAAACGAACTCTGAATGAGGAGCTTTCTTTTGTGGGAGGAGAACTACAAGGCAACTATACAATTTGTTGAACAAAGTTTTTTGGGTCGAAAATGCATTTCGGTATTTTTGGAACTGCAGGAAGGGCGATTGGTTATGCAGACATTGTGTGTGCTACAAAGAGGTCTCAAAGCTGCCATTGGGTGTATGTATGAAAATTGAGGTCATTGGTTGTGATAGTTTGGGTGTGCAATATAGTACCACTGTGTAGAGAATATAACATTTTGTGTAGGTCAAACAAGAGTGTTGTTTTTGGTAAATTTGTGTTGCAAAAAAGATGTATGACATCCACCATATGGTCCTTTATCCACCTTATGGGGACGACATCATTACCATGCCGGCCGGCTTGTACTCATCCTTGATTTAATTTATGACTCTATCTTTCTTATCTTTACCCAACTTTGGCCATAAAGTCATAAAGTCATTTTGCAAAGACAATGTGGCAAAGCTCCTGGATGCGGCTCTTCATCTCTTGCTCGACATTATCCAAAACCACACTGCCATTGACAGTTGTGTAAAATTTTTCTCCACCCACGGGGGGTGTGGGCTGTGTGTCAAAACGTCGCGCGATGATCGCGAGCGTGGAGTGCTTCTGGCACTAGATGAGGAAGGACACTCACGTGGGGGCGTATACCCATCCGTGCCCCCACTTGGACAACAACCGCCTCCACCTCCACTACTTGAGCGTTGTGCTATGCGAGTGGACGAGTGACCTGAGGGAGGGGTTCTAGTGGCTCTTTGTTGTGGGGTTTCTATAGGTGAAATAGGGTTAGCGGTGGTGGTGCCCGCCCCTCTCCCAAAATATTATTGTACCATCGCTCTTTGCTTGGGCGTGGCTTGTGCTAAAAAACCCATGAACTGGTCAGGCGACATGGCATATGAAGGATGGAGAGTAAGCCGGTGTCTCATCTGGAGTGCGATACATGTTTCTACACACACATAACAAAGCCCACATGGACACTTTAATAAGAGCATACACATGAATTATCCCTCAACATTCATTATGCATAAAGCATTATGCATTAATCATTATGCATAAAGCTTATGCATACAGCTATGCATGAGGCTTATGCATAAAGCTTTGCATGAGGCTTATGCATAAAGCACTATGCATAAAGCATTATGCATAAAGCTTGTGCATAAAGCTATGCATGAGGCTTAAGCATAAAGCATTATGCATAAAGCATGAATGAGCATTTTGCATAATGTTTATGCGTAAATCTACAAACAAATCCCCAGCACCCAAGGGTGCAATAATAATAGAGGAAAGAGAGAAAAGATAGAAAAGCACTTACCTCTTTTTCGTGATGTTGAAAGAGAGGATTAGAGGACCTAAAAAACCAACAAAAGGGTGAGGAAAGGATTAGTAATGCATACATATAAAAACTTATGCATAAGGCCTTATACATAAAGCATTATGCATGAGGCTTTTGCATAAAGCACGATGCAAGCCACGCTATCCTAAGCTGAACCATATACCGGCACTATGCATTAAGCATGCATGCATAGAGCTTAATCCATGCATAGATTAAGCTCTATGTATGCATTAAGCTCTATGCATAGAGCTTAATGCTTGCATAGATTAAGCTCTATGTATGCATTAAGCTCTATGCATAGAGCTTAATGTAGAGCTTAATGCATGCATAGATTAAGCTCTATGTATGCATTAAGCTCTATGCATAGAGCTTAATGCATGCATAGATAGAGCTGAACGCATGCATAGAGCTCTATGCATAGAGCTTAATCTATGCATATATCTCTATGCATTATGAATGCATGCATAAATCTTAATCTATGCATTAAGCTATACAAATAGAGCTTAATGCATAGATTAAGCTCTATGATTAGAGCTCTATGCATGTGCATTAAGCTCTATGCATAGAGGACCTACAAAAGAAAACCCCTCTTTTTGGTAGATAAAAATAGAGAAAAGAGAAAGGAATTTACCTCTTTTTGGTGAAGTTGAAAGAGAGGATTAGATTAGAAGACCTATAAAACAAAAAAAAAGTTGAGAAAAGAATTACTGATACAAAACCCTAAAAGTGTGAATAGCATGGATACACAAGAAGGTTTATCCTTCAACACACACACACCGATTTAACAACCAAGAGGAGAGGAGAGGAGAGGGGCATCACGTCATTCTTTGGCGTAGAGGTTCTGGAGTGGTGGAAGACCACACATACTCAAATAGGAGATACAGTCTCCTCGAACCTGTCTGTCCCTTCCGTCGGAAGACACTGGAAGAAACTATAATCCACAGGCTGCCCTAAGATCCTAGGGGGCCTGCTTGGAGACTCAGGTGCGAGAGCCCTCACTTTTGAGGCCGCAATGGTCATCTCCACAGGCTTTGAGAAACGATGAATGAGGCAATGAACGATACTCACCAGCTATCTCCTCTCTGGGTCAGGGGCTAGAGGGTGTCGACAAGAATGCTCTAGAGAGGCAAAAGGGGAGGGGGATGGTAGGCACGACGAAAGAGGAAGGGAAAAATGGAGCAACTACGAGAAGAGTCGGAGGCGAGGGTGGGGGAGGGGGGGAGGCAAGGGGGAGTGGGTAGGCGGAGAGGCTAGAGAGGGATGGTGCATGAGAGGTATCTATCGGAGAGGAAGGCCACTGGGGAAGGATTGACGAAGCGATGGTGGGGTTAACCTATCCCACTCGGCACTGAAGGCTAAAGGAGAAGTCGTGAAACGAGGAATTCACCGCCACTTTCGGGGGTGGGGGGTCCCTCTCTGTAACTGGAGGGGGCCCGTCATCTACAGGTAGGTGTTGTGATAAGTGCTCGAAATGGTTCTCTAATAGAACCGAATCCTCCTACATGTTGCCAACCTAGCGCGCAATGGCGGCGACGCCCAGCTCTGGTGCTCGGCCACCGACGACTGGGGCCAACCGTCTGCCACTCTGTGACTGATGGGTCATCCATGGTGAGAACCTAGTGCTCCACGGCCTGGAAACCTGCTCCTCCCTTGGCCCTCTGATGAAGATCTGAGTGGGAAGTATGAGGGGAAACCACTGGGGGCGGTCGCCTAGTCTAACGTTGAGGAAAAACTCTGGCCAAATGACTCATTTGTCTGCAAATAAAGCATTAGCCTAGAAGGTTAGAATACTCCACTCGGATCGCTGGATAATGGGATCGTCCTGAAGACTAGGAATAGATATCATGTGAGGCACAAAATCCGACGAGGTAATACAAATGCAGAGAGATGGAATCCCCGTCGGTTGCGCGTGTGAGGGCCGAGGTAGCGGTGGGGGGGGGATTCCATCACTCTCCAGATGGCACCACCAATCACTGGGAGAAGAGGAAGGTATTCCTCCTTCAGGCCCCTAGAAAGCAAACTGTCATGGGAAAGCTAGAAACTCCAGCTAATGGGTCAAATGCCGAGTCGAAGTCGTGTTGCCACCGTGCAAAGAAGGCCTGGGCCATACGTAGTGCAATGGGGCTCAACTGCATGACAAGATCAGACTTCACTGGTGAGTCAAACTCAACCTGGTAGTAGCCGCGCCCCAAAGGATGAATATATGCGATCTTTGCTGGTGCACTTAGAACGTTAGCCTGAAGAAGATCTTTGAGTTGGCCACGCACAGGGTGGCTACCGACAATCTCGCATACAAGAGTGGAGGCCTCTAGGGATGCGAGCCATAGCGAGAAGCTGGAGGTCCGCTTTAGAAAACAAAAGGCAGGTAATGGGGACCTCGGTCGAGGGAAACGGAGTGGCTGCCATGGATTCCTCCTGAGGGCGAAGACTAGAAGAGGCCGAAACTTGCCAAGAAAATGGAAAAATACCCACAACCTGAGGGTACTGCTGAAGGAACAAGGATGGGCTAGAGATGGCAGAGAAGAGAGCAAAGGAAGGGGCAGAGGACGCAAAAAGGGAAAAAAAAAGGAAAAAGAAAAAAGAAAAGAAAGAAAAAATAAAGAAAAGAAGAAGAAGAAGAAGAAGAAGAAGAAAAAAGAGAAAATTAAAAAAAAAAGAAAAAGAAAAAGAAAAGAAAAAAAGATGAAAAAGGGAGGCGGCGAAGCGGCCTAAGGGAGAGGGGGGGTGCGCACACACGGAGAGGGGGAAGGAAGGGCTGGCGGACAGGGGCAAGCGAACAGGCAAGGGGGGCGCTAGCACAACTGCGCAAGAAGCAGAGGGGGAGGTGGGGGCGAAGGAGGTGGTTCGCAGGCAGGCCACAGGCGAGGGGGAGCAAAGTGACGCGCTAGACTTTCAGTTGGAATGCACTGTGTACTCATGTATGTTATTAAGCATTGGATAGCATGACCAACTGTATGTTATTAAGCATTGGATAGCATGACCAACTGTATGTTATGACCAACTGTATGTTATGATGCTAATTAGGCTCATGGTAGTTAGCATGACCAAATGTATCATTGGGTGAATTCTGTGTTTTAGAAGAGGTGATAAAAATATGGCAAACACCTCACTAGACTTGTTGGGTGGGGTACATACCTTGTATATGCACTATATGCACAATATTATTAAATTGTCATAGATATATGACCACAATGGTTCAAAGGTTATATTCTGCATTAACCCATGATGTAAAAGGGTCATTTGGTAGCTCAAAAAGAGACAAATCAGGTTGTGGGTTCTGAGTTAGGTAGGATTAGATTAGATTCCATGAATCTAGGTTAAAAGGTCACTTTTAGGTTTATAAATGTAGGAGGGAAGGTGGATATGGTTCAAATGGTGTATTAACACCTAATTGCACTCTTAATCTCATCTACTTTGGCCTATTTAAAGGCCTCTTATCTAATGGAAATGATCATCTTGCTTTGCCTCACATTATGTTGTCATCATGCTCATCATTAACTTAATCACATAATGATTACTGCTAACTATCTTGTTTAGTGTTAATGCCTCATCAATCATGTGTTTAATCACCATCTTTGATCCTCCATATCTATTTTTCAACTAAGGTGGAGGATGTTTCTCTAGTAAATTCTACTTCTTATACATATATGTAGGTAGGATATTGACACATGACCCTCCATCTAACAATACACCTAAATTTTGCAAGCCTTGAAAACCCACCTAAGAAGTCAGAACCCTGTATTCTACATCCTTACATGTAGCTTGACATGTTTCTTAAATGTTAGCACTCCTCTCCTTATCTTCACTAATTAACTTTTTGATTAGATCTTTCTTGACATATAGCACAAGATCCATGTTTGGTCTAAAGTCACTTGATTTGGTCTTTTCTCAAAGCCTGAAAGAGTCCATGAGAATATCCTTACTCCACCTAGCTTAAAACTTTTCCTTACATAACCATTTCTTATTTATCCTTACTCCACCTAGCTTAAGACTTTTCCTTCCATAACCATTTCTTATTTCTAAATCTACATCATGTTTATTTGCTTGCCACACTTCTTTAGCCTCCATAATAGAATCTTTAGTTAGAGGCATCAAGGGTTGAGACTACATTACTATATCGTTCATTTGAATTTTCTACATCTCCTTCATAACTCTTATTCTCACCAAATGTTGTTCTTCCCACTAAAATGTCTTTTTTAAATCCACTTTATCTCATTGAGTGGTCTCTATTAATGTTTTCTTGGCTTTGTTCATGGTTAACACATCAACCTATTTCTTAGGTGTTATAATGTCTTCAATCTACATACAAATTGAACAATCACAGTCCACATGTAGAATTCTTGAAACATCAAGTTTTGTGGGCATTGGCATCATAAACCCTTCCTTAGGTGGTTGTTCCACAGTAACAACACTAGCTTGAGCTAGAGGTTGCTACTGTTGTTGTGGAACTATAGGTCTAGATCCCATGAAACTATTATTGTACCTAAGAATTGGAATCCCTGTTTCTTTTGTATGGCTACACCAAAGTGGGAAATTACATCCATTTTTGTGATTAGTATCACGACACAAAGTACAAGCCCGATCATTTTGTTATCCATTGAGTTGACCTTGCTAAGGTACCTTATTATTCTTATTTGGAAACCTTCTTGAGGGTCCACCTAAGCCTTTATTTCTATTAATCATAACCATGTTGGCTAGTGGGGCTATTGCACAAGATTACTTCTCTACATCTATTTACACAATTACGCCTGACATTAGGGTTATTGTACAAACATTTACACAATTACGCCTGACATTAGGGCTATGCAAACAATTGATAATTGAGTGTCAAGACTTCTAACAAATTTAACAGAACATTGCTTCTTTGATCTAGGACCAAAAAACCTCATATTTATCAAATTTTCAATAGTCTTCTTCTAAATTTTTGAAGAAATTGATCCTTCATTAGCCTTAGACTTATTTCTTCTTCTTGACAACATCATATTCCTCATCTGAATCATCCTCACCCTCTAAATCTCCATCTAAGACAAATTTAGGAATTTTGGGAATTATTCGAGTCCCATTTCTTATAGGATTGGTTGGAAACTCGGTATTTTTGTGTAGTTTGAGCTAACATCTATTTGTTGGTGCACTCTTTGTGCCAATAGATTATATCTTGACACAACTATTTGGCGTATTTGTTTGTAGTTGTATAGATACATACGTGACACTAAACTTAATTGAGATTATACAACACCTTTCATATGAAGAAGATAATGTTAAATACTATCTCCACTTTGAGACATTGAAGTAAAAACATGGGGTTTATTTAATTTGCCAAAAGAATTCTAAATATCATTATAAAAAGGAACCTTAGAAAGGAGAGATCTCTAAAGGGTGTGGTGTTAGAAACAACAAAACAAAAAGTAAATCTCAATGACAGTAACAATATGCTAAGTTTACGATTGATCCACAGATAAAAACCCATCTTAGACACTATATCAAGATTATAAATTATGATATATATGCTCAAATTTGAGGGACATTGAAGTAAAAACATGAGATGATAATGCCAAAGAACACTTGTTACATTCAATGAGATTATTACATTCAAGTTTACAATTTATCCGAAGACAAAAACCCTTCATCAAGATAATAATTGAGTACAAATTGTATCTCAAACATAGCGTTTTCTCATGTATTGCTCCAATACATACAAAGTTTCTCTATCATAAGCTGCTTCATTTACTAAAGTGTTGCAAGTATACTCCCGTTTGTTCTTTGCATAAATCCAACCAAGTAACCATGCGCTGATTGTTGTCTCCAAAAAACTTTGAAGCTCCTCTGTATTTTGATTCCACATCTTTGGAAAAATCAAGTAGGTTCCGGGCATATTCCACATTACATTGTAGAGGGTATCATCAAAAATTAGTGTGTTATTTCCATCCAGGTCATGAAAAATTCTCCATGCTACATCTAAGTTTTTGTGGTATACAAATCGATATCCAATAAGAAGATCCGTCTTTTGACATGCTGCATGCCCTGCTACGACCTTAAACTTTTGATGGTGCCGAGGAAAGCACAACTCAAGAATGCATCGAGTCCTTTGTAGTCTATTAGTACTCCAGATCCATACCTCAAACCATTGCATACAAAAATCAAGGAAAGTGAATGCATCTTTGCGAATCAAATGCCAAACACTTGTATTCTCTTCCACAAGATGCATATGTTTGGCCCAGTCTGGACATACATCACCATGTTGCATCTCAATGGTCTTAAGTAAAACACCATTGAGTTCAAGTATCAATACTCTTCTTTGTTTCCTTATTGTATCTGGGGGTGGTGGAACTCTTTTGCCTGTAGGTACATAAGTCACCAATGATTGGTGCCACCTCAATAGTAAGTTTTTTGTACACTTGAAATCAAAGCTATATGCTTCAACATATCCTGTTGAAAACAAAATGTTTGGTTAATGTACATTCAAAATTTTGAATAAATATATTATGTACCAACAACATAAATTCATCCATGATATGGATGGTCTTAAACCTTCATAGACAAATGCTCCAATACCTCATTAGTTCAACCAAAAAAATAAAAGAGCGAGTATATTGTCAATGCTAAATTTCATCAAATTTATTGAATATGATGTATAAAAGATTTTCACACGGAGGAGGAAGGGGGGAGAGAGTGTGGCTGCAGCGGAGGAGGGGGAGCTGGTTGCGCCGAGAGGGGGGGGGGTTGTGCTCGCCGCCGACGGAGCTGCTCGATTTGCGCCGCCGCCGAGAGGAGTGTGGCTGCAGCGGAGGAGCTGGTTGCGCCGAGAGGGGGGGGGTTGTGCTCGCCGCCGACGGAGGAAGGAGCTGCTCGATTTGCGCCGCCGCCGAGAGGAGCTTGTGCTCGATTTGCGCCGCCGTCGAGGGAGGATTCGAATTCGATTTCGCGGACTCGGTTCCGGATGCGAGGAAGACGGAGGAGCGCCGGGTCGGCCCGGCAGAAAGCTGGTTTCGGTTTCATTCCCCAAGCCCAAGCCCAAGCCCAAGCCCAAGCCCAGGCCCAGGCCCCAGGTCCCAGGTCTTTTGATAATAGTTACTTTCACTTTTGGTTATATACTCATCTTCATCCACACCCCACTTGTTCTATGGGATTAGGCTAGTTTCCCCACTTGTGTAATAGACAAGGCTCGAACTCAAGTTCGAGCCTTGAGCTTGAGATTTCTTGTTTTCTTCCCTATTTTTCCCATACACCCAATATACTTATATACTCATCTTCATCCACACCCCACTTGTTCTATGGGATTAGGCTAGTTTCTCCACTTGTGTAATAGACAAGGCTCGAACTCAAGTTCGAGCCTTGAGCTTGAGATTTCTTGTTTTCTTCCCTATTTTTCCCATACACCCAATATACTTATATACTCATCTTCATCCACACCCCACTTGTTCTATGGGATTAGGCTAGTTTCCCCACTTGTGTAATAGACAAGGCTCGAACTCAAGTTCGAGCCTTGAGCTTGAGATTTCTTGTTTTCTTCCCTATTTTTCCCATACACCCAATATACTTATATACTCATCTTCATCCACACCCCACTTGTTCTATGGGATTAGGCTAGTTTCCCCACTTGTGTAATAGACAAGGCTCAATCTCAAGTTCGAGCCTTGAGCTTGACCTTGAACTTGAGATTTCTTGTTTTCTTTCCTATTTTTCTCATACACCCAAATATACTTATAAACTATGCGATTAAAAATTCAACTAAAATCTATATAATGCACAATGGCTCATTCCCCAAGCCCAAGCCCAAGCCCAGGCCCAGGTCCCAGATTATAGTTACTTTCACTTTTGGTTATATACCCATCTTCACCCACACCCCACTTGTTCTATTGGATTATCCTAGCTTCCCTCTCTATTCCTACTTACTTGTGTAATAGACAAGGCTCAAACTCAAGTTCGAGCCTTGAGCTTGAGATTTCTTGTTTTCTTCCCTCTTTCCCCATACACCTAAATATACTTATGAACTATGCGATTAAAAATTCAACTAAAATCTATATAATGCACAATGGCTCAAACTTGAGTTTGAGTCTCAGGAAGGAGAAGAGTCTCAAATCCAATGTCCATTTGCTCATTTCCATGTCACATTCTCTTCACTAGCATATCGTTTCTCTCTATTGCTTTCTCTTTGCCTTTGTCGCTGTTGTAACCACTCACCTTTGCCTTTTGTAGCTATGAAACATTGATGGCTAATTGACACCATATCTTGACTCAATATCCCAAAATGAAACGGTGTGGCCAGATGCAGAGGGTGATGAAGCCTACCTCTTGGGAAACTAGCATATACATGAGGTGAGGATTATCACTTCAATTGGGACCTCTTAATAGCAAACTAGCATATGAAGGCGAGGCTCAAACTTTGGTTGGAGCCTCCAAGCAAACTAGCATCTGTGGGTTAGGTTCAAACTTTACTTGCAGCTTCCTAGAAGCATCTGCAGGTCAGGCTTTAACTTTTGTTGGAGGAGCCTACCATTCTAGCTAACATATGCAAACTAATATATGATGCAAGTGAGGATGATAACTTTAACTGGAGCCTCCTAGTAGCAAACTAACATATGATGGTGAGCCTCATGGAGCCTCCTACTAAGTATATGCAGGCAAAGGCTCAAGCTTTAGATGGAGCCTAGCCTCTTAGCAAATTAGCATTGATAGGTGAGATTCAAACTTTGGTTGGAGCCTGAACTCATTTGAGATTGAATTACATTTATAGTTTTGTGTACTACCGCAAAAACATCGCTTCAGTCTTTCTTATTGAGATTTTGATTTTTTCAGGGATTGGAGGGTCTAAAACAAGGTGCTTCAGTGTTTCTCATTGATGGTTCTGCAAGGAAGGCACGCGGGGTTATTCATTCCATTGATGCATCTCAAAACATGTGGTTTTCAATTTATTGGTGAGACATGTGCAGCAATACATGTTCAACAAAGCTTTGATGACACATTTCTCATTCCATTTGCCACAATGGATGCAAGAACAATGTCTCAAGCAGTTGGAAGCATCATCAAATGGCCATTGGTCAACCTTGTTATGGACAGAGACATTACTAATACCAAAGAGGATAATTTTGCGAAACTTCTTGTTGATCAAGAAGATCACTTTATAGATAGGGAGAGCTGGAAAGAGAAAAGTGTCATCCTCTGGGATGACAACAGATCTACAAAACTTGGCAATGGAGTAGTATTGCTGGTCCACCCATATGAGGCTATAAATTGTAGAGAACTAGGGGAGAGTAGCTTGGGTGTCATTATAGAAGGATCTTTGCATCCAAGTTCAACTTGTGTTTCAGGTTTGAATTTGGTTAGTTGGCCGATCAGGCAACTCACATTTGAGAATGGTGAACCATTAGTGAAGGACACAGAATCTTCTTCTATTGATGAGGGTATTCAAGATCACTTCATGCAAAAAAATATTGACAGCCTAAACACTTCAAGTGATGAAAAAGAGGATGATGATGTAGAGGGCAATGATGGCGATAGTTCTGATGACAAACACCATGATGCCATGATCACTGACTATGATATCATTGAAGGTACAAATAAGAAAAGGAGCTATGTCCATAGGGTAAGGGTAATGAAAAATTACGATAAAACCCATGGAGCTGGCAAAAAATGTGATGTTGCAAACATTCACAACGTCGCAACCATTGATTGTTGTGAGAACCGATGTTGTCAAATTGGAGATAGATCCAAAATCATGCAAGCTAGGGTACACTTTTGGGGACAGAGCTATAGTACACGATACACATTTGTACTAGATTGCATGGGCATGGCCTATAGACAAGGTCAAGATGACGAGTGCTTTGATGAGTTCACATTTGATGGGAAGAAGGTTTGTAGTAAAGCATGGTATGTAATGCATGGCATCGGTAAGTCAACGTTCTATAGGCTCAGAAAGAAGTTCTTGACTGGTGCATGTAATGTCAGTCATGGCAACAGTGGGATAATACGGAAGGGCATGACACATGTTGAGATGGCAAAATCAATCATGCAGGGCTTCATAGATAATAATGCCGATCAAATTCCACATAGGTCAAGGACAACTATGCATGGAGCTCGCGAGACCCAACGTGTTCTACCAACAATGTACAAACAGGTGGACATATTGCGTGAAGTGAATGACACACTTGTCTCGTTCGAATACCGGCCACTGTCACAACCACTGTGACAATTGTGGTTCTGAAAATAAGAACCGTTATGTATTTGCCTATCTATCCCTATTGGTTGCACGCGGAGTGTTTGACATGGTGTAGCTTGGTTTTCTTATGGTTGGTCATACTCATGAAGATATTGATGCATTGTTCAGTCGCTTCTCTGAGAAGTTAAGGAAACAAACCATTTTCACATTTCCACATTTGATGAAGATCTTTAATGAGTGTGTTAGCATGCATCCAGCACCCTTTCTCCTACAAAAGGTGGCAGACTTCAAAGGCTTTGTCAAGGGATGCTCACATGATGGAGCCGATAGCTTGATTGGACATTCAAAGCCATTGCAATTCAGGTTTTATATGAGTGATGGAATACCTTTGATGCAATACAAAGTACACCCCAAAAATGTTGATTGGTTACCAGAAAGCGGTATAGAGTTATGAAAGAGAAATGACCAGGGAGGACCCAAGCTTCCTGAAGGTTTTCCAAAAGTATTGCCACCCTTTGAGTATGTTAAGGAAAATGAGAAGGTTGTGGAGGGCTTAAAAAAACATGTCAATTGGTGGAAAGAGCACTTGCAAGAGAAAGGAGACCAAAGTGATTATGCTAAGTGGATCAATCCGGTCCTTGCCTATTGGGAGAATCTTATGCTAAACATGCAAACCCCTAGTGCAAGGGAAGACATTGGATTTTATGACTTTTGGCCAAGGAGTGTATGCAAAAAAGCTGAGCCTCTTAACCTTCAAGTGGAGGATAATGTAGATGAAGGGTTTGATGTAAATGAGGACCATTATTGTGGTCCAATGCGCAACAAACCTGCTGAAGAGTTCAACCCGACTCTTGATGTGTCTAAAGGAGATTTTGCGCTTGTACAACCTTGTGATGCAAATTACCCAATATGGTTGGGAGTGACAACAAGTGATGTTGATCAAAACAACAACTCGATAAACTACCTACAAGTTCAGATACAATATTGGGCACCAATTTCAAAGAAGAAGAATGCAAGTGATGTGGAGGTTTATAAGGATTGCTGGAACAAGTATTGGCGAGAGAACGAAATGATCCTCAACGCTGGGAAGATACTAGCTGCATCATTTGGGCATGGAAGCCCAAGGGTGGACGACTTCCAGAGAAAATCAAGATTCCAAAGGCTATAATACTGAAGGCCAAACAGAATCAATTGAATCAACATGTCAGTGCAATTGAGCAAGAATAATTTGTTAGCATATGGGCAACTAGCTTCGTAATCTTTTAGCAATGTTGTATGAAGCTACCAAACTCATAGTTCGATCATTATTCAGATTGTAAGGCTTTCTTAAGCTTTTAGATTTATGGTTCACCCATTGTTCAAGAATTTTGATTCAATACAGATGGTGATCTTTTTAATTCTATCACCTAGACTTTCTTACAACTTAAAGTTACATTGAATATCCTTTCTTTGTTAAAATTTCTGTATTTGATGGTCAACTGGAGGCTATGTGATATAAACAAGCTTAATTCCTGGTGTGCAGGCAAATTTACATCCCACCACCAACATCATATACACTTGTTACAAATGTACAATAGTATATAAATCATATCGCATTATTCAAATGCTTGTTGAGAACATCCAATAATAAATCTTGCAGATCGTACAGTAAACATTGTATTGGATCTAACAACAAAGAATGCTTGTTGAGAACATCCAATAATAAATCTTGCATATCGCACAGTAAACATTGTATTGGATATAACAAAGAATTGTCCCAAAATTGTGCATATTTTCCAAAATTCCTAAATTTGAGTTATCTGTTGAATCAAAACTCTACTCTATATCTCAGTCCAAATCTAAATCCTCATCTTCATTTGATGTAGAATCTGAGTCATGATGACTGCTTCTTTTCTTCTTTTTATTATGATGGAAGACTTAAGGGTACCCATCCTTGTTTATTGTCTTCTAATAGCTTCCACTACAGTGGTAAACCCCTTTCTCCAACATGAATGTTAATGCTAGCAACAATTGAACCTTTTAGCTCTTTTCAACCCCTTATAGACATATTCACCTAACATCTCATTAGTTTGTTGTATTGTAGGTAGCAATATTGCATTCATGTGTATATTGTTGTTTTGTGCTAGATGAGTTGCGTACTAAGTTGGATCCAAAAGAAGAAAAATGTGTGTATATTCTGTATTCCCTTGAGCAAAAGGGATATAAATGCTATAATCCTGCTACACATGAATTGAGGGTAAGCAGGCATATTGTATTTGATGAGATGAGTAGCTAGTATGCTGCTGAAAAAGATGTAAGTGGAAATGTGGTTGTATAAAATGCAAGTCAACAATCACATTCATTGAGTGGACCAGGAGAGTCCTCATCTAGTGGTTCAGTTGATAGACCATGGAGTGGCAGGCTGCATCATAATACCTTGAATCCTGAAAATATAGTTGGTACATCACATAAAGGCAAAGGGAAAGTGGTTGATCCCCTTGGTATGCGTGATATTTTTGCAGGGAATTCTTTTGTTGATGGAGATTCTAGTGGCTCGGAGATGAGCCTTGATGACAAACTTGGGATTCCAGCAACAATGAGGGCACCTAGTGTGAAGAAAGCTATGGAAGCCACATGAATGCAAAGTTACAAAGATATCGAAGAGTCAAAAACCCTGTGCACAGAGGTTGACCTATGATGGTTATGTGGCACATCACTATGCTTATATGGAAAAAGATGTGCAAAATGTAGAACCCACATGTTTTGATGATGCTATTGGAAATGTGTGTTGGGAGAAAGCTATGGATGAGGAGATGGATGCATTGTGTGAAAATGAGACTTGGGATTTGGTGCCATTGCCTAAAGGCAAGAAAGCTATTGGCTGTAAGTGGGTGTATAAGGTGAAACATAACAGTGATGGTAGCACAAGCAGGTACAAGGATAGATTGGTAGCCAAAGGATATATGCAGACACATGGGATTGATTATGAGGAGACATTTTCCCAGTTGTAAAGATGGCAACTCTGAGAGTTGTGATTGTGGTGGCTACAGCTAAAGGCTAGTTTTTATATCAAATGGATGTAAAAAATGCATTCTTGCATGGTGACTTGCAAGAAGAGGTGTATATGGATAAACCACCACCAGGTTTTGAGGATACAAGTCACCCAAGGTATGTATGTAAGCTTCGTAAGGCCTTGTATGGGCTGAAACAAGATCCACAAGCATGGCATGACAAGATTGTTGCGTATCTTATCACTATTGGTTTTCATATGGCAGATGCAGATCACTCCTTGTATATGCATAAGAGTGGTAAGGGTATTGTGATCATCACCATTTATGTAGATGATCTTACTGTTGGGGGTGACAACTTGGATGAGATTGAGCATGTGAAAATTCTTCTCAAAAGGAAGTTTAAGATAAAGGATTTGGGAGATCTGCGCTACTTTTTGGGAATTGAGGTCATTCTCACACCTGAGGGTATTTGGTTGTCGGGTTGTTGCAAGATCAGGGTATCCAGTTTTGTCCAGTTTATGCAGAACTGGGACATAGCTTGGAGAGCAAATTTTGGGGGGCAAGGTACTTAAAATTAGATCAAGCAAATAATAAAAAATACACTTGTCCTTAAATTAACCTAATATAACTTAAATTAATATAAATTAGTCTAATTAATCAAAATTAATAAAAAATATGATGAAATAATAAACAAATAATCTTTCCATACTTAGAGCGATCCAATTTATTTTTCCATAGATGCACCATTACAAGTACACTAGTCCCTATAGGTTTTAGATGATTCACATCAAAAATGTAATTTTACTAATTAGATTATTAATATTTGCAGGCCTTCTGATAGTCTGGAAGAATTTTGAAAAAGAGATCATTAAAAATCCAACCATTGGATTTGCAATTTTTACTAACCACCACATTCTACTAATGTCTTAGTATCTACCCACTCTTTTGATCTACAAGATTGAGGATTTTAAGTGGTAGCTATTGTGGGTACAAAAACAGGCGTATATTATAATACTTTAGAGACCTTGAAATATTTAAAGAAAATAGACAAATATCTTAAAATTTTCTTGAAAAATCAAGTTAAGCTCCATATTATGTGAAGATCTAAGGTACAAAGTGGGAATCTCATATGAGTTTATATGTAAAAGATATTAGCATTTTATGGAATCAGTTCAAATTTGGGACAGGGTGTATACATTGACCTTGTACCTAAGAAAATGAGGACTTTTGACCATCTAATGCTTAATCAAATTATGTAACTATATTTCCAACTTTGAATATGATGTTCCAACAAAAGAACTTGAAACGAAATTCCTTCATTTACTAGGAGAGATTAGCCACTAAAGGTAAACAAATGCCTGTTTTTTTACTGTATACAGGGTGCTTGAGTGGACAAAACTGGGCACCCTGATCTTGCAATCACCCTGTGTATGTATTAGACATGTTGTCCAAGTATGGGATGGCTGATTGTAAGTCAATCTCGGTGCCATTAGATCAAAATGGCAAGCTTAGTGCGGATGCAAGCTATGTGTTGGAGGATCCCACTTTGTACATGAAGATTGTGGGGAGTTTGATCTATGTCACAGCAGGCTATATTTGAGCTACACTGTTGGCTTAGAGAGCCAATTTATGGAGGCTCCACGTAAACCATATCTTGACAATGTTTGATGCCATCTTTGGTACTTGAGGACCACTGTTGATTATGCATTGTTTTATGCAGCAACAGCTGTACCATTGGAGCTATATGGGTATACAGATGCAGATTGGGCAAGCAACATCTTAGACAGGAGATCTACCAATGGATTTATGTTTTCATTGGGGAGTGCTGCTGTGACATGGAGCAATAAGAAGCAGGCCACAATTGCCTTGTCGAGTACAAAGGCAGAGTACATAGGAGTTGTGGTGGCAACATGTGAGGTAGCTTGGTTACGCAAGCTACTTTGTTGATTTGGGCTCGCATGTGGAGAGAAAGGTTGTCATATATTGTGATAATCTTAGTAGTACACAGCTTGCCAGGAACCTAGTTTTCCATATGCGGACAAAACACATTGAGGTACATTACCACTTCATCAGGGAGAGAGTCTTGGGAAAGCGACATCGACTTGGCCTACGTTAGCACACACGATCAGGTGGCTGACACCTTCACGAAGGCCTTGGGAGCTGAGAAGCTCTGCAAATTTTGAGATGTACTTGGAGTTCATGAGTTGGAGTTGAGCTTGAGGGGTTGTGTGGAGATGTCAAGCTCAACATGAGCTGACACTGACGAGGCACCTGCATGACCGTTCGACATTTACATCACTGGTAGGTTTGCTAGCTGGCACTGACATTTCTTCACCTGAGATTCTACAACTAGACTACACCGACTAGTCCACATCTACCCACTCCTCTTAGCATGTTCAAATTATGGAACACTTGTATATACTCTATTATGTGTGTTAGTCACTTTATCTTCTTTGTAGACCTCTTTTGTTGTGAAGAAGAAGAAGAAGAATTTTCAGCCTCTCACCTCGTGTGTTCTCTTCTAGGGTTTGTGTGAGTGTGTGTGTGCTTGCAAGAGCTCAAGCTCTCTGATCCCCTACATCTTGCCATCCCCACACACACACACACACACACACACACACATAAGTAGATCTCTTTTGCATAGACCTCTCTCTATCTCTATTTCTTTCTCAAGTAAATTTCTTTTGCATACTCTTGTCATTCTCTCTCCCTCCCCTTGCTCTCTCTCTCTCTCTCTCTTTTTCCCTCCTTCTCTCTCTATCTTTCTCCTTCTCTCTTCCTCTTTGTTCAAATTCTCTATGTGTGTGTGTAGTGCAGGGTCACCCTTTAGAGGAGAGTGTGTGTGTGTGTGTGTTAGTGTTTTTTAGAGGGGCTACACCATAGCAATAATAAAGGTTAATCTCTCTCTCTCTCTCTCTCTCTCTCTCTCTCTCTCTCTCTCTCTCAAGTAGATCTCTTTTGCATACTCCTCTCTCTATTTATTTATCAAGTAGACTTCTTATTTCTTTCTTAAGTAAATTTCTTTTGCATACTCTTTTCATTATCCCTCCCTCCCCTCGCTCTCTCTCTATCTCCTTCCCTCCTTCTCTCTCTCTTTCTCTTTCTCTATCCCTCTCTCTATTCAAACTCTCCATGTGTGTGTGTAATGCATGCTCACCCTTTGGAGGAAAGTGTGTGTGCGTGTGTGTGTGTGTGTGTGTGTGAGTTTTCTTAGAGGGGCTAAACTATACCATAGTTATATGTGTGACTGTAGTGTCCACGTATATAGCCGTGCTCATAACCACCAAGTTTTTTTTTCCATAAATGGATTCTTTTAAATTTGTTTGGCTCAGAACATGGCTATGCTCATAGTTTATTGTAGTGTATTTTATTTTCTTATAATAACAAGTAGCAAGGTAGAATTTTATGGTGCTATCCACCTCTCAAATAGAGCCTAGAAGGTAATCTAGACAAACTCTAGATGAAGGACATATTCTAGGTTAAAGGTGTGTTTACTCAAACAATGGATGATTTGGTTAGTCACAAAGGTCTCCATATATAGTTCTAAAGATGGTGTGTAGGATGCATTGAAGCATGGGGGCTACATTGCATTGACACAACTCATCGCCTGCTTATTCAAACCATAGTCAAATTCAACTACCTACAAAACATGATGCTCATTAAGTTAAAATAGAAAAGACATTTAGAGCAATAAGAAAAGAAATACACAAAATTACAAAGCTTCGACTACTTTAGGAGATCAGATATTGAAAAGAATGTAATGGAGACGGAAATGAGAAGTATATACAGACAACATTAAAGACTAATACAAAATGGTATCTCAAAAAAACACAGTATTGTTTGAGCATAGGGTTCATTCAAGGGATCAATACAATATACATTTAACAAAAGTTTCATGTAGCACATTATATCAAGGTATTCCCAAGTTTTTGCTTCATTAAGAGACACGTTAAAAAAAGTAGAAGAACACATTTTAGAGGGAATAAATCTTGTTTTTTCATTATGTACATGAATAAGTAAAAGAAGATCTCATACATTGCTCGAGCTTCCAGGAAGAAGCTCATATATATGCTCTATATATGTAAGGCTTATTTCAAACATTAGGCGAAACATGGACTCTCATTTTTTCCCTTAAGCATTTTCACACATCCTCTCTAGAAAAATGGGCTCATGGTGAAATTTCTACAAATCAAATCAAAATTTGATGGAGATTGCACATTTGGAATCTACTCGTCGAGACCTTTCCAATGATATATAGCATATGGGAAGTTTTGATTATTCAATAAGTCCCCATATTGATGATGACATGGCATGTAACCATAATAATAGCAGGTGCTACTTCCCTGTATGAAAACTCAAAGCTATGTACATGTGGCGAATCAACGTTCGGTGTTGTTGGAATCCCAGGATTGACGCTGACAATAACGTTTTTTGCAACCACTATTTCATGCTTATTTTGATGACTATATTGACGGATGTAGGTTTTTTTTAAAAAATTAATGGTACACCCAAGTGCAGTCCTGCAGTTGGGTGTACCAGCATACTAGTTTTACAAAGTACATCCTTGTTCTCTACTCAAAGGTCACGAAACTTTAATTTTTTTTAAGTAATAAAAGTTACATAGCTCGTAATGGAGTCGACCAAAAGTACACAAAAGAGGCATAGAGCTGACAAAAAAAAGTACACAAAAAGAGGCTCGACTCCTTTACATAAAACCTAATCATCATCATTTCCCTCTCACGGTTTGGCACTCGTCCTTGCAAAAGAGTATTCAAGAGGAAAAAACCTAGAAATGACAAGTGACGAAAAAACTCATTGATGTGTGGAAAATATAGAGGTTTACCATATTCACCACATTTGTCCAATTCACGTCGTGGCCCTCTCGCTCAAGTTGCTGAAGGAGGGCATACTTGCCATGCATTAAGGCGTACTTTTCCTCTACATCACTTGTAGTATGACCGACCACTCTTTGCTAGAATCATGAAGCATGAGTACTTATTTAAAAAATGAAATGCCCATTATGCCAAAAAATGTGAGTGATGGTGCTGTTAACACTTACAAAGTAGGTGTTGAAAGCATCCCAACCACCACTTCCAAGATGGGATCTCCCTATCCCATCATGCTATATATCATTGGAAAGGTCTCGATAAGTAGATTCCAAATGTGTAATGTCCACCAACTTTTGATTTGATTTGCATAAATTTCACCATGAGTCCATTTTTCTAGAGAGAGGAGGTGTGAAAATCCTTAAGGGGAAAAAATGAGAGTCCATATTTCACCTAATGGAATAGAGGCCCTATTACTCAAAGTGCTATGAAGAAAACAATCTGCAAGTGTTGGAGTCACAAGGGGCATGTGTGATAAGGGAAGGGGACTAGAGTTTTTCAACTATATTGAAGAAGAAGGCAACATCGTCAAGTCACAAAGAACACCATCGTTTACCGAGCTGAGAAGGGCTATTTATCTTCACATCTTTCGTGCTTCATAGAGTTTGTTGCAATTATCATTTAGTGGATAATCTTCATAGGAACTTCTATCTAGAAGAAGGAAGCAGATTTATTTCAAATTAGGATGTCACCACAAAGCAAGAGGTTTGAATGAGGTAAGGAGATGCTATAAAAAGGGACCATTACAATAAAAGGCTATGGACATAAGGGCACCATACTTCACTGCAACCAAAATGGATTCGTAAAGATTTTTTCCCCAAGCTTTTTAGAGACTAAAAAGTGGGGATGTGCATGTGTGTGTAACCCTCCAATGTAAGTTCTAAACTCACCATTACCATCAATGATGTAGGCATGGGGGACTATGTTTATGCATATGTCAAAAGGCACATCCACGCTATTCAATCTAGGTAGGGGACTAGAATATAGGGACAAAAAAAATATAAGAAATATTTTCTTGAGTGGGGGTGTTGAGAAATATGGTTATGTGGGAAACTACTCTAGGAATCACAAGGGGCATGTGACAAGGTAAAGGGCATGTGAGAAGGGACATGAACCAATGAGTTGTAAGCCTTTCGAAGAGACATAAATTTATGTAATTGATAAGTGCATTCTTATTGAGGTATGTTTTGTTTACATTTAACTTTTCTTGTGGTTCCTTTAGCTTATTGTATCATTTATTTGATTAACTTAACCATGGTATCAAAAAATTACACTGGGCCACTCTAGTTCCTCCTTTTTAATAAATGAAAAGTCTCGGGGGGTGCACCTCAAAATATGTAAGTCTACCACGTGCGATCATTAGGTGGGGTTTTTTTAATCCAAAATATTGGGTAAATTTACAGAAATACAATTACAAGTGGGGTATTTTAATTGTACTTTGGAAAAAAAACCGTAAGTTTATAAAGAAAAAGGGGTAGTTTTATTAGCTCAAAATTCACAGATAAGGGGATTTTTAAATACCGCTTGAACGCACGTCGTAGGAGGGGCTTCCATATAGTGGACCCCCCGAGTGAAAAGTACTCAATTTGAGTCATGGAGATTGAGAGAATAGCATCTCTTAACCCTTGCCAAAGACCTCTATGTCATCGATACTAGCCACCTTACCATCTTCAACAATTTTGGCCAAAGTCGAGAAAAGTCAGATTTCATTATTAGAATGTGTTTTGAGTGTATTATCTCGCATGTCTGATCATTGCTTGTGTACTAAAGACACACCACCATATGTTAGGTGGAGAGTACTATGTGTGGATTACATGTTTCACAAGCTAGAGTGACCGAATAAGCCCTAAGACCTAATTTTTTACTCTGGCGACCCAAGAGTGTAAACCCTGCAAGCCACACATAAGAGGCAAAATGTAACTCTCAAAACTTATTGTTTTATGCATAATGATAGAGTGGTCTTCTTCTCTGCTCTCCTATACTATTACTTACTTCCTTTCCTTTTGCTTGTTTGAGCTCTTATGTGTGATTCCTTGCATGTGTGCGAGCATGTGTGAGAGAGTGAGTGTGTAAGATTGAGTGGTGAGGAGGGTCAAGCTTCTATTTGAGTTTGGTGGGGGGCGGGGGGGGGGGGGGGGGCATGTGGCACCTGGAGGAGTGGAGCTTTCACATGCGACTACATGGCAACATAACCTCCTATAAGAATAACAAGCAACTAGCTTCACAAGGTGAGTGACATGCCCCGACTATGCATTTGTGTGCTATGCCATGGTAAACTAGTTTCTTGGTTGAGCTATTTGTGCTCCCGAGTGTGGTTGGGCAAAGCCCCACGACATTGGGTTGTTTCCTACATTCTTTCTATGGCACCAGGGCTTACCATAAGTGGCATTACTACCAAAGGAATAGCCACAAATGTATTTTGAGAGCTTGTGAATGGTTAAATTGATCATGTTTCTAGTTTTTACAAGAAAAGAGTAGCTAAGAAATCTCAAAACAACTTGGATTTTGCTGCATATTCTTGTTTTCAATGCATTCTTTTGTTATCTTAGGAATTATGTGTTAAGTTTTTTATGTTTCCCTAAAACTGTGTCCTTTGATTTCCACAATTTGAGTTTTTTTGTTACTTTTTGCGTTTTTCATGTTATTTTTCTATTTTGAACAAAAAAAATAGTAAATTTGGCTTCAAATTTAATGAATTAGGTGAGATCGATCTTGAAATTGGTTTTCAAACAAAGGGTTTACCCCAATTTTACTCCTTATATGGAGAAATTAGGTTAGAAATAACAATTCGGGATAGGATTTGCAAACCAGATTAACTTCTATGTTTTACAAGTTTTTTACATATTGGGTACTACACCACTCATAACGGCACCAACTATGACTACTTTCTCATTAGTTTCATGCCCTCGGTCACAACTATGGCAACCACAGTTGCAATAGTCCCTACAAGAATGGCTCCACGCCTAGTTAACACATCCATATCATCTGCAACAAGGACCATAGAAGGAGGAACCTTCACCCAAAATCCTCGACTCCTTGGGTCTTCCTCTACTTTGCCAATGTAACCTACATCATGGGGGATAATGACTAGATCAGTGCTGCCCTTAGTTTATATGTCATCGGAACCTATGTGAATTTTTGTATGACCTCCCAGCTATCAAACTCATGTTAGTCCTCTGATGATTATTCTTGTAGGCCATGTTGCCCCTGTTGTTCCAATACTACTAGTAGTAGGCGAAGCCCTCCTAAACTGATCCAAAAGGATTTGCACAAGCATTGGGGAGAGAAATGGCAAAAAGTATAGGGTTAGTCATGAGAGATAACGGACGGAGAAGCTCTAGAAAGGATGCATAAATCACGAAGCTCACGCATTGCAAGTTCATTGGAGAGGACCATCCTAAAAGATATCTCCAAGACTTTGATCATGTATGTGAGGCCTTAGAGAGGAATGAGCTTGCAAATATCAATTCCTTTCCCCTTCTTACAATAGATGGTAAGGTTGGTGATTGGTATCAGACCTTGAGAGTTGAAGTGTCTAAACTTTACCAGTCTTAGATGGTTACTCCTAAAGCAATTTGTGCATAAGGGAGCTTTGTAGAGTGTGGCTTCACAGTTACACAAAATTGAGAGGGAAGAAGATAAGTCAGTGAGATATTTTATTAGTTGTCTGAAGCATTTGAACTCTCGTTGTGTTGTACATGAGGGCTTCTCCAATAATTAACTGCTTGGTCGATCTATCCACGACCTTAAACATGTAGATATCCATAATGGTTTGGTCATTACAGGTATCACCACCAGCTGGGAAGATGTCACAAAAACTAATGCCATCTAACTTTGAGTCACTTCTTTGAACCACTTCACATAAAAAATAAACATAGAAAACTTTCTAAACCTAACCTTGATAATGTCTTGTATCGCTCCACAGTAATCAAGCATGACCACTTCATTACTTAGATCACTCACACTTGAACAACTTTCTTGCATGGAATTCGCTTTAACACCACAATCAAATGTTATCTTCTTATCTATTTTCTCCACTTGAAAGTGACGTCTACGTGACCAGATGGATCTTCACAGAGATGCGAGCCCATGGGTTTAGTCCTACCTTTGAGGACAGATTTGCAGTCTAATTTGTGCTTGGGATCATCTCACGCCAGCCCTCAGACAGATTGTTCAAGTGGCCTTAAAGGAGCAGCTTTAGCAGCCTTTGATCTGGAACCCCTTGATCCATTTACCCAGTGGCCACATGCTAGGGGCCCACCGACTGCATATATCTTGGGGCACCTTCTTGAGCATGGGACTAGCCAAGTCTCTTGGAGATTGGGTTGCACACATGCAGTTACCTCAAGAGGAGTAGGAGAGTGGCCTGACATGGATCCGGAGTAGAGACAAGATCAACATTGACATTGACTCAGCTATTCCTCTAGAGTGGCGGAATCCTATTCCCGACCCACCAACCCCCCCAATGTGGCTAGGCGTGTTCACCAGACATGACATGCTTGTGACAGTCTATGGAGCAGATGAGGACACTAGTCTGCTCATTTTTCTATTGGATTACATGGCAGATTAGAGAGATCAAAGAACCCCTTGGAGGATTTCCGAGGCTGCACCTTGCAGAGGGTCAGGGTGATTGGTTTTTGGGCACATGCATGGCACATAGATCCAGCAGCGGCCAAGGTGGCCAGGGAGAGATTTTGGCAGTTATGGATTTGGGAGTGCCGACCTCTCATGTGGTTGCAGTGGGACCATGGAGACTAGTTAGATGTGGCATGATCCCACAGATGAGATGGAGACTTTGGATGCCCCTTTCTCTGCATATACAACGGCTTGGCTACAGGATCTAAATGTCAGAGATAGATGGCACACCAGTAAACAACAGCACACTGGTAGTCTCAAGGCCTATCACATCATTTTCTTTTAGATTTTTGGAAGAGGCTTTGGGATAGTTCGGCCAAGGAAGATCACTCTCTTCCTCTAGTTGATGGCACATAGGAGTCCGGTAGTGGGTACTTGGCTGGAAATCGAAGGTTGGTCTGAGGTACGGCCACCCCCAAGAATCTTAGCAACATTGCCTTTGGGATTTCCCAAAGGCTCAACAGATTTGGGAGTGGATTCTTTGCATCTTTGCTATAGACAGGGCATCGACCTGGATTATAACTTGGGATACTGTCACACACTTGGGCCACCGAGTCTAGAGTGGTCAGGACATACATTGAGGATGGGGGAGTCCATGCCCTTAAGTTCTCCCACCATCGTATTGCAGTAGTACCAGTCACAGCCCCACGTGCAGGTGTCTGGCAACTAGGCTCATGCCAATGCCTAGGAGATTTGCAGTAGCATAGCAAGCTTGTACATCTGGCATGCTAGATGTAGCAAGGCCATCGAGGGTACCCACACTCCGCTGGCTGAGTCCATCAAGAGCATATGGCTCGACATCATTTACACCCTCCGCGGTCACTAGGGGGGAAGTAGCAAGGAGGTTCTGACCGCATGTAGAAGTGGTGGGAAGCCTTCTTGAGACTTTGGAGGCATGTCCCTTTCCTCACAGTAGATAGAGGCGGTGACCCCATTTTGCACTACATACCACTTGTGTAGTTGTTTCCCCCCCCCTCCCCCTATATGAGATAGCCTTCACCTCATAGAGTGGCTAGTGGGAGGAGAAGAATCTATCCCCTTATGATCACTTGTTTTCTACCCTTATATGAGGCGAGTTTGTATTCAGCCCGTCGTGGTTGTACTTAGCCCTTTGTGGCTATTTTCTCTTTAATAACTAATTGAAGGATCTTTTTCCTAGGAAAAAAAAACATGCATGAGTGTGGTCTGACAAGCAATGCTTTACAAAGGTTATGCCACGGTGAACTTAGAGGATTTAGTTATGTGTACAAGAGGGTATGGGATGTGGCTATATGTATGAGTCTTGCATGAGGGAAAAGAAAATTCATATGTGTAGGGAAGTGCACCGTGAAATACAACTTTAAAATAAATGTTCATAGTAGGTCATAGAAAGGGCCTCGTGATGGAATCCCTTCTCTTCCTCCTTGTCTTCCTCTTGGTCTTTATTCAGCTGCACTTCATCCATGAGATAGGCACATTGCACATTCTTCTTTCCGAAGTAGTTCTTCTCCTCGTGGCCAAGCATTACGACAAAACTCACAAATAAGAGTGTTGTTGTTATAGTTGTTATGGGAGTTGCCTTTGTATTTTCCTTTCTTACTATAAAGAGCATGTCCCAGTAAGAGGAGAAGATGATGAAGGCTTCACTTTCTTGGTCTTTAATTTTCTCTCTTCTTCAAGAAGAGAAGGTTCAATGACCATAAGCTTTCATGTAGGCATGTTGGTGTGTTCAAGGTAGTGTGACCACATGGTCATACTCTTCAGGTAGTGACTTGACCATCACACCAATTGAGATATCTTCATCCATCTTGAGATCTATTACAAGTTGTCATAGGAGTCCTTTCATGTAGTTTAAGTGTGAGGCTAAAGATCTTCCAAGCTTCATGTCGAGCTTAAAGAATTCAATGAGCAAGCAAAACTTTGAACTTTTAGAATGAACACCAAATAGTGTTACTAGTTGGTCCCAAACTTCCTTACAAGTTTCACATCCACCTACATGATGGATACATGTATCATCAAGATCTAATGTGATGATAGCATGGGCCTAGTCATCACATACTTCCCATATAGGTACTTCAATAAAATTCCTTGGTTTCTTCTCCTTCCCATTGTTGACAATGTTGCAGAGGCCCTTTTTCATGGGAATTAATTTGATGTGGGTTTGACATGTGTGAAAACCTGGACCTTTGAAGCACATTGACGACGATGAGTATTTGGTGGCCATTAGTATAAAGATGAAGGGATTCTTACCTTTGATGTTTAATGAAATGTCTACCCTCTTATAAGATAGATTGAGGTTAAGGATTATTGCTATACCTAATGTTGAAGCTCTATATATGGCTCACTCTACCTAACTTGGTCTCACCTATATATATGTATCTTGTCCTCAATATGAATCAGTCTTTGGGAGCATACATGATGTGTTTCTTGTCTCATCTCTTTCTCTCTACATTTCAACATGGTATCAGAGCATCTATAAGGGAAGCATCTATGTCTTCTTGTTAAATTCATGATTATAATTTCATTTCTTACAAGATTGTTCTTTGATTATGTGTTGTCTACATGATTTTATAGCTTAACTTGTTGTAATTAGAGTTGTTTCTTAATCGCGTCCTTAAAACCAAAACCTATTGTAGATTGTATTGTGGAAGTGCGTAGACTGTATTGTGCTCGTGAATCCTATCAAAAAAGTTATGACAGTTCAGGCAAATTGCATCTGTAATAACAGCAAAACAGGTTCTTTGAATAAGCAGACAGGTTCTTTATGTGAGCACACAGGTTTCGTCTCCGTCAAGCGTCTTTGTGAGCACACAGGTTTCGTCTTCGTCAACAAGCATCTTTTATTATTTTGCTATTTTTAGCAAACCGCCAAATCTAGCTTTTTTGTCAAGCGTCTCTTATTATTTTTCTATTTTTAGCAAAACGACCAATCTAGCTTTTTCATCAAGCGTCTATCAATGAATCTTGCGTCCCACGTCTCTCTATTTTGAGGACTCTTTTCTTATTGACGTCTCTTATCTCTTGCGGTCGTCCTTGTCTATGGTGTAAAGATTTAGTGATTTTATCTTATACGTCTTCTCGCAGATAGATATGGCTATGACTGTTCTCATCAATGGTTTTCCTTCTAGCCAACGTTCTATTCCTTCTTTTCAAGGCCAAGGGTTTCCCGGTTGGAAAGCAAAGATGTTGTTAATTCTTGAAGGCGATGAGCTCTCAGATGTTGTTATTGGCGATTCTCTATGTCCGTCTCAGTCTACTATTCTGGATTCTGACAACGTTCTTATCATGGAAGGCCCTGTTTTTTATGCATGGCGTCTTGCTTATATGGATTGGCAAAGGCGTGATAAAGCAGCTCATCGGTACATTCTTTTTGCTCTTAGTGATTCTCTCATGCTTGATGTGTATGACTTTCCTACTTCCCATGACGTATGGGAGTATCTTATAGCAAATTTTTAGAAAAAGTCTGTTATAGAAACACTTTATTTGAGAGGTTTGCTTTCAAAGTTACAGTATGAAGTTGGTACTGCTCTATGACGGGGCATATTGATTTTTTCAAATCTATTATTAATCAACTTGCTGCTGCTGCGGGTGATCCTGTTCCACGAAAGCAACTTATTACAATTCTTCTTGATACGATAAAGGATCCGTCTTATGACAACATTGTTACCATTCTTTCTAACATAGACGGTCTTGATTTTGACCAAACTTGCATATCTTTGAATGAGTATTCTCAACGTCAACAATGATGTAGCATTGGTCATGATGCAGCTATGTTTTCACAACAAGAGGAGCCTGAGTCACAACAGTTGGAACGGGCCTTTTATGTGCAAAGGCGTCCTTTTCAACGAGGCAACCGCAGAGGTGGTCGTGGTGGTGGTGGTAGTTTCTCTCATCTCAAATTTCCTAACATGCATTGTTCTTACTGCAATAGGAATGGTCATACTGAAGATGACTGTTGGGCATGTCAATATGATGAAGAACACAACATTACCACAAAACAACCACGTTTATCTAGAGATTCTTCTTCTTGTGATTATTGTGAAAAATCTGATCATCCCTCTTCCATGTGCTTTAATCGTCGATTTGATGTAGATCGAAATCGAGCATATGCAGCCGAGCATCATGATAATGTTGTGCCTGAAACAAGTGTTTTATGTTCAGTTCCCCCAAACAGAATACTTCATGTACGTGATGGTTCACTTTTCATTATTGATTCTGGTGCTACAGGAAATATGACATATGAATCTAAGTGGCTACATAACTATCATTCTTTACCTGTTAAGCGTATTGTTTATCTTGCTGATGATACAACTTGTCAAGTCAAGGGCATTGGAGATTTATATCTTGGCACCTTATCTTCTTCAACTCGAGTTTTATGAGGGGTTTTACATGTCCCAGAACTTCAACGTAATCTTCTTTCAGTTGCAAGACTTGTTGATCTTGGTTTGTTTGTTGGATTTGACCACACCAAATGTCGCATTGAGAAAGATGGACAGATTATTGCAACTGCTTCTTGTAATGGTAATTTTTTTGAGCTCTCTCTTAATGATGCTGTAGCAAATGTCACTGCTCCAGGTGATCATGATTACAAGATATGGCATCATCGCTTTGTTCATGCTGATTTCTCAAAGCTTCTTGATCTTCATCGTCATGGATCTTAAACCTCATCCTCATATGGGAATCTGTGAGTTTTGTGCTCTTGGCAAACACAATCGTAAACCCTTTCCTCTCTCGAATTCAGTTCATTCTCATGATTTGTTGGATCTTGTTCATACTGACATTTGTGGACCTTTGCCTCCATCGAGAACACAACATCGTTATTTCATTACGTTTATTGATGATTACTCACGGTATACAGTTGTTTTCTTGCTTTACAAAAATCTGAGGCGTTATCTGTTTTTAAGCAATTTTACAAGGCTGCCAAACTTCAAAAACTGGTCGTTGCCTCAAGAAACTTTGCAGCGATAATGGTGGAGAATATGTGTCTCGTGAGTTTGAGAGTTATTGTACGGACCATGGTATTCATCATGAACATACTATTCCATCTTCACCTCAACAGAACGGTGTTGCTGAATGTAAGAATCGCACTATTATCAATGCAATACGATGTATGTTGATTCATTCTGGGTTATCTCGTGTTTTCTAGAGTGAAGCTCTCTTGACAGTAGTCTTTGTTCAGAATCATCTTCCTACTACTGCTCCTTCTAGTAAGATACCCATCACAGCATGGACAGGTGAAATTCCTTCTGTATCTCATTTTCAAACCTTTGGATGTATTGCCTATATTCATGTTCCTAAAGAAACACGAGCAAAGCTTGATGCTCCTGGGCTTAAAGTTATTTTTATTGGGTATTCTGACACTTCCAAAGGCTACAAATTCTATGACCTGTCCTCCAAGAAAGTGCTTATGCATCGTGATGCTATTTTCAATGAACAGCTTATGGGCGGTACATGGTCCATGGATGATTCTGATGATACTAAATCTTTGCTTCAAGCTTTTCCATTCTTGTGTGATGATGAATCTTCTTCTATAGAGAAACTTTCCTCTTCACAACCATTGATTCCGAATGCTGTCATTGATGATGTTGACATTTTTATTGATCTGCCTATTGATTTTGAGCATGGTTCTTGTCATGTTTAAGATGAAGGTTTTGATGCTAATGTTTTCTCTACTTCTGAAGATCCTGCCACGTACAATGCAGATTGGGCTAGCTCACATTTATCTATGCGATCTACTAGTGGCAATTGTTTCTTCATTAATGGTTGTCTTATTTCTTGGACCAGCAAGAAACAACGTTGTGTTGCAGTTTTTAGAACCGAATTTGAATATGTTGCGGCATCACTTGTAGCTCGTGAACTCATTTGGCTTCGACAAGTGTTGACAGATATTGGCCATTCTCCTGTTTCTAGTACACCCTTGCGGTGTGATAATCAGAGTGCTATTAGTCTTGCAAAAGACTATGTCCAACATAACAAGTCAAAACATATTGCTGTGCATTACCATTATGTTCGATACGAAGTACGCAAAGGCACTATCATGATTGAACATTGTCCAAGTGACCAGATGATTGCAGATATTGTTAGCAAAGGTCTCAATGAGTCACGCTTCATTCTCTTGTGCTCAGAGCTTGGAGTTGCCTCGGGCTCACTCTTTCTAGATTAGGCTCTTTACTCTTATGGTAGCTTTATACATATATCGTTGTAATCTTCTAGACACCATGCACTTTGCACATTTCACAATTGCACACTATGATCTCTTGGTCCTTTTGTATATTTGTACATAGATGCACAATGCACTTTCACATCATTACTTCTGGTTCATATTTTCACATTTGTATAGGGGCTTGGGTTTTTCCCTTGTACTCCCCAAGGGTTTTTTCATCCATAGCTAGAGACCCTTGTTTGAGTGGGGGTGTTGGAGCTCTATATATGGCTCACTCTACCTAACTTGGTCTCACCTATATATATGTATCTTGTCCTCAATATGAATCAGTCTTTGGGAGCGTACATGATGTGTCTCTTGTCTCGTCTCTTTCTCTCTGCATTTCAACACCTAAGATATCTACAAATTATATTTTCTTGTTTTAATGCAAAGAACTACCTTGATTTGTAAGGCACAAATGAAGGGGAAATCAGGTGGCTTTCATAATGTGAAGCTTAAACAATTTGTATAGTAATTAGTGGATAATCACTAATTAATGAAGATAATTTTTTATTTTAAAAATGTAAAAAACTTAACTCACGTGGAATGAATATTTGAATGAATTCCACCAAGAATGAGCTAAAATTCTTCAATTGTAGTAAATATCAATGTGTTTAACAAAGTTTGAAGACCATTTAAACACTTAGTTAAGGAAGATAATTAAGGATTAATCAGTAGATTACCCAAAGAAGTCTCTATGGTGTACACAGGCCTAAAACTACATGTAGGCATTATTTTCAACCCAAATGGAGCCAATATATAGATTTTACATGCCCAAAAACTCCTAGGGCTAAGCGGATATACAGTGGTTTTGAGAGAACAACCCGATCTTTGCAAAATTCTTCAGGAAAATTGTCTTGTAGAGTAGCTTCATTTTTTGCCTTTAAAATGCAAATTTGGGGCAAGGTACTCTTCATGATGAGAGCACCCTAAGGTGAGAAAAAAATTCCCTAAAAGGGTTTGCACAATGGTCATAAGTTTTGGGAGAACAAGGCTTGTAAACAAGGGATTATTTTCTGCCTAGAGAAAGAGGTTAAAATTTGATTAAGAAAGTGATTAGTACTAATCTAAGCTCATGGTGGGTAGTGCTGAGGTGAGAGATGATCCTTGCTCTGATATCAAGTTGAAAAATAGCTATGAAGGATCAAAGATGGTGATTAAACACATGACTAATGAGGCATTAACATTAAATAATATAGTTAGTACTAAGCACTATGTGATTAAGTTATTGATGAGCATAATGACAACATAATGTGAGGCAAAGCAAGATGATCATTTACATTTGATAAGAATCCTTTGAATAGGCTAATGTACATGAGATTAAGAGTGCAATTAGGTGTTAATACACCATCTCCACCTCCCTCCTAGACTTATGCACCTAAAAGTGAAACACTGTTGTTGTTGCGGACAAAATAGGCAATATTTCCTAAAAATGAGAAACATTTGGCATCTTTGAAAGATTCAATAAAAAAAGTTTAATTTTTTACCTTTTTTTAAAAAGTGGTCTATGATGCGTACAAAGCTGCCAAAAAATGATAAATTTTCGGGCACTTTACATGTTTCTTGCAAAAATTGACGTGAAAAAAAAGAGTTCAGTTTGCTTACTTTTTGAGATTATAATTAAAAATATAACAATAAGTTTTCAAAAAACATGCCAAATAGAGACAGTGTTTATTATTTCCATCTTCAATGATACAACTATAAAAATAACCTATTTTCTAAACATATAGGTTATGGCATAGTTATGGTTCCTCATAATCATTGCTATCTATATCAACACCATCGCTAGTTGATGTGCCTTTCCTGAGAAGGTAGACGAGGCATCCTCTTCTTCACTATCCACAAATTTTTTTTTTTGTCTATGTGTACACGTGAAGCTTCTATAGACTCCTTGGGTCATTTGTCATGTTAGCATGATTGAGGATGTGTTATAGAGTGCAACTATAAATTACAAAATAAAAGTTTATCCTTTCCAAAATACGTTTTTTTAAAATATCACACAGGGACTTGGGTTCAAATCTTGCTGGTTACGACACATGGTAAGGATGTTTTAGCTACAACATTTACGGCCAACTTAATGCTAAGTAAGAACTTCTTAACTCAGAGTTTATGTTTTTCATCAACTTGATACAAAACATGAACTTTTATGAAAATTTGATATTTTGCATCAAGTTGATGTAAAATATCAATTTTCTATTCAAAAGATCATTTTTTTAACAAAACTTCATGTTTTGCATCAACGTTATGCAAAACATCAACTTTCCCACAAAACTTGATGTTTTGCATTAACTTTGATGCAAAACATCAAGTTTTGTGGAAAAAATGATGTTTTGCATCAAATGGATGTAAAACATAAACATTTCCATAAAACTTGATGTTTTGCATCAACTTTGATGCAAAACATCAAGTTTTATAAAAAAGTTAATGTTTCAACTTGATGCAAAACATCAAGTTTTAGGCTAAAAGTTGATGTAAAACATCAACTTTTCCACACAACTTGTTGTTTTTCAAGTTGATGTGCAAAACATCAGCTCTAACCAAAACTTGATGTTTTGCATCAAGTTTTGGGTTCTCCTCCAGAGGATAAAATTGAAAGATTAGAGGTCAATTTTCTCACAAACGATCGATTTTAGCAATTCCGTTCTCAAAAGCATGCTCAGATGATCTATTTCACAAATTTTGAGTACCAACACAACTATGTTTCGATGCGATATACAGACGTCACAGAGATATATGCAGACGTCACATGCCGTTTGTGAAAATCGACCTCCGATCCTCCAACCTTCTTCTTCGGAGCATTCAAAACTTTGATGTAAAACATCAAGTTGTGTGGATACCAATTGTTTTTATTTTTATCACCTATAAATCTGTAAAAATATATTCCAAATAGTAGATAGTAGCCAATAAAATCTTATAAATCATAGAATTAAAAAATATATGTGTCAATGATAAGATGATATAGGTACAACATAGGTTTAGGGCTAAAGACCTTAAAAACATACATGGCCACAACCCTTGACTATCAATTTGAGAGGAGGTCATTTAAAAAAATGCTTGTCTATGTATCCATGTAACCTTTATATCATAAATAATATTGATACATAGTAGATGCCAAAAATTCATGATAGCAGAAGAGCTAGATGAGATAATCCATGACCTCTAATCTAATGGTTTTGATCCAGATGTTCAAGGCTCCATTGATTTGGAAAACCATGAGTCGATTGATTCGCCAATCCTAATTTTTGTTCTACAATTCAATTTTAAAGCTGAAGAGCTATAAGCAAATACATGTGGTGGGACCATCTATGTCGGGGAGGGGGGTGCATGTGAGCCTGGACTCTGCCATGCCTATGTGCAGTAGTATGCTCTCCAGCATATGGGACCTTGAATCTACCATCATCACATGAAAGCTCCAAGCTTCTCTCTCTACCACCATTCAAGAAGCCCTAAGATCCTCTCAATGTCGGGAGCAAAGATTGCATCTCTTAGCATCCTTCGCATGCCCTCCAAATAATTATAACTAGTCTAGCTCATTTACACTACCCGTAGACATCCCATCTCTCAACATCCTTCACATATACTCTAAATAATTGTTACTAGAGCTCATTTCTACACTTCTATTAGATATACCATCACTTACGTTCATGATAATGTCTATCTGGATCAAACATCAACATATGCATACTATGAATTGTTCCTACCACAACCATTAGGAAGTGAATGGGGTCTTCTTGGGCCCTTTAATTTGCTCCAGCCTAATCAAGGTGATTAAGGAATAGCCAAATGGGGGGTTGCCATGTGGACTAAAATGTTGGGTTTTTAAGAGAGGTGTAAGAGTGGTCAAAGGGTGCACTTTTTCCCCAAAAAGGGGGGGGGCAATTTTACAATTTTCGGACCTCCATAACTTCTACATACAAGCTCCGATTTGAGCAGAGATTATAGATCCGTGATCTACGCATCAAGAGCTTTCCATAGATATGTTACATGATATGGTTTTATCCGCTAGATTTTAAATTCCATTTTCCCCCCAAAATTCAAATTCGAATAAAGTAGCCGTTTTGAAGCTTCTAATTAGAAAACGTTTCTTCTTAAGAGAAAAGGTTTGACTCCCTTAAACTGCCAAATAAAAGGGCCCAAGAAGCCTTCCATTGAGGTCCTAATGATATGTACATGATATAGGCTACAATTTCTTCCCACCACCCTTATCCATATTGCATAACAAGAATTTTCTTCATGAAGATAAATTCCTACGTGGGTCAAAATTTACACCCATAGGCTATATGATGTGTGCCTCTAAAATTATTCCGCCGAGAAAATATTTCAATTTTCTACTCTTTTAACATGCTTCGGTTTACTCAGATCCTCCATAGTTACCATATTCTACATATATATATATGAATAGAATTCTACCTTTGCACACCTATAAGTTGACCTCTTTAAACTCTTAGCATTGGTTGTATATCATGCCCACTATATCTGCTTATAAATAATAGAGTAAATAATTATGTCATGCAAATCAAGGTAAGTATATACTAAAGGCTTTGCTATTTGGGTTTAGATATAGACTCAAGGATGTTTGTAGGATTTTTCATAAATTAAGGAGCTTATACTATAATGTATTCTAATATTTTTTGAGTGCTTGTCAAATAATGTGCATATTTATGCATAGTGGTAGAATTTGTCCCAAGAAAGTCTATTAAAAAAAGTGTTTTATATAAATTCATGAAATTTATAAAATAAATTTCATTCAAAAAAGATTGATATTTCTTTAAGTTGTGTAGACTCCTATGCCATTTTTTAAGTCAAATTTATTTTTATGTCACAAACAACCAAAGTTTATAAATCTTTGAAGGTCACATGTGTTCTCAATGTTGAAAAAAAATAGCAAAATTCATGTAATTTTTTAATTTATACAGATGTGTTCTGAAAAACCTATGTTTTTAAATCATTTTTGAGATTTCAGACATTTTGAGAGGGAATATTTTTAGGTAACCCTCGCTAGTTACCTATTTTTCTTGCAATACTATTGTAACCTTTTTGTCTCAATTCATGGAGTCTAATCTAATCGTACCTAACAAAGAGAGAACCCATGGCTTGATTTGGCTTTTTTTAATCTACCAAATGACCCTTTTACATCATGGGGTTGATGCGGAATATAACTAATAATAGTGTGCATATAGTGCCTATACAAGGTATGTGTCCCAAACAACAAATCTAGTGAGTTGTTTGCCATGTTTTTAACAACCTCTCCATCTCATATACGGCATATTATAGAAGAATTTATTCTTTGGGGATTCTCAAGGACTGGAGAATCATAGTCATAGGATTAGCTTTAAGGGTAAACTTTGTCATTTCGAAAATGGACGAGGGAGAAACACCTTACCTATTATTGATGGGAAGACCCTAGCTCAAGGTGGCCAAACTTAAACAGGATTCAGGTGCAGCAAGAATTAATATAAGGAAGGGTAAGAAGAAGGTTAACTTAGACATGATTCCAACAATGGTGATGACTAAAAAATTGAAAGCCCTAGATACACAAGAAATTTATATGGGACTTAAAATTAAAGATAATGAGGAGGATTAGTTCATGAAATTTAATCCATCTTTTATGCCAGTATTTGAAATTGATGTTCTTAAGATCATGTAGTAGTATAAGCAAAAGAATCAAATCAAGAACAAGGATACAGAAAAGTCAAGAGTTTTTGAAGAATAGGTTTAGGTACAGCCACACGATGAAACAATGAAGAAGGTTGTTCAGGAACAACTTGATGTTACATGCCCAAGTCCTAGCCGGACATGTCCTTTGGATTACTTACCTCTATTTCAACTAGTCAAACATTATTTACATCCATTTCAACTATGGAAACAAAATTGTGCCAAGGGTTATATATATTTACTTGTTTAATCTAAAATATGTAAGTATACCACATGAGTTCAAATGAAGGGGTTTGTACAAAATTAAAATTTTAAGGTAAATTTATAGAAATACATTTATAGAAGGGTTTTTTTAAATCATTTTTGAAAAAAAAAACCATATTTTTGTAAAGAAAAAGATGTCATTTTATTCATGATAAATTCACAAGTAAGGGGTTTTTTAAATACCCCTTGAATGCATGCGATACAAATGGTTTCTTAGTAATGCACTGCCCAAGGTCTTTGGTGGGTGATCTTAGCTTCTTAATCAACAAGTAGTTAAGGAAGTTGTGCGTGGTTTCATTAGTGATCATAATGGTGACTCTACGACCACCGATCCTACCATATAGACAGACCAAATCAACTGGCCCGAAAAATGGCTACCACATAGACTATGTCACAGAGCAAGTATGGGTGTTGTAATAACATTACCATGAAACTCTGTTTGGGAAGGATGGTCTCTAGATACACATATACTCTAGCTAAATTGCTTGACTTGAAAATCTACCTCGTAGTCTTGCATATCAACTCACACTCCCAAGACCAGCGTGTCCCAAATGATTTTGTCGTAAGCATTAGCCAGAGAGAACATGTACTTATGGTCACTGTTGGTCTTGGGTGATCTAAGCTTCTTAATCAATGAGGAGTTAAGAAATTTGTGTGTGATTTCATCATCGATCATAATGGTGACTTGAGGACCACTGATCCTACTAGATAGGTAGACCAAATCACGTGGCCCGAAAGATGGCTACCACATAGACTATCACATAGCAAGCATGGGTGTTGTCATACCGTTACCTCTTTGAACTCTGTAGATTTGAGAGGCAACACCTACATACTGTGAACTTGGTGAGAGGATTTATCATCCTTCTTGGATCCACCTAGAAGTCCCTCCAGAACCCAGCTTGGGACAAGTTGCTTGGCTATGCCCCCCGCCACAAAGAAGTGAAAGCACAAGTTTTCCTTTTTGGATTTCTCATAATGCTATTATTTTTGGGTTTTTAATTTGAATTTCCATGGGTCTTTAGAAAAATGGGCCCCTTGTCCTTTTTGCTCATTGTGGCTATCTTGCCCCTTGTCGCCCCCAAAGAATTTTCTTTTAGATTTTGAACCTACACTCAATCAAGTGCTAGTGGAGAATCATATTGTAATTTGCGTGAAATGTCATAAAAAGTTTGAGCATATTCAATCGCCTCATCGAAATCCTTGGGTTCCTAGACACTACATAACTCTCATAGTCTAGTTTTAGACCTCTTGTAAATCTACATAGAGTTTGAAATTCATTGATTTGCTTTAGCTTGAGCGCTACCTCATGATAGCTAGAGATTTATCCCACATAAAGCATTTGTCACACTCACATCACGATCTGTGCAACTCATTCACTAGCAAGAAATCTTTTTGGAAAGAAGTCTCAAAAGCTGCCCATGTTGTATGAGGGCATCTAGAACTCTCGGCCAAATTTATCCACCATTTGTAAGCCTCCCCATCATCAAGGATAATGTTACCTCAATATGCCTCAAATCCTCAGCAGGCATATGTCAAAGGTTATGCAAGTCTAACCACTTCTATAGGAAAATGTTAACTACAGCCTTTTTATTCTCTTTTTCCTCTCCCCCAAAGCTCAACACTTTGAGATCCTTGAAGGTATTATGTTTAATGGTTACACAGCCAAGCAGTTAGGCAGATACAATTTCTCCACAAGAAACATGTTGATTAGGTGAAAACAGAGATTGACACACAGCAAAAACATAATGCACAGACAGAACTTTGATAGAGCAAGGTCACACAAGAGATAAAACCCTAAAAATTTGCTTCATTCTCCTCTCTTCTCTTTTCTCCCCCACATTACATTGCTTCCCCTTCTTTTCTACGTTGCTTAAAAGACGTTTCTCTTTCCCTAAAATGTTATTCTTGAGTAACCGTTACATATCTTAACTTCCAAGATCCCAAGAAATTCATCATACATTCCTACCACCTTATAATTCTGACTTACTAAATATCTAACTCAGCAAATATCCGAATTAGCACATATCCGACTCAGCAACATTCATCCTAAGAGAACTATGCCTTCAACACATCGTCCTGGGTGGTGGTAGATTTCAAAGAAATCTGACTCGGATCCACATATCCCTTGATCCACTTAGCCACTTTCCTTATCAGCAGCCTCCGATGACTTCTTTGCTGCATCCTCTGTTCTGCCTTCCGCTGCTTGACATTCAACTAAATCCGGCTCCGCCTCCTTGTCTTCAATCAGCACTACCACCTTCTCAACATCCTCCTTTTCGGATCCAATCCGCATTCCGCTGCAACTCCGCAGCCATATGTCAGCATTTCTTCCTTGATAATCAGTCACATCCGCTGCATCTTCCACTAGAACTTCTGGCACAACATCCACCCATTTGACTGCTATCTCCTCAGCTGTATTATACTTTAAACATACAACTAGCTTGATAATTACTTTCCCCCCTGATTCTTCAAAAATATGTAGCTTAAAGGCATTACAAGTGCATACCCATTGTGCATCCCTTATGAGTATGTGAACACATGTGAACCACTTTAAGGCAACATGCCAAGGCTGGGAACCTTTCATATAGATCAACATCCAATGTACATCATACAAAATGAATTTATGAAACCAAAATTCAATGAGTATGTCCCTTCTCCAAGATAATGGAGTAGACATGAGTAGAATCAATCTTTGGAACCTCTGCAAAATCAAAATCTGGTTCTGAAAATCAAATTTCTGCAATTTAGGCATCAAGACCTGAAAATCTGATTTTGGAATATCCACCTCCATGTGAAAATCAGCTTGATTCCATAAAATATCTACATATTCAGTTTCAAAACACCTTTGCAAATGAGAATAATGCTCCCAAAAAGTAAAGAAAACTTGCTTCAAATGAACAACAATTATCTCCTCTTCAAAATCAAGCATTTTGGGCATTGGTGACCCAAAACAACACCTTTCTTGAGATTGAATCATCCCACTCATCAAACTCTGCAATTTAAGTAAGAAGAACATCCAAAACATAACATCTCTATCAAATCCACAAGGTTTTTGCAAAATCATGCATAAAACCCTCTTTGCATGATCATCAATCTGCAAAATCTTATTCAGACCATATGAAACAAATGAATCATCAAACTCATCAACTTGCATCTGCAAAAACTGATCTTCAACTTCTGAAATCAAAAATTCAGAAATCTGCTCTTCAAGCATAAAAATTTGATCCTCAAACCTTCCAAAATTAGAACCTTTTGCAACTTTTGCAATTTTAGGCTTAGCAAACATGCTCATACAGCCCAAAAACATCTCCAAAATGATCTTCAACCACCAATTAGCAGCAAATAACACTTTAGACAAACCAGATTTCCCTTCAAAGTGACATAAGAAAGGTTCAATGTTGAAAAACACTTTTGCAACCATCCAAGTTTGCTTCTTCAACATTTGCAACATCTGTAAATGTGAATCCCTCACTTCAGAACCTGATTTAGGCTCCAAAAGCCTCTGTTCTTGGTTTTTCCTATTCATGAAATTGCCAGTCCGATATATTTCAGACCCAATCTAATTTGATTCAAGGCTAAAAATCGGTGTATTAGCCTCTTCTTCACACACTTTTGGCAAAACAAAATCAGTTTGCTCATGTTTCACCTCATAAGCATCATAAAAATCTGAATTTGAGTCAAAATCAAGTAGATTAGTGAGTTCTTCTTTACAGTGAGCATTCTTTGAACCACTTTTAGCCTTCTGTAAACTGAATTTGAACTCTAGAAAATTCTGAATTAACACCTACCACATCAGGTTGCTCTGTTTTGCATTCAGGCAACAACGATGCTCGATCCTCAATTTGAGGATCTTCTTCACACACTTTTGGCAAAAAAAAATCAGTTTGCTCATGTTTCACCTCATAAGCATCATAAAAATCTGAATTTGAGTCAAAATCAAGTAGATTAGTGAGTTCTTCTTTACAGTGAGCATTCTTTGAACCACTTTTAGCCTTCTGTAACTGAATTTAAACTCTAGAAAATTCTGAATTAACACCTACCACATCAGGTTGCTCTGTTTTGCATTCAGGCAACAACGATGCTCGATCCTCAATTTGAGAGAAATTGGATTCACAATCAGCAAATTTAGCTTCATCTAACTTCTTCCTATCACCTTGCATTGCAATGTGAAGAAAACTTCCAAAAAGAATTGCTTTGTGGATGTGAAAGTGCTCATTTTCAGCTTCTTGATTGTCAAAGTAGTCATTTTGACCCTCCTGATCCTGATTTTGAATTGACTTACTTGTAGAAAAATCAGATATTTGGTTTTCCAATGTTAAAATGCAACTTTCCCATGCATTACCCTCATCATCCATGTGATTGAGGTCATTGAGTTGAAGACATTCCCCTTTTTGGTTGGTGCCTGATGTTGTTTTAGGGTGTCCTAGGGGTTGTTGTTGGCTACTTTGGCCCACACCTGAATGCATTCCCTTCACTCCAATCACCGGCACTCCCATTGGGTAACTTCACTCCTCTTCCTCATTATCACTACTCTCATCACTCTCAAACTTCTCTTCAAACTTCTCTTGCAAATTCTCACATGCTTTATGCAACATTCTCACACCCTTCTTGCTAGAACCAGATCTACATCTTCTACCCTCATGATCCCTATGATACTCATATGCATCTTCCAACACTCCTTCAAATACATCTAGCTTCTCTCTAGCTCTCTTCATCTTCTCACACGGTGATGCTTTATGAAAATGCTTGATGATTTTGTGAAATTTTGTGCATAGATCAATCATGCAAAACTTCATGCATTGATCCTCTTTTGAACATGGCTCACACCTGTATGAGCATTCATTTGTGGCATGGTTATGCCTCATGCAAATCAAACACTTCTTTTTCTTCTTTTTACCCATATTTGAAGTTAGAAATTAGATAGCTATGTGAGCTCTCATATTCAATGCACCACACCAAATAAAGCCTATATGTATGCTTGGAATGGAGAGCTGCGGTGCTATACCGAGATCCACCCCTCATAACAAATAGGTTCTCAAACATTGTTAAAAACTCTCTAAAATTAGAATTTGAGGTGTTTATTATGCAAAATCTGAATGATGGCTTACTTGGAACACGTCAACCTCCAATGTGAAGTAGCACTTTGAATGAGGAATTCCACCATCCCATCTAAGGATATGCAGATTTTGATTCTACTGCACTTACAGATTCTGATTCTGCTACAGTTGCAGATTCTGATTTTGCTCCACTTGCATGTTTTGAGTAGTTTGCTGCTGCAAGATCAGAGCAGTCTGCAAAATCAGAGCAGTTTGCAACAACAACAGGCTCAAAGCAGTCTTAGCAGGTTGTTTAGAGTAGTCTGCTCCTGAATCTGATTTCGCCTCCTGAATTTGATTTCGCCTCCTGAATCTGATTTATCCTCTCCTGAATTTGATTTCGCCTCCTGAATTTGATTTCGCCTCCTGAATCTGATTTTGCCTTCTGAATCTGATTTTGCCTCCTAAATCTGCAGCACTTACTTTGCATGCTCCTATTGTAGACTCCATCCTAATCAACCATTGTGGTTGAAACCACCGTGAATCGCCACTGTTTAATGGTTACACGGCCAAGCAGTTAAGCAGATACAATTTCTCCACAAGAAACATGTTGATTAGGTGAAAACAGAGATTCAGACATAGCAAAAATGTAATGCACAGACAGAACTTTGATAGAGCAAGGTCACACAAGAGATAAAACCCTAAAAATCTGCTTCATTCTCCTCTCTTCTCTTTTCTCCCCCACATTACATTGCTTCCCCTTCTTTTCTACGTTGCTCAAAAAACGTTTCTCTTTCCCTAAAACGTTATTCTTGAGTAACCGTTACATATCTTAACTTCCAAGATCCCAAGAAATTCATCATACATTCCTACCACCTTATAATTCCGACTTTCTAAATATCTGACTCAGCAAATATTCGACTTAGCACATATCCGACTTACTACATATCTGACTCAGCAACATTCATCCTAAGAGAACTACCTACATCCTCCCAAAGAGAGTTAAATGCAACTCTGTTGTGCAAAACATTTACAAATAGCCTCTCGCTTTTGTTTTAGTTCAATTATTAGCCCCAAAACATTTACAAATATCATCTTGCTTTTGTTTTAGTTTCATAGAGAGCTTGCTCCACACACAGAGGGAGAGCTTACAAATGCATTCTATGGGACAAACACAAAGAAAGAAAATGCACGAAAAGAGATCTTGTAGAGTGTGTGTGTGTGTGAGAGAGAGAGAAAGAGAGGGAGGGGAGGGGAGGGGAGGGGAGGGGAGAGAGAGGTGCCAGCAATGGAGGAGTGGTCTCATTATTCCACTACAAGTATAATTGAATTTCATATGACTACTTCCCCTTCCCAAAAAGAATAAATAACAATTAGCTTTATTTTCTTCTCTTTTTTTCCCAAAAAGGCCATACTTTTTCTTCTCTTTTAGTTGTAAAGAAATGTCTTTTAGGTCATACATCCATCCATAAATAGCAGAACAACATATTGCCAAAAAATTAATAATCCAACTATGGCCTATACATAACAATCTAGTAGGAGGGTCACTAGATATGATATGTGAAAGATATGAGAATTTCATGCACTAGCTAGTCGTACTACATGGCAATGAGAGCAAGAGAGAATAAGGAACACTTAACACATAAGGAGATTATAATGTTTTTAAGAACACCCAAACTTGAATGGGATTTGATTTATGCAAATCAAATCAAAAGTTGGTAAAGATTGCACATTTGGAATCTACTTCTCGAGACCTTTCCAATGATATATAGCCTGATGGAAATTTTTGATTATTCAATAAGTCCCCAAATTGGTAATGATGTGGCATTTTACCATTGCCCTAGCGGAGAGGTTAGGCCACAGGCCCAAATTGCGTGCCTTCGAAGCAAAATGGGATAAATTGCATTCTTGGGGTTCGTGCGGCCATTTCGCGTGGTAAAGGTTCGCAATATTTTGTCACTCAAAAGAAAGCATATTACTATCAATAGCGACCACATAATTATTTTTACCAAAGACGAGACCCATTGTTTCAGTAATTTTTCTTGCATATTCCCCAAGGTCTTGCTTGTATCCCTATCCAGTCAATTCCTAATTCGTTTCTTTCCGTGAGTGTAATAGAGCTCTGTACGCCATCCCTATTCATTAGGAACACAATGGAGTCTTTTTGGGCCCTTTAATTTGCCATGAGGTTATGGAAACGTTTAACTTTTTGACAAATAGGAGCCCGCCATGTAAGCAAAAACCATGGGTGATTAAGAGAGGTGTAAGAGTGGTCAAAGGGTGCACTTTTCCCCCCAAAAAGGGGGGGGGTAATTTTACAATTTTCGGACTTCCATAACTTCTACAAGCTCCGATTTGAGCGGAGATTACAGATCCGTGATCTACGGATCAAGAGCTTTCCATAGATATGCTACATGATATGGTTTTATCCGCTAGATTTTAAATTCCATTTTTCCCCCAAAATTCAAATTCAAATAAAGTAACCGTTTTGAAGCTTCAAATTAGAAAACGTTTCTTCTTAAAAGAAAAGGTTTGACTCCCTTAAACTGCCAAATAAAAGGGCCCAAGAAGACTCCATTGAGGACCTAATGTCTTTTGGGGAGGAATGCATGTGAAAGGTATAGAGCAAAAAAAGAAATTGATCAAATTTTGAATTTAAACTAGCTGTAATGCACCAACATTTATTTCAATCCCAAGATTCCAACAACATCGAACGTTAATTCACCACATGTACACAGCTCCAATTTCTCATACAAGGCAGTAGCACCTGCTATTATTATGGTTACATGCCATGTCATCACCAATTTGGGGACTTATTGAATAATCAAAACTTCCAAGCGTGCTATATATCATTGGAAAGGTCTCGATAAGTAGATTTCAAATGTGCAATCTCTGCCAACTTTTGATTTGATTTGCATAAATCTCACCATGAGTCCATTTTTTCAAAGAGAGGAGGTGTGAAAATCCTCAAGGGGCAAAAATGAGAGTCCATAGTTCGCATAATGGAATAGAGGACCTAAAGGGGGAGACAAAGAGAGAGAGCAGGGGGAGGGAGGGATAATGAAAAGAGTATGCAAAAGGAATTTACTTTAGAAAGAAATAAGAAGTCTACTTGATAAAGAAATAGAGAGCGGAGTATGCAAAAGAGATCTACTTGAGAGAGAGAGAGAGAGAGAGAGAGAGAGAGAGAAAGAGAGAGATTAACCTTTGTTATTGCTATGGTGTAGCCCCTCTAAAAAACACTCACACACACACACACACACACACACACACACACACACACACACACTCCTCTAAAGGGTGACTGTACACTATGCACACACGTAGAGAATTTGCACACAAAGAGGGAGAGAGAAGGAGAAGGAGAGAGAGAAGGATGGATGGAGAGAGAGAGTGAAAGCAGGGGGGAGAGAGAGAGAATGAGAAGATTATGAAAAAGAAATTTACTTGAGAAAGAAATAGAGATAGAGAGAGGACTATACAAAAGAGATCTACTTATGTGTGTGTGTGTGTGAGAGAGAGAGAGAGAGAGATAAAGAAAGAGAGAGAGAGATAGAGAGAGAGAGAGAGAGAGAGAGAGAGAGAGGGGATGAAAAGAGGTAGGGGAGAAGAGAGCTTGAGCTCTTGCAAGCACACACACACACACTCACACAAACCCTAGAAGAGAACACACAAGGTGAGAGGCTGAAAATTCTTTTTCTTCTTCTTCACAACAAAAGAGGTCTACAAAGAAGATAAAGTGACTAACACACATAATAGAGTATATACAAGCGGTCCATAATTTGAACACGCTAAGAGGAGTGGGTAGATGTGGACTAGTTGATGTAGTCCAGCTGTAGAATCTCTACCGAAGATATGTCAGTGCTAGCTACCAAACCCGCCAGTGATGTAATGTCGAACGGTCATGCAGGCGCCTCGTGAGTGTCAGCTCAATGTTGAGCTTGAAATCTCAACATTCCCCCTCAAGCTCAACTCTAGCTCATGAACTCCAAGCATATCTCAAAATCTGTAGAGCTTCTCAGCTCCCAAGGCCTTTGTGAAGGTGTCAATGACCTGATCCTTTGTGCTGACGTAGATGTCGCCTGCTGCCAAGACTCTCTCCCTGATGAAGTGGTAGTGAACCTCAATGTGTTTTCTCCACGCATGGAAAATTGGGTTCCTCGCCAACTGTATACTTCTACGACTATCATAATATATGACAACCTTTCTCTCCACATGCAACCCCAAATCAGAAACTAGCTTGCGTAACCAAGCTACCTCACATGTTGCCACCGTAGCTCCTTTGTACTCTTCCTCTATACTCTACAAGGCAACTATGGGCTATTTCTTTCTGCTCCATGACACAATAGTACTCCCCAATGAAAACAAAAATCCACAATGGTAGATCTCCTGTCTAAGATGCTACTTGCCCAATCTGCATCTGTGTACCCATATAGCTCCGATGTTACACCTACTAATCAAAAGTGGCTCTCAAGTATACGGAAGTGTACGTTGCACACTCAAAAAATATTCTAAAAGAAACATTCTAATTACTCCATGTACATATTCACCTATGAATATGCATGGATATCACTGATATTAATTATTAAATTCGATTTCTATGCATAAAAAGATGCATAAAGGAATTTTTTATTATAAAAGTATTATTCTTATTAAATTTGATTTCTATGCATAAAGAAAGTTTTTTATTATAAAAGTGTTATTCCTATTAAATTTGATTGTTATGCATAGAAAAATGCATAAAGGAATTTTTTTATTACAAAAGTGTTATTCTTATTAATTTTGATTTCTATGCATAGAAAGATGCATAATGGAAATTGTTTTATTATAAAAGTGTTATTCTCATTTAATTTGATTTTTATGCATAGAAAGATGCATACTGGAAATTTTTTATTATAAAAGTGTTATTCTCATTAAATTTGATTTTTATGCGTAGAAAGATGCATAATGGAAATTTTGTTATTATAAAAGTGTAATTCTCATTAAATTTGTTTTTTATGCATAGAAAGATGCAAAAAGGAATTTTTTTATTAAAAAAGTGTTATTCTTATTAAAATTGATTTTTATGCATAGAAAGATGCATAAAGAAATTTTTATTATAAAAGCGTTATTCTTATAAAATTTGATTTTTATGCATAAATAGATGCATAAAGAAATTCTTTTTATTTTAAAAGTGTTATTCTTATTAAAATTGTTTTTTTGCATAAATGGATACATAAAAGGATTTTTTAAATAAAAGTGTTATTCCCGTTGAAGTTGATTTTTATGCATAAATAGATGCATAAAGAATTTTTATATCAACAGTAGAATTCTCTTAAATTCTATGTTTAAATTTTATGAGTATTTGATAAATGAATAATTAAATACTCTAAGAGAGAAATTTCTATCGTTTTATATTCACACGGATTGTAAAAAGAAAATTCAAGAAATCCATTGAGATTGAAATATTCAGACAAATGATGAATTTATTCCTCATTGGAATTCATAATTAATTTAGAAATCAGTTAAGTGAATATTCAAAGAAAGAAATTCAGTAAAATAGTAACTGAATTATCAAACCTTTTTGAGAAAGATAGTTCACGAAAAATCTTATCCGACTCGAACCTTGAATTAGACTATAACCAAGACCAAAATCTTTCGTCAATTTCAAGGAAAGAAGATGTGACCACTTTAGAAAAATACACTTAAAACTCCCGCCAAATCTGAAACTAAGTTTGAGACCCTTCGCATTGATCTGTGGATCAAGGTTATAGAATTCAAGGAATTCTGGTATGAAATTCAAAATTCTGATTCAAGAAATACTCCTTGTATTCAAAAGAAAATCAAACTAAAAACTTGTATAGAAACCATGTTTTCTTAAAGGACTATCTTACGCTAGAATGCTGGAGGGAGCACTTAGTATATGTTTTTCTAAGGGAAGTTCGGTTGCAACAACAGATGGCAGGGAGTTCAAAGGACAGCTCACACGGCAAAGCCTGCCCAAGTCTTGACCAGCCTCGGTATGGTTGATAAATGGTGCGCTTCCGTTACGATGGATGAGAGCCGATGAAGCGGTCCCTAAGTGAAGTGCCAGGACACCTAAGGAGGATCCTGGAGGGTTCTGACCACGTGATGCACGGGATCACGGTGCCTAGGACACCCATGCGTATGTCGTGGAAGATATGTATGATGGACCATGAAATGAATATTGTAATCTATTACTGGATCTCGTTGTTGCTGACCAGTTTGTCTCAACGGAGAGAGTGATAGTATTTTTTTGAGAAACAAGGGACAGGATGGAATTTTTGAGTTATGACATCTGTAACCAATAACCATTTGTCAATGGATTATTTTATAAGTTAGGCTATTTTTAGTTTAAACAGACCGTCGCGTTTATAAACGCGTGTATGACAATTTAGCTGCGTTTATACACGCATTTTGTAGGAATTACCCGCATTAATACACGTAATTTTTAGGAAATAGCCGCGTTAATACACGCAATTTTCAGGAAATAGTCGCGTCAATACACGCGATTTTTATACTTTCATTAAAAACATATTATGATTTTGTGTTTTCTGGATTGTACATAGGATGTCATCAACCTCTTCAAGCATTTCTGGGGAAGATGAGACAATGCTTATACGTCGCGCACACAAGTAGTAGGGAGCTGATGCATGGATTCCACCAATACCCTCATGTGCCCATTCTAAGATCTCCTCATATTGGTCAGGGTTAGGTATAAGCCGCAACACTCCATCATTACCCTGACGATATAATCTCCCTGAGATTAACTTGAATAGTCGCCATAGGTCCACATTAGGACCCGCTAGTTGTTTCTGACCACTTGTCAAAATTTCTAAGATGGGTTCAGACCATTTAGGAGCTGTCTCTACAAGGAAAAGTGTTGAATCTAACATATCATCATCCACATCCACAGGAGCTTCTCCAGAGGTGATTCGAGATAAATGATCTGCCCTAAGATGAGTTGTTTCTTTTCGGACTTCCACTTCAAAATCAAACTCAAGAAGGATGACAAACCACCTCACAATCCTTCCAGTTGCACAAGGCTTATTCACCAAATATAGCAGTGCTTGATGGTCCACAAAAAATATAAATTTGTTTGCCAAAAGGTAATGGCGAAACTTTTTCACTGCATATATCATGGACAAACCTTCTCTTTCTGTTGTGGTATAATTCTTCTCAGCATTGTTCAACTGTCGACTAGCATATGAGATTGGGAAATCCTTATTATGTTCTCCCGATTGAGCCAAAATTGCAAAGTTTGACGCATCAATATGGACATGAAAGATTTGGTTCCAATCTGGTGCCCGTAAGATGGGTGTAGACACTAATGCTTGCTTCAACTTTTCAAAGGATTCCTCACACTCGTCAGTCCAATTAAACTTTACAAGAAGAGCATATAATGGTCTGGCTAGGATAGCGTACATGTAGATGAATCGACGATAATGGTCTGGCTAGGATAGCGTACATGTAGATGAATCGACGATAATAGCCACAATGTCCCATGAATATTTGTACCCCTTTAGGGTTGATAGGCCGAGGTAATGAGACAATGACATCAATTTTATCCATATCTGTTGAAATACCATTGCTAGAAACAATATGGCCCAAAATCTTCCCTTGTCTTACCATGAATTTGGACTTGTCAGGATTCAAGCATATACGATAAACTTGACACTTTTGAAACACAAGTCTGAGGTGTTCTATATGATCATCACGCTCTTGTGAGTGAACACATAAATCATCCATGAAGATCTCAAGAAATAGCCTAAGGTACTCCTTGAATACATGACTCATTAACCGCTGAAAGGTTGCAGGTGCATTTGTTAGACCAAATGGCATAACACGATAGGCAAAGATGCCATCTTCAGTAGTAGCAAAGGCTGTCTTGTGTTGATCCTTCATATCAATTGACACTTGATTGTAGCCGGAGAATCCATCCAAGAAACTATATGCCTTTTTCCATGCAACACGTTCCAAAACATGATCCGTGATTGGAAGTGGGTAATGATCACGTACAGTAGCTGCATTTACCTTCTTGAGGTTTACACATACTCGAAGTTTTCCATTTTTCTTGGGCACCACTACAATAGGGGAGACCCATTCAGTGTGTTCAATCTCATAGATAAATTTTACCTCTAAGAGCTTGTCTATTTCTTCTTTTATCTTTCGTGCAAAATTCTAAGTATAGGACGTTGCTTGGAAGGCTTCGCATCCTCTCGCAACAATGGAATCGTATGCTGACATATGCTTGGATCAACTCCTTTGAGGTCTTTATAACTCCAAGCAAAAAAATCGCGATACTCCTTTATTGTTTGAATTAATAACTTCTCCTCATCTAAGGACAGGTCTGTGGCAATCCACACATAGCGAGGCTGTTCTCTTGGCTTAGCAATATCAATTTTTTTTGCATCTTCTGGACCATCATATGAAACCCCTGGCATGCTTGGCTTTTGTCGCATGGGTTGTTGAAGAACAATCTTGTGATCTTGAAGAGTGTACTGTGTGAAGTTGGGGAGAACATTGAGACCTTGTTCTTGTCCACTTGAGTCATCACTGATTGAAGACCATGCAGTTTGATCTCTCTTTTGCAATCTTGCATCAGAGTTTTTTGTTCAACCGTTATCTTTGCACTTCCAACACTCTCTTTTGAATCTATTTGAGACTTGAGTTTTTGTTTTGGTCTCTTTGTTTTTTTACGATTTTTGCTAACAATTTTAGTAGCTTTTATTATGGTTGGAATCCATCTAATCGTTTTACTTGGTCTTTGATACTATCTTGTGCTTGGACATAGTATAGATATCCATTTTTTCCTGAGAAGTGAGGTGGTGGTCAAGAGTGTTCATTCTTAACTCGAGAGGGGGGGGGGGTCACTTAGCAAAATTGCCTATATCACGTGCGTTCATGGCCTATTTTATAAATCCCTATGTAACCTACACTGGCCATTTTTTTAACCCTTTCTGTAACTTTTGATAAAATATATAATTCCCTTTCTTTCAATAAATTTTTTTTATAGAATAATTTTAAAATCCCTTGTGTAAGAGATATGTAATTCATTTTAAGTCACTCTAGAAGTATTGGGGGGTTTTGAAAGTGACAAATGCAACTGTTTTGAACTATGAAAGTCGCTACATTGTAAGCTCTTCATTTGTGATATTTTGAACAAGCTACTAAGAGTATAAGTCATAGCTCTAATGTCCACGAATGAGAGTACAACCCACAGTATCTAGCTCCATGATACCAAATTGCATAGCAAGAGAGTAGCTCTATGCATATCAACAGATCAACTAACCATGAGTTGTTTAGAACCACAAGTCAAATCCCATGACTTGTCTTGCATAAACTCTCAATGCATATTCTCAATCAACTAGCTCAATCTAGAGCTCTCCCAGTGGATCCAAAACTATCCACCAAGTACTTTCCCAATGTCCAAAACAAAAGCTCAAGCAAGCTCTAGGCAAAACAAATGCTAAGAGTAAACAATGCATAAGCATAAACTACTATTACTCTTATGCATTGTTTATGCTTGGCAAAGAATGCCAAGCATAAACAATGCATAATCTCAAGACAAAAACTTTTGACTATAGCTCCAATTGAAGTCTCAAAACTCCAAAATATTACTCAATCCATGGAGCATACCATAACATACATGACCAACACGATCCTCAAAGCATTTGAATCCAGAATGTTATATACAGATGACCAAAGAAGTATCACTCCTAATCAATAAGCACAGCTTGCCAAACATTTAGGTGTCATCAAGGGCCATAATCATTTACAATACATAGCCCCAATGTCCACTACTCAATGAGACCATGCAAGTCCCATATAAGATGCAACCAAAAATACATACACAATGCTCCAACACTCAGCATCAACACCTTCTCAAACACTAAGTATCAACACTGCTCAAACACTGGTCCAAGACAACAATGACTTGAGATTTCCAAGCTGAGATTATACCAATCTCCCACTCCAACATCAACCATTTACTACTACTAACAAATCACAGTGATTACAGAGCACATTGTGTCAACATGCATCAAACATAAATTGTGGACAACAAATTGGTTGAGAAACCATGATGTTCATGACCTATAAATGGCTGAAAATTATCAAATGTACACTTTCATTCCAACTTCTCAAGACCAACACTAATGGCCACATCAAAATGACCCCAGCCCATGTCCAAATGCAGCCCAAAAGTGGCTTGAATGGCGACCACAAGCTAGAGATGAAATGACCCAGCTGTTGCCTTCGTAAAATGTGTCAGAAAGTGTGGGGCTGATTTGCTGCTCATTGCTGGCTGCAATGTCCCACATCAAGGCATGAAAATCCTTGGCCAGAAAGTGTGGGGCTGATTTGCTGCTCATTGCTGGCTGCAATGTCCCACATCAAGGCATGAAAATCCTTGGCCACTAAAAATCCCCTGTGCAAACTCAAAGCCTCTGATCAAGTATAGAGAGAGATCTCGACAAACAACTCATAAGCTTTTGAGACGCAAACAAAAGTGACTCCGTTAGCCTCATGCTAAATCCATTGAAACAACCACAATACTTTCTTAAATATTATCCGAAACATCCACTTGCAGCATGGTTATAACAAAATTACCATGTCGATACATCTTGCTCAAATCCTTGCTCAAATCATACATATGGGACCTATACATCTCATACACTCTAAAATTATTTTTGCAAAAAATAAGATAGAATCTTGTGGACACATATAGCAAAACTAATACATCTAATAGCTATACATTTTGTATAATCTGTACCGATTTTTATAGATGTACAAAAAGATAAATACACATTGTTGATGGTCACCTTCTCAAAATCTAAAGATTTCATTCTCCAATTCAAATTCTTACATGAGACAAAGAAGATGTTGAGTCAATGAGATTTTCATATTTTGAATTATTTTTCAAACTCATACAAAGTATGTCTCATCAAACAAAGATAAAAAAACAGATGCATCCTTTCTGCGTACCTAGTGATCCCTCACAAAATCATTAAAGACCTTCCAATCATTCTCATCAAGTTCATACTTGTTGCTGCCACAATCATATGTAAGGTTTGCGAGAGCGATGACGCTATCAATGCTTATCATATCAAGGTCGGTTAGGTCATACGTAAAGCACCTAGTTCCTTTTGCTTTTTGATACCAACCAAGTTGAACCTCCACCCCTGATGGCCTATCTGAAAGGCTAAATCCTCGCTTATATTCCACACATGCACAACTAACCATTCTTCTCATCTTTTGAACTCGTCCCAGATACCATACACTTTTGGCTTTCTTCTTGCCTTCTGAAGAGCTTGGCTTACATGACCTTGTGATCTTCCCTTGTACTATTTGTTCATGAAAGAAAACAGCACAATCTGAACCAATGCCAAATAAATTCTCGTTTGTCTCCATATACTTTTTTTCTTCTTTGGCATAGTACACACCTTGTCGGACCCTGGTAAGTCTATCCTTTGACAAAGTTGGATTGCCATTGAGCTGGCTGACCAATGTAGACTTGAAGAGAAACTTATTGTCTTCAACTTCAACAACCGGGTTCACCTCTTCTTTCTCATCCAAAATGGAATACTACATGCCTTATTTCACTTGTAGAAGCATCCTGATCTGAAACTAATGCATGGCCCACCTTAGTAGGATATTCCTCATCTGTATCAGAGTCTTGTAGATTTGAATTTGCATATGTGTCAAACACTCTAATGGACCAAGGCTGCACCCACCATTTCTTGTCCTCTTTACCTTTTGGTCTCATGTGTAAGCGTTCACATAATTCTTGGGCACTTTGCAATCCTTTTTGCAAGGTAGCAATGACCTTCTCATCAGTTGAAACACAATCATAGTCACCTAAATTGGCTTCTTGTTGCAAGTCCTCGTTAAGATTTAACTCTCTCCATATATGTTCCTGCTTCTTGTGAGCTCTTATGTGAATGCCACACCATCCTCCTTGCATTCAAAATGGGCAAGCCTATTCAAAATGCCTATGATGTGAAGCATGTCCATCAAGTCATAAGTACGCTCTTGCCCAACCATACTTTCGACTTTGCTGAAGAAGATTTCAGCCGCATCTGTGCCGGTGAGATATAGAGGGCACTTCAAGCTTGGGTGAAAGTCTCTGAAATACTTTATTAGCAACACCACAAAATGGCAAGAGATTTGCACATCCAAGAATGTCTCCTTGCTAATGAAGTTTGCTGATAGTGTATATGTTGGATGTTGTAATATCCAAGATCTCCAAATCTGAAAGAAAAAAGTCACTTTCGCTGCTAAATGAACTCTCCCTGCCAAGCTCAAGTGTGGAGACAAGAAAATGTCAATATAGTCTCCACAAATTTCAAGGTAGGCTTGTGTCCCTAGCATACTCCGCTCTTTTCTGTGCTGCCCATTGTTTGCCAACTCTCCCAAACACCATTGCACTTGTCTGCTACATATCCTTTGAGTTGCTGCCCAATTTTGACGATCATCTCGCCTCATATCGCCTTCCCTGAGCATATGCTTGTCAACAACAAAGGAATCATCTACAATGGTAACATGGTTCAAGGTAACCCATACATCACCAAGAGCCAACTGACGCTTTGGTTTATCAAGAACATTGACGAGCTTCTTTCCATTGTGTACAAAGTCCTGATCATGCATGCCTAAAACATCTCCGTTTGACAATTTGGCGGAAAGAGGCCATCCATCCCATCCAATCTTGAATCTAGTAGCATGTTTGTCAACATAATCAGCCAGCATCAACATTCTTCGGCGACTATCTCCATCTGAGGCATGTCAATCGGACCTACTTTAGACTTGAGCTTCTCATTGCATAAGCTCAAAATCTCAGCCCATTGTCTTCGAACAAAACATGCATCAAATCGATTACAAGCGCAATGAGCAACCAAAACTAAGCGTGGAAGTGCTTCATGAAGTGGGTTTGCCACAAAAACTCTTGCATAACCACCAATCACATGATTCTCAAATGCTTTAACAATTATGTCATAGCCTATTTTTCCCGCTCCAACTTTGATTAAGCTTGACGTTCCACACTTATGGCTCTCCACCTTGTATCCATCAAATCCAAAAAGCATGTCATCTTTTGGGTTCCACCTACAATATTAAGATTGAAAACATAAAATATGTAAGAGCCACTACGATTCAACATGTCTCATCAGAACTACTTTTGCATTATACTATGTTTATCTTATCCGTTTCTTTATGGCGGTCTCATCCTCCACCAAGATGAAAGGAATTTGTGATTTGATTCCATGTTTTTCTTTCTCGTTTTGATATATTTCAGCAATGGCATCAAAGATATAGCCATGTATGCCCGGTAAAATTTTTTGGCAAGTCTTTGGCCTCTTTTTGTCGTTGAGAGTGAAGGGCCATTGAGGTTGGTAGCAAGAAAATCATGCAACCTTGGTCCACCCCACATCCTTGCAACCTCAAACAAAGCCTTAGTATTTGCACTATATCTCTTGCCTGCCTTTGGCCTCGACATGTTTGTAGCCACATCCTGTAAGAAGTCCCATAGAGCAGGTTTTCCACCAAACTTACCTAGTCTATGGGCTTCTACTATATTGTTACAAAACCTCTTTACATCCTTACGGTTTAGGGACTCCATGCTTGCTTCCCTTAAAGTTCGTAGTCGCATCGAAAGGACAGCAATATGAGCCTTTGCTGACCATAGTTTGAGGGTGAGATCTCTTGCATGCTTCTTAGCAATGAAAGTTGTTTGCCGAAGCTCTTGTTTAGTGAGAAAGTCTAATCTTCTTCCGCAATCCGTTCCTCTAGTGCCTCTCTTCTTCTCCGCCGTCTTCTCCCTATATAATCTCATCCTAAAATCATGAAGCTTAGGTATACCCTTGCAATTGTTGCATGAGAAAGCTTCAAATGGCTGCCCATTATTGGAAACACGTGGACAACTAATATGACGAAAGCAACCATCTATGTGAAAGGTTGAAGTTCCATCATTTAGGATAGCCTTTGTGAAAGGCTCTGCAAACCAAAGCTTCCCACCACACTGATCATCTAGCAAAGGTTTCACACTAATATTCTTGTTGTTCACTTTGAAAATTCAAACCTATTGAAAATTTCCCACTTTCTTCATTGTTATAGAGTGAAGGAGAATCACCATGAGCTGATCTTTCGAACTTTGTAGAAACCACAAACTTGCTGAGAGATGTTTGCATTGGATCATGCTCCTTCCCCTTTCGAGGACGTCCACGTAAGCCACTTAGAACTGGCTTGGATGTTTGCAACTCCTCCTTCATGACTGCCTTTGTGTGCAAGATTGACTTTGAGTGCTCTGTGAGAATGGTACACAGATCTGACCTTGGAGGACACAAATGCAGCCATGTGTCATCATACTTACATCTCACGCGAACAAAGCTTTTGTCTTTAAAATCATGTAGTGTGGCTGCAATGACTTCAAAGTCCCAACCTACATGCAAATACAACACATAACAAAGTCAAACAAGTTACAAAATCGACTTTCCAAAACCATTCTATCTTTCAAACATTTAAGTAAGTTTATGAAGGTTGAACAATACCTTCATTGGTCTCCATCAAAAAGTGTAGAGTCTCTATTGAAGCCTCTATTTCTTTCCTATCATCTTGTTCTTCATCAGCCTGCACACGTTGCATCGACTCCTTTCGAAGCTCCCGAAATGCCATATAATTTTTTTCATGTCTTTTGCTCTCCAAGATGTGGGTTCTCATAAAGTTAGCAAGACAATTATATGCGGCATACTTCCCTTCTATTGAATCAATTAACTTCAATAGCATTCATCAAATTATGTAATTCTTCACTACCATTCATCATCAATTAACTTCAATAGCATTCAAAAACCATTCCAATTAAGCTTCTCAAGCTTGGGAGGGGTTGAGAAGAGAGAAGCATTGAGAAATTATAGAAAAGATCAAAATTCACCATTTACCTTACAAATTGCTTGATTCTTTGTTCACGGTAGAGGCCCCCAACCAATCAATTGGTTAAGTATGTTGATGGAGCCACCAATGGGGATTGAAGAAAGAGGGAAGCTCCAATTTCTTCAATTTGGAGAGAATTTTAGAGAATAGTAGAAATTAGCATTATTTCAGCATAACTCTAGTATAGTAAAATTCTTCTATTTTTTTCAAAGGACTCATGTTCTATTTATAGGAGAGGGAAGCTCTAACCAAAGCTAACTGAATTCTAGAATTTTCCAGATTCAATTTGGTTGAATTTGGACTAGATTTGGATCTAGTTTGGTCCCTTTTTGATTCGGTTTGGTTCCATTTTGATTTGGTTTGATTCAAGAGAGAGGAGAGATAAAAATATCACATTATTTTTGAGTTTAAAACTCATTCAAGCATGTGAAATATGCACCTCCTTTAATGGACTCCCCTTCCTTACATATGTGTCAAAATGGAATTATTATACCCAAAATATCTCATATTTTTAATATTGCTCATAGTTTTTTACTAATAAACCTTGTACATTTTCAACTCTTCATCTTATGTGAGAATTTACTCATTTTTGGATACCCAAAATATCTCATATTTTTTATATTACTCATAGTTTCTTACTAATAAACCTTGTACATAGTCAACTCTTCATCTTATGTGAGCATTTACTCATTTTTGGGTATCTTCTTTTACAAATTAGATTTATCTCCTCCCTACACATGGATTGATGCTATTGGCCCATAGGAACCTTAATTGGACCATAATCCAAAAATTTCTAAAAATCTAGACGCTTAGGCTAAGGTCCTTTATACCCATTTCCAATAAATTCCAATTGCACATTGGAAAGTTCTTTTTGAATTTCTGTTTCAGGGGAATTAATTTTAATAATATGAGAAATTTTTCTATCTAAAAATATTCAAAATCTGAATATTCTCTCTCTAGAATATTTTCTCTCTCTATGTCAAAATAGGCAGAGACAAGATCTTTTATATTTCTGAAGAGGGGATTGATTACAGGGGAAGATGCTGGACATCTTGAGAGGCTGGGGAGGAATCTTACATAGACGCCCAAGCATCCAGGAGGAAGTTCAAACAATTGTTTCTCCTAGAAGTAAGCATATAATGAAAACCTTACCATCTTATTTGGGAGAATATGAGAACTGTTCGCAAACCTTGAGGATATCCTCCATGCATAGAAGGTTGACAAAGGAGATGGATATGGGTATCGTGCAAGGTATTTTGTCAGCACCAGTGGCTTGTACCTTACCTTTGCTTGATTTGATAAAGCTTCGACCAGAGTTGTGGAATGATATTGCCACATGTTTGTCAGAGCAGGTATTGCTACAAAAAGGTCACCATCAATGTACTATACATCCTGAGACAAAGCATGTTATGCTAGTTCATAAAGTAGAAACATTTTGTGAGGACGATTAGGGAAACGCTACCCTCCCATTAGAAGTGCGAAAAGTAGCTTCAGTTGTAATACTTGATAGTGGTGCAGGAATGGGCATTGTGACAAGGTCCATTTGGAAAAAGTGGGGCAAACCAGCTATTAGGAGTACCAGGATGTGCTTGCAGCTAGCAGATGGAAGCTTAGAACATCCCATTGGGCTGCTAGAGAACATATTGGTCACCACATGTGGGATTGAATATGAGCACACATTTGCAGTAGTGGATTTTGGAAAGCATCCAAACTATGAAGTGATATTGGGTAGACCATTCATGCGACAATTTCAAATGATTCAAGATTGGGGATACAATTATTTGTACCTCCGACATGATTCTGTCATCACAAGGGTCAACCTAAAGAATCACTCATATCGTGATGTAACGCGGTCTCCAATAGATGAGTTTGATTCTGCTTCATCTGAGGGCTCAAGAGTAACATTGTCAGATGGGCGAGAAGATCTATGGATGTGTGGAACCTCATGTAAGGATTTCAACACTGAGAGACTTAAGGGTAATCGAAGTGTATCAGATGAGGCATACATTCCACAACCCTTCCCTGAGCACTTAATTGATCCCCTAGAATGAGTCATGTCCTCGCAACATTATCGACATGCGCTTTACCGAAGCCAATGCAATTTTGTGACTCAGATGGATATGACATTATTCCTATACGAATGGTACAACCATGTGACCTTCTAGATGATTTGTACTATGGGGATGCATCCACAACAACACTGCATGTAGAGGGAGTCTCGATGGAGGATTTAACACTCGAATCTGCTAATGATGCTGATAAGGAAGATGGATGGGACTCTGATTTTGATGATGATATGATAATCCCCGAGGAAGAGTTAGGAAAGGCACGCCTACTCTTGAGAGGAAGGGAGTTTCAAATAGGGATCCCTCGAAGCCGACAAAAATGTAAATGCTGTAAGAGCCATAAGAGAATCCGTAAACAAGATGAGAGGGAACGACGTGAGAGAATACAAAAAGAAAACGAGGAGTTTAAGAATCTCGTGGGGGGTCACTTAGCATAAAAAATGAATATCACGTGCGTTCAACAGAAGGAATTTAAAAAAAAATTGACTTACAGATATTTATTCACAGAAGGATTTATTTCAGAGCATATGTATGTATTTACAGAAGGTACTTTTTTATTGATAAATTTGACCCAAGGTTGTAAAGATAAGAAAGGTATAGGTGTAGTGGTTTAAGCTGCAAGAGCATAATTTTCCACACAATGGATCCAGGTTCAAATCTTGGGAAGATTTTTTCTTGGATATAAAATTTGATTTTTATTTGGGTTGCAACGTGATGATTCTGAAATAAAAAGACATTTGATAATATTTGAATTTGCTTTTACTACACACGATTTATAGGTGCGCATTCAAAACACGCAGCATTGGGTGGGTAGTGTTGGCAGACGGGTAGTATGCTCCCAAACTCAGGTACGCAGCTCTCTCTCTCTCTCTCTCTCTCTCTCTCTCAACAAGCACAAGAAAACTCAGGTACGTAGCTCTCTCTCTCTCTCTCTCTCTCAAGCACAAGTAAACTCAGGTGTGCATATGCTCTCTCTCTCTCTCTCTCTCTCTCTCTCTCTCTCTCTCTCTCTCTCTCTCTCTCTCTCTCTCTGCTTGATTTCTGCCAATCTTCCAAGGTGTTTTGACCTTTCCAAGGTGCCTTTGCAGAACCACGCATTGTCATGACGATGATGCTTGCCAAATCCAACTTGGTATTCCAACCTTATGACCTGGTTGCCTTTCGCAACTTGCACTTCAGCGGCGCGTAAGTGCGTAACGAAGTGCTTGACAAAACCAGACCCAAGCTTCTCCATGAGACCATTTGTTAAAATGAAGAGTTCGCATCTGCGGCACAAGAACAACAAAAGAAGTGAATGCAGATCAACTTAACAAGCAAGCAAGTAAGCAACTGACCACTTTATAGAATTTGAACAATAGAAAAGCTTTTGGGCATTCTTTTGAGTGCTCTGACCATCTTACAGAGGGGCCCTTATTACCTGGTACGCTTGGGTGTGAGCTGAAACTCTGCATAATCAAGGACTGTGTCTCCTCTCATTGTGTTGATATGTACAGCTTTGACTTATGTGTTATGCAAGATTGTAAATACTTCAACTGAGCTGGGGAAGATATCTTCCTTGCACTGCATTTTGAATGAAGCAAGCAGGTTGGATAAGCTCTTCTAATATGAGAGAGAGAGAGAGAGAGAGAGAGAGAAATGAAATGAAATGAAATGTTGTATTAAACGTCTTTAGAAGGCCAAAATGACCTATGAGACCAAAAAGATTACATCCCAATAGAATCTGATTCTCTGTCTGGAAAATAAATGAAATGAACAATATAGATTCTAAAATCTAGGCGTGCCATACATCAAGAGGATATGAATAGGGGGGGAGGTGGTGGGGGGTAGAGGCTCAGGCTGTATACAAGCTCATCTCAGGAGGTCAAGCATTGGGTCTCTGTCGTAAGGAGTCGATGCCTTCCATGCCAAGAGACCTGACAAGCCGTGCTCGATGTCGATCAATAATGACTCTAATCCGCCTATGCAAGCGTATGCGAATATGTGAGGATCCTGGTAGTCTGGGGCGTCTGGATCGTCCTAACTGAACAGCTCTGTCAAGTAAGGTCCCCTGCCTATCAGGTAAAGTCTCCTCTCTATCGTGCTGTTTTGCTGGGAGGGGCCTCTAAAGAAATCTGTCATCTGTCTCTATGCCGACCTTCTCTCCGTGGGGTGTCTTCCTCTGAGGAGAATCTCTCTAAATCTGCGTATCTTAGGTATAGCCCTAGACACCTCTGGTCGTAGTACTCCATGACCCTAGATAATGGTCCAAAGCCCTCTCTGAACAAACAGTGGCAGCGTCCTCTAATCTCATAGAAGGCGGTACAACGGCAAATGTAATGTTCCTCTGTCTCTGGCTCATGCTGGCACACCTGGCAAATCCTCTCCTCTGGTGGTACTCTTTGGTGGTACTCTCTCTCTCTCTCTCTCTCTCTCTCTCTCTCTCTCTCTCTCAAGCACAAGTAAACTCAGGTATGCATATGGGTTCAGCATAGACAGGCTACCCCCCTTTCAGTACTCTCTGGATGCACCCTACATCTCCTCCGTCACTTTTTGTGCTCTCTGACGTATATTGCATTTGGCATACATGTCGCTCAAGGTGATGCAAAACACAGCCTTTATTTTTCAAAAGCAATAATATTAGCATCTTTTGTAGTGCCACCAACCATCAAGATGCAAGCATAAGTGATTGCATCTAGAGAGATCAAACAAGAAGCTCCTCAAGTACTTTTTGTGCTTTTTGAAGTACACCACATTTGACATACATGTTGATCAAGGCATTGCCAACAGCCCTGACTAACAATATCATCCTTCAACATCTTGTGTAGTGCACATGCCTTTAAGATGCAAGCGTCGGTGATTGAATCTGTAGAGATGCTCTCACTTCGTATGTGCTGAAACCAGCCCACAGTTTCCTGCCCCTACTCATGTAGGCATATCTTGCAATCAGCGTGTTTCAAGGATGACCTTCTAGACGAGAAGCTCCTCGAGCACTTTCTATGCTTCCTAAAGTACATCACATTTGACATTCATGTCGATGAAGGCATTGCCTTCCAGCTCCTAACTTAGAATATCATCGAGAATTAGTTTTCCCATATCAACATCTTGCGTCGTGTTGGTGATTGCATTTGAAGAAATGCACAGCTCAAAGCTTCCTGGTCTTGCCCCTTTTGGGCATTTGTTGATGCAATGAGACTACGTTTTGGACATAAATCGTCTCTGTCACTTTTCGTGCAAGTGTAGGTGATTGCATTTGGAGAGATGCCCTCACTTTGCACACACTAAAAACAGCCCAGAGCTTCTCGCCCCTGCTTCTATTGGGCATTTCTCACAATCAATGCGCTCCAAGAGATGAAGTTTTGAAAAGAAGCTTCTTTTGTGCTTTTTGAAGTACACCACATGTGACATACATGTTGATGAGGGCAATGCCAAGAGCCCATGACTAAGAATATCATTGTGAATTCTTTTGCTACCACATGAAGACCGCATGCTTGGTTGCATCCAGAGTATGTATACTCATGCAATGATTTCCTTGCTAGTTTAAATAGGTATGCATAAAAGTTGATTATTTTATTATAAAAGTGTTACTTTTATCATATTTGGATTTCATGCATAGAGGTATGCATAAAAATTGATTATTTCATTATAAAAGTGTTACTTTTATCATATTTGGATTTCATGCATAGAGGCATGCATAAAAATTAATTATTTTATTATAAAAGTGTTACTTTTATCATATTTGGATTTCATGCATAGAGGCATGCATAAAAATTAATTATTTTATTATAAAAGTGTTACTTTTATCATATTTGGATTTCATGCATAGAGGCATGCATAAAAATTGATTATTTTATTATAAAAGTGTGACTTTTATCATATTTGGATTTCATGCATAGAGGTATGCATAAAAATTGATTATTTTATTATAAAAGTGTGACTTTTATCATATTTGGATTTCATGCATAGAAGTATGCATAAAAATTGATTATTTTATTATAAAAGTGTGACTTTTATCATATTTGGATTTCATGCATAGAGGTATGCATAAAAATTGATTATTTTACTGTAAAAGTGTTACTTTTATCATATTGGATTTCATGTATAGAGGTATGCATAAAAGATATTCTTTTTATACTAAAAGTGTGATTTTCATCATAAATGGATTTTATGCATAGATGCATAAGAGAAATTCTTTTATTCTAAAAGTGTAATTCCTACCAAATTGAATTTATGCATAAGAAGATGCATAAAAGATTGATTTTTAAATTCAAAGTGTCATTCTCATCTAAATTGAATTTATGCATAGGAAGATGCATAAAAGAATGGAATTTCAATTCAAAAGTGTTATTCTCATCCAAATTGAATTTATGCATAGGAAGATGCATAAAAGATAGATTTTTAATTCAAAAGTGTCAATTCTCATCTAAATTGAGTTTATGCATAAGAAGATGCATAAGAGATGGAATTTTAACTCAAAAGTGTCATTTTCATTTAAAATGAATTTATGCATAGGAAGATGCATAAAAGATTGATTTTTATTTCGAAAATGTTAGTCTCCTTAGATGGAATTTATGCATAAATAAATGTATAGAGAAATCTTATATCAAATATAAGAATTCTCTTGTATTCTATAAAAAGATATGAAATGTGATAAGATGTGATAAGAGGTGTATGAGATGTGATAAGATGTAATAAGATGCGTATGGGAAGTGATAGGATGTGATAAGAGGTGTATGAGATGTGAAAAGATGTGATAAGATGTGTATGAGATGTGATAGGATATGATAAGAGGTGTATGAGATGTGATAGAATGTATTAAGATGACTTAGGATGTGTTAAGATGTGTATGGGATGAGGTAGAGAGTGTATCTGATGGGATAAGATGTATATGGGATGTGTTAGGGCGAGAATGGATGTAATATGCATGTATGAATGTAGATATGGATGTATGAATGTGAATATGGATGTGTGGATGTGAAAATGGAAGTGTGGATGTATGAATGTGGATGTGTATGTATGAATGTGAATGTGGATGTAGATACAAATGTGTATGTATGTATGTGGATGTGGATGTATGAATGAGGATGTGAAAATGGATGTATTTATGTAGACGTGGATGTATGGATGTGAATGTGAATGAAGATGTGGATGTGGATGTATAGATGTAGATACGGATGTGGATGTATGTATGTGAATGTGGATGTACGAATGAGGATGTGAAAATGGATGTATGCATGTGAATGTGGATGTATGAATGTGAATATGGATGTGTGGAAGTGGAAATGGAAGTATGGATGTATGAATGTGGATGTGGATGTGGATGTGGATGTATGCATGTAGATGCATATGTATGAATGTGAAATTGGAAGAATGATGTGGACGTACGAACATGGATATGTATGTAGAATAATGAATGTGAAGGTGTATGTGAAATAATGTGTAGTCTATATGAGTGAATGGATGAGAATGAGTACACATTGAATGGAATGTGGAATAAGTAATGTGGTCCGAGAGTGGATAATGTGGAAAGACGAGAGTTCGTTATAGAAACTGTATTTTGTGACTGTTTGTAAATGATTGTTTTATGTCAAGAATGCTGGGGAAGCATTTTGACCGTCTTGAGGATTAAGGTCATGAAGACCGAACTAATAAAGTTGCAACTGCTGACGGAGAGTCAATGGAGGATGTCTCGCGTAGCAAGGTCGATCGAGGTCTTGACCAGCCTCGGTTCGATTTAAATGGTGAGCTTCCAGTACGGTGGATGAGGGACCAAGGAAGCGGCCTATGAGTGAAGCGCTAGGTTACCTGCGAGCGAAGGATCCTAGAGGGTGCTGACCATACGGTGCTCGGGCTCTGGGTTGCCGAAGATACCCACACGTGCGTCGTGGAAGATATTGGAACAAAGAGTAAGAGTTGTTTTCTGAAACCGGGCATAGATCTGGTTGATTGACCTTGCTGGTCCTCAACGGATGAGTCCATGGCTCTTTTATATGGATCTGTGGGTTGATCTTGCTGATCTTCCATGGAGATTCCATTCTGTTATATGAATATATAGCCCGTTACTATGAGCTAGGAACTATGGAAAAGGCCCCTGATGAGTGAACAGGTGGTGAGCGTTCTGGTTACCAATGATGCCATAAGTACACCGATGAATGAATGACGGGAAATAAGGATTCAACCAGAGACTTTGAGGATTGTCATGAGTGACATAATGGTTTCATTAAAGGATTGTTTAAAAGTTAGTTGATGCTGAGAAAAAGGCAATTTCATATTGGGTGTGTAAGTGGTGTGACTAGTTTTACGTTTGCATGAACTTCCGGCTAGGGGGCCTGGGAACTCTTTTCCCTGGTACCCGAGACAAAACCTAACCAAATTCCTAATTGGATCCCATCACTACAGTGGTTGGGAGGTTGGCTAACCCATGGGACTGTTAGGCTGGACTGATGGATCCGTAAATCAAGACTCAATTTCTGTTATTACGATAGATGAAGTAAATCCCGGATAGTAATTGTTCTATGGATAGGAATCAACGGCTATGCCTCTTGATGGGGAAAAAGCGTTGATCCCACCAATGATCCAAGTGCAAGTTTCGTCCTTGATTGACCAAGTACCTTTAAAGGTACAGTCGGATCAGTTTGATCAGTAATGGTCTTGACTACGTTAGAGTAAAAAGTTATCCTGGTGGAATTGCCCGTGCTTTCCGGATAAAGGAAGTTTTTTCGGGTTCGATTTTGGAAAAACCGACGAATTAGTCTTTTATCCGGATATCCGTGGACGAGGCCCCGAGTGTGGGACTCTGCCCCGTGCAAGATATGCTACTTCCGCTGCTAGTACCCCGAATCCGTTGCGCAGTGGGGACAGGGATCTCACAGTCTAAAGTTGTTTTCTGTGCCCTTGGTAAAATCCACTTCAGAGAATGGAGGTGAAATAATAGAGGACATATTCTCATTAACTTTCTCATGAACTGCTGCCCACATCTCATTTGCCATGTCCTCGTTAGCATCAATAACTTCATCATTGCATGGGAAGGCAAGACTAGGTGGTGGCAGAATGCCTTTTTTCAATAGGGTGTCAATTGGTGCTGACTTCTCGCTACTATGAGCTTGTGAGATCAGCTCACTTTTCATTTCCCAACTTGATGACACTTCTGGTATGGTTTCTAACGTTGGCTTAAGAGAGGTGGGGCCCCGAGGGATAGGTGGAGGTGGGCCCTCAAGTATTGATTGAGCTTTTCTAATGAGTTGCTGATGTACAGCTAGATTGATCTTCTCCTCAAACGAGGGTTTGGGTATTCTTGAAGCTTCTTAGGTAGCTTAGATAAAGCTGCAATGCGACTTCTATGAGCATCAATGATGGCATCTAGAGTCTCGTTCACCTTATCCACAAAAACAAAACCCCCTGAGGTTGTACTAGCCTCATCTTGTTTAGCACTAGGCCCGGGTTGAGGTTGATGCTCCTCATGCACTTCTTGGGATGTAAAAGCTTGATCCTTCATGTTTTGTTTAGAGACTTCTTGGGAACTAGTGGATGCACTCTTAGTTTGCTTGTTGCGGTTCTTTTTCCTCCTAGTGGTCCTTTTTCTATTGGAATGTAGGGTCTTGTCCACTAGATTTGCCTTTGCATCCCTAGTTCGAGGTGTCTCATCAGTCTGCATTTCGGTATTTTGTGTCTGTGATCTAGTCATGACTCTAAGTGGCACGACATCCTCATTCTCTCATGAAGGTGGCGATGGAACTGCCCCTACAAAGTTGAGTGAGACCTTTGGTTGAGAGGTGCCTTCCTCATGTGGTTTCAGCAAACAATCCTTTGGAAAGTGTTCTACACAACACCCTAGACAATATCTTTCAATTGGTGGAAACTGTGGTACTGTTGTATTGGATCGAGCTGCTTGCCTTGGGCGATGTGGACAATCACGAGCCGAACGGGGTTCTCCGCACTCATAACAGGGGCCCATTAGTTTGGCTTCTACTTTCCTTTGCTGCCATTGACCTGAGGGGCCTGGAGTCCTAGGTTGGTAGCTGCCTAGCAACATCAAAGAATTTTGTTCCCCCGGTTGAGGCTCCAGTGCTTGGCTTGGATATGCGGGACTTTCAAAGAGATTTTCCTTGGATGAATATGATGCATATTCCTCCTCCACATAGCTTGGGTTTACCAAGTCTCTACACATATTTGAATTGTCATAGTAGTCAACAAACCTCACAGGAGCAGTCCCAGGAGCAGGAGGTTGAGCTCCAAGTATAGGTCATGCTTGCTCTTGTGCCATCGGTGGCTTATGTCCAAAATTAGTATATTGTTGATGCATTTGTGGAGCCACTGCACCCCTTTGCTGCTCACGCTCCTGTCTCATTCTTGCAATGCGAGTACATTCCTGTGTGGTGTGGTGTGGGTATAATTCCAAGCACAGGCCTGGCACCACTTCTTTGTGGGTTGGTTTGTGACTAGAGGAGAAAAGGTATTACATTCTTCGGTTTTATGGTTACCACCACATGCTCCACAAAGATGAGGACATGTAGGTAGTACACTCCTCATTTGCTATTGTTGCTGTTGTTGTGGCTGCATGGGTGGGCGATAGGTTTGTCCCAATCTCCTTAGTACTAGATTAGCTATCTGGTCTGGATTTACTAGTGCGCTAGACCCTGAACTTTGGTCATCACCCCACTGATCTCTAGGTTGCACCTCAGGGCCAATACCATCTTAGAATTTGAAGTTATCTGTGAAATCCATAGCATCATGGCAACACTCATTGAAATTTGTATGCTTCTTTGCATAGAGATGTGTGTGCAGTGTTGAATTTTTGAGTCCTTTTAAGAAGAGAGAAATTAATCGACTCTGGGTCGGCTTCTCATCTTCTGGGCAATGATTAATGTACTGCTTCATTCTATTTACATAATTTGTCTCTAACACTCTCAGTCTCGCCTTGCTTGAAAGAGTAGATGTCTACTATGTCATGCTGAATCCCCATCAAGGAAAAAGCAGCAATGAATCTCTCTTCCAAAACTCGTAAAGAAGATTTATCTGAAGCCTCTAGTGCCTGAAACCAAGCAAGGGCCTTTCCCTCAAGAGTGAGCCCAAATCCTTCGATTTGCGTATGCTTGTCAGTCACTTGCTCAGCTTGAACTGCTTGCCTAAATGCTGCTATATGGTCATATGGATCTCCCGACCCTTCGTACTTCTTTACCAGTTTCTGAAGAGTTGATGGCCTTACTCGTCTTGAATACTCATCATCAGGCCTATGGCCTCTCACTCTCAGTGGTTCCTCTCTTTGGTAAGGTGGTCCATATGCATCCCGAATTGGTGTGAGTCCCCTATTACCTGCCTCACCAACCCTATCCAAAGATCCTGTTACCTGCATTTCAGGAGGTGCATTTATGGGAGGCCGAGTTGGCTCCCCTACCCTCCATTTTTCATAGTGAGAGAAACGTTGTTGTGGTGTGATCTGTGTGGTCGCACTTTTGGTGCAGGATAATATCTTGGTGCTAGAGTTGGGCTACTTGCAGTGGTCCACTTTGATGTTGAGGGTCACTCTCTAGTGAACTCTCGTAGGGGAGGAGCAACAGTTTCTCCAAGAAAGGCTATCTCTCCTGGTTTAGCTGTATTAGTTCAGAGCACTTCCATGAATAATGGTTGTCCTCTCCTGGTTTAGCTGTATAGTTGAGAGCACTTCCATGAATAATGGTTGTCCTCTCCACGTGAGCTCACGAATCTCCTTCCAATCTAAGGTTCGGTATTCATTGGCCCATTTATCAATGATTCGGTTCTTGTATCTTGCAAGTTTCTCAACTACCACCACAAGTGCTAGAGGAAGATCTAGCTCTGGCAATCTAGTTGTGGCATAATATCCTTCTAAAGAGTCCTTATAGAATTCTTGAAGTGGGTCATCCTGAAAGACCTTTGTCACTGGAATTTGTCGTACAAACTCCCATTAGTTCTCAGCCCCCTGACCCATTTTGCTCTTGCCTTTCCTGTCCCTTTCCAAATTTAGATCTACAAAAAGTAAATCATCTATGGTGGATGGCTTTGAGGACTGGGCATTGGATGGTCCAGGCATGTCTAGCTCAATGAGCCAATCATCTCTAGACTCCCTTGCTCCGCGGAAGGCTTTGATAAATCTAGGAACTCACTCTTAGAGAGCTCTCCTAATTTGTCTACATTCTCTGGATGATAGGTGACTTCGTAGAGCGAACACCATCTCCACCCATGTACATGTTACCCTGGTCATTGACTAGAGGTGCTCTATCAAGCTCTGAGAAAAAGTCTACAATCTCAACGAGATACCGTTGTTGTGGATCCCTAAAGATCTCAGCTCCTTGAGCATTCGTGTAGACATATTGAAGTCTCACATTGAGTAGTAACCCCATGATGTCGGCTTTCGGGGATTATCACATCAAAATCAGAGTCCCATCCATCTTCCTTATCAGCATCATTAGCAGATTCGAGAGTTAAATCCCCTCTAACAGAATGACAGAAATGCAAAAACAGGCCTCTCTCTTTCGCACACAAATTGAAATTGGCAGGTTTAGCGCCTACCTCCAATCCTTCCTGTGTGTTGAGTCTTTGTCCTGACCTCAAGGGAGAGGCGTAGCTAGCTAATCGCACTCAAATTGCAAGACAATAAAGAGAATTTAACAACAAATTAGTCTTAAATAAGTACAAAAATTAGTCCCAAAGCCTGCTCTCCTATCCAACGGTTTTGCAACCGATTGGAGCTTAACAAGGAGTGATAGTGTGTGTATGGTGCTCAATTAATGTAGGCACTCGTTCCCCGATAGCGGCGCCATTGTAGAGCGGTTCTCTCTACCATGTAATATAGTGCTCATAGAGTACTACCGATCAACAAATGTGTTAAGAAACACAATGTCAATTCGAGGACTCGACCCAATTAGTGCATGAAGGCTTATCCCTTGAGGGAGAGCTCGCATACACCAACCAGGACTTGACGATTCAACCATTCAACACCTCAATCAATCTCTCAATCCCTTAAATCCACTACACTAATCAAGAGAACAAGCAATGCATGGTAATCTCTTAATCCCATTCAAACATTGATTAAATCTTAGCTTTCCCTAATGCCAGCAAACCCATAAGCGTGCATCTACTAACCCACAAGCTTAAGCAAGCATAGAATGTAATATTCAAAAACCCACAAGCTCATAGAGAGAGTCTATCCATGAATAACTCATTGCCAATGAAGTGGGCAAGAGCTTGCATCAATGGAGACTACACACACACACACTACAAGCATGCATACACAAGAGAAAGAAAGAAGCATTCAACTAATCATAGATTAATCTATTTCAATGATGATAAAATCAAACAGATTAAGAGAAAGAAGTAGAGCTATACTCATTGGAGCTTGATGCTCATTAGAGTACAATAGAGAGAGAGTTAGAGAGTTGCCATAGCTTGAGAGCTCAAGAGCTTCACTCAATAGCTTATGAGAATGGCCAAAAACGTCCTCTTTCTTTAGCTAACATCTCTTTTATAGAGATGTCACTAACCCTAATCCTAGGCCTCTTTCACACATGGGCAGACAACCCCATAAGTGAGTCTCATTTAGAACCCACATTGGCCTAAAACAATTTACATTGCACTTCGGCAAAAAAATAATGGAAAAATTATGTGCGTCTTTATGTTCCCATGGCTACAATCCCGCCGTGTTCCCGTGAGTGTTCCCATGGAACAGTCTCAAACCTGCAGCCTCAGCACCAACCAAAGTCAAGGAGGACCCCAAACCTTCCACATCACCCCAAAAAAAACTACACCATGCCAACCACAATCAAGATATCTTAATAGTATCCAAATGTGGGTGGAAAAGCAGTTACTTTTAGCTCAAGGCTACTATGAAGGTGCCAATCAAATTTGGGTGCCTCGACAATTAAAACCTCTTCCTAAACGTAGCACTCGAAAGCCAAGGAAGAAGAAAAGTACTCCACAACACCGTCCACAAAAGCCTATGCGAGTTTCTCAAAGAACTCCACCAATGCAACAAGTGTGGATACCAAAAACATTGCTGCAAAGAACAAGGGTACTACCAAAGAAATACCAAAGCTTGGGTCCCCAAGTACATCACAAAGTCCCCTATAAGATCACACAAAGAAGAAAGCCTCAACACCAGGCACATCAGCAATCAAATTACACTATTCACATCAAAGATGGGTGCCTGTGCATGTACTTCAACAACAAAGACACCATGATGGTAATTCCATCATATGGTTGCCAAAGTTGAACAATGTGAAGAAAACCTCACCACCGACTTCAACCCCAATAACTTCACCGATAAGAATGAAGGCCCCAAAAACAGCAAGCAAAACCCTCAACCACTCTCGTGTATCCAGCACCAACACAAGAGCTTGTCTATTCAAGCAAACAATCAGTAGTCTTCCTTACTGCCTCGACATCATTTCAGAACAAATTCAAGATCAAATACAAATACTTAAGAGCACATCAAGAATAAAATAACAATGCTCTTGTCACCCCTCTGGAAATGATAAATGATCCATCCTAAGCAAGTGCAAACACAGTTGTAAAGTCACGGCCCATGTCAGTCCCTGCATTTTCACGTCATGACTTTCACGTCTGCTATTTCACGTCATGACTTTCATGTCTACTCTTTCACGTCATGACATTCATGTCTTAGCAATTCACGTGAAAAAAAATGAGGTCAAAATTTACAAATTCAAGGAGTCCATCTCAAGGCTTAAGAACCTGCACTTTCACGATTTAAGTCTCATCATGGATTAACCCATATCACACAATAGCCACTATATATTTGTTAAGCTTAGTGCTAACTATTCTTTTGGCTAAATTAATGTAGCATTTCCTCCATGAGAGTACGAATCCATACACATGCAATGGAGAACATTTGTCCCAATGCCTCACCAGCACAACAACTTCCAGGTACATCTTTGGATGAGGGGGCCATGTTGGGTAGAAGCCTGGTCAATGGTACAACCCATCGCCTGGAATTTTGCTGCTTCTAATTTGCTGAGATTTCAGGTAGCCCTTCACCTTTCTCTTTTTTTTTGTTTATTTATTTGCCTTGATTTTGATAATTTTACCCTTAGGTGTTGGGGTTTAGGATTAGCTTAGGTTTAAGCATGCATGCATGCATCTAGCTTAAGGTTATGCATAAGCTTAAGCATTATACTCAAGCTCTATGCATAAGGCTTAAGCTTAGGCAAAGAGATTGAAGCTTATGCATAGAGCTTCAAGCTTATGCAAGGGACTTTATTTCCTTTTCCTTCCCCGGCTCTATTAATGGTCTGATTTTCTTGTTGCTTTTCTTGTGTTGTGTGTATGATGGATCCTCTCACATATTAGATCATACATAGGCACCATTCATGCATGCATATAGATCATGCATAGATCTTTTCTCATAAATGTGTTACTAATCACTTTTTCTCATGTTATGTTTTGTAGGTCTTGCATTGTTGTCCTCCCCTTCGGCTTGACATTGTCGAGGTAGGCTCTCTTATTCATGTAATTGTTTAGGGTTAACCATATTTCATTCATCTTAAGTCTTAAGGAAGCTTGTGCATAAGCCTCATGCATAAATCTGTATGCGTAGGGATTATGCATAAAGATATGGGACATTATTACACGCCATCTAGAATGCTGGTTAAGTCAAGTAAGGAATGGTTATCTCCGAGTATGTGGTTATAGTGGAGGGGGAGCACTTGATCTTTTCACTATCCTGCTCTTGTAAAAGAGAAGTTTGCCTTTGTCTTTAATAATGGGGAGCATGTGGAAAGTCCTCAGAAGCTATCATCCAAAAGAGGCACTCTTCACCCTGCTTGTCTAAGCAGTATTGTAGAAGGTCTCAACAATGTTTTAATATCACAACATGCCTCTTTTGTTTAAGCTTAAAGCATTCTTCTATTAGAGCATTCTTGTGTTATTGCCTCTTTTTCAGCTCTTGCACTAAGCTTTAAGCATTCTTCTATTAGAGCATTCTTGTGTTGTTGCCTCTTTTTACTCTCTTTCGGCTTCACATAAGAGCGGTAAGATCTCTTCTTCTTTTGATTACTTACTACATGTTTTTCTTGTATTGCACCCTTGGGTGTTGGATTTAGGTTTAGCTTAGGTTTACCTCTATGCATAGGCTTATGCGTAGGGCTTATGCATAAATCTCTATGCATGCATGCATTAATCTCTATGCATACAGCTTAATCTATGCATAGAGCTTAATGCATGCATAGATTAAACTATATACATGGAGCTTAATGAATGTATTACGCTCTATGCATAAAGCTTAATGATTTTGATTCATAGAGCTTCAAAAGCATCTAGTATGCTTTTTTTTGTTTCTGTTTGAGTTTGTGTTTGTTGTGATGGTATGTGTGTAGACCATGGATCGTACACCTGACAACACACCCGCATATGGTACCAATGTCTCCACCTTGCCTACACCATAGGCAATGTCCCAGAGCCAATTTTATCATTTCATGTCACAGATGAGTTCCAAGAAAAGTGTTATGGCTCAAGCCTACTTTGGGGGCAGTGTTGGCACTTCTACATGGCCATCACAGCTCACCTCCACTACACAAGCAATGCCCTCGGACACTCCATGATGACACATCACACAAACCCTGCCCATAGCTCGCTCTGCTAAAAGATCCCTGCCCCCTCTGCGCAACGAATTTTTGGGGTGTTAGCAACAAAAGTAGCTCTTCCTGTGCAAGGCAGAACCTCTCACTCGGGGCCTTGCCCATGCATATCCAGAAAAGAGACTAATCCCTCGGTTCTTCCAAAACTGAACTTGGAAAAACTTCCCTCGCACCCAGCAGACATAGGCGATTCCTCCATGATATTTTTATTCTAATGTAGTCAAGAGCCTTAACTAACCAAACTGATCTGACAGAATCCGTAAGTCACATGGTCAGATCAAGGAAAAAACTTGCACTTGGATCATAGAGTCCAATGATTTTTTCCTCATCAAGAGGCATAGTCGTTGATTCTTTTCCATAGAACAAGGGTTATCCGGGATTTACTTCAACTATCATAACTTAACAGAATTGAGTCTCATTTTAGGGATCAATCCGTCCAAACCATCCAATTCCATGGGTTAGGCTGGCCAACTGCCCAACCACTGTAGTGATAATTTCCATTTAGGAATTTGGTTATGTTTTGCCCCAAGTACCAAGGAAAAGAGTTTCGAGGCCCCGTAATAGACACTTCAGGCAAAGATCAAGATAGTCACACCACTTACACACCCAATATAAAATTGTCTTTTTCACAGATTCAGCTATCTTTAAAACAATCTTTTAATGAAACCATAGTATCACTGATCGTAATCCTCCAAAATATCTAGCTTGAATTCTAATTTCCAATCATTCCTTCATCGGTGTACCTATGGCATCATTTGCAACGAGAACACTCACCACCTGTTCACTCTCAGGGGCCTTTTCAATAGTTCCTAGCTCATAGTACCCGGAAATATATTCACTTGTAAAAATCCAGATGGACTCTCCATTGAAGATCAGCAAGATCAACCAACACATCCATATAAAAGAGCCATGGACTCATCCGTTGAGGACCAGCAAGGCCAATCAACTAGATCTATGTCCGAGTTCAAAAAACAACTCTGACTCCTTGCTCCATTTTCTTCCTTGATGCACGTGTGGGTATCTTCAGTGACCCAGAGCCCGAGCACCGTATGGTCAGCACCGTCTAGGCTCCTTCTCATCACCTAGCGCTTCACTCATAGGCCACTTCCTTGGTCCCTCATGCACCATACGGAAAGCTCACCATTTAAATCGAATCGAGGCTGGTCAAGACCTCGGCCGACCTTGCTACGCGAGACATCCTCCATTGACTCTCCGTCACACCTATTGTAACTTTATCACTTAGGTCTTCACAAGATGGTCAAAATGCTTCCCCAGCATTCTTGACATAAAACAGTCATTAAAAATAGGTCATAAATATAGTTTCTAACAAACTCTCATCTTTCCTCAGTGTTCCACATCATTTCTTGTTATTCCACATTGTTCTGCATCAATTCACATTGCTTAATCCACATCCAATCATATGTATTTCCATCGTCCTTCATCCATTCTCATCTAGTCACATTATATTACATCTCATTACATCTATCCTCATCACATCTCATCATTTCACATCTACCCATATCTATATCATATCACATCACATCCATTCACATTGCATCTCATCCATTCACATCTATCTCGATTCACATCACATCTCATCCATTCACATCTATCCCGAATCACATCACATCACATCTATTCATAAACATCTATCCTGATTCACATCATATCCATTTCACATCACATCTCATCCATTCACATCTATTTACATCACATCACATTTACATCCATTCACATCTATCCCGATTCATATCACATCCATTTCACATCACATCACATCCATTCACAACACATCTCATCCATTCACATCATATCCATTTCACATCACATCACATCCATTCACATCACATCTCATCCATTAATATCTATTTACATCACATCACATTCACATCCATTCACATCTATCTCGATTCACATAACATCCATTTCACATCACATCACATCCATTCACATCACATCACATCCATTCACATTACATCTCATCCATTCACATCACATCTCATCCATTTATATCTATCCATATCCATATCATATCATATCACATCCATTCACATTGCATCTGATCCATTCACATCACATCCATTTCACATCACATCACATCCATTTGCATCACATCTCATCCACATCTCTTCACATCCACATCCACATCCACATCCATTTACATCCACTCACATCTTATCACATCCACTTACATCTTATCACATCCATTCACATCTTAACACATCCACTCACATCCTGTCATATTGCATTCACATCCTATTCACATCGTAATTCAATACCGATGATGGGCCTTTTTATGAATTTTTGCCAATTGCTTGGCCTAGTTGAAGGTACTTTTTCTTGACGGATATTTTCATATTCTTTCTCAATTTTCTCAAGTGAAATATATTCAATATTCTTCTTTTGAGTAAAAGATTCATGGGATTTACAAAAATCAATTCTACCCATATTTCCCAATAAAATTAATAATGCTCAAAATTTCACTTTTGATAAATACTCATAATTTGAATTATGCTAAAAATTTCTCTTTTTCCATTTAATTTCTTGGATCTCAAATATCATGGGAATTTCTCTTTTTGCATTTAATTGATTGAATTCCAAATGCCATGGGAATTCCTCTTTTATCATAAAATAAATTTATCTAAAATTTCTCTTTTCTTTAATTAATTATTTATGCATAAACACTATAAATTAGTTTCCCATGAATTTAATGAAAATCATTCTTTTAGCATAGGATGTCCAATCCTAGAATATGGTAGGAAGTCCTCTTTTAGCATTATGCATAAAAATGAGTTATGTATTAATTTCTAAAAATTTTGCCACAGCTTCGGGTGCTATTACTGATAATTTTTGATATTTCTAGAAAGAATAAGACTTTGTAATACAATTATGATAGAATAACTATCCTTAGACTTAGATCTAATTTATGGAGTTAAATCATAAGTTTACCATAATTTTATTAGCATAAAAAGCCATTTTCTTAACCTCTAGCTTAACAAGCTTAGAGATTGATTTTGAATTTATCAATGAGAAGCATTCAGTTGCTAAAGAATTAGTCATAGGAATGACTATTCTTTTGGGAGAGAGAGATATACATAAAAAGCATCCTAATTAAGCATAAAGATTGACTTTTTTGTGATTAATCATTAGAATTCTTATAGAAAGCTTGATTTGCATTGAGAATAATTAATTTGAAACTTCTCAAGCTTGAGAGGGGTTGAGAAGTTAAGTCTTTTGAGAATATTAATGAAAACCATGAAATTCCTTCTTACCTCTAGATTTGGCTTTCTTCTTTATCTTAGAAAGGAAGCCCCCAACCAATCAATTGGTTTAGAATGTTGAGAAGAAAGCTCCAAGGATTGTTCAAGAGAGAGAGAATCTCCAATCTCTCCAAAAGTAGAGGATTTTTAAGAGATAATAGAAAATATCATTATTTTAATGTAATACTGGCATGGTATACTTCACAGATGAGAATACAAAAGAATGAGGGTCTATTTATAGGTGAGGGAGGCCACTAACTGAGTCCAACTAAGTTCTAGAATTTTTGAGCTTCAGTTTGGCTGAATTCGGACAAGATTTGGAGCAGTTTAGCTCTCATTTTGATCCAGTTTGATCCAGGAGAGAGGAGAGATAAAAATATCACAATTTTTTTGAATTAAAAAACCTTCCCACACATGTGAAGGAGGAGCCTACCTCAAAGGTATCCCCCTCCTTATTACCAAGGTGTTAAAATTCATCATTTCTCCAAAATATCTCACTTTTTTAGTAATATCTCTCAATTTTTAACTAATAAACCTTGTACTCAGTCAACTCTTCATCTTATGTGAGCACTTACTCATTTTTGGGTATTTTATTTTATTCTTTGGATTTATCTCATCCCAACACTTGGATTAATCCTATTGGTCCCACAGGAACCTTAATTGGATCATAATCTAAAAATTTCTGAAAATCCAGACCCTTAGGCTAAGGTCCCCTATATCATTTTTAATTGATTCCTAATGCACATTGGAAAGTTAATTTTGAACTTCTGTTTCAGGGGAAACAATTTTAGACACTAGGGGGATTGTGATATCCAAAGATATCTCAATTTTGGATTATCTCTCTCTAGATATTTTCTCTCTCTAGGCCAAAACAAGGTAAAACAAGATCTTTCTCCTATTTCAGAGAGGGGAATAATTACAAGAACAGAAGGGGAGGTTCTTACACCTTTACACCTCAAAAGCTGGAGGGAGGAATCTTACATCCTACCCCACTTAAAAAATGTGAGATGCCCTCATCTCGCAACAGGAGGATAAACTCTTTCACCTTAAGATCCAATTGATTCAAGGGTTCCTTACAGTCTCGTCAACCCACACAGAATCCTGGGATAAATATCCCTTCTACAAAGAAGAACATACAGAACTCATTTTATCAGAGAAGAATTCATTCAGAACATATCATTCATACCCTTAACACAATAATGGTCCATCACACTCAAAATTTCATCTGAACATTCCTCCACGAGAATTTCAGTTATGCAAGTTCTCAATTTGTCATCCCTTAACTAGATCCACTAGGTCAAAGGTTAACAACAGCAATAATGTATCAGCACAATCCACTAATCTCATAGTGATTTGCTGAATTCATAATTCTCATTCCAGTTACTAACATCATCACTGGGATTCGTCCCATTCATTCTCATTGTGGCTTTGTTCAACTTATCTTTCTTCAACCAGAATTCAGGAATCATCATCTTTCAATCAGAATCCAAATCAACTCATCAATTCTCAACCAGAATTCTAAAATCATATCAAGCAGCATTCGAATTCATCATATGGATAGCATTTGTGCTTATAATTTCAAGGTCTTAGATTTACTCATATATATTGTCAGTAAAGAGCTGTAGATATACCCATGATATATACGGGTAGTCACGGTCCTTAGAGCTATAAGGTAAATACTATCATATCTAGGCCTCAAGCAAGTCAGGGATTCCATACATTTGCGGTACTTCCATCTGAAGGCCCAATTTCCAATTTATGAATCTTCATTCCTGAATATCAATTGGTATGGATTTCATCACACAATTACAATCTTTTACTGGTACTTCATAAAATTTTGACATTTCTCGCTTCTCGGTTGTTCCACTTTAGCCAATTCGCTCTGATACCAGCTAAAATATTCTTGCCCCCTCTAACGAATTCCGGGGGTGCTAGCAACGAAAGTAGCACTTCTTGCGCAGGGCAAAACCTCTCACTCGGGGCCTCGCCCCCACGGATATCCGGACAAGAGACTAATCCCTCGGTTCCCCCAAAATCGAACCCGAAAAAACTCCCCTCGCCCAGCAGACATAGGTGATTCCTCCATGATATTCTAACGTAGTCAAGAGCCTTAACTAACCAAACTGATCCGACCAAACCCGTAAGTCATATGGTCAGATCAAGGAAAAGACTTGCAGTTGGATCAGAGAGTCCAATGCTTTTTTCCTCATCACAAGAGGCACAGTCCTTGATTCTTTTCCATAGAACAAGGTTTATCCAGGATTTACTTCAACTATCGTAACTTAACAGAATTGAGTCTCATTTTAGGGATCCATCAGTCTAGCCTAACCCCATCCAATCCTATGGGTTAGCGAACCGCCCAACCACTGTAGTGATAGGGATCCATTTAGGAATTTGGTTATGTTTTGCCTTGGGTACCAAGGAAAAGAGTTCCCAAGCCCCCTAGCGAGCGCTTCAAGCAAAGTTCAAGATAGTCACACCACTCACACACCCAATTTGAAATTACCTTTTTCACAGATTTAGCTATATTTAAAACAATCTTTTAATGAAACCATAGTATCACTGATCGTAATCCTCCAAAATATTTAGCTTGAGTTCTAAATTCCAATTATTGCTTCATTGGTGTACCTATGGCATCATTGGCAACCAGAACGCTCACCACGTATTCACTCAGGGGCCTTTTCAATAGTTCCTAGCTCATAGTACCCAGAAATATATTCACTTATAAAAATCCAAATGGACTCTCCGTTGAAGATCAGCAAGATCAACCAACAGATCCATATAAAAGATCCATGGACTCATCCATTGAGGACTAGCAAGGCCAATCAACCAGATCCATGCCCGAGTTCAAAAAACAACTCTAACTCCTTGTTCCATTTTCTTCCTCGATGCACGTGTGGGTATCTTCGGCCAGAGCCCGAGCACCATATGGTCAGCACCCTCTAGACTCCTTCGTAGGTCACCTAGCACTTCACTCATACGCCGCTTCCTTGGTCCCTCATCCACCATACCGAAAGCTTACCATTTAAATCGAATCGAGGCTAGAAGAGACCTCGGCCGACCTTGCTATGCGAGACGTCCTCCGTTGACTCTCTGTCACCTATTGCAACTTTATCACTTAGGTCTCCACGACCTCATTCACAAGATGGTCAAAATGCTTCCCCAGCATTCTTGACATAAAACAGTCATTAAAAACACGTCATGAATACAGTTTCTAATGAACTCTCATCTTTCCTCATTGTTCCACATCATTTCTCATTATTCCACATTCTTCTACATTAATTCACATTGCTTAATCCACATCCAATCATTTCTCATTGTTCCACATTCTTCTACATTAATTCACATTGCTTTATCCACATCCAATCATATGTATTTCCATTATCCTTCATCCATTCTCATCTAGTCATATCATATTACATTTCATTACATCTATCCTCATCACATCTTATCCATTCACATCTACCCATATCCATATCACATCACATCACATCCATTCACATTTATCCCAATTCACATCACATCTCATTCATTCACATCTATCCCGATTCACATCACATCCATTTCACATCACATCATATCCATTCACATCACATTTCATCCATTCACATCTATTTACATCACATCACATTCACATCCACTCACATCTATCTCGATTCACATCACATCCATTTCACATCACATCACATCCATTCACATCACATCTCATCCATCATTAGGACCTCAATGGAAGGCTTCTTGGGCCCTTTTATTTGACAATTTAAGGAGTCAAACCTTTTCTCTTAAGAAGAAACGTTTTCTAATTAGAAGCTTCAAAACGGCTACTTTATTCGAATTTGAATTTTGGGAGGAAAATGGAATTTAAAATCTAGCGAACAAAACCATATCATGTAACATATCTATGGAAAGCTCTTGATGCGTAGATCACGGATCTATAATCTCCGCTCAAATCGGAGCTTGTATGTAGAAGTTATGGAGGTCCGAAAATTGTAAAATTGCCTCCTCCCCTTTTTGGGGAAAAAAGTGCACCCTTTGACCACTCTTACACCTCTCTTACAAACCCAACATTTCAGTCCACATGGCAACCCCCCATTTGGCTATTCCTTAATCACCTTGATTAGGCTTGGGCAAATTAAAGGGCCCAAGAAGACCCCATTCACTTCCTAATGTCACATCTATTTACATCACATCACATTCACATCCATTTACATCTATCCCGATTCACATCACATCCATTTCATTTCACATCACATCCATTCACATCACATCTCATCCATTCATATCTATCCATATCACATCACATCATATCCATTCACATTGCATCTCATCCATCACATCTATCCCGATTCACATCACATCACATCACATCCATTTCACATCACATCACATCCATTCACATCAAATCTCTTCACATCCACATCCCATCCACATCTCGTCACATCCACATCCATTTACATCACATCACATCTTATCACATCCATTCACATCTTATCACATCCATTCACATCCACTCACATCCACTCGCATCCTATCACATCCCATTCACATCTTAATCACATTTAGTAGCTTTTTCTACTTCGATACCAATGATGGGACTTTTTCTAAATTTGGCCTAGTTAAAGGTACTTTTTCTCGACGGATATTTTCATATTCTTTCTCAAATTTCTCAACTGAAATATATTTAATTTTCTTCTTTTGAGTAGAATATTCATGGGATTTACAAAAATCAATTCTTCTTATATTTTCCAATAAAATTAATAATGCTCAAAATTCCACTTTTGATAAATACTCATACTTTGAATTATGCTAAAAAATCCCTTTTTTCCATTTAATTTCTTGGATCTCAAATATCATGGGAATTTCTCTTTTTGCATTTAATTGATTGAATTTCAAATTTCATGGGAATTCCTCTTTTATCATAAAATAAATTTATCTAAAATTCCTCTTTTCTTTAATTAATTATTTATGCATAAACACTCAAAATTAGTTTTCGATGAATTTGATGAAAGTCACTCTTTTAGCATAGGATGTCCAATCCTAGAATATGGTAGGAAGTCCTCTTTTAGCATTATGAAAAAAAATGAGTTATGTATTAATTTCTAAAAATTTTGCGATAGCTTCGGGTGCTATTACTGATAATTTTTGATATTTCTAGAAAGAATAAGAATTTGTAATACAATTATGATAGAATAACTATCCTTAGACTTAAATCTAATTTATGGAATTAAATCATAAGTTTACCATAATTTTATTAGCATTAGGAACCTTAATTGGACCATAATCGAGAAATTTATGAAAATCTAGACCCTTAGGCTAAGGTCCCTTATATCATTTTTAATTGATTCCTAATGCACATTGGAAAGTTCATTTTAAACTTCTGTTTCAGGGGAGACCATTTTACACTAGGAGGATTTTTATATCCAAAGATATCTCAATTTTAGATTATCTCTCTCTAGATATTTTCTCTCTCTAGGTAAAAATAGGGTAAAACAAGATCTTTCTCCTATTTCAGAGAGGGGAATAATTACAAGAACAGAAGGGGAAGTTCTTACATCTTTACACCTCAAAAGCTGGAGGGAGGAGTCCTACATCGCTCAACTACTTTTAATCATAGAAGATGAGATCGTTCCACGAGTTGTTGCCATGGTTGTGACTCCACGGATGCTTCTTTCTCTCAGCACTGCGACGATCACCCACTCATTGCTAGTTGTGAGGGGACACCGCGCTCGTGCTTCTCCTACCGCTTCAACACAAATCCCTCTACCTCCAATCCGACTCATTCCCTCTATCAAGTAATGGATAGAAATGTGACTTGGATGAAGTTGGCAACGAGATGAAGTATCGAATCCGTCGCAAGTTATGCCATATAGCCTTTGCCTACGGACTGCAGGAGTACATGGGATAAACTTGATAGCGCCAAGAAGGAATGGGTCATGAATCAAATCAAAAGTGAGTTTATGCCAGCACCAAGTAGTGAAGAGGTCCATCCTAGATGGATAAAATATCACATGGTGAATGTGATGAAGCACTGTCGCAGCAACATCACATGCAAGGTAAAGTCAGGGGGACAAAAGCCTTGAAATTTATCACAAATGATTTGGGAAGAGGAGTGTAGAAAGCACCATGCAAATCCTCGAAGGAATAAGCAGTAGGAGGAGGCGGGAGCGAAGCAAATGGAGAGCATAGGGAGCTCCCATTTTGGAAGCGGTGGTTGGGATGCTTTCAACACCTACTTTGTAAGTGTTAATGGCCATTTCATTTTAAGTACTCTCATGATTCATGCTTCTAGCAAGAAAGAGTGGTTGGTCATGCTGTAAGTGATGTAGAGGAAAGGTACACCCTAATGCATGGAAGTATGCCCTCCTTCAACAACTTGAGCGAGAAGGCCACAACATGAACTGGACAGATGTGGTGAATATGGTAAACCTCTATATTTTCCACACATCAATTAGTTTTTCCATCACTTGTTATTTCTAAGTTTTTCCTCTTGAATGCTCTTTTGCAAGAACCAGTGCCAAACCCTGAGGGCAACGATGATGATTAGGTTTTATGTACAGGAGTTGGGCCTCTTTTTTGTACTTTTTTTTAATCGGCTCTACGCCTCTTTTGTGTACTTTTTGTCGACTCCATTATGAGCTATGTAACTTTTGTCACTTAATAAAAATTTAAGTTTCATGACCTTTAAGTAGAGAACAGGGATGTACTTTGTAAAGCTGGTATATTGGTACACCCAACTGCAAGACTGCACTTGGGTGAACCATTATTTAAAAAAAAAGAAAACCTACATCCATCAATATAATCGTCGAAATACGCATTGAAATAGTGGTTCCAAAAAAAGTCATTATCACCATCAATCTCGAGATTCCAACAACACCGAACGCTGATTCACCCCACAAGTACACAGCTCCGAGTTGTCATACAGGGCAATAGCACTTGCTATTATTATGGTTACATGCCATGTCATCACCAATTTGGGGACTTATTGAATAATCAAAACTTCCCATCGTGCTATATCATTGGAAAGGTCTCGATGATAGATTCCAAATGTGCACTCCACCAAATTTTGATTTGATTTGTAAAAAATTCACCATGAGCCCATTTTTCTAGAGAGAGGAGGTGTGAAAATCCCTAAGGGGTAAAAATGAGAGTCCATGTTTCGCGTGATGTTTGAAATAAGCCTTACATATATATGGGCTTCTTCTTCAAATCTCTAGCAATGTATGAGATCTTTTACTTGTTCATGTACGTAGTGAAAAAGCAAGATTTATTCCCTCTCAAATGTGTTCTTCTTCTTTTTTTAGCACGTCTCTTAATGAAGCAAAAACTTGGGAATGCCTTGATACAATGGGGGAGGGAGGGATAATGAAAAGAGTACGCAAAAGAAATTTATTTACGAAAGAAATAAGAAGTCGAAAGAAATAGAGAGAGGAGTATGCAAACGAGATCTACTTGAGAGAGAGAGAGAGAGAGAGAGAGAGAGAGAGAGAGAGAGAGAGAGAGAGAGAGAGAGAGAATAACCTTAATTATTTCTACGGTGTAGCCCCTCTAAAAAACACTAACACACACACACTCTCTCCTCTAAAGGCTAACCCTACACTACGCACACACATAGAGAATTTGAACAAAGAGGGAGAGAGAAGGAGAAAGAGAGAGAGAAGGAGGGAGGGAGGGAGACTGAGAGAGCAGGGGGGAGGGAGAGAGAATGACAAGAGTATGCAAAAGAAATTTACTTGAGAAAGAAATAGAGATAGAGAGAGGACTATGCAAAAGAGATCTACTTATGTGTGTGTGTGTGTGTGTGTGTGTGTGCGTGTGTGTGTGTGTGTGAGAGAGAGAGAGAGAGAGAGAGAGAGAGAGAGAGGAGGAGGAGGAGGAAAAGGTGCAAGGAAGCAGAGAGCTTGAGCTCTTGCAAGCACACACACACTCACACAAACCCTAGAAGAGAACACACAAGGTGAGAGCCTGAAAATTCTTCTTCTTCTTCATCACAACAAAAGAGGTCTACAAAGAAGATAAAGTGACTAACACACATAATAGAGTATATGGAAATGGTCCATATGTAATGTGAACACGCTAAGAGGAGTGGGTAGATTGTGACTACTTATTGTAGTCGAGTTGTAGAATCTTTGGCAAAGATATGTCGGTGCCAGCTACCAAACCTGCCAGTGATGTAAATGTCAAACAGTTATGCAGGCACCTCGTGAGTGTCAGCTCATGTTGAGCTTGACATCTCAACACTCCCCCTCAAGCTCAACTCTAGCTTATGAACTCCAAGCATATCTCAAAATTTGTGAAGCTTCTCAGATCTCAAGTCCTTCGTGAAGGTGTCAGCAACCTGATCCTGTGTGTTGACGTAGGCCAAGTCGATGCCTCTTGCCAAGACTCTCTTCCCTGATGAAGTGGTAATGTACCTCAATGTGTTTTGTCCGCACATGGACAATTGGGTTCCTGGCCAATTGTATACTGCTAAGATTGTCACAATATATGACAACCTTTCTCTCCACATGCAACCCCAAATCAACAAGTAGCTTGTGTAACCAAGCTACCTCACATGCTACCACCACAGCTTCTCTGTACTCTGCGTCTCTACTTGACAAGGCAATTGTGGACTGCTTCTTGTTGCTCCCGGTGTCATAGTAGTACTCCCTAATGAAAACATAAATCCACTGGTAGATCTCGTGTCTGAGATGCTACGTGTCGAATCTGCATTTGTGTACCCATATAGCTCCAATGGTACACCTGCTGCATAAAACAATGCATAATCAATAGTGGCCCTCAAGTACCGAAGATGGTGTTGCACACTGTCAAGATGTGGTTTGCGCGCGGAGCCTGTATAAATTGTCTCTCTAAGCCAACAATGTAGCTCAAATCTAGCTTGCTGATTGTGACATAGATCAAACTCCCCACAATCTTCTTGTACATAATGGGATCCTCTAACACATAGCCTGCATCCGCACTAAGCTTGCCATTTTGATCTAATGACACCGAGATTGACTTATAATCAGCCATACCATAGTTGAACAACATGTCTAACACATATTGTCTCTGTGACAACCAAATACCCTCAGGTGTGCAAATGACCTTAATTCCCAAAAAGTAGCATAGATCTCCCAAATCCTTTATCTTAAACTTCCTTTTGAGAAGACTTTTCACATGCTCAATCTCATGCAAGTTGTCACCCGCAACAGTAAGATCATCTACATAAATGGTAATAATCACAATACCCTTATCACGCACACATACAAGGAGTGATCTGCATCTTCTCCCATATCAAAACCAATAGTGACAAGATACGCAGCAATCTCAAGTGTCATTTACACACAATGCATCTATCTCCCATCCATAGCTTTCTCCCAACACACATTTCCAATAGAATTAACATGTGGGTTCTACAACCTACACAAATTTTGCCATATAAGCATAGTGATTTGCCTTCAGCCATAACTCTGAAATTATGAAAATGAGTGAACACTTAACTCTTCTCCTTCATGAAGTACACCCACACTTTCCTCGTGTGGTCATAAATGAATGTTACATAGTACCTGCAGCCACCCATAAACATAGTCTTCGCAAGACCCCATACATGTGAATGCACAACATCTAGGACATTCCTACTCACATTTCTGTCATGTGGAAATACATGTTTTGTTTGCTTTCCAAATTGACATGCTTCACAAAATTTCTGCATACCTTCAACTTTAAACTTAGGCCGCCTTATCACAATTTCTTTAGTCTGCATAAACTTTATTATTTGCACATTTACATGCCCAATTCTCTTATGCCAAATGTTTGTATCTACAACAACTCTTGAACCATTATTTTGCAAACATTGCAGTACTCACTTAAGGCATATTTACATTCAATATAAAAATTATGCCCACTCTGTTACCTTTTGCAACCAACTTGCACTTATCTTTAAAGTCTTCTACATAGCCATCAGGGTTAAACCGAACCTGAAAACCCTACTCAATCATCTTCCCTTGCATGTCTTCTTTGATTCATACTATTAGCCAACATGTAGTGGCTAGGCTTATGATTAATGGTGGGGTGATTGCGCCCAATCTGGCCAACGAATACCATATTTTTTGTAATGTTTGGAACATGTACAACTGCAAGGTACTTCATCTTACCATCCTACATAGACAATGGCACATCTCCAACATGGGAATCGGGACCACATAGACACACTTCCACCTTATCATCATCATCAAAAGAAACACCAATTGATGCAAGGGCTTCCACAATTCCCATGATCTTCAAAGCATAATCATTCACATACATATTCTTCTCCAGAGTATAAAGCTCATTCTTCAGCTCATGCCTTGGTGTTAGTTTCATACAGCTTCACCAAGGTGTCCCATGCCTCCTTAGGTGACTTGGCATCCTGTATATGCCCAATCATGGTATCGTGTATACTAATAGAAAGCCAATACATGAATTTCCTTGCTGCTTAATTCCAATCCTTAAACTCTTTTACATCTACAACAATTGGATTAATCTCTGGTATCTCCGGTGTCTCCTCATGTTCACCTTCATCAATGTAGTCCTAGTAACCTTTTCCCATCAAGAAATTTGTCAATCTGAACCTCCAGCATGGAAGTTGTTCTTGTCAAGTTTCTCTGCTGCACAACAACAATCTCATTTATTCCATCATTCGACATCTTTTTTGAAACACAAATTTACCAAAAATAGCACTCTTGTTTGACCGCAAACTGTTGTAGTCTCTACAGCGGTACTATATTGCACCCAAATTGACAACCAGTGACCTTAATTTGCATACATACACCCAATGGAAAATTTGAGACCTCTTTGCAACACACACACAATGTCTCCACAACCAATTGCCCTTCTTGCAATTCCAAAAATAGAGTTCTGAAGAAAATTGAAACTTACCCACAGTGTGCGTGAATACCTACGATTGAAAAATGGAGGTTCAGACACGTCAAAAACGCGATTTTGGCCCAAAAAACTTTGTCCAACATATGGTATAGTTGCCTTGTAGCTCTCCTCCCCCAAAGAACTCTCCTTAATCGGAGTTGGTTTGTCAGTGCCTCCCGAAGAGCTACCAACAAGGGTGTAGTAGCCAACACAAAGAGAGAAGAGTAGAAGAAGCTCTTACCCTTATACCGCTTCTTGTGCTTCTCTTGCTTGCCGCTTAGCCCTTCGCATGAACCAAACTCTGATACCATGAAAAGATGTAGGGGAGAAGGGAGCTTGAGCTCTTGTAAGCATACACACACACACTCACACAAACCCTAGAAGAGAACACACAAGGTGAGAGGCTGAAAATGCTTCTTTACAATAAAAGAGATCTACAAAGAAGATAAAGTGGATACCACACATAATAGAGTATATACAAGTGGTCCATAATGTGAACACGCTAAGAGGAGTGGGTAGATGTGGACTAGTTGGTGTAGTCCAACTATAGAATCTCTAGCGAAGATATGTCGGTGCTAACTACCAAACCCGCCAGTGATGTAAATGTTGAACGGTCATGCAAGAACCTCGTGAGTGTTAGCTCATGTTGAGCTTGGCATCTCAACATGGGAGGGAGGGAGAAAAAGAGGAGTATGCAAAAGAATTTTACTTTAAAAGATAGAGGGTGGGAGGAAGGGTTGGGGGAGAATGAGGTGAGTATTCAAAAGATAATTATTAGAGAGAGAGAGAGAGAGAGGATTTTGCATAAGAAATTTACTTGAGAGAGAAAGGGATGGGGGAGAATGAGGTGAGTATTCAAAAGATAATTATTAGAGAGAGAGAGAGGATTTTGCATAAGAAATCTACTTGAGAGAGAAAGATAGAGGAGTTGAGAGAATTATTATGATGTAAGGAAAAAATGCATCATTAGAGGAAACCAAGACCAAGGCACATAAATGCAAGTGAGTGGGCTGCATACCTACCACCATAAGTTTTAAAGGTTGGAAGGCATGTGTCAAGGCATGCTTACACTTGTTATCAATGTCCATGATCATAGGGTATTGAAAACTTAATATTCAAAATCAGTGCACTATATGAAGCATAATCACGTGTGTCGCTTCTTCAAAACATATTTGATTATTTAAGGCTAGTTGAGAGTTCAAGTTATAATATTACCTTGTGTTTTAAGGGTTAGATAAGATGTAAGAGATTTTTAGATTTATGTTGAAACTATTAAGAATTTAAATAAATTCAAGGTCTTTATGGACTAATTCTTTACAATTATTTCACTAGAAAACATTCTACATAGAATTAAATCTACCAATTTAGTCAACCTTTGATGTACAGAAGTTTGTAATGGTGGTCTGAGAAGCATCTCAGTGGCTGTGAGTCTCTGACTCCCTGGGTGCTTCTGGTCAAGGAGCTTCTGGTATACCAGGTGGCAGTTTTCCTGGTGGTTTCCTTGGGGCAATGCCAAGAGGTATTGACATTAGTAAAGTTCTTAGCGTATCTTCTGTATGCAATGCATTTGGCTGGTGTGTTTGAAAGCACTTCTTGATAATTCTTTTTATCTTGAACTATCAGGATCCAGAGCTTCTTGCTGCATTTCAGGATCCCGAAGTAATGGCAGCTTTGCAAGATAGTATTCTTATTACGTTGAAAGTTTAACACTGTTGTCACTCTTCATTGTGACTGCATTGCCTAATGGTATTGGTTTTTTGTTTTCTCTCCTTACCTAAGCTACTGATGATTTGTTTGCCTATGTGCAGTTATGAAGAACCGAGAAAATCTAGCTAAGCATCAAGAACCCTTTAGTGAACACTGAAGGCATTTTTGTTAGTGGTATGTTGTGCATGCACAGAGCTTTATACTTTGAAAATGTTCCAAGGTTTCTCCAAGTTATGAAAAGAGTTGGAAGAGCATGGAGATAATACCCACATGGAGCCTTGTTAGAGATTGAAGACCACTTCCTCGTTTTTTGTTGCAGTCTCAAAACTGTGCACTCCACTTGCTCCTCTTCTCATGGGCCTTGTCTAGACATGACCTTGCACTCCATAGCCATCACCACCTTTAATTTAAGAACCTGCAATACATAGACCCTTACCTTCTATCACGTGCACCAATGCATTGTGGTACACGATGACAAACTGGCTCATCAACAACGATGCAAGAATCATGTACAGAAGTAGTAGAAATTTCGTCGTATAGTGTGACCCCTTTGTGAGCCTAGTCTAGGACATGTCAGGTGGCACGAGCTACGTAGGTCAGTCTCCCAGCCTTAGAGTGTCAAGTCAATCCTCTTAACCCATTGTGGAGAATTCAGCAAGTGTCCATCATTTAGACGCATGTGGATGACAAGGATGCAGTAAGCATCTAGTTGCATTTGCATGTAGAAGGGGCAGCCCCAAAAGGTGGGCTAGCCTTGCGAGGGGTAGCCATATGCCTACACCCTAGCCATCTCTTAGGCCCTATTGACAGCCCCTTAGGGGCTTGGGAACCAATCGGCCATGCTGTTCGACCAGCCCCAGCAACAGTAGCCGACCGACAGACAAAAACCTTTATGCACCAGTCGTGGGAATTTCCTATAGGCCGAACAACAAGGATCAAAAGAAGAAGGAACAGAATAGCTCTTTTAGTGGGAATAAGCGGCAAGATGGAACTAAGAAGACATCTGAAGAAAAGATCAAGGAGAGTTTTATTGGAGGATTCTTACAGTCAGATGAAAAGCAGCGGTACTTCAAGGAGAACCATTGCTTTTTCTGCCACCACATTGGACATGCCAAGAAAGATGGTACCAAATGGCAAGCAAAAAAGACCAACAACTAGCCTCTATAGGTGCTACCGCCATAGCTATACCACCCTCGCCCCAACCACCAATATTGTTCCCGCTTTGGAATGTGATAATCGCAGTGGTACTTGATTATAAGCAGGAGGGCAAAGTTGAGGAGTGTTAGAAAGGTCTTATCAGAACTTATGGCACAATGAAGGGGCAACATTTTGTTGTTCTCGACATATGGGTAGTTCAAAATATGTCATCTCTTCACAGTTGGTGACAAAGATGAAATGTGCCCTTGTGCTGTATCATTTGGACACAAAAAAGTTCACTCCCGGGCTATGTGCCCATAGTTACCTAAAAGCTCAACATTTTTGCTTCAAAGTCTAGAAGGCTCAATTTTAGAGGGACTTCATCGTCTCGCCCCTTCTTGGGTGTGACATGATCCTAGGAATTCAGTGATTCCACCTGTATGGGCCCATTCTTGATTGGAGGCAGGACACCTTCACAATCGTCGATGGTTTTCTTGTGTCTACTATCATTCATGGGTGGGGATCGGAGTATATTAAAAGACTAAGGTCATGTAAAAGGGTAGGAGAAGAGAGTGTGTGTGAATAAACTTATGGCCCACTAGCTCACCTATTTAAAGGCAAAGCTAGAAGGCATTTTGTATGGCGTAAAGGCCAAGTTGTATGCATAAGCAACTCAATAAACAAGTACATTTCTTGTGTTTTTGGGTCTCTCTCCTCCACATCTTCTTTATCTAGCATAAGCACCACAAATTTCAACATGGTATCTAGAGCTAGGCAACTTGCAAGTTGTAGACTAGGGCAAAAAATTGTTTCTTGAGTGCATCTCATCTACCCCCAGTCGGTGGAGGCTTTCCAGCAGCTTGTGGAGGCCGTATCTTGGCTTTCTCTCAACAAGGAAGTTCAGGAGGAAATCTGGGCACTTCACTTCATACCGAAAATTGTGCAATTCCCCCTCAAATCACTGCAGCATTCTTTGTTCGAACCGATGTAATTTATTCACTGTCTTCCTCAGTCCATTCACTCACTCGCCGTCTATAGGTGATTGGGGGCTATGTGGGGTTAGGGATTTTGAAGCCCATAGTCTTGAGGCTCCCCTATTCAAGTTTCAGCCCATGAGGAGTAGTAACGCGCCAGCTAGAGCAAAAAGACCAGGCCTGGGTCTACATTTTCCATGGCAGCTTTTACAAAAGCTTCAAAAATTATTGTTTTTAAGCACTAATAGTGTTATTTAACACTAATGATGCAACAAATCCAAAAAAGGGGAGCCATTACAGAGTGCTTCTAAGAACTAAGAGTGTTCTTAAACACTAATGGTGCATCTAATATCACCAATGCAAGTGTCATCTAATATCACCAATGCAAGAGTCATTTGACACTAAAGAAAATGTGCTCCTAAGCACTAATAGTGTTGCTAAACATTAATGGTGATCTTAATCACCAAAGAAAGTGTTTCTTTGACACTATTGAAGCTCTTCTCCATAAGAATATGTGGCCGGGCACACACCCTAAGTGCTAAACCATAAGCTTCGTCAACTTAATCACTTTCTATACAACATCCTTGGCTTGATTAAGGGTTGTTGCACTCTTATAAGCCATTCTCTTTCTACTTAAGCCAAAACATCACAAATTTTTTGGTTTTATTTTTCATAAATCAACCCATTAACACTCTTGTAATCTCCCTTAAATACCCAATGTCAAAGGAAAACACCCAAATTAAGAAGTTCTCAGGAGAGGGCTTCCAAGAAGTTGTCAGGAGAGGGCTTCCACACTTAGCAAGTTGTTGTCAAGTATAAGATGATGTCCAAAAGTTTTTGGCCATTCATTTCTAGCACTAAGGTTATTGATCAAACTAAGGCTGAAGATATTGAAGATGATGAAGGGCACAAGCCATCATCATGCTCCATCTTGATGAGGCTCTTATTCCTCATGTGGACCAGCTTTCTGGCTACAAAGGAGAAATGGGATGAGGCTCTTATTCCTCATGTGGACCAGCTTCCGGCTGCAAAGGAGAAATGGGATGATCTTGACAAGCTCTATGGAGCTTGTGGTGGTAAGAATTCCAAGATCTCACTTAAAATTGAATTTTTCAGCTTGGAGCTCAAAGAGGGAGAGGGCATTGGAGCCTTTATCTCTCATTTGAAGGGCCTTATGGCTCAACTTGCATCAGTGAATGCAAGAATGGATGAAGATGATGTAGTGGTTGTTTTGTTAAAAGCAATCAAGAAGGTGTACCCCACCTTAGTCACCACCCTGAAGAACATACATAATCCCACCCTTGAAGGAGTCATTCAATCTTGTCTTGATGAAGAAAAGAGGCCAAAGGGAGGAGCTGAATCTTCAAGTGCAACCACTTCATTGAATATCAAACAAGCTTTGTCACATCAAGTGAGAAAAGTAAGGTGTACCCATTGCAAAAAGTGTTGCTATATATATAGGCAGTGATGTGTGTGAACACACTTAGGACCACCGGGGCACTTTTTCCCTCATTAGGAGGTTTTTTCCCCCGACTTGGATATACGCCCATTATTCTAGGGCTAACTTATATTTGTACATTGACACAATCTAATACACTATGTGTTGTGTGCATTCTTGCTTCTTCTTCTCCAAGCTTTGTGTGCTTTCTTGCAACCCTAATTCCAACAATTGGTATCAGAGCAGGCATCGGCTCTCAAGGCTACGCCGCTAGCACCCTCCGACTCACGTTCTCTGATTAAGGTGAGCTTTCAGGAGCGCTTGCAGGTCCCTATTCTCAGAAATTACATCTGAGGTCGTTTCGGGCTCCGTTTTTGCATTACAAGTTCTGTACATGTGTTTTCGTCATTTTGTGCAGAAATTTTGACAGTGTAGTTTTCTACAAAATAGGCATACGTATTCTATTGTGGACCGTGCTACATAGCATAAGTTGTTTTCTGTTCAGTCTTTGCTTCATTTTACAGGAAGCTTTTGCATCAGTTTCAATCAGTGGGGCCATGGTTGATAATAGCAATGATGTATTTCGCATGTTGTCTGCTCTGATGACAAATTGGATGGAGACAACAACTACCCACTTTGGGCATACATGATGCAGCATGTTTTGGTTGCAAAAGGAGTATGGAACATTGTGCAGGGGGTATGGATGTACGTCCAAGTTTTGTGGATGTAGGATCTGTTGAGGATGTTGCAGGTTCTAGCAGCTCTACTGTTGTTGTTGTTTTACCCACTGCTGAACAAGCTCGTTGGGATGGTAAAGATGCGCATGCTCATGCCTTGATTGCACTTTCTGTCAAACGTAACATCACTCCACATATTCGTTTAGCTAAAACAGGCTTGGGATATTCTAGCTGGTTTGTATGCAAGTCGCGAGGCAAAAATCTCTTACCTATGTAAAGAGCTAGAATCGAAGATTATGTAGGAAGATGATGACATGAATGTTTTTCTTGCTGAGATTAAAGATCACAAGGAACAGTTGATTTCTGCAGGTGAGATTATTCCTGATCATTCTCTTGTGCAGAGACTGTTCTTGATGCTTTACCTGCCATATCAGACTTTTGCTTCCACGTGGAGACTTGTTACTGAGGACAGACTTGATGTTGTCAAGTATGATACTTTAGTCACATTAGGAACTCAATGGAGTCTTTTTGGGCCCTTTAATTTGCCATGAGGTTATGGAAACGTTTAACTTTTTGACAAATAGGAGCCCGCTATGTAAGCAAAAACCAATGGTTTGTAAGAGAGGTGTAAGAGTGGTCAAAGGGTGCACTTTTTCCCCCAAAAAGGGGAGGGGGCAATTTTACAATTTTCGGACCTCCATAACTTCTACATACAAGCTCTGATTTGAGCGGAGATTATAGATCCGTGATCTACGCATTGTAAGATTCCTCCCCCACCCCCTTTTTGATGTCTAGTATCTTTCCCTGTAATCAATCCCTCTTCAGAAATATAAAGACCTTGTTTCTATCTGTTTTAGCCTAGAGAGAGAAAAATATTCTAGAGAGAGAATATTCAGATTTTGAATATTTTTGGATAGAAAAATATCTCTTCTAATTCAGATGAGTTCCCCTGAAACAGAAATTCAAAAAAGAATTTTCCAATGTGCCATTGGAATTAATTGAAAATAGGTATAAAGAACCTTAGCCTAAGGGTCTAGATTTTCAGAAATCTTTAGACTATGGTCCAATTAAGGTTCCTATGGACCAATAGCATCAATCCATGTGTAGGGAGGAGATAAATCCAACTTGTAAAAAGAAAATACCCAAAAATGAGTAAATGCTCACATGAGGTGAAGAGTTGAAAATGTACAAGGTTTATTAGTAAAAAACTATGAGCAATATTAAAATGATTCCATTATGACACATATGTAAGGAAGGGGAGTTCTTTAAAGGAGGTGCATATTTCACATAAGATGAAGAGTTGAAAATGTACAAGGTTTATTAGTAAAAAACTATGAGCAATATTAAAATGATTCCATTATGACACATATGAAATTCTTTAAAGGAGGTGCATATTTCACATAAGATGAAGAGTTGAAAATGTACAAGGTTTATTAGTAAAAAAACTATGAGCAATATTAAAATGATTCCATTATGACACATATGTAAGGAAGGGGAGTTCTTTAAAGGAGGTGCATATTTCACATGCTTGAATGAGTTTTAAACTCATAAAAATTGAGATATTTCATCTCTCCTCTCTCCTCATTCAAGTCTAGTTCCAAAAAGTTAGCTTAACTGACCTAAAAATGGTCAAATATTGACCAAACTGATTTAGAAAATTCTAGAATCAGTTTGTTTGGTTAGGAGCTCAATTTTTCCTATAAATAGAAGCCTCCCCCTTGTTGAAAAATATATAGTGTTTATGCATCGTTACTCTACTCCACCTAAGCCAAGAACTGTGAATTCATTTAATAATTCACTAGTTTTTGGAGCTTCCCTCTTTCTTCAATCCCCATTAGTGGCTCCATCAACATACTTAACCAATTGATTGGTTGGGGGCCTCTACCGTGAACAAAGAATCAAGCAAGTTGTAAGGTAATTAGTGAATATTGATCTTTCTATAATTTCTCAATGTTTCTCTCTTCTCAACCCCTCTCAAGCTTGAGAAGTTTAATTGGTATGGTTTTTTTTTAAATGCTATTGAAGTTTGAATAGTAGTGAAGAGTTACATAATGCTATTAAAGTTAATTTTCACTTATGTTTAAATTCTAATGATTTTTATGTAATTTCTCTCCCTCACTCAAGAAATGGTCATACTCATGACCCGTTCTCAATCCAAATCAAGCTTTTCATAAAGCTTTTTCTTAACCCAAGATTAAGCTATGCTTGAGGCCAAATTAATGGCTTTTATCTATGCTTTTAGTTTATGTATATTAATGATTCAATCCATTATGGATTAATAATCCAATTAGAGATTATTTTAATTATTTCCTTAATGATAAGCATTATCCCTTAGAAAAATTGAGATTTATCAGTCATAGCAGCGGAGCTAAGGCAAAATTTTTATAAAAATTATGCATAAAATAATCTCATTCAAAGCATAAAAAGAGGACTTCCTACCATATTCTAGGAATTATCATCCTAGATTAATTGAAAGAATTTCATTACAATCATGGAGAAATTGAATTTTAATATCATGCATAAAGGATAAGTTTTTATATCAAAAGTGTTATTTTTACCATTTTTATTTCATGCATACAAGTATGCATAATGGATAAATTTTTATATCAAAAGTGTTATTTTTATCATTTTTAATTTTCATGCATAGAAGTATGCATAAAAGTTGATTATTTTATTATAAAAGTGTGACTTTTATCATAATTGAATTTCATGCATAGAGGTATGCATAAAAGTTGATTATTTTATTGTAAGAGTGTTACTTTTATCATATTGGATTTCATGCATAGTGGTATGCATAAAAGATATTCTTTTTATACTAAAAGTGTGATTTTCCTCATAAATGGATTTTATGCATAACTTAGATGCATAAGAGAAATTCTTTTATTCTAAAAGTGTGATTCCTACCAAATTGAACTTATGCATAAGAAGATGCATAAAAGATTGATTTTAATTTCGAAACTGTTAGTCTCCTTAAATGAAATTTATGCATAAATAAAAGTGTAGAGAAATCTTATACTAAATATAAGAATTCTCTTAAAAAAGATATGAAATGTGATAAGATGTGATAAGAGGTGTATGAGATGTGATAAGAATTGATAAGATGCGTATGGAAAGTGATAGGAGGTGATAAGAGGTGTATGAGATGTGATAAGATTTGATAAGATGCGTATGGAAAGTGATAGGATGTGATAAGAGGTGTATGAGATGTAAAAAGATGTGATAAGATGTGTGTGAGATGTGATAGAATGTGTTAAGATGAGTTAGGATGTGTTAAGATGTATATGGGATGTGTTAGAACGAGAATGAATGTAATGTGGTTGTATGAATGTGATGTGGATGTATACATGTAGATGTATATGTATGAATGTGAATGTTGATGTGGATGTGGATGTATGTGAATGTGGATGTGAATGTGGATGTATAGATGTGAATGGGAATGTGGATGTGGATGTATATATGTATATGGATGTGGATGTGGATGTATAGATGTGAATGGGAATGTGGATGGGAATGTGGATGTATAGATGTGAATGGGAATGTGGATGTGGATGTATATGAATGTGGATATATAGATGTGAATGGGGATGTGGATGTGGATGTATGTGAATGTGGATGTAGATGTGGATGTATAGATGTGAATGGGAATGTGGATGTGGATGTTTGTATGTATGTGGATGTAGATGTGGATGTATAGATGTGAATGGGAATGTGGATGTGGATGTATATGAATGTGGATGTATAGATGTGAATGGGAATGTGGATGTGGATGTGGATGTATGTGAATGTGGATGTAGATGTGGATGTATAGATATGAATGGGAATGTGGATGTGGATGTATGTGAATGTGGATGTAGATGTGAATGGGAATGTGGATGTAGATGTGGATGTATAGATGTGAATGGGAATGTGGATGTGGATGTATGTATGTATGTGGATGTAGATGTGGGTGTATAGATGTGAATGGAAATGTGGATGTGGATGTATATGAATGTGGATGTAGATGTGGATGTATAGATGTGAATGGGAATGTGGATGTGGATGCATGTGAATGTGGATGTAGATATGGATATGGAATGTGAATGTGGATGTAGATGTGGATGTATAGATATGAATGGGAATGTGGATGTGGATGTATGTGTGTGGATGTGGATGTATGTGTGTGGATGAGGATGTATGAATGAGGACGTGATAGTGGAGGTATACATGTGGATGTGGATGTATGGATGTGAAAATGGATGTGTATGTATGAATGTGGATATGAGATGTGGATGTATAAATGAGGATGTGAAAATGGAGGTAAACATGTAGATGTAGATGTATGGATGTGGATGTGGATGTGGATGTGGAGATGGATGTGGATATGGATGTGTATGTATGAATGTGGATATGGGATGTGGATGTATAAATGAGGATGTAAAAATGGATGTATGCATGTAGATGTGGATGTAGGGGTGTGAATGTGAATGTGTCTGTGAATTAATGTGTCGTCGATATGAGGAAATGGATGAGAATGAGCACATTAAATGGAATGTGGAATAAGTAATGTGGACTAAGGAGGGATAATGTGGAAAGACGAGAGTTTGATCTAGAAACTGTATTTTGTGACTGTTTGTAAATGACTGTTTTATGTCATGAATGCTGGGGAAGCATTTTGACCGTCTTGTGGATTAAGGTCATGAAGACCTAACTGTTAAAGTTGCAACTGCTGACGGAGAGTCAATGGAGGACGTCTCGCGTAGCAAGGTCGACCGAGGTCTTGACCAGCCTCGGTTCGATTTAAATGGTGAGCTTCCGGTACGGTGGATGAGGGACCAAGGAAGCGGCCTATGAGTGAAGCGCTAGGTCACCTGCGAAGGATCCTAGAGGGTGCTGACCATACGGTGCTCGGGCTCTGGGTCGCCGAAGATACCCACACGTGCGTCGTGGAAGATATTGGAACAAGGAGTAAGAGTTGTTTTGTGAAACCGGGCATGGATCTGGTTGACTGACCTTGCTGGTCCTCAACGGATGAGTCCATGGCTCTTTTATATGGATCTGTTGGTTGATCTTGCTGATCTTCAACGAGAGTCCATCTTGATAAGTGATTATATTGCCGAGTATTATGGGCTAGGAACTATGGAAACGGCCTCTGAGTGGACAGGTGGTGAGCGTTCTAGTTGCCAATGATGCCATAGATACTCTGATGAAGGAATGATGGGAAATTTGAGGATCAACCGGATAAATTGGAAGACTGTGATCAGTGGTACTATGGTTTCATTAAAGGATTGTTTTAAAGTTAGCTGATGATAAGAAAAAGGCAATTTCATATTGGGTGTGTAAGTGGTGTGCCTAATTTTATGTTGCATGAACTTCCGGCTAGGGGGCCTTGGAACTCTTTTCCTTGGTACCCGGGACAAAACCTAACCAAATTCCAAATTGGATCCCATCACTACAGTGGTTGGGCGGTTGGCTAACCCATGGGATCGGATGGGGTTAGGCTGGATTGATGGATCCGTAAATCGAGACTCAATTTCCCTTATTACGATAGATGAAGTAAGTCCCGGATAGTAATTGTTCTATGGATAGGAATCAACGGCTGTGCCTCTTGATGGGGAAAAAAGCGTTGATCCCAATGATCCAAGTGCAAGTTTCTTCCTTGATCTGACCGAGTATCTTTATAGGTGCAGTCGGATCAGTTTGATCATTATTAATGGTCTTGACTACGTTAGAGTAAAAAGTTATCCTGGAGGAATCGCCCGTGCTTTCCGGATAAGGGAAGTTTTTCCGGGTTCGGTTTTGGAAAAACCGACGGATTAGTCTTTTGTCCGGATATCCGTGGACGAGGCCCCGAGTGTGGGACCCTGCCTTGCGCAAGAAGTGCTACTTCCGCTGCTAGTACCCCGAATCCGTTGCGCGGTGGGAATAGGGATCTCACAGTTGGTATCAGAGCATTTGGTTAATAAAGATCAATTGAGAAGACAAGTAGGTCAGAAATTTATCAAGAAACACAAAAAGGTTGTAATTGTGTGATATAATTCATACAATTTGATATTCAAATTGAAATTCGTAATTTGGTAATTGGGTCTTCAGATGGAAGTACCGCAATTATATAGAATCCTTGACTTGCTTGAGGCCTAGACATGATGGTATTTACCTTATAATTCCAAGGGCCGTGACTATCCGTATATACCGAGAGTATAACTGCAGCTCTTTACTGACAGTATATACGAGTAAATCTAAGACTTGAAATTATAAGCGTTAATGCTATCCAGATGATGAATTTGAATGTGGTTGATATGATTTTTAATTCTGTTTGGGAACTGATGAATTGATTGGGATTCTGATTGAAAAATGATGATTTTTGAAATTTAGTTGAAATATAATAACTTGAGCAAAACCGCAATGAGGATGAATGGGACGAGTCCCTGTAATGATAAATGATGATAATGATTTCAACAAATCACTATGAGATTAGTGGATTGTGCTGTCAAAGTACTACTGTTAACACTTGACTCGGTATATCAAGTTAAGGGATGACAAATTGAAAACTTGCTTGACTGAAATTCCCGTGGAGGAATGTTCAGAAAGAAAAAATTTCGATCTGATGGACCATTATCGTGTTAAAGATATGAATGATATGATCTGAAATGAATTTATTTAATGATGAGTTCTATATAAGGGATATTTATCCCCGTATTCTGTTGGGTTGACCAGAATATAAGGAACCCTAGAATAAATTGGATCTTAAGAAAAAGAGTTGTCCTCTACTTGGCGAGATGAGGACATCTCGCACTTTTTTAAGTGGGGTAGAATGTAAGATTCCTCCCCAGCCTTCGAGGCATACAGGAGTAAGAATCTCCCTTTTTGATCTTAAAATTATTCCCTCTCAAAAATAAAAGAAAGATTCTGTTTAAAAAAAAGGAAGACCCTTTCCCTAGAATACTTCTCAGGAGTCACGCTGTTTTAAGGATTCAGAACAATAAGTTCAGAAGTGAAAATCGGTGTTTTGGATACCAAGGTTTTGGTCTTCATTCGAGTACGGCACAAAAGAAGTTCTTTATCTATTGGGGAGTTTAAGAAGTTATCCCCCAGATATTGTGAGCCTTATCTGACTTCAAAGAAAGTAAGTGACTTAGCTTACGAGCTTCTTTTATCTCCTCATCTCAAAGTTCTTAATGCCTTCTATAGAAAATTGTGCCAAACCCAAATCATGGAAAGACGGTAAAACTTCAGTGGCAAGCTACCGTTGGCTTCTAAGTTACGCTAGCTCCTTCCTTTATATAAGTCGTAATTTTTACTTGTCGCTCACAGTAATCTTACTCCCATTGATCTCCTTTCTTCCTAATCTCCTTCATGGCTTGGCAACAAGAATTAGTTTTATCCATAATGATTCCTCACCTTCCAGGCGCAAGTGAGTCTGTGAAGAAGGATTTTATAGAACAGTATGAGCGCTCACTTTTCCCTCACTTGGGTACTTCTGTAGCGCAGACCAAATGGCGGACCTATCAAGACATAACTAGGGTAACACCCTGGGGTCAGCAGCACTTCCGTAACAATGTCCGCTTGGCCATGGTTATTGAAGCTTTGGGTTTGGGTCCCCGATACTACTGCGTCATGAGATCAAGACATCCTGGGTTTTCTGAGCGGGTCTTCTTACTGGCGTGTTTTCTTCCTCATGAGAAGATATGCCTTTACCCCGTTTTTGGCTTGCCTCTCAGAGGTCCTTTTGTTAGATCACCTCATACCTCTGAGATAGGTGCAGCAATAACCAACAGAATTATTCCCATAGATGAGTTACCTTATACTTGTGCAGCTTGTGTCTTCTATCTTTACTGTATAAGTTCCGAGAATGAATAAAGTTTAAATCTTGTTCTAATTTTGAATCTTGCTCTCTTTAAGACGTTTCTTGGTGGTTAATCTTGATTAAAATTTTTCTTTAAGTCTCATATTCGTGCATCTTGCGAAATTATCCCAGTTTGCGAGATGAGGACATCTCGCATTTTTTAAGTGGGGTAGAATGTAAGATTCCTCCCCCACCCCCTTTTTGATGTCTAGTATCTTTCCCTGTAATCAATCCCTCTTCAGAAATATAAAGACCTTGTTTCTATCTGTTTTAGCCTAGAGAGAGAAAAATATTCTAGAGAGAGAATATTCAGATTTTGAATATTTTTGGATAGAAAAATATCTCTTCTAATTCAAATGAGTTCCCCTGAAACAGAAATTCAAAAAAGAATTTTCCAATGTGCCATTGGAATTAATTGAAAATAGGTATAAAGAACCTTAGCCTAAGGGTCTAGATTTTCAGAAATCTTTAGACTATGGTCCAATTAAGGTTCCTATGGACCAATAGCATCAATCCATGTGTAGGGAGGAGATAAATCCAACTTGTAAAAAGAAAATACCCAAAAATGAGTAAATGCTCACATGAGGTGAAGAGTTGAAAATGTACAAGGTTTATTAGTAAAAAACTATGAGCAATATTAAAATGATTCCATTATGACACATATGTAAGGAAGGGGAGTTCTTTAAAGGAGGTGCATATTTCACATAAGATGAAGAGTTGAAAATGTACAAGGTTTATTAGTAAAAAACTATGAGCAATATTAAAATGATTCCATTATGACACATATGAAATTCTTTAAAGGAGGTGCATATTTCACATAAGATGAAGAGTTGAAAATGTACAAGGTTTATTAGTAAAAAAACTATGAGCAATATTAAAATGATTCCATTATGACACATATGTAAGGAAGGGGAGTTCTTTAAAGGAGGTGCATATTTCACATGCTTGAATGAGTTTTAAACTCATAAAAATTGAGATATTTCATCTCTCCTCTCTCCTCATTCAAGTCTAGTTCCAAAAAGTTAGCTTAACTGACCTAAAAATGGTCAAATATTGACCAAACTGATTTAGAAAATTCTAGAATCAGTTTGTTTGGTTAGGAGCTCAATTTTTCCTATAAATAGAAGCCTCCCCCTTGTTGAAAAATATATAGTGTTTATGCATCGTTACTCTACTCCACCTAAGCCAAGAACTGTGAATTCATTTAATAATTCACTAGTTTTTGGAGCTTCCCTCTTTCTTCAATCCCCATTAGTGGCTCCATCAACATACTTAACCAATTGATTGGTTGGGGGCCTCTACCGTGAACAAAGAATCAAGCAAGTTGTAAGGTAATTAGTGAATATTGATCTTTCTATAATTTCTCAATGTTTCTCTCTTCTCAACCCCTCTCAAGCTTGAGAAGTTTAATTGGTATGGTTTTTTTTTAAATGCTATTGAAGTTTGAATAGTAGTGAAGAGTTACATAATGCTATTAAAGTTAATTTTCACTTATGTTTAAATTCTAATGATTTTTATGTAATTTCTCTCCCTCACTCAAGAAATGGTCATACTCATGACCCGTTCTCAATCCAAATCAAGCTTTTCATAAAGCTTTTTCTTAACCCAAGATTAAGCTATGCTTGAGGCCAAATTAATGGCTTTTTTCTATGCTTTTAGTTTATGTATATTAATGATTCAATCCATTATGGATTAATAATCCAATTAGAGATTATTTTAATTATTTCCTTAATGATAAGCATTATCCCTTAGAAAAATTGAGATTTATCAGTCATAGCAGCGGAGCTATGGCAAAATTTTTATAAAAATTATGCATAAAATAATCTCATTCAAAGCATAAAAAGAGGACTTCCTACCATATTCTAGGAATTATCATCCTAGATTAATTGAAAGAATTTCATTACAATCATGGAGAAATTGAATTTTAATATCATGCATAAAGGATAAGTTTTTATATCAAAAGTGTTATTTTTACCATTTTTATTTCATGCATACAAGTATGCATAATGGATAAATTTTTATATCAAAAGTGTTATTTTTATCATTTTTAATTTTCATGCATAGAAGTATGCATAAAAGTTGATTATTTTATTATAAAAGTGTGACTTTTATCATAATTGAATTTCATGCATAGAGGTATGCATAAAAGTTGATTATTTTATTGTAAGAGTGTTACTTTTATCATATTGGATTTCATGCATAGTGGTATGCATAAAAGATATTCTTTTTATACTAAAAGTGTGATTTTCCTCATAAATGGATTTTATGCATAACTTAGATGCATAAGAGAAATTATTTTATTCTAAAAGTGTGATTCCTACCAAATTGAACTTATGCATAAGAAGATGCATAAAAGATTGATTTTAATTTCGAAACTGTTAGTCTCCTTAAATGAAATTTATGCATAAATAAAAGTGTAGAGAAATCTTATACTAAATATAAGAATTCTCTTAAAAAAGATATGAAATGTGATAAGATGTGATAAGAGGTGTATGAGATGTGATAAGAATTGATAAGATGCGTATGGAAAGTGATAGGAGGTGATAAGAGGTGTATGAGATGTGATAAGATTTGATAAGATGCGTATGGAAAGTGATAGGATGTGATAAGAGGTGTATGAGATGTAAAAAGATGTGATAAGATGTGTGTGAGATGTGATAGAATGTGTTAAGATGAGTTAGGATGTGTTAAGATGTATATGGGATGTGTTAGAACGAGAATGAATGTAATGTGGTTGTATGAATGTGATGTGGATGTATACATGTAGATGTATATGTATGAATGTGAATGTTGATGTGGATGTGGATGTATGTGAATGTGGATGTGAATGTGGATGTATAGATGTGAATGGGAATGTGGATGTGGATGTATATATGTATATGGATGTGGATGTGGATGTATAGATGTGAATGGGAATGTGGATGGGAATGTGGATGTATAGATGTGAATGGGAATGTGGATGTGGATGTATATGAATGTGGATATATAGATGTGAATGGGGATGTGGATGTGGATGTATGTGAATGTGGATGTAGATGTGGATGTATAGATGTGAATGGGAATGTGGATGTGGATGTTTGTATGTATGTGGATGTAGATGTGGATGTATAGATGTGAATGGGAATGTGGATGTGGATGTATATGAATGTGGATGTATAGATGTGAATGGGAATGTGGATGTGGATGTATGTGAATGTGGATGTAGATGTGGATGTATAGATATGAATGGGAATGTGGATGTGGATGTATGTGAATGTGGATGTAGATGTGAATGGGAATGTGGATGTAGATGTGGATGTATAGATGTGAATGAGAATGTGGATGTGGATGTATGTATGTATGTGGATGTAGATGTGGGTGTATAGATGTGAATGGAAATGTGGATGTGGATGTATATGAATGTGGATGTAGATGTGGATGTATAGATGTGAATGGGAATGTGGATGTGGATGCATGTGAATGTGGATGTAGATATGGATATGGAGTTCTCCAGACTATAAGGAACCCCAGAATCAGTTGGATCTTAAGGAAATGAATTGTCCTCTAATGTTGCGAGATGAGGACATCTCACGTTTTTTAAGTGGGGTAGGATGTAAGATTCCTCCCTCTGGATTTTGAGGTGTGCAGGTGTAAGAACCTCCCCTTCTTATCTTATAATTATTCCTCTCTCTGAAATAAAAGAAAGATCCTATTTTACCTTGTTTTGGCTTAGAGAGAGAAAATATTCTAGAGAGAGATTATTCAATTTTTAGATATTTTTGGATGGAAAAATATCTCTTCTTAATAAAATAAATTCTCCCAAAATAGAAGTTCAAAAACATTTTCAGAAGGTGCATTAGAAATCAATTATAATCTGTTCAAAAGGCCTTATCTTGAGGGTCCAGATTTTTTAAAAATTTTAGATTAAGATTTTGAGGGGCCAATTAGATTAATCCAAATGTAGGGTTGAGATAAATTGAGCAAATAAATAAAATCTCCCAAAAATGAGTAAATACTCACATAAGATGAAGAGTTTACTAAGGATAACGATATTAGTTAAAAAAAAAGAGATATTTAGAGAAATGATGCTTTTTGACACCTCAGTGTGGGGGAATTCCCAGTGACCTATGCAGGATCCTAGAGGGTGCTGACCATACGTTGCTTGGGCTCTGGGTTGCCGAAGATACCCACAAGTACGTCGGGGAAGATATTGGAACAAGGAGTAAGAGTTGTTTTCTGAATTCGGGCATGGATCTGGTTGATTGACCTTGCTGGTCCTCAACGGATGAGTCCATGGCTCTTTTGTATGGATCTGTTGGTTGATCTTGCTGATCTTCAACGGAGATTCCATCTAGATATTTTTTTGTGATTATATTGTCGGGGTACTATGAGCTAGGAACTATTGAAAAGTCCCCTGAATGAGTGAACAGTTGGTGAGCGTTCTGAATACACAGATCAATTCGAAGGGTCTCAAACCTAGTTTCAGATTTGGCAGAAGTTTTGAGTGTATTTTTCTAAACTGGTCACATCTTCTTTCCTTGAAACTGACGAAAGAGTTTGGTCTTGGTCATAGTCTGATTCAAGGTTCGAGTCGGATAAGATTTGTCCTGAACTATCTTTTTCGAAAAGGTTTGATAATTCAGTTACTATTTTACTGAATTTCTTTCTTTAAATATTCACTTAACTGATTTCTAAATTAGTTATGAATTCCAATGAGGAATAAATTAATCATTTATTTGAATATTTCGATCTCGACGATAGATTTTCTGAAAATTTTTTTTACAATCCATGTAAATATAAAACGATAGAAATTTCTCTCAGAGTGTTTAATTATTCATTTATAAAATACTCATAGAATTTAAACATAGAATTTGAGAGAATTCTAATTTTGATATAAAAAGTCTTTATGCATAAAATTCAACTTCAATGGGAATAACACTTTTATAAAAAATTTCCTTTTATGCATCTATTTATGTATAAAATCAAATTTAATAGGAATAACACTTTTAAAATAAAAAGATTTTCTTTATGTATTTTTAATGGATAAAATAAAATTTTATAAGAATAATGCTTTTATAATTAAAAAAATTCCTTTATGCAGCTTTCGATGCATAAAAATCAAATTTAGTAAGAATAACACTTTTGTAATTTTAAAAAAAAATCTTTATGCATCTTTCTATGCATAAAAATCAAATTTAATAAGAATATCACTTTTATAATTAAAAATTTTCCTTTATGCATCTTTCTATGCATAGAAATCAAATTTAATAAGAAAAACATTTTGGTAATAAAAAAATTCCTTTATGCATCTTTCTATCCATAAAAATCAATTTTAATAAGAATAACGCTTTTATAATAAAATAATTCTTTACGCATCTTTCTATGCATAAAATATCAAATTTAATAAGAATAACACTTTTGTAATAAAATAATTCCTTAATGCATCTTGGCGCTCCATTTTTAGCAAGCATGTGATGATGATTGGTAGTGCATGGCACCGACTGCAATGGTCGTGTTTTGGTAAATTATGATGCAGCTGATGGAGGGCTGTGGGTAGTTCTTACATGTGTTTTGGAAAGTTATGGGCGTCGCATGTTAACCTGAAGCATAAGGAAGCAAGGGGCCTTTTAGCATTGTGTGGCCATCCTTGAGGCTTTAAAAATAAATAAAAATACACCACCACATGGCCAGCTTGTTGAAGGGTCCACTTGGAGCTTTGTTCAACTGCCAACTCCCTCGCCACCCCAGCGTGAAAGAAGACTCTAGAGGGTTGGCGAAGAGCTGCAGCAAGTGGGAAAGGTTGTCGCCTTGAGAACCAGGATGCTGATCGGGTGATCGTGCAGAGGCTGACGAGCTAAGAGAGCTCCAAAGGCTCTGGTGCTGGCGTAGCTGCTGGTCGCGACACACAGAGAGACGGGCTGGGGAAGTCGAGGGTAGCTGGTGGGGCACCCTCTGAAGAGAGAAGGTGGCCGTTTTTTTTGGTGTGGTTGGCACAACTGCAGCGCAGCAGAGCAGAGCCGCCTCTGGCAGCACAGAAGAGAAGGGTTGCGTTGGCCCTGGGAAGAAAAGCTGGTGGGCGACAGGCTGGAGCCGGGTTTTTTTTTGTGGTGAAGTTGGCGCAGCCGCAGGCGCAAGAAGAGCTTGAATTGGTTTTGCAGCTGCTGTTGTGGCGGCGAGACTGGGAGACGCCGACGCACGGGTGGCTGGCGGTGACTGGAGCGAAAAGAAGAGGAAGCTTTGCTTGGGCTAGGTGTTGGTTGCAGCAGCGACTGCCGGCTAGTGAGGGAGCCGCGTCGACTGGATGCTAGAGAGAGGCTGGCTACGATGGCCTTTGGGTGCGCAGGCGAGACGTGAAGGTGGCCGTGGTTTTTGCTTTACAGGCGAGAGAAGCTGCTAGAGCTGGCGTAGAGATGCCGACTGAGGGTGACGAGGTGAAGGATTGCCACACGAAGAGAGAGGTTTTGGCGGTGGCTGGATGCTGATCAGAGGTGTTGTGTTGGGTGTTGCTGCAGCTAGTGGCTGGTAGCAACAGACAGAGGGGGATGAAGGTGTTTGTGGCAGCGGCGGCTGGTGACTCCGAGGCGGCTGGCAGTGAAGCCGTGAAGGAGGGACAGCAGTTTCGCCAAGAGAAGCAGAGACCGGGAGAGAGGCTTGGTTGTCAGACGCAAGGGTGAATTCCCTTGGCAGTAAATCCAAGCCAGAGTCTTGGTTTTTGGTGTAATTGTTGAATTTGTTTGAAGTGTGGTGAAGATGGGACTGGATTTCCCAAAGTTTTATGGTGTGGGTGGGTGGTGAACTGTGTGAAAAGTGTTCCAACCGGTGGGGCTGGTGGTGCCCCCGTTTTTGTAGTTGTTGTATCAAAGTTTGGGAGGTGAAGGGCTATAGAGGCATGGTCTTTGTTCTTGTTTTCACCTCACACCTTTCTGGTGCCCCCACAGAGGATCGAACTCTGGTATATTTCTCTTGCCTACGAGGGTGTATGCCCCAGAGTAAGAGATTGAAGGAAGGTGTTTCCAGTTTTTTTCTTTGGTCTGAAGGTGAAGCTTGGAATCAAAATGATGTCGTATCCAGAGTTTTTTGGTGGTCCTAATGAAGATGTAGCAGATTTGCGAGGATTTGGTACAGAGCTTATGAAGGATGCTGAGCCACACATTCCAATGACTGAGGATGGATTGAAGACTGCACTTTTGAACAGGTTCAAGAAGATTGAGGATCCAGATAGAGTTTGGCATGAAGTGCAGGGGTTGATACAGGGCGAATTGGAGCCAATTGATGATTTTGTGAAGAAATTCTCTTTGCTGTGGGAGACCTTGTGCAGGGCAAGTATCTCCGAACATGATGAAGAAGGATCGTTTTGTTGTAAGATTGAAAGGAAGCATTAGCTGTAAGGTTGAATTAAAGAAGCCCAGATCTTATGAGGATGCGGTGGAGATTGCTAAATCAAAGGATTGGAAATTGCAACGGATGAACCAGCTGGGGATGGTTCCAGTGGGTGAGGCCTGAAATGAGAAGGGTAGAAGCGGTACTGATGAGAGCCGTGCTGGAAAGAGTGCAACCGATAGAAGCTCAAGTGAATAATGTCACACCACAGGGAACAAAGGTGGCACCCACAGCTGTTACAGCTTCTGATGAAGGACTTCAAGAGGACATGAGGCAGATAGTGGATTGTATGAAGAATCTAAGTTTGAAAATGATGGGGAACACAGGTGGTGGACGTGGCCGAGGCAAAGGTTATAATCAAGAAGGGGTTGAAGGTCAGACAGCAGGCTATGGAAGTGGCCGTGGTTTTGGCAGGGGTAGACGGTTTATTCCTACATGTTGGAATTGTGGTGAATTGTTGGGGCATATAAGTCCTGACTGTGATAAGCCGCAGCGAATGGGGGATGATATGTATCCCTTACCCTCTCAGATTCCCAATAGGGCAAATGATTATGGAATTGAAATTAAAGGTGAAGCAAGGACCAGTGGGTTGACAAATGAAGAGAAAGGTAAAACTAAGGTGATAGATGTGGTTACCCTTGAGAAGACGAAGGAGACGGAAGCTGATGTGATGCCTTTGGGGAAACGGATGCCACAAGAAAGGGAAGGTAGGGATGCTGCGGGGCCTAGCAAGAGGAAAGGTGAAGTGAAGGAAGGAGGGGATGTAAAGGTCAAGCGGAAGCAAAAGTCTCGTAGGAAGTTTCAAGTGACTGATTTTTCACTAGGGGTTGGGCAGGATAGCTACAATTTGTAGGAGGACATGGCTGGAAGGAAAGCTAATATTACTTTTGGGCAATTGATAGAGTTAGCTCCCAAATTGAAACGTCAATGGAAAAGACTTGTGAATCCGAGAGAGAAGGAGCCTGCCAAAGGGATAGTGACTGTTTTATCTATTGAGGAGTTGCCTGATATATGTCCTGTGGTGAATGTATGGTACAAAGAGAAGAATCTGGGAGAGGCATACAAAGATGGTGGTGCACAAATTTGTGTAATCACATTAGCAGCTGTGGAGAGTCTTGGTCTTAATATTACTGAAGCGTCTGGTTTCCGTATTCGGTTGGCCAATCACCAGAAGGTCAAATGCTTAGGTATGATCAAGGGATTAGAACTGCAGGCTTTTGATGTAAAGGTGCTTGTGGACTGTCATGTTATGCCGACAGGAATGGGTGCATTCTCCATCATTTTGGAAAGACCATGGCTGAGAGTGGTGAAGGCTGTTCAAGATTGGAGGAAAGGAGTCATTACTCTGTATGACAGGAGAGGGGATAAGAAGCAGTTTAATATGGATAATCAAAAGCCTGTTGATGATGAAAGGGAAAGTGAAGCATATTCGAGTGTTGATGACACGACTAGTAGCACCACTACTAGTGAGGGAATAGAAGACACTTCATCCAGTGAGGAGGATGCAGAGATGGATGCCCTGGTTATTGATGAGAAAGTGCTTGGTGATGAGGTTGCCCAATAAGAAGAGGCCATCAGGAAGAATGCGAGGAGGTACAAGTGAATCATGAGCAAAGGTATGCATGTGATGTGAAAGAGTATGCTTTTGAGTCTTTGGATGATGTACCTTTGTGGGATGAGTGGGATATAGAAAGTTTGCAGGATGATGAACCTGAATTGGAGTTGGATGATCAGATGTGCATTAATGTTAAGAAAGCCACAAGCAGAATTGATGCTATGAAGGAGGAGCAACACCAGAAGACTATGAATGATGTTGATGCTATGGATGAGACTATGGATGCTGTGATAGATGAATTTCTTGTTGGCCTTGATAAAGGTGAGCATATAGAAACTGAAGTGGATGCTTTGGCAATGGTGCCTGTTGAAGGGAGGTTTGTTTTGCCTATAGTGGTTGGCTTTCATGGTGATGTTTCTTATGTTGATGGACAAGAAAATGCTATAGCATAGCAGGTCTTTCTTGATGAAGCTTTCATGAGTTATTACTCTCAGCAGGAGTTGCTTCACTGGTTTTCCGATATTAGTGTTGACCACATCAGTGATTTTGGAGTTGAGATGAGGTAGGATGCTATGTATGTCAAGAGCTTTGTTTCCAAAAGTTCTTATGTTATGTTGTGGGATATGGGATGGCAAACTATGTCTTTGGAAGATGACAGTGTTTCTTTGAACACATGAAATAGAGATGTTTTGGTTACCTTGTATGATGCTCAAAGGATTGATGGAGGGAAACGTGATCATATGCTTTTTGCTGCTGATCATGAATGATTCAGCAGGCTAGGGGTTGGGCAAAGTATGTCAGGCAAAAATCTGAGAAGTGTTTTGGGCTTGTGTATATATGGGATGCATGGTATGCAAAAAAACTTTTCCCTGAATGCCCTGGCAAATGTACAGAATAGGTGGTTTTATGTTTTTTTTAATGAGCTCTTGGTGATGCCTTCACGTGAAAGTATTGCGGGAACCCCGACGAATGTAATGATGGTTGGTCAATCTGGGCTGATTCTGGATGGAAAGGTGGCGCTCCATTTTTAGCAAGCATGTGCATGGCACCGACTGCAATGGTCGTGTTTTGGTAAATTATGATGCAGCTGATGGAGGGCTGTGGGCAGTTCTTACATGTGTTTTGGAAAGTTATGGGCGCCGCATGTTAACCTGAAGCATAAGGAAGCAAGGGGCCTTTTAGCATTGTGTGGCCATTCTTGAGGCTTTAAAAATGAATAAAAATACACCACCACGTGGCCAGCTTGTTGAAGGGTCCACTTGGAGCTTTGTTCAACTGCCAGCTCCCTCGCCAACGTGAAAGAAGACTCTAGAGGGTTGGCGAAGAGCTGCCAGCAAGTGGGAAAGGTTTTCGCCTTGAGAACCAGGATGCTGATCGGGTGATCGTGCAGAGGCTGACAAGCTGAGAGAGCTGCAGAGGCTCTGGTGCTGGCGTAGCTACTGGTCGTCGCGACACACAGAGAGACCGGCTAGGGAAGTCGAGGGTAGTTGGTGGGGCGCCCTCTGAAGAGAGAAGGTGGCCGTTTTTTTTGGTGTGGTTGGCACAACTGCAGCGCAGCAGAGCAGAGCCGCTTCTGGCACAGAAGAGAAGGGTTGCATTGGCCCTGGGAAGAAAAGCTGGTGGGAGACAGAGGTTTTTTTTGTGGTGAAGTTGGCACAGGCGTAGGCGCAAGAAGAGCTTGAATTGGTTTTGCAGCTCTGCTCTGGCAGCGACTGGGAGACACCGACGCACTGGTGGCTGGCGGTGACTGGAGCGAAAAGAAGAGGAAGCTTTGCTTGGGCTAGGTGTTGGCTGCAGCGATTGTCGGCTAGTGAGGGAGCCGCGTCGACTAGATGCTGGAGAGAGGCTGGCTGTGATGGCTTCTGGGTGTGCAGGCGAGACGTGAAGGTGGTCATGGTTTGCTTTACAGGCGAGAGAAGCTGGTAGAGCTGGCATAGAGATGCCGACTGAGGGCGACGAGGTGAAGGATTTCCACGAAGAGAGAGGTTTAGGCGATGGTTGGATGCTGATCAGAGGTGTTGTGTTGGGTGTTGCTGCAGAGCTGAGCGACAGACAGAGGGGGTTGAAGGTGTTTGTGGCAGCGGCGGCTGGTGACTTTGAGGTGGCTGGCAGTGAAGCCGTGAAGGAGGGACAGCAGTTTTGCCAAGAGAAGCAAAGACCGGGAGAGAGGCTTGGTTGTCAGACGCAAGGGTGAATTCCCTTGGCAGTAAATCCAAGCCAGAGTCTTGGTTTTTGGTGTAATTGTTGAGTTTGTTTGAAGTGTGGTGAAGATGGGACTGGATTTCCCAAAGTTTTATGGTGTGGGTGGGTGGTGAACTGTGTGAAAAGTGTCCCAGCCAGTGGTGGTGCCCCCGTTTTTGTAGTTGTTGTATCAAAGTTTGGGAGGTGAAGGGCTATAGAGGCATGGTCTTTTTTCTTGTTTTCACCTCACAACGGCCAAAGCAGAAGATATAGCTTGGCTTTTTCTCTAACATTGGTATCGAGTTTGTGGTTTACCATGGACCATTACATAACATCGGGATCCAAATTTTACATTTCACTTCTAGCGAGCTCTGTTCGACAACTTTTGTCCAAATTGCAATTATTCAATGCATTCCATCCCCAGTTTCCATGATTAACAGTTGAAGTGGGATCTTCATCTCTCGTTTGGTAAAGGCAATTCTCAATGACACTCACTCATCCACCAGTGTTGCCAGAACTTCATAACGAGACAGCTTTTAGTCAAATATTTTCATCCCTTCTCATGATGAGGATCTCTCCTTCCTGAAAGCCAACAAGACGACGACAAACTTTTTCAGCCATCATTGAGTCTGTCCAAGAGCATCTTGCCACAACTCAGGAGGCTTATACCAAATAGACAAACAAGTCACAGAGGGACGTCAATTTCAAAGAAGGTGAATGGGTATATATTTCAATTTTCTACTCTTTTAACATGCTTAAGTTTACTCAGAGCATCCATAGTTGCCATGTTCTACATATATATATGAACAGAAGTCTACCTTTGCACACCTATAAGTTGACCTCTTTAAACTCTTACCACTAGTTGTATATCGTTGTATATCATGCCTTATAAATAATATAGCAAATAATTATGTCATGAAAACTATCAAGGTAAGTATATATTAAAGGCTTTGCTATTTGAGTTTAGAAATAGACTCAAGGATGTTTGTAGGATTTTTCATAAATTATGGAGCTTATATTGTTATGTATTCTAATATTTTTTAAGTGCTGATCAAATAATCTGCATATCTATGCACGGTGGTAGAATTTGTCCCAAGAAAGTCTATTAAAAAAAGTGTCTTATATTCATGAAATTTATAAATAAATTTTTATTCAAAAAATATTGAAGTTGTGTAAAGTCCTATGCCATTTTTTAAGTCAAGATTATTTTTATGTCTCAAACAACAACAGTTTATGAATCTATGAAGGTCACATGTGTTCTCAATCTTGAAAAAAATAGCAAAATTCATGTAATTTTTAAATTTATACATGGAATTGTAGATGCGTTTTCAAAACACTATATTTTTAAGCCATTTTTGAGATTTCACACATTTTGGGAGGAAATATTTTTAGGTAACCCTTGTGAGTTACCTATTTTTCTCACAACATTGTTGTGACCTTTTTACCTCAATTCATGGAGTCTAATCTAATCCTACCTAACTAAGAGAGAACCCATGGCTTGATTTGGATTTTTTTGATCTACCAAATGACCCTTTTACATCATGGTTAATGTAAAATATAACCTTGAACCTCTATGCCCTTATATATATGATAATTTACTAATAGTGTGCATATAGTGTCTGTACAAGGTATGTGCCCTAGACAACAAATCTTGTGAGTTGTTTGCCATAGTTTTTACAACCTCTTCATCTCATATATGGCAGATTATAGAAGAATTTATGCTTTGGGAATTCTCAAGGACTGGCAAATCATAGTCAAAGGATTAACTTTAAGGGTAAACTTTATCATTCTGAAAATGGACGATGGAGAAACACCTTACCTATTATTGATGGGAAGACCCTGGCTCAAGGTGGCCAAACTTAAACGAGATTCGGGTGCAACAAGAATCACTATAAGGAAGGGTAAGATGAAGGTTAACTTAGACATGATTCCAACAATGGTGATGACTAAAGAAATGAAAGCCCTAGATACACAAGAAATTAATACGGTACTTAAAATTAAAGATGATGAGGAGGATTAGTTCATGAACTTAAATCCTTATTTTGTGCCGGTATTTGAAATTTATGTTCTTAAGATCATGTAGTAGTATAAGCAAAAGCATCAAATCAAGAACAAGGATATGGAAAAGTCAAGAGTTTTTTAAGAATAGGTTTAGGTAGAGCCACATGATGAAACAATGAAGAAGGTGCTTCAGGAACAACTTAATGTTACATGGCCATGTCCTAGCCGGACATGTCCTCTGGATTACTTAACTTTAAATCAATTTTGAAAAAAAAAAACTATATGTCCGTAAAGAAATAGGGGTCATAAAATTTCACAGGTAAGGGGTTTTTTAAATACCCCTTGAAAAATGGTTTCTTAGTAATGCATGCGAAGAAGGACGACCGTTCTTTTCTAACAATGCCAGTTTATAGCTTTTCACATGAATGTCACATTTATTATCGCTGCCTCTCAGAACTACCCTTTGATCTTGCATCAAGGTGTTTGATCTACTTGATGAATACTTTTCCCTTTTCTCTTTTTACAAGCCTCTCAACAAAAAAAACTCATTCTTGAGGATTTGTAAACTTTCCTATCCGCTTGATGCATAATTCCACTTCCTTTGCTACATCAAGTCTCTGAAAAGCAAGCTCATTTTCCATGTCTCTGAATAGCAAGGCAGTAGCACCTACTATTATTATCGTTACATGCCATGTCATCACCAATTTGGGGACTTATTGAATAATCAAAACTTCCCATCGTGCTATATATCATTGGAAAGATCTCGATGAGTAGATTCCAAATGTGCACTCTCCACCAAATTTTGATTTAATTTGTAAAATTTTCACAGTGAGCCCATTTTTCTAGAGAGAGGAGGGGTGAAAATCATTAAGGGGCAAAAATGAGAGTCCATGTTTTGGCTAATGTTTGAAATAAGCCTTATATAATGAGCTTCTTCCTCGAAGATCTAGCAATGTATGAGATCTTCTTGTACTTGTTCATGTACATAATGAAAAAGCAAGATTTATTCCCTCTCAAATGTGTGGGTGAGCATGCACTACACACACGCATGGAGAATTTGAATAGATAGAGGGATAGAGAAAGAGAAAGAGAAGAGAGAGAGAGAGAGAGAGAGAGAGAGAGAGAGAGAGAGAGAGAGAGAGAGAGAGAGAGGGAGGGAGGGAGACAGAGACAGAGTGGGGGGAGGGAGGGATAATGAAAAGAGTATGCAAAAGAAATTTACTTGAGAAAGAAATAAGAAGTCTACTTGATAAAGAAATAGAGAGAGGAGTATGAAAAAGAGATCTACTTTTTGAGAGAGAGAGAGAGAGAGAGAGAGAGAGAGAGAGAGAGAGAGAGAGAGATTAACCTTTGTTATTTCTATGGTATAGCCCCTCTAAAAAACACTCACACACGCACACTCTCTTCTCTAAAGGGTGACCATGCACTACAAACACACATAGAGAATTTGAATAAAGAGGGAGAGAGAAGGAGAAAGAGAGAGAGAAGGATGGAGGGAGAGAGAGAGAGAGAGAGAGAGAGAGCAGGGGGAGGGAGAGAGAATGACAAGAGTATGCAAAAGAAATTTATTTCAGAGAGAGATGTAAGATTCCTCCCCAACCCCTCAAGATGTCTAGTTTATTTCCCTGTAATCAATCCCCTTTTCTGAATAATAAAAGATCTTGTTTCTACCTGGCCTAGAGAGAGAAAATATTCTAGAGAGATATAATTCAGTTTTTAGATATCTTTGGATGAAAAAATATCCCTTCTTATTAAAATAAATTCCCACGAAATAGAAGTTTCAAAAGAAATTCCTAAGGTGCGTTAGAAATAAATTCTAATGTGCACAAAAAGACCTTAGCCTAAGGGTCAAGATTTTCTGAAAATTTTGGATTATGGTCCAATTAAGGTTCCTATGTACCGATAAGATTAATCCAAATGTAGTGAGGAGATAAATTGAAGAGTAAAAGAAAATCCCCCCAAAAATGAGTAAATGCTTACATAGATTTCTTTGGACTAAGGACCAAAGAAAAGAATTAAAAAACTGAATTTTGACACCTCGGTGTGGGGATCACCCCTCATGAAGTAGGTACCTTTTTCTCGTCAAATCGCCCCAATTTTTAATCAATAAAATGAGATATTTTCATCTCTCCTCTCTCCTATTTTAAAACTAGATCCAAAAAGTAAGGTGAACTGACCCAAAAATGGTCAAAAATTGACCAAACTGATCTGGAAAATTTTAGAATCAGTTTGCTTGGTTTGAGGCTCACTTTTTCCTATAAATAGAAGCCTCCCTCTTTGTAAAAGTTTAATGGTGTTTATGAAATGCTACTCTACTCCTATCCTGAGCCGTCTACATTGAATTTTTAATAATTCAATTATTTTTGGCCTAATCCTCTCCAAAGTGAATTGGTGGCCACTCTTGCTTCAAACAAGAGTAGAACCCTCAATCCCTCAAGCCAAAGGAGAGCTTACAAGCTCCATGTAAGCTAGTTTTCTTACCTTGTTTACAAATTCTAATGAAAAATCTATGGTTTTCTTGATTTTTATGTTTTGCAAATGTTTGAATTAAATTCAAAAACTATGCCTTTGATAAAAAGGCCACCCCCTTCTCTTCTTTAAATTCCAACCTTTCTTAATCCTAGAAAGGCATCAAGGGTTGAGACTACATTACTATATCATTCATTTGGAATTTCTACATCTCCTTCATAACTCTTATTCTCACCAAATGTTGTTCTTCCCACTAAAATGTCTTTTTTAAATCCACTTTATCTCATTGAGTGGTCTCTATTAATGTTTTCTTGGCTTTGTTCATGGTTAACACATCAACCTATTTCTTAGGTGTTATAATGTCTTCAATCTACATACAAATTGAACAATCATAGTCCACATGTAGCATTCTTGAAACATCAAGTTTTGTGGGCATTGACATCATAAACCCCTCCTTAGGTGGTTGTTCCATAGTAACAACACTTGCTTAAGCTAGAGGCTTCTACTATTGTTTTGGAACTACAAGTGTAGGTCCCATGAAACTATTATTGTACCTAAGAATTGGAATCCCTCTTTCTTCTCTATGGCTACACCAAGGTGGGAAATTACATCCATTTTTGTGATTACTATCACCACACAAAGTACAAGCCTGATCATTTTGTTATCCATTGAGTTGACCTTGCTAAGGTACCTTATTATTCTTATTTGGAAACCTTCTTGAGGGTCCACCTAAGCCTTTATTTCTATTAACCATGTTGGCTAGTGGGGCTATAGCACAAGATTACTTCTCTACATCTATTTACACAATTACACCTAACATTAGGGCTATACCAACAATTGATAATTGAGTGTCAAGACTTCTAACAAATTTAACAGAACATTTTTTCTTTGGTCTAGGACCAAAAAACCTCATATTTATCAAATTTTCAAGTCTTCTTCTCAAATTTTGAAGAAATTGATCCTTCTTTAATCTTAGACTTATTTTTCTTCTTCTTGACAACATCATATTCCTCATTTGAATCATCCTCACCCTCTAAATCTCCATCTGCTGAATCAAAACTCTACTCTATATCTCGGTCCAAATCTACATCCTCATCTTCATTTGATGTAGAATCTGAGTCTGACGGCTGCTTCTTTTCTTCTTTTTATTATTATGGAAGACTTAAGGGTACCCATCCTTCTTTCTTGTCTTCTAGCAGCTTCCACTATAGTGGTACAACATGCCTACATGAAAGCTTGAGGACATTGAATCTTCTCTTCTTGAAGAAGAGAGAAAATTGAAGACAAGCAAGAGAAGCCTTCATCATCTTCTCCTCTTACTGAACATGCTCTTTGTGCCCCCTCCGCGCACTAGATTCCCAGTTGCTAGCAGTGAAAGTAGCTTCCTCATGTGCAGGGCAACGTTTCCCACTCGGGGCCTTGCCCTCGAATGTCTGGACACGAGACTAATCTGGTGGTCATTCCGAAACCAAAACCAAGAAAATTTCCCTTGCCCAGAAAACGGGGACGATTCCACCTTTTTGATTTTCTTAACGAGTTTTCTAACGGGGTCAAGAGACTAAACTATCCTTCACCTGATTAAACCAGATAGAAGGAAAACTATCACTGACTTAATTTGAAGAAATCAACGCTTTTTTCCTAACCAAAATCAGGCATAGCCGTTGATCTAATCATTTGAGAAAATCAACGCTTTTTTTCCTAACTGAAGTCATGCACAGCCATTGATCTACTCATTTGAGAAATTCTTCAGGTTTTTATTTAACTACTCGAATTCTAAGCGTATTCCTATTATTTAAATTTAATTATTAAAACTCCACTGATTCCAACCTAACCCCATCCGGCCCATGGGTTAGCCACCACCCAACTACTAGAATCGGTAGAACCAGACAATTAATCACCCACAATTGAATGCCTTTCTTAACTTTTCCTTTCGAATACAGATACCCACACACTCCTCTTTAAAACTTTAACATATAAAATAATCCATTGACAGGTTACAGATATCATAACTCAAAAATTCCATCCAGTCCCTTGTTTCTCAAAAAATAGTTCACTCTGGACTCTCCGTTGTTGAGACCAACTGGTCAGCAAATGAGATCCAGTAATAGATTACAATAATTATTTCATCCATCATACATATCTTCCATGACATATGCATGGGTGTCATAGGCACCGCGAGCCCATGCATCTCCTGGTCAGAACCCTCCAGGATCCTCCTAAAGTGTCCTGGCACTTTACTCAGGGACCGCTTTGTCGGCCCTCGCCCATCGTACTGGAAGCGCACCATTTTTCAACCATATACCGAGGCTGGTCTAGACCTAGGCAGGCTTTGGCGTGTGAGTCATCCTTTGAACACTCCCCACCAGCTATTGCAACCAAACTTCCCTTAGAAAAACATATACCAAATGCTTCCTCTAGCATTCTGGCGTAAGACAGACCTTTAAGAAAACAGGGTTTCTACGCAAGTTTTTAGTTTGATTTTCTTTTGAATACAAGGAGTATTTATTGAATCAATATCCCCAAAACTTATTGATCAGAATTCTAAATTTCATACCAGAATTCCTCGAATTCTATAACCTGGATCCATAGATCAATTAGAAGGGTCTCAAACTTAGTTTCAGATTTGGCGGGAGTTTTGAGTGTATTTTTCTAAACTGGTCACACCTTCTTTCCTCGAAACTGACGAAAGAGTTTGGTCTTGGTCAAGGTATGATTCAAGGTTCGAGTCGGATAAGATTTTTCCTGAACTATCTTTCGAAAAGGTTCGATAATTCAATTACTATTTTACTAAATTCCTTTCTTTGAATATTCACTTAACTGATTTCTAAATTAGTTACGAATTCCAATGAGAGGAATAAATTAATCATTTATCTGAATATTTCGATCTCGATAGATTTCTTGAATTTTGGTTTTACAATCCATATGAATATAAAACGATAGAAATTTCTCTCTTAGAGTATTTAATTATTCATTTATCAAATACTCATAGAATTTGAACATAGAATTTAAGAGAATTCTAATTCTGATATAAAGATTCTTTAAGCATCTATTTATGCATAAAAATAAACTTCAATGGGAATAGCACTTTTATTTAAAAAAATCCTTTTATGCATCTATTTATGCATAAAATTAAATTTAATAGAAATAACACTTTTAAAATGAAAAAATTCCTTTATGCATCTTTCTATGCATAAAAATTAAATTTAATAAGAATACACTTTTGTAATAAAAAAATTTCCTTTATGCATCTTTCTATGCATAGAAATTAACTTTAATAAGAATAACACTTTTATAATAGAAAAATTTACTTTATGCATCTTTCTATGCATAGAAATCAAATTTAATAATTAATATCAGTGATATCCATGCATATTCATAGGTGAATATGTACATGGAGTAATTAGAATATTTCTTTTAGATGCAAAAATGGTGGGAACTACTCTTTTGGAATAACATAAAAACAAACTTTCTTTTTCACAAAATTCTGGAAAATTTTGCCATAAACTCCTTTGTATGGCTGATCATTTCTCATTTTTATTTTTCTTCACTTAACTTAATTAACTCAATTTAGAAATATAGAAGTCTAATCTACACAAATTTCTAAATTCAAGAGAGTAAACAATAAGAAGAGTTTAATTAATCACTTAGTTAATATTTCTAGGATTAAGAAAGGTTGGAATGTAAAGAAGAGAAGGGGTGGCCTTTTTATCAAAGGCATAGCATTTGAATTTAATTCAATCATTTGCAAAACATAAAAATCAAGAAAACCATAGATTTTTCTATTAAAATTCGTAAACAAAGTAAGAAAATCAGCTTACATGGAGCTTGTAAGCTCTCCTTTGGTTTGAGGGATTGAGGGTTCTACTCTTGTTTAAAGCAATAGTGGCCACCAATTCACTTTGGAGAGGATTAGGCCAAAAACAATTGAATTATTAAAAAATTCAATGTAGATGACTTAGGACAGGAGTAGAGTAACAGTGCATAAACACCATTAAGCTTTTACAAAGGGGCACGCTTCTACTTATAGAAAAAAGTGAGCCTCTAACCAAGCAGATTCTAGAATTTTCCAGATCAGTTTGGTCAAATTTTGACCATTTTTGGATCAGTTCAGCTTACTTTTTGGATCTAGATTTGAAACACAAGAGAGGAGAGATGAAAATATCTCATTTTATTGATTAAAAATTGGGGGTAATAATGAGAAACAGTGCCAAAATTCAGTTTTTAAATTCTTTTCTTTGGTCCTTAGTCCACTCTTCATCTTATGTGAGCATTTACTCATTTTTAGGGGGTTTTTCTTTTGGTCTTCAATTTATCTCCTCCCTACATTTGGATTAATCTCATTGGCCTGTCAAATCTTTGTTTGAACCTTAATCCAAAATTTTCTAGAAAACAGGGGCCCTTAGGCTAAGGTCTTTTGTGCACATTATAATTTTTTTTAATGCACCTTAGGAATTTCTTTTTAAACTTCTGTTTTGGGGAAATTTATTTTAATAAGAAGGGATATTTTTCTATCCTCCAAAGATATCTAAAACATGATTTTTTTCTCTCTAGAACATTTTCTCTCTCTAGGCCAAAACAGGTAGAAACAAGATCTTTTATTATTTTGAAAAGGGGATTGACTACAAGGGAAGAAACTGGAAGAAACAAGATCTTTTATTATTTTGAAAAGGGGATTGATTACAAGGGAAGAAACTGGACATCTTGAGGGGCTAGGGAGGAATATTACATCCTCTCCCACTTGAAAAACGCGAGATATCCTCATCTCGCAAACTGGGGGTAATCGCGCATCAATTCGGCTTCTTTCTCCTAGGTGGCATCTTCAAAAGGATAGAACTTCCTTTTGACTAATAATTCTCTCAGAATTCTATTCCTAAGAACCTTCTCTGGAACATCAAGGATTTCTTGAGGTTGGAGTTCCATCTGCCCTTGGGTTGAAGAAGTTAATATTCCATCATTAAGCATAAGATTCGGGCTCGGTACATACTTCTTAAGTAGGCTGACATGAAATACATTATGTACTTTGAGATGAGGAGGCAGAAGAAGTTCATAGGCTAAGTCACCTACTTTCTTTGTAATCAGATATGGCCCACAGTATCTGGGGGATAACTTCTTGTACTTCCCAAGAGATAGAGAACTTTTGGGGCGTACTCAAATGAAGACCATATGTGCTTCTTCGAATTTTCTGACTGACCTCTTCTTATTTGCATACTGCTTCTATCTATCATAGGCAGCTTTTATATCCTTGGGGATTGACTGCATCTATTGCTCCATGTCGTCAAGAATCTGTCTGGACATCTCAACCCTAATCAATGGGTCGGACCAAGTTAATGGTGTTAGGCAGTCTTTTCCATATAGACCTTTGAAAGGGCTCATCCCAATACTTCGGTGATAAGAAGCATTGTAGGCAAATTCGACTAGGTGCAGATACCTTAGCCACTTCTTGGGTTCCCTCCCATAGCATGACCGAAGTATATCTTTGATTACTTGGTTCACCCTTTCTGTCTGACCATCGGTCTCGAGGTTGTAAGCTGTGCTGAGATCCAAGAAAGTTCCTACTGCTTCGAAGAATGTAGTCCAGAATCTTGACGTGAATTTGGGATCTTGATCACTTACTATTCTCCTAGGTAAGCCATGCAATCTGAAGATTTCCTTGAGGAACACTCTCTGGCCACATCCACTGCAGTGTAGGTTTCTTTTACTGGAATCAGATGGGAAACTTTGGTTAGTCTGTCAGCTACCACGAAGATGGACTTGTAACCTGATTGCACTGAAGGTAGTCCAGTAATAAAATCCATACTGATACATTCCCACTTCATATGAGGGATGTCTAATGGATGTAACTTCCTAGGCATTTTTACTCTTTTGGCTCTGACTTTTTGACGTATCAGGCATTGATGTACATTATTAAGTACATCCTTTTTTAGTCTAGGCCAAAAGAAGCTTTTCTTTACAGACATATAGGTCTTGATGAAACCTCGATGTCCTGCTATAAGGCTATCATGGGCTTCATTTAGAATTTGACCCTTAGTTCCCTCATCATTGGGAATGCATAGCCTGCTATTATAATACAAAATTCCTTCATCCAAGCTATACCCTTGAACTCGGTTCAACTTGCTTTCCTGCATAAGTAGGGTAACAATAGGGCCAAAGAATCTATCCTACATGATCTTCTCTCTTGCTTCATTAATCAATGGATTTGACACCACTGCGATTGCAAGAAAGGAGGATTTTTTGCTGAGGGCATCTGCTACCACATTTTCTTTGCCTGGGTGGTATTTGATTTCAAAATCCAATTCCTGCAGGGTCTGCATCCACCTTCTTTGGCGCATGCTGAGATCCTTCGTGAGTGAAGATCCACTTTAAGCTCTGATGATCTGTCATCAAACTGAATCTTTGACCTAGTAGGTAATGTCTCCACAACTTCAGGGCATAGACTACTAAAAGTAGCTCCAGGTCGTGGACAGCATAATTTCTCTCATGCATTTTGAGTTTTCAGGATTCATAGGCCATTGCATGACCTTCTTGCATGAGCGCACCTCCTAGGGCAAAACCGTTGGCATCAGTTACTACCTCAAAGGGTAGAGAGAAATTTGGCAACTTTAGAACGGGATTGGTTACCAAGGCGGTCTTTAGCTTATCAAAAGCGCTCTGACACCTGGTAGACCATTGAAACGGGGTATTCTTTTTGAGAAGATTAGTCAGGGGGAAGCTATGAGAGCATACTTAGGTATAAAAATTCTATACCAACCAGTTAATTCAAAGAATCCCCAGACTTCTTTCATTGTCTTTGGTTCAGGCCAATTTATGACTGCTTGGACTTTTGCTGCAAAATCTGGAGAAATTCCATCCTTGGATACCAAAAAGCCCAAGTATTCAACATGGTCGACAGAGAAAGTGCATTTGCTCTTTTTTGCAAAGAGTTGGTGCTTCCTTAGAATCTCAAGAACTTTACGGACGTGAGATTCATGGTCAGCTGCATTCTTTGAGTAAATCAGAATATCGTCAAAGAAAACAAGAACAAAATCATCCAAGTATTCTCTGAGAATGTCTGGCATTAGGCGATTGAATGAAGCTGGGGCATTTGTCAATCCAAATGGTATGACAATAAATTCATAATGCCCATAGCGAGTATTGATGGCGGTCTTCGGGATATCTTGATCATTAATCCTGATCTAGTAATACCCTGATTTGAGATCTATCTTTGTGAAGATCTAGGCTCCATTTAGCCTATCCAAAAGCTCATCAATTCTGGGGATAGGATACTTATTCTTAATTGTCAGCTGATTGAGACCTCTATAATCCACACAGAGCCTTAACATTCCATCCTCCTTTTTCTGAAAGAGAACCGGTGCTTCCCAAGGTGAAACACTAGGTCTTACAAACCCTTGTTCTAACAGATGCCTAAGATGTTCCTTGAGTTCAATGGCTTTAGGGACTGGCATTTTGTACGTGCGCTGGGCTACTAGCTGAGCTCCGGGGGTCAATTCTATCTCATGATCTACTTCTTAAATCGGAGGCATCTCAGTTAGCTCTGCTAGGAATAAATCATCATACTCACTTAACCATTCTGGTTCTTTAGCCTTTAACTTTGTGTCTACCAGATTCACTTTGACAACATAAATGAGCTACTTCTTTCTAAGTCCTTTCAGTAACCTAGAAGCTTTTACTAATTGCAGATCTGGGGATCTAGAAATTCCAGTTCCTTGAACTTTGTTCCCATGAAGGTCACGGAAGGAAATGGTTCCATTGTGACAGTGAATGTCAGCTTGATTTTTGTGGAGCCAATCCATTCCAAGGATTACGTCAAAAACTCCCAAAGTTAGGAATCTGAACCGGAAGTCAGTTACATTCCCATCTAGATTAAACTGAATACAATCTATCTCATGGTGAGTGAAAAGAATCTTCCCACTGGCCAATTCAACTTGCATAGGTTTCCCTTGAAGGGACCAGGTTGGGATTGGTGGTGCAGGGCTTTACGAACGTCTGGATCTAACTCTTCATCATCGGTAAGAGGATTCGGCTGCCTACCCCACGGGCGGCGCGCCTCATGATTCTGACAAAATGATATTTTTGTCAACTTAACTTTGTACATCAGATTTATGACTATTTAATTTTTGAGATTTATTTCCTAAATAATTAAATATTCCATCATAATTCTTGAAAACAAGATTCAATCTAATAATTTTATTAACCAATATTCACAACCACAAAAATAATTTGGAATCTTTTGCAAAACATCATTTATTATCAAAAGTTTTTGCTATATACATAAAGCGTCTCGGCTCCAAAAGTCATCGCCTCAATTGCATACGCATAAAAAGGCGATACTGCGATGGAGACATGCTATGATATACACGATTCATCACTGATAATTGTGCCGTAATTCTTCTCCTAGGAATAAAGCGGCTAAGCTGTCTAAAAATACGACAAGAAATTCAAAATTCTGGGGAGAGTGATTATAGAGTTGTACATAATGAACAACTCCTAGCCTTATCAAGATCATGGCTAGCAAGATATTCTGTTTGAGTCTCAGTCGTTGATTGGTATTGACGCGAATAATTTGCCCTCCAGAGAACCACATATGCTGACGTTACTCTACTGGATCAGGAAAATATAGATCCTCAACGTGACGAGCGAGTCTCACTCTGCTTCCTTGGGTTGTAGCAGAGTTGATGAGATTTTCGAAGGCAAAGGCGATCATATCTTGACTCTGGGAGAGTCCAAGAATGCTAGATAGATTTGGGATATCCATCTAAAAATCCAGTTCAATTTATGAGTTTTCAATTTATGTTCATTTCAAACATAATCTTAACAAGTGAAAACATTATTTCCCAGATTTACTTTAAAATTTTAGGCGATTTCTGCTGCTGTTTTGTAAGTTTACAACAGCGCTCTAATACTAGCTTGTGAGACCCCTCTGGCCCCTTCGCACAACGGATTCCCGGTTGCTAGCGTAAGTAGCTTCCTCATGCGCGAGGCAAAGTTTCCCACTCGGGGCCTCTCCCTCGAATGTCCGAACACGAGACCGAAACCAAAACCAATAAAATTTCCCTTGCTCGAAAAACGGGGACAATTTCACCTTTTTCATTTTCTTAATGAATTTTCTAACGGGGTCAAGAGACTAAACTATCCTTCACCTGATTAAACCAGATAGAAGGAAAACTATCACTGACTTAATTTGAAGAAATCAACGCTTTTTTCCTAACCAAAATCAGGCATAGCCATTGATCTAATCATTTGAGAAAATCAACGCTTTTTTTCCTAACTGAAGTCATGCACAGCCATTGATCTACTCATTTGAGAAATTCTTCAGGTTTTTATTTAACTACTTGAATTCTAAGCGTATTCCTATTATTTCAATTTAATTATTAAAACTCCACTGATTCCACAACCTCAGCCCATGGGTCCAACCACTGGAATCGGTAGAACCAGACAATTACTCACCCACCCATAATTGAATGCCTTTCTTAACTTTTGGTTTCGAATACACATACGCACACACTCCTCTTTAAAACTTTAACTTAAAAAATAATCCATTGACAAACAGTTTTTGGGGTACAGATGTCATAACTCAAAAATTCCATCTAGTCTCTTGTTTCTCAAAAAACAATATCACTCTGGACTCTCCGTTGAGACCAATTGGTCAACAACGAGATCGAGTAATAGATTACAATTATCATTTTGTCCATCATACATATCTTTCACACAACATACGCATGGGTGTCATAGGCATCGCAAGCCAGTGCATCTCGTGGTCAGAACCCTCCAGGATCCTCCTTAGGTGTCCTGGCACTTCACTCAGGGATCCCTTTATTGGCCCTCGCCCATCATACCGGGAAGTGCACCATTTTCCAACCATACCGAGGCTGGTCAAGAGGCTTTGCTGCGTGAGCTGTCCTTTGAACACTCCCCGCGAGCTATTGCAACCGAACTTCCCTTAGAAAAACATATACCAAATGCTCCCTCCAGTATTCTGGCGTAAGACAATCCTTTAAGAAAACAGGGTTTCTATGCAAGTTTTCAGTTTGATTTTCTTTTGAATACAAGAAGTATTTCTTGAATCAATATCCCCAAAACTTCTTGATCAGAATTCTGAATTTCATATCAGAATTCCTCGAGTTCTATAACCTTGATCCACAGATCAATTCGAAGGGTCTCAAACTTAGTTTCAGATTCGGCGGGAGTTTTGAGTGTATTTTTCTAAACTGGTCACATCTTCTTTCCTCGAAACTGACGAAAGAGTTTGGTCTTGGTCATAGTTTGATTCAAGGTTCGAGTTGGATAAGATTTTTCCTGAACTATCTTTCTCAAAAAGGGTTGATAATTCAGTTACTATTTTACTAAATTTCTTTCTTTGAATATTCACTTAACTGATTTCTAAATTAGTTACAAATTTCAATGAGGAATAAATTAATCATTTATCTGAATATTTTGATCTCGATATATTTCTTAAGTTTTTTGTTTACAATCCGTGTGAATATAAGACGATAGAAATTTCTCTCTTAGAGTATTTAATTATTCATTTATCAAATACTCATAGAATTTAAGAGAATTCTAATTTTGATATAAAAATTCTTTATGCATCTATTTATGCATAAAAATCAACTTCAATGGGAATAACACTTTTATTTAAAAAAATCCTTTTATGCATCTATTTATGCATAAAATCAAATTTAATAGGAATAACACTTTTAAAATAAAAAAATTCCTTTATGCATCTTTCTATGCATAAAAATCAAATTTAATAAGAATACACTTTTGTAAAAAAAAAAGTTCCTTTATGCATATTTCTATGCATAAAAATCAATTTTAATAAGAATAACACTTTTATAATAAAAAATTTTCTTTATGCATATTTCTATGCATAGCAATCAAATTTAATAAGAATAATACTTTTATAATAAAAAAATTTCCTTTATGTATCTTTCTATGCATAGAAATCAAATTTAATAGGAATAACACTTTATAATAAAAAAATTCCTTTATTCATCTTTCTATGGATAGAAATCAAATTTAATAAGAATAACACTTTTGTAATAAAAAATTTTCTTTTATGCATCTTTCTATGCATAAAAATCAAATTTAATAAGAATAACACTTTTATAATAAAAAATTTTCCTTTATGTATAGAAATTAAATTTAATGGGAATAACACTTTTATAATAAAAAAATTTCCTTTATGCATCTTTCTATGCATAGAAATCAAATTTAATAATTAATATCAGTGATATCCATGCATATTCATAGGTGAATATGTACATGGAGTAATTAGAATATTTCTTTTAGATGCAAAAATGGTGGGAATTACTCTTTTGGAATAACATAAAAACAAACTTTCTTTTTCACAAAATTATGAAAAATTTTGCCATAACCTCCTTTGTATGGCTACCCATTTCTCATTTTTATTTTTTTCACTTAACTTAATTAACTCAATTTAGAATTATAGAACTCTTAACTACATAATTTTCTAAATTCAAGAGAGTAAACAATAAGAAGAGTTTATTTAATCACTTAGTTAATCTTTCTAGGATTAAGAAAGGTTGGAATGTAAAGAAGAGAAGGGGATGGCCTTTTCATCAAAGGCATAGCATTTGAATTTAATTCAATCATTTGCAAAACATAAAAATCAAGAAAAACTTAGATTTTTGTATTAAATTTCATAAACAAAGTAAGAAAATTAGCTTACATGGAGCTTGTAAGCTCCCCTTTGGCTTGAGGGATTGAGGGTTCTACTCTTGTTTGAAGCAATAGTGGCCACCAGTTCACTTTGGATAGGATTAGGCCAAAAACAATTGAATTATTAAAAAAATCAATGTAGATGGCTTAGGACAGGAGTAGAGTAACAGTGCATAAACACCATTAAGCTTTTACAAAGGGGGAGGCTTCTATTTATAGGAAAAAGTGAGCCTCTAACCAAGCAAACTGATTCTAGAATTTTTCAGGTCAGTTTGGTCAAATTTTGACCATTTTTAGGTTAGTTCAGCTTACTTTTTGGATCTAGATTTGAAACAGGAGAGAGGAGAGATAAAAATATCTCATTTTATTGATTAAAAATTGGGGATAATGATGAGAAAAAGGCACCTACTTCATGAGGGAATATCCCCACACTGAGGTGTCAAAATTCAGTTTTTTAATTCTTTTCTTTGGTCCTTAGTTCACTCTTCATCTTATGTGAGCATTTACTCATTTTTGGGAGGTTTTTCTTTTATTCTTCAATTTATCTCCTCCCTACATTTGGATTAATCTCATTGGCCTGTCAAACCTTTGTTTGGACCTTAATCCAAATTTTTTTTGAAAACAAGGGCCCTTAGGCTAAGGTCTTTTATGCACATTATAATTTATTTCTAATGCACCTTAGGGATTTCTTTTTAAACTTCTATTTCCGGGGAATTTATTTTAAAAAGAAGGGATATTTTTCCATTCAAAGATATCTAAAACTTGAATTACCTTTCTCTAGAACATTTTCTCTCTCTAGGCCAAAACAGGTAGAAACAAGATCTTTTATTATTCTGAAAAGGGGATTGATTACAAGGGAAGAAACTGGAGGGGCTGGGGAGGAATCTTACACTCTTTATGTAAGAAAGGCAAATACAAAGGCAACTCCCATAACAACTATAACAACAACACTCTTATTTGTGATTTTTGTCATAATCCTGGCCACGAGGAGAAGAACTACTTCGAGAAGAAGAAGATGCAATGTGCCTATCTCATGGATGAAGTGCAGTTGAATAAAGACCAAGAGGAAGACAAGGAGGAAGATAAGGGCTTCCATCACGAGGCCCTATCTATGACCTACTCTGAACATTTATTCTAAAGTTGTATTTCAAGGTGCACTTCCTTACACATATGAATGTTCTCTTCACTCATGCAAGACTCATACATATAGCCATGTCCCATAGCCCTCTTGTACACATACTAAAGCCTCTAAGTTCACCATGGCATAACCTTTGTAAGGCATTGCTTGTAAGACCACACTCATGTATGTTTTTTTTCGAGAAAAAGATCCTTCAATTAGTTAAAGAGAAAACAACCACAAAGGGCTAAGTACAACCACATAGGGCTAAATACAAACTCGCCTCATATAAGGGAAGGAAACAAGTGATCATAAGGGGAGAGATGCTTCTCCTACCACTGGGTGCTCTATGATGAGAAGGCTATCTCATAGAGGGGGAGGGGGGGGAAACAACTACACAGATGGTATGTAGTGCCAAATGGGGTCACCGCCTCTATCTGTGAGGAAAGGGACAGGCCTCCAAAGTCTCAAGAGGACTTCTTGCCATTTCTAAATGCAGTCAGAACCTCCTTGCTACTTCCCCTAGTGACCGCGGAGGGTGTGAATGATGTCGAGCCATATGCTCTTTACGGTCTCAGCCCAGTAGAGTGTGGGTACCCTCAATGGCCTCACTACATCTAGCATGTCGGATGTACGAGGTTGCTATGCTGTTGCAAATCTCCCAGTGGTGGCATGAGCCTAGTTGCCAGACACTTGCAGGTGGGGCTGTGATTGGTAATACTGTGTAATACGATGGTGGGAGACCTGAAGGGCATGGCCTCCCCCATCATCCTCGTATGTCCTGACCACTCTAGCCTCGATGGCCCAAGCGACAGTACCTTAAGTTATAATCTAGGTCGATGCCCTATCCATAGCAAAGATGCGGAGAATCCATTACCAAATCAGCTGAGCCTTTGGGTAATCCCAAAGGCAATGTTGCTGAGACTCTTGGGGGTGGTCGCACCTCGGGCAAGTTGTTGATTGACCTCCGACTTCCAGCCAAGTACCCACTGCCAGACTCCTATGTGTGCTGTCAACCAGAGAAAGAGAGTGATCTTCCTCGTCCAAAAGCTATCCCAAAGCCTCTTCTAGAAATCTGAAAGGAAATTATGTGATAGGTCCTGAGATTGCCAGTGTGCTGTTGTTTGCCGGTGTGCCATCTATCTCTTACATCTAGATCCTGCAGCCAAGCCGTTGTATATGCAAAGAAAGGGGCATCCAAAGTCTCCATCCGATCTGTGGGATCATGCCACATTCACTCTCCAGGGTCCCACTGCAACTGTGTGAGAGGTCGGGACTCCTTGGAAATTCATAACTGCCAAAATCTCTCCCTAGCCACCTTGGCCGGTGCTGGATCTATGTGCCATGCACGTGCCCAAGAACCAATCACCCTCACCCTCTACAAGGTGCAGCCTCTGAAATCCTCCAAGGGGATCTCTCTAATATGCCATGTAACCCAATAGAAAAAGTGAGTAGACCACTATCCTCATCTACTCTCCATAGACTGCCACAAGGATGTCATGTCTGGTGAATAGGCCTAGCCACATTGGGGGGGTTGGGTATGGAATAGGAGTCAGCCACTCCGGAGGAATAGTTGAGAGGTAACTGCCCCTTGTGTGCAACCCGATCTCCAAGAGACCTGGCTGGTCCCATGCTCAAGGTGTGCCACAAGATATATGCGATCGGGCCCCTAGCATGTGGCCACTGGGTAAACGGATCAGGGGGTTCCAGATTAAAGGTTGCCAAAAAGCTGCTCCTTTGAGGCCACTCGAATCTACCTAAGATGATCCCAAGCACAAAGTACATTGCAAATCTGTCCTTAAAGGCAAGACTAAAACCATGGGCTCGCATCTCTATGAAGATCCATCTAGTAATCTACGGCCACGGGCCGCCAAGGCTTGGAGTGCGGGCTGAAATCTGAGCTAATAGGAAATCCTTCCAAGGCTCACCACCACTGGGTTGGAGTCCTCTAACAATCAACTTGCGCAACAGGGCATGGCTTTGTACAGCTGGATCAATGAGGCCTAGCCCCCCTCTACTACGTGTGGCTGAATGACCACTCTCCATGCCACCTTGGCCTAGCTGGCCTCACATCACTTCCGGCCCACAGGATGTTTCGGATGAAACGTTATACCTGGCCAATACAAGCCGGAGAAAAGGCCCATAACGAGGTGATGTACCACATGGTGGTTCGACGACCACTCTTCGTGTTAGGGATAGCCTAAGGATGCCTCATCTCTGAAAGCACTGAGCCCCCCCTACCTAAGCCCTGAATGTTCCATGAGACAATCCTCATATTAGTCTCTGTGCAAGGCAGAACTACGAGAATTGCCCTCCACTCGAAGAGTCTTGGGCGCGGGCTTAGAGATGGGGAATAGTCAGAATCTGTCTTGGTGCGGAGTCGTGCCAAGTGGGTTTGGATCCTACCCTCCATGAATTGCCACTCTACTCGAGCACGAGAGTATGCATACTCCATGCTCCATTGATCACAATGGAGATATCTGTAAGAAGGGGGGAGAGGTACTATGAGAGAGGTATGCATGAACACAAAAAGCGGCACCTCCAGGTTGGATGTCACCATCTCCCCTCCCTAGTGTCTATGGGCTGATCCACCAAACTTCATCTTGGTCAAAGGCCATAGATGAGTAAGAACGTCGGTGATCCCAAAGACCCTGAAGATGATGCGAGCTCAACTGCCTGATCCTGTATGGTAGCGGCCACCGACTTTAGATGGTAGCGACCACCGACTTTAGATCCCACTCTGTGATGATGCGAGCTCAACTGCCTGTATGGTAGCGGCCACCGACTTTAGATCCCACTCTGTCTCAACGGCTACGCTCAAGGGGGAAAGAGAAGATCATCCCGCCATTGTTTGGCATAGAGGTTCTAGAGGGGTGGAAGACCACACATACTCAAATAGGGGATACGGTCTCCTCAAACCTGTCTGTCCGTTCCGTCGGAAGACACCGAAAGAAACTATAATCCACAGGCTGCCCCACAATCCTAGGGGGCCCGCTTGGAGACTCAAGTGAGAGAGCCCTCACTTGTGAGGCTGCAATGGTCATCTCCACTGGCTCTGAGAAACAATGAATCACGCGGTGAACGATACTCACCGGCTATCTCCTCTCCGGGTCAGGGGCTAGAGGGTGCCGACAAGAATGCTCTGGAGAGGCAAAAGGGGGGGGGGATGGTAGGCACAGAAAAAGTGGAAGGGGAAAATGGAGCGACTGGTGGGAAGAGTTAGAGGTGAGGGTGGGGGAGGCGGCAGGGGAGGAGGCAAGGGGGAGTGGGAAGGCGGAGAGGCTAGAGAGGGATGCTTCTGAGAGGTATCCATCGGCGGAGAGGAAGGCCGCTTCGAGGAAGCGAGGGTGGGGTTAACTTGCCCCATTGGGCACTGAAGGCTAGAGAGAAGTCGCGAACGAGGAATTCACTATCACTGGCTCTGAGAAACGATGAATCACGCGGTGAACGATACTCACCAGCTATCTCCTCTCCAGGTCGAGGGCTCAAGGGTGCCGACAAGAATCCTCTAGAGAGGCGAAAGGGGGGGAGATGGTAGGCACAGAGAAAGAGGAAGGGGAAAATGGAGCGACTGGTGGGAGGAGTTAGAGGTGAGGGTGGGGGAGGTGGCAGGGGAGGAGGCAAGGGGGAGTGGGAAGGCGGAGAGGCTAGAGAGGGATGCTGCTGAGAGAGGTATCCATCGGAGAGGAAGGCCACTGGGGAAGGATCGAGGAAGCGAGGGTGGGGTTAACCTACCCCATTGGGCATTGAAGGCTAGAGAGAAGTCACGAACGAGGAATTCACTGTCACTTCCGAGGGGGACCCTCTCTGTGATGACTAGAGGGGGCCCGCCGACGTCTGCAGGTGGGTGCTGTGATAAGTGATCGAAATGGTTCTCTAAAACAAAACCAAATCCCCCTGCATGTTGCCAGCCTAGCGTGCACGACAGGGATGCTCAGCTCTGGTGCTCGGTGATACTCCACTCGCTACATAATGGGATCGCCTTGAAGACTAGAAATAGATATCATGTGAGGCACAAAATCTAGCGAGGTAATACAAATGCAGAGAGCTAGAATCTCCGCTGTTGCTCGTGTGAGGGCCAAGGCATCGGTGGGGGGGGATTCCATCACTCTCTCAATGGCATCACCAATCACTGGGAGAAGAGGAAAGTATTCCTTCTTAACGCTTGGAAAGGGGATTGTCGAGAAAGCCAGAAACTCCAGCTAATGGGTCAGATGCCACGTCAAAGTCGTGCTAGCCAAGGGACTCATCTGTTGAGGACTAGCAAGGTCAATCAACTAAATCAACTAGATCCCTGCCCGAATTTAGAAAACAACTCTTACTCCTTGATCCAAATATCTTCCCCAACGCACGTGTGGGTATCTTCGACGACCCAGAGCCCGAGCACCCTATGGTCAACACCCTCTAGGATCCTTCGCAGGTCACCTAGCGCTTCACTCATAGGCCGCTTCCTTGGTCCGTCATCCACTATACCGGAAGCTCACCATTTTACCCTTAGTTGACCTTGCCATGCGAGACGTCCTCCATTGACTCTTCGTCAGCTGTTGCAACTTTATCAGTTAGGTCTCTACGACCTCATTCACAAGACGGTCAAAATGCTTCCCCATCATTCTTGACATAAAACAGTCATTTAAAAACAAGTCATAAATACAGTTTCTATAACGAACGCGCGATATTGTTCCACACCAATCCACATTATTTAATCCACATCCATTTCATATGTATTCCCATTCTCATCCAATCACATCATTTTCATCTCATCACATCTTTCCTCATTTATCCTCATCAGATCTCATCCACTCGCATCTACCCATATCCACATCAGATCTCATCCACTCGCATCTACCCATATCCACATCTCATCACATCACATCTCATCCACTCGCATCTACCCATATCCACATCTCATCATATTCATTCACATCTCATCCATTCACATCACATCCATTCACATCTCATCCATCCATTCACATCACATCTCATTCATTCACATCTATCACGTTTCACATCACATCACATCACATTCATTCACATCACATATCATCGATTCACATCTCTCCCAATTTACATCACATCCATTTCACATCACATCTCATTCATTCACATCCCGATTCACATGACATCACATCTCATTCGTTCACATCACCATCCCATCACATACATTCTATCCACATAACATCACATCACATCTATCCACATCATATCTCATTCATCCACATCCATCCAATCGTTCACATGTACGACTACCCACATCTATCCATACATTCATATCTATCACTTCACATCCACATATATTCATGTCAAATCACATCTCTTTACATCACATCACATTCTTTCACATACACATCCACATCCATTCTTTCACATACATCCACATCCATTCTTTCACATACACATCCACATCCATTCTTTCACATACATCCACATTCATTCTTTCACATACATCCACATTCACATCCATTCTTCACATTTACATCCACATCCATTCTTTTACATACACATCCACATCCATTCTTTACATACACATTTACATCCATTTTCACATACACATTCACATCCATTCTTTACATACACATCCACATCCATTCTTTCACATACGCATCCACATCCATTCTTTCACATACATCCACATCCACATCCATTCTTTACATACACATTCACATCCATTTTCACATACACATTCACATCCATTTTCATCACATATCATCCACTAACATCCCATATCATTCATTTACATCTTGATTCACATGACATCACATCTCATCCATTCATTCACATCTATCTGATTCACATCACATCTATCTGATTCACATCACATCTCAACACATTTATTCACCTCACATCTCATCACATCTATTCACATCACATCCCATCCATCCATTCATTCACATCTATCTGATTCACATCACATCTATTCACCTCACATCCCATCACATCTATTCTCACATCACATCCCATCCATCCATTCATTCACATCTATCTGATTCACATTCACATCTCATCACATCTATTCATAGAATTTAAGAGAATTCTAATTTTGATATAAAAAATCTTTATGCATCTATTTATGCATAAAAATCAACTTCAATGGGAAGATGCATAAAGGAAATTTTCTTATTATAAAAGTGTTATTCTTATTAAATTTGATTTCTATGCATAGAAAGATGCATAAAGGAAATCATTTTATTATAAAAGTGTTATTCCTATTAAATTTGATTTCTATGCATAGAAAGATGCATAAAGAAATTTTTTTAATTATAAAAGTGTTATTCTTTTTAAAATTGATTTCCATGCATAGAAAGATGCATAAAAGAAATTTTTTTATTATAAAAGTGTTATTCTTATTAAATTTGATTTCCATGCATAGAGGGACAACATAAAGGAAATTTTTTAATTATAAAAGTGTTATTCTTATTAAATTTAATTTCTATGCATAGAGGGATGCATAAAGGAATTTTTTTTATTATAAAAGTGTTATTCTTATTAAATTTGATTTCTATGCATAGAAAGATGCATAAAGAAATTTTTTTAATTATAAAAGTGTTATTCTTTTTAAAATTGATTTCCATGCATAGAAAGATGCATAAAAGAAATTTTTTTATTATAAAAGTGTTATTCTTATTAAATTTGATTTCCATGCATAGAGGGATACATAAAGGAAATTTTTTAATTATAAAAGTGTTATTCTTATTAAATTTAATTTCTATGCATAGAGGGATGCATAAAGGAATTTTTTTAATTATAAAAGTGTTATTCTTATTAAATTTGATTTCTATGCATAGAAAGATGCATAAAGGATTTTTTTATTATAAAAGTGTTATTCTTATTAAATTTGATTTCCATGCATAGAAAGATGCATAAAGGAAAATTTTTATTATTATAAAAGTGTTATTCTTATTAAAATTGATTTCCATGCATAGAAAGATGCGTAAAGGAATTTTTTTATTATAAAAGTGTTATTCTTATTAAATTTGTTTTCTATGCATAGAAAGATGCATATAAAGGAAATTTTTTATTATAAAAGTGTTATTCTTATGAAATTTGCTTTCTATGCATAGAAAGATGCATAAAGGAAATTTTTTTATTATAAAAGTGTTATTCTTATTAAATTTGATTTCTATGCATAGAAAGATGCATAAAGGAATTTGTTTTTATTACAAAAGTGTTATTCTTATTAAATTTGATTCTATGCATAGAAAGATGCATAAAGGAATTTTTTTTATTATAAAATCGTTATTCTTATAAAAGTTGATCTTATGCATAAATACATGCATAAAGAAATTCTTTTTATTTTAAAAGTGTTTTTCCTATTAAATTTGATTTTATGCATAATAAGATGCATAAAAGGATTTTTAAAAAATTATTATTTCCATTTAAGTTGATTTTTATGCATAAAGACTTTTTGTAGCAAAATTAGAATTCTCTTAAATTCTATGTTTAAATTCTATGAGTATTTGATGAATGAATAATTAAATACTCTAAGAGAGAAATTTCTATCGTTTTATATTCACATGGATTGTAAAAAGAAAATTCAAAAAATCTATCGAGATCGAAATATTCAGATAAATGATAAATTTATTTCTCACGGGAATTCGTAACCAATTTAGAAATTAGTTAAGTAAATATTCAAAGAAAGAAATTCATTAAAATATTAACTCAATTATCAAGCCTTTTTGAGAAAGATATTTCAAGAAAAATCTAATCTGACTCGAACCTTGAGAAGAATCAGACTATGACCAAGACCAAACTCTTTCGTCAGTTTCGCAGAAAGAAGATGTGACCAGTTTAGAAAAATACACTCAAAACTCCCACCAAATCTGAAACTAAGTTTAAGACCCTTCAAATTGATCTGTGGATCAAGATTATAGAATTCGAGGAATTCTGGTATGAAATTCATAATTCCGATCAAGAAGTTTTGGGGATACTGATTCAAGAAATACTCCTTGTATTCAAAAGAAAATCAAACTGGAAACTTGCATAGAAACCCTATTTTCTTAAAGAAGTGTCTTACGCCAGAATGGTGGAGGGAGCATTTAGAATATATTTCTCTAAGGGAAGTTCGGTTGCAAAACAGCTGGCGGGGGAGTGTTCAAAGGACGGCTCACGCGGCAAAGCCTGTGTGACCAGCCTCGATATGGTTGAAAATGGTGCGCTTCCGCCGGTATGATGGGTGAGAGCGGACGAAGCGGTCCCTGAAGTGCCAGGACACCTAAGGAGGATCCTGGAGGGTTTCGACGGTGCCTAGGACACCCATGCGTATGTCGTGGAAGATAAGGGAGAGAGAATGACAAGAGTATGCAAAAGAAATTTACTTGAGAAAGAAATAGAGATAGAGAGATGGCTATGCAAAAGAGATCTACTTGTGTGCGCGCGTGTGCGTGTGTGTGTGTGTGTGTGTGAGAGAGAGAGAGAGAGAGAGAGAGAGAGAGAGAGAGAGAGAGAGCGAAAGAGAGAGAGAGGGGATGAAAAGATGCAGGGGAGCAGAGAGCTTGAGCTCTTGCAAGCACACGCACACTCACACAAAGCTTACAAGAGAACACACAAGGTGAGAGGCACAAAATTCTTCTTTTTCTTCTTCACAACACAGAAGAGGTCTAAAAAGAAGATAAAGTGACTAACACACATAATAGAGCATATACAAGTGGTCTATAATGTGAACATGCTAAGAGGAGTGGGTAGATGTGGACTAGTCGGTGTAGTCTAGTTGTAGAATCTCTTGGGCAAAGATATGTCACTGCTAGCTAGCAAACCTGCCCAGTGGGTAGATGTGGACTAGTCGGTGTAGTCTAGTTATAGAATCTCTGGGGCAAAGATATGTCACTGCTAGCTAGCAAACCTGCCCAGTGATGTAAATGTTGAACGGTCATGCAGGCGCCTCGTGAGTGTCAGCTCATGTTGAGCAATGCATCTCAACAGTCCCCCTTAAGCTCGACTCCAACTCGTGAACTCCAAGCATATTGCAAAATGTGCGGACCCTAATGAAGTGGTAATGTACCTCAATGTGTTTTGTCCGTGCATGGAAAACTGGGTTCCTAGCCAACTGTATACTACTAAGTTTCTCACTATATATGAAAGAAAGTAACAGGGGTGGGTTAGTCCCTCACCAAGGGAGTGGCTCATGAAGGAGTCACCACTTAGCATCTCACGGGAGAAGCTCACCATTGATTCTTGGAATGGATAACATTATCATGAATGAGCCATAATCCCATTTACATTGGTATTTATACTCCACCCAAGAGTTCACACCTACTTACTAGTTGTCCATGGCCTTGGGCCCATAATGCTTTCTTACAAACCATCCCTTCCCCAATGGTTTCGTCCTCGAAACCTCAAATGAATACCCCAAATTCGGAGAAGAATGTTCCATGTGGCTGAATTTACACCAACCCATATTGCTCTATCAATGCTTCATATCTCTCCAATGCTGAAATAGGTTGCCATGAAGCTTCTTCCTTAGGTAAACCCTTCCATTGAACAAGATACTCCACCAAGGTACGAGTGCGAAGTACCTTTTTCCTTGTACCCAAGATAGCTTCTAGAATGTATTCAATCATTCCCTCTTCATTCATTGGAGGTAACTCATCAACCATTTGATCGATCATACCCACATATCCTTTCAAGTGAGAGACATGAAACACATCATGAATCTTTGTTGTAGATGGAAGTAAGAGTTGATATGCAACCTCCCCAACTCTTCGTATCACTTGATAAGGACCATAATAGCGATGAGCTAGTTTGGTGTTTGTGCTTCCCTTCAAAGACGCATATCTTGACTTTGGTATTCTCAAAAGAACCCAATCTCCCAGTTTGAATTCCAATGGTCTTCGATGAACATTGGCATATTGTCTCATTTTCTCTTGTGCAACCTTCAAATTACTTTTACATTGTTGCAACAAAGCTTGCATCCTTTCAGCTTCCTCCTTGGCATTATGGTTAGAAGTCTCATATGTACCCACCAACATAGGCAAATTGACCTTGTAACCATATAAAGCCTCAAAGGGTGACATGCCAATGCTCACATGATATGTTGAGTTGTAAGCAAACTCAGCCAAAGGTAACCAATCATCCCATGTGCTTTGAGTATCATGACAATAGTGGCGTAGATATGTTTCCACCCATTTGTTTACTCTTTCTGTTTGACCATCGGTTTCGGGATGATAGGCGGTGCTTGGAGTAAGCTTGGTTCCCATATATTCAAACAATGTTCTCCAAAAAGTGCTCATGAATTTGACATCGCGATCACTCACAATTTGTGACGGCATACCATGCAACTTGAAAACCCCATCAACAAATTGCTTGGCAACATTTTGGGCTGAATATGTGACCTTGGAAGGAATGAAATGGGCCACTTTGGTCAATCTATCCACCACAACATACAAGCTGTCCCACCCTTTCTTTGTGCGCGGAAGGTTAGTAATGAAATCCATTGATATATGACTCCATTTGCCTTCGGGAATGGGCAATGGCTGAAGCAAACCTCCCGGTTTATGTGTAGGATCCTTGTTCAATTGACATGACCGGCACCCACTTACATAAGCATGAATGCTCTTCCACATCCCCTTCCAAAAGAAACTTTTCCTTATTGCATCAAAGGTTTTGTAGACACCCAAATGACCAGCCATAGGAGTACAATGCATCTCTTCCATGATCTTCTTGATAAATGATGAAGTAGGAACCAAGTAGACTTTTCCTTTGTAGTAGAGGAGACCATTTTTCAGCTCATAATGGGGTAACTCTTCACATACACCTTGCTGTAATTTCTGCACTATTTGTGAGGTTTCTTCATCAAACAAGTACTCTTCTTGTATCTCCATGATCCAATCTCTATGCACCTCAGAAATAGCATACAATGAGCAGGCCCACATACGAGACAAGGAATTGGCAACCACATTTTCTTTGCCCTTTGTGTATGTGATTTCAAAATCATAGTTTTGTAGTGTTGCTACCCACCTTCTTTGCTTAGGAGACAAATTGGGTTGTGTGAGGAAATACTTTAGCACCCTATGATCACTTCTCACATAAAAATGACTCCCATATAAGTAATGGTGCCATTTCTTGATAGCATGGAGTATAGCAATCATCTCTTGCTCATACACATGGAGTTCTCTTTCTTTGTCATTCAGCTTTCTACTTTCATAAGCAATGACTCCATGGTCTTGGTAAAGTACCGCACCAATCCCTCTTCCACTTGCATCCGCCCTTATTGTGAAAGGTTTGGTGAAGTCTGGACATACCAAAATAGGTGCTGATGTGAGCATCTTCTTCATATCTTCAAAGCTTTTGTTGGCAATGGCATCCCAAAAGAAGGTTTCCTTCTTCAATTTATCCGTCATTGGGGCTGCAATTTCTGCATAGTGGGCAATAAAGCGCCTATAGAATGAAGATAACCCCAAAAATCCCCTCAATTGAGTAGTGTTTGAAGGAACCAGCCAATTCCTAATACATTCCACTTTCTTTGGATCCACACAAATGCCATCCTTGCTCACAATGTGACCCAAATATTCCACCTCATGTGCCATGAAGGTACATTTTGTCTCCTTAACATACAACTTGTTTTGCCTCAAGACCTCCAAAACCTCTTTCACGTGCTTCAAATGCACTTCCTCATCTTTGCTATAGATAAGTATGTCGTCGAAAAAGACCAATACAAACTTGTAGAGGAAAGGTTGAAGCACTTTGTTCATCAATGCTTGAAAAGTTGCCGGTGCATTGCATAATCCAAACGGCATTACCATGAATTGGTAAAGACCCCTTTCTGTACGAAATGCTGTTTTGAACTCATCACCACTTTTCATCCTTATTTGATGGTATCCGGAACGCAAATCAATTTTTGAAAAGCATGTGGCACCCTTCAACTCATCCAAAAGATCATCCACCCTTGGTATTGGAAATCGATTTTTGATGGTGATCTTATTCAAATCACGGTAATCAATGCACATGCGAAAAGTACCATCCTTTTTCTTCACAAGTAGCACCGGAGAAGCAAAAGGAGATTGACTTGGTTCAACCCATCCCATGTCAATGAGTTCTTTTACTTGCTTTGCCACCTCTTCCTTTTCAACCTTTGACAAACGATAGGGAGGCTTGTTGATTGGTTTGGCATTTGGTTCCAAATCAATAGCATGATCAACACTCCTCTTTGGCGGCATTGATTTTGGCATGGTAAACACATCTTCATAATCCTTGAGTAGCTTAACCATGTCCACATTTTCGATGCAATCCTTTTTGCTATTATCTTCCTCTTTGCAAAGCTGTAGTACATAAACATAGCCCTCTTTCTTGAACTCTTTCTTCATTTGAGTAGCATTGATCATGAAGAGCTTGGACCCTTGCATTCCATTCAATGTAATAACCCTTCCATGATGCACAAAACTCATGAAACTTTTCTGTAAGTTCATGGTAAAAGAGTTCAAAGTGGACATCCAATCACATCCAAGTACTATGTCAATTGGTCCCAACTCAATCACCAAAAGATCAACTTTGCAAGAGTAGTTCTTGGACAACTCCAATTCTGTACTTTGACACTTCATATTGCAACTCATTGAATCACCATTGGCCACTTGCACCATGTGCTTGTTTGGTAAAGAAGTTGGTTGCATTTTGAGAGTGTTCAAAGACCTTTTATTGACAAAACTATGCGTGCTTCCAGTATCAATGAGTGCATATGCTGTTCTCCCATTCACCTTGATCTTCAATCTCAATGTGTTGGCACCCTTACTTCCCGCATAAGCATCATGAGAGATTGTACACAAGGTAGTATGTGCACTATTGTCTTCATCCCACACGCATAGAGGCATCCCATCATCCATTTTGTCATGAGCAAACTTTAGTTTCCCACCCGGATCAAAAGGAAACTCGGGATTTTCTTCATCAAAACCATCATCATGAGAACCTCCACCCTCATGAGGATCTCCCCATCCTAAGGCATCATTGCATTCAAGGAATTCCTCCTCCTCATGATTAGCATTGTCCTCAGTGATAATGTAGCTTATGGACATATCCTTGGATTTGCATACTTTGAAGTGATCCTTGTTCCATTTTTCTCCACATTTGAAACATAGACCTTTGAGCCTCATTTCATGCAAACGGTCCTCCTTGATAACCTTGCTTTTTGAACCCCCATTTGCTGGCTTGGACTCATTGTATGTAGCTTTGTTGGACATAAATGGTGGTTTAAATGGAAGTCTATTAGACCCTCTACCATACACGGTAGGAAACCTTGGAAGGTTAGGCCTTGCATTTGCATTTGCATGAGAACTCAAATCCGTTCTTGTAACCACTTCTCCCTTGGTGTTGCCTTTGTTAGCCCACTTTGACATATATTTTTCCTCATGAATTTCTGCAAGCATCATTGCTTTCTTCAAAGTTGCGGGCTCTTGAGCTTTGACATCACCACCAATAGGAGTCTTCAAACCCCTTATATACTTGACGACTAGATAATGCTCATCAAAATCATCCAAGTATAATAGAAGTTTTAGAAACTTTTGAGAATAGGCCTTCACCGTTGTGACTTGTTCAATCTTGTCCCATTCTACAATGTGGTTATCCCTTTGCATTCGAGAAGTAAACTCCTCTGCCATGTCATTCTTGAATGCTTCCCAAGTAGAAATAACATAACCATGTGATTGCTTCCTTCTCCACCAAGTATGAGCAAAGCCTTCCAAATGCAATGAAGCAAAGTAAACCTTTGACATTTCACTTCTCGGGCTGATCTCGAAGTAGAGGTCCATTTTGTTTGCCCATTCTTCAAAGTCTTCGATAGAGTTTGACTCTCCCTTGAACTTTGTGAATGTGATTTTGTCCTTCACGGTCTTATCCATGTCATTCTGCATTCTTGGCCCTCTTTGCCGTGTTCTAGGATCATCAAATCCTCTTCCTTCACCCAAGTGTCTTTGCATTTGCTCATCTTCCCAATCCCAATCACATGCATCCTTTAGCCCTTTGTGCTCATAACTTCTTCTGGCATCCTGCATAAAGGACGTAGCTTTTGGAACATTGGCATTTGGCTTCTCATGATAAGCATCACCCATAGGCCTTTTTCCTTTATCCACTTGAGAAGAGTGTGACATCATCTGTCTCCCCTGGTTTACCTCATGCATAGGCGGCAATCTTTCATGTCGGAACTCATGGTGTGCATTATCCATTACATTGTCATCCACTTCTTGATTAGACTTGGAAGAAGCCAACCCACTGATAGCATTACCCAAATCTCTAAATCCCGTCTGCATCATATCACCAAGATAGTGTTGGCGCTTGTCAAAGCGTTCCATGAGTTGCTCACCAAACTGTTGTTGCCGACTAGCTAGGTTACCTTCAACCCGTTGGAACATACTCTCCATGGCTTTAAGCATCAAGTCCATCGTGATCGGAGTAGTCCCCACCATGGGTTGAGAAGTCTCCAATGGCTGTGAATCACTAGTGGCATTTGAAGTCGAATCCTCCCCAACTCTTGTAGAAGATCCACTAGCCATTAATGGTTCGGGTTGCTTAGCATCTTGCTCACTCCGAACTCCTTTGTTTTGTCCCCCTCTAGTCATTTCCATGCATGAAATTTGGTCCCACTTGCAAACTAGCTCACTGTTTTGCTCCAAAATGTGACCAAATCACCAAATATGCCAAAACTCTTTGGAGACAAGTCCGATTTTGCTTCTCTTTAGCTCGATAGATCCGTAATGATAAGATCTTGGAGCTGAATGCCTGGGGCAAGAAAAATCTGGTGTGCAAGTACTCTCTGTTTTAGGGTTTGCGATAGAGGCCCAACTTTTAGTTCACTATCCAAACGATATCGGATTTTGATGATCTTTATATCGTTGGAAAGCTCTCGATGAGACTAATAAGGATCCCCAAAAACAGATTTGAAAAAGTCAACTGCCTTTGACCAGTCAACTGTCCCGGCTGAAAGTCAAACTTTGACTTTGACCGCTCCAAACTTCTCCGATTTCAAAGATCTTCGGCTTGTTAGAAAGGTCTTGATGTGTAGATTAAGAATCATCAAGGACAGATTTGGAATAATCTTTGTAAACCCTAAAATTTAGGGTTCTGCCCTGACTGCAACTAGGCAAGTTTTTGCAAAAATTTTGCCATAACTTCCCCGCTTTTGCTTGCAAATCTCAATCTACCCATGCATTTGTATCATCATTAACCACTTGACCATTGCAAGGTATCAATCCACAAAGCATTTTGACCATTGCAAGGCATCAACCACAAAGCATTTTTGCATGCAAATCCATATGGCATCACCCCTTTGTCATGATGCAACTTGAGTCGATGTAGAGGTTTGTTGCTTTGCTTTGGCTCAAGTATGGCTTTGATGTCGATGAAGCGCGTTGATGCTTGCCGATCTCCCGGCCAAGCACTTCTCACCCCTTCACCAAGTTTTCCTCCAAGGTGAAGGTTGAGGCCATGTCTTCACCACCAATGTACCTAATCCTCCACCGTACCGCTTTCCCAAGGCAATCACGGCACGGTAGATTCAAAACATTCTCCCCTTGGCCTCTCCACCCATTGCCAAGGTACCCTCACACATTGCTAGTTCACTAGAATTTGATGTGAGTGAAAGCAATCGTGTGGTGTATGTAAATTGAATCTCAAAATGAAATGAATGTCATGGATGAGATGACTTACATGTGTAAGCATGACTCATGCTTTTATTATTTTACATATCATAATGGCCTCATCACCATGCTCTTTTATAGCTCCATTACAATTCCATCATCAACAACATCCAACAACACATCCAACAACACATTGCCACTTGTGAAATATGATTTCAATCCCCCAAAATTGATCCAAGAGCTATGCTTCCTTATGCCAAAATGCAAATCATAGCATTGAATGGCTATGTAGATGATTCAAGGCATCATATGGCATGAAGACAAGCATGAATGGCTCCCAAAAGCATTGTGTAAGCTTGATACTTCCATGAATGGCATGCCAAATGAACCAAAATGAAGAGAATCTCCAAAAATATGATCCATTGTTTGGCCAAGGCTCATGTGGAAGCAATCCTTTGCACAAATGCAAGCACTAATGCATAGACAAGCATCATTGGCATGTAAACCATCAAGCCAAATGCTTGATTTCTGAAATTTAGGGTTTCTGAGTGTAATCAACCCCAATCAACTCCCAAAGCACCACAAATGCTTCAAAATAGCAAGGAATTGATGGAAGCACGAATACCCAATATACACATCATTTTATGCTTTTTGGATCCAGCTTATTACGCAACTCATCTAGCACAAAACAACAATATACACATGAATGCATTATTGCTACCTACAAAACAACCAACTATGGCCACATGGTCATACTCTTTAGGTAGTGACTTGACCATCACACCAATTGAGATATCTTCATTCATCTTGAGATCTATTCCTGCAAGTTGTCATAGGAGTTCTTTCATGTAGTTTAAGTGTGAGGCTTAAGATGTGCCAAGATTCATGTCTAGCTTAAAGAATTCAATGAGCAAGCGAAACTTTGAACTTTTAGAATGAGCATCAAAAGTGTTACTAGTTGGTCCCAAACTTCCTTAAAAGTTTCACATCCATCTACATGATGGATACTTGTATCATCGAGATCTAATGTGATGATGGCATGGGCCTTGTCATCACGGACTTCCCATGTAGGTACTTCAATAGAATTTCTTGTTTTCTTCTCCTTCCCATTGTTGACAATGTTGTAGAGGCCCTTCTTCATGGGAATTTATTTGATGTGGGCTTGCCATGTGTGAAACCCGTGACCTTTGAAGCACATTGAGGACGGCGAGTCTTTGGTGGCCATTAGTATGGAGATGAAGGGATTCTTACCTCTGATGTTTAATGAAATATCTACCCTCTTATAAGGATTACTACCCTCTTATAAGATAGATTGAGATTAAGGATTACTGCTATACCTAAGATAGCTACAAATTATATTTTCTTTTTTTAATGCAAAGAACTGCCTTGACTTGTAAGGCACACATGAAGGGGGAAATCAAATGGCTTTCACAATGTGAAGCTTAAACAAGTTGGCAGGTTCCCAACAGTTAGAAAGAACCACCAAGGTAATTAGTGGATAATAACTAATTAATGAAGATAATTGTTTGTTTAACAATGTAAAAAATTTAACTCACGTGGAGTGAAGATTTGAATGAATTCCACCAAGAATGAGCTAAAATTAATTGTAGTAAATAACAATGTGTTTAGAAAATATTTAAGCCCATAAACACTTAGTTATGCAAGATAATTAAGGATTAATCACAGTAGATTACCCAAAGAGGTCTTTGTAGTGTACACAAGCCTAAAACTACATGTAGGCATTATTTTCAGCCCAAATGGAGCCCATATATAGATTTTACATGCCCAAAAACTCCCAAGGCTAAGAGGATATGCATTGGTTTTGAGAGAACAACCCGATTTTTGCAAAAAGCTTCAGAAAAATTTTCTTGTAGAGCAGCTTCATTTTTGGCCTGTAAAATGCAAATTTGGCAAGGTCCTCTTCATGATGACGGCACCCTAAGGTGAGCAAAGATTCCATAAAACGGTTTGCACAATGGGCATAAGGTTTGGGAGAACAAGGCTTGCAAACAAGGGGTTATTTTGTGCCTCGAGAAAGAGGTTAAAATTTGATTAAGAAGGTGATTAATACTAATATAAGCTCATGGTGGTTAATGCTAAGGTGAGAGATGATCCTTGCTCTGATATCAAGTTGAAAAATAGCTATGAAGGATCAAAGATGGTGATTAAACGCATGACTGATGAGGCATTAACACTAAACAAGATAGTTAGCACTAATCATGTGATTAAGTTATTAATGAGCATCATGACAACATAATGTGAGGCAAAGCAAGATGATCATTTACATTTGATAAGAGTCCTTTAAATAGGCTGATGTACATGAGATTAAGAGTGCAATTAGGTGTTAATACACCATCTCCACCTTCCCTCCTACATTTATGCACCTAAAAGTGAAACAGTGTTGTTGCGGACAAAATCGGTAATATTTTCTAATAACAAGAAACATTTGGCATCGTTGAAAGATTCCATAAAAAAAGGTTCAATTTTTTACCTCTTTTACGATACGTACAAAATTGCCAAAAAATGATACATTTTTGGATACTTTACACATTTCTTACAAAAATTGACATGAAAGAAAAGACTTCATTTTGCTTACGTTTTGAGATTATAATTGAAAATATAACAATAAGTTTTCAAAAAACATGCCAAAATAGAGACAGTGTTTATTACTTCAGTCCAGAAAAAAATGATACAACTATAAAAAGAAGCTATTTTCTAAACATGGAAAAAGTGAGCTTCTAACCAAGCAAACTGATTCTAGAATTTTCCAGATCAGTTTGGTCAATTTTTGACCATTTTTGGGTCAGTTTAGTTCACTTTTGGATCCAGCTTTGAATTAGGAGAGAGGAGAGATGAAATATCTAATTTTATTGATTTAAAATTCAAAAGCAATGATGGGAAAAAGGGAGGTGTCAAAAATTCATTTTTTTAGTATTTCCTTTGGTCCTTAGTCCACTCTTCATCTTATGTGAGTATTTACTCATTTTTGGGAAGATTTTCTTTATTTCTTCAATTTACCTCCTCCCCCTACATTTGGATTAATCTTATTGGTCCATAGAAACCTTAATTTAAAATTTTTAAAAAATCTGGACCCTTAGGATAAGGCCTTTTGAATAGATTATAATTTATTTCTAATGCACCTTCTGAAATTCTTATTGAACTTCTGTTTCAGGGGAATTTATTTTAATAAGATGAGATATTTTTCCATCCAAAAATATTTAAAAATTAAATCGCCTCTCTCTAGAAGATTTTCTCTCTCTAGGCCAAAACAGGTAGAAACAAGATCTTTTATATTTCTGAAGAGGGATTTGATTACAGGGGAAGATACTAGACTTCTTGAGAGGCTAGGGAGGAATCTTACATTCTCTCCCACTTGAAAAACGCGAGATGTCCTCATCTCGCAAACTGGGGGTAATCCCGCAACACTTCGGCTTCTTTCTCCTAGGTGGCATCTTCAAAAGGATAGAACTTCCATTTAACCAATAATTCTCTCAGAATTCTATTCCTAAGAACCTTCTCTCGAGCATCAAGGATTTCTTCAAGTTGGAGTTCCATCTGCCCTTGGGTTGAAGAAGTTAAGATTTCATCACATCAAGCACATGATTCGGGCTTGGTACATACTTTTTAAGTAGGCTGACATGAAATACATTATGTACTTTGAGATGAGGAGGCAGAAGAAGTTCATAGGCTAAGTCACCTACTTTCTTTGTAATCAGATATGGCCCATAATATCTGGGGGATAACTTCTTGTACTTCACAAGAGATAGAGAACTTCTTTTGGGGCGTACTCGAATGAAGACCATATCTGCTTCTTCAAATTTTCTATATGTCCTCTTCTTATTTGCATACTGTTTCGACCCTAATCAATAGGTTGTACTAAGTTAATGGAGTTAAGAAATCTTGTCCATACATAGCTTTTGAAAGGGCTCATCCCAATACTTCTATGATAAGAAGCATTGTAGGCAAACTCCACTAGGTGCAGATAACTTAGCCACTTCTTGGGTTCCCTACCACCACAGCATGGATGACCGAAGTATATCTTCAATTACTTGGTTTACCCTTTCTGTTTGACCATCGGTCTCGGGGTGGTAAGCTATGCTGAGATCCAAGAAAGTTCCTACTGCTTTGAAAAATGCAGTCCAAAATCTTGACGTGAATTTGGGGTCTCGATCACTTACTATTCTTTTGGGTAGCCCATGCAATCTGAATATTTCCTTGAGGAACACTCTGGCCACATCCATTGCAGTGTAGGTTTCTTTTAGTGGAATCAGATGGGCAACTTTGGTTAGTCTATCAACTACCACAAAGATGGAGTTGTAACCTGATTGCATTGAAGGTAATCCAATAATAAAATCCATACTCATACATTCCAACTTCATGTGGGGGATGTCTAATGGATGTAACTTCCCAGGCATTCTTACTCTCTCGGCCTTGACTTTCTGACATGTTAGACATTGACGTACATGATTAAGTACATCCTTTTTTAGTCCATGCCAAAAGAAGCTTTTCTTCACAGACATGTAGGTTTTGATGAAACATGGATGTCTTGCAATAAGGCTGTCATGGGCTTCATTCAGAATTTGACCCTTAGTTCCCTCATCATTGGGAATGTATAGCCTGTAATTATAATACATAATTCCATCATCCAGGCTCTACCCTTGAACTCGGTTCAACTCCTATGGAGTTTTGCTTTCTTGCATAAGTAGAGTAGCAATAGGGCCAAAGAATCTATCCTGGCATGATCTTCTCTCTTGCTTCAATAATCAAAGGATTTGACATTACAGTAATTGCTGGACTAAATTTTTTGAACTAGTAGGAACTTTCTTGGATCTCAGCACAGCCTACCACCCTGAGACCGATGGTCAAACAGAAAGGGGAAACCAAGTAATTGAAGATATACTTCGATCATGCTGTTGTTGGCAGGGAACCCAAGAAGTGGCTAAGCTAATTGCACCTAGTCGAGTTTGCCTACAATGCTTCTTATCACAGAAGTATTGGGATGAGCCCTTTCAAAGCTTTGTATGGACAAGATTGCTTAACTCTATTAACTTGGTCCGACCCATTGATTAGGTTCGAGATGTCCAGACAGATGCTTGATGACATGGAGCAGCAGATGCATGCAATTCGTAAAGATATAAAAGCTACCAAGGATAGACAGAAGCAGTATTGCAGATAAGAAGAGGACAGACAGAGAATTTGAAGAAACAGATATGGTCTTCATTCGAGTACACCCCAAAAGAAGTTCTCTATCTCTTGGAAAGTACAAGAAGTTATCCCCCAGATATTGTGGGCCATATCTGATTACAAAGAAAGTAGGTGACTTAGCCTACGAGCTTCTTCTGCCTCCTCATCTTAAAGTACATAATGTATTTCATGTCAGCCTTCTTAAAAAGTATATACCAAGCCCGAATCATGTGCTTGATGTGATGAAATCTTAACTTCTTCAACCCAAGGGCAGATGGAACTCCAACTTGAAATCCTTGATGTTCGTGAAAAGGTTCTCACGAATAGAATTCTGAGAGAATTATTGGTTAAATGGAAGTTCTATCCTTTTGAAGATGCCACGTGGGAGAAGGAAGCCGAACTGTTGCGAGATTACCCCCAGTTTGCGAGATGAGGACATCTCGCGTTTTTCAAGTGGGAGAGAATGTAAGATTCCTCCCCAACCTCTCAAGATGTCCAACATCTTCCCCCTGTAATCAAATCCCTCTTTAGAAATATAAAAGATCTTGTTTCTACCTATTTTGACCTAGAGAGAGAAAATGTTCTAGAAAGAGAATATTCAGATTTTGAATATTTTTGGATAGAAAATTATGTCTTCTTATTAAAATAAGTTCCCCCAAAGCAGAAGTTCAAAAAAGATTTTCAGAAGGTGCATTAGAAATCAAGTATAATCTGTTCATCAAGAGGCCTTATCCTAGGGGTCCAGATTATCGAAAAATTTCAAATTAAGGTTTTGAAGAGCCAATCAAATTCATCCAAATGTATGAAGAAGATAAATAGAAGAAATAAAGAAAATCCTTTCAAAAATGAGTAAATACTCACATAAGATGAAGAGTGGCTAAAAAAATGGATTTTTGACACCTCACAATGGGGATTCCCCCCTCATGAATGAGGCGCCTACTTCACATGATGTGGAGTGGAGTTTTAAATCTTCAAAAATTGAGATATTTCATCTCTCCTCTCTCCTAATTCAAGTCTAGTTCCAAAAAGTAAGCTAAACTGACCTAAAAATGGTCAAAAATTGACCAAACTGATTTGGAAAATTCTAGAATAAGTTTGCTTGGTTAGGAGCTCACTTTTTCCTACAAATAGAAGCCTCCCCCATTGTTGAAAAATAATAGTGTTTATGCATTGTTCCAAGAACTGTGAATTTCTTAATAATTCACTAGTTTTTGACCTTTCCCTCTTCCAAAGATTTGGTGGCCACTCTTGTTACAAACAAGAGTAGAATCCTCAAACCATCAAGCCAAAGGAAAGCTTCCAAAATTTATGTAAGTTAGAAATTTTATATTTTTCTTTATTCTTTTTATGCTTTTCTAATTTTTGTGTTGTTTGAAACGATAAATGGACGCTATGCCTTGGTCGAAAGGCTTTTCCCCTCTCTCTTCTTAAAATCAGCCCTTCTTTATCCTAGTTAAGTGATAATAGTTGGAATTAAACTTTTTATATTGTTTTCTCTTTTATACGTGAATTTTGATTAATCTAGATTACTTTAAACCAATTAGAGTTAATTTTTAAGAAAATTTAAGTAGGAAAAATTAAAAAATGGTCAGCCATACAAAGGAGGTTATGGCAAAATTTTTTAAAAATTTGGAAATAAGTTTTATCTCTTATTATTCTAAAAGAGTAATCCCTATCGTTTCTATATTCTAAAAGTGTCATTTTCATGCATAGAGGATGCATATTGATTATTTTTTAATGCATAAAAGAATAATTTTTTTATTATGAAAGTGTTACTTTCATCAAAATGGATTTTTATGCATAAAAGAATAATTTTTTTATTATGAAAATGTTACTTTCATCAAAATAGATTTTTATGCATAAAAGAATAATTTTTTTAATTATGAAAGTGTTACTTTCATCAAAATGGATTTTTATGCATAAAAGAATAATTTTTTTATTATGAAAGTGTTACTTTCATCAAAATGGAATTTTATGCATAAAAGAATATTTTTTTTTATTATGAAAGTGTTACTTTCATCAAAATGGATTTTTATGCATAAAAGAATAATTTTTTTATTTATGAAAGTGTTACTTTCATCAAAATAGATTTTTATGCATAAAAAAATAATTTTTTTATTATGAAAGTGTTACTTTCATCAAAATGGATTTTTATGCATAAAAGAATAATTTTTTTATTATGAAAGTGTTACTTTCATCAAAATGGATTTTTATGCATAAAAGAATATTTTTTTTATTATGAGAATATTTTTATTATTATGAAAGTGTTACTTTCATCAAAATGGATTTTTATGCATAAAATAATGTATAAAAGAATTCTTTTATTATAAAGGTGTTACTTTCATCATTATTGATTTTTTTGCATAAAGGGATGCATAAAAGAATTTTTTTAAAAAATTATAAAAGTGTTACTTTTATCATTTTTGTTTTTTATGCATAAAAGAATTTTTTTTAATAAAAGTGTTACTTTCATCATTATTGATTTTTATGCATAAAAGAATTTTTTTATTATAAAAGTGTTACTTTCATCACTATTGATTTTCATGCATAAAAAAATGCATAAAAGAAATTTTTTTATTGTAAGAGTGTTACTTTCACTAATATCAATTTTTGTGCATAAAAGAATTTTTTTTTAATATAAAAATAATAGTTCTCTTTAATCCTATGTCTAATTCCCATGAATATTGGTAAATGATTAAGTAAATACTCTCCAAAAGCAAATCCTACCATTTCATATTCTCTAAGATGACAATGAAAAAATTCAGTGAAGCTATCGAAATCGGAATTAAATGATTCCTCATAGGAATTTGTGATTAGTTTTAAATTCAGTAAAGTAGTAATTGAAATATTTCCCTTTGATAAAGATAGTTCGAGAAGAACCTTTCCAGACTCAAAACCTGAATCAGACTATAACCAAGACATAACTCCTTTGTCACAGTTTCAAGAAATGACGATGTGACCAGTTCCATAATCTACACTCAAATCACCCACCGAATCTGAATCTAAGTTGAGACCTTTGATTTTGATCTAAGGATTAAGAATTCAGAATTCGAGGAATTCTGCTTGGGAATCCAGACTGTGATCTAGAAGTCTTGGGATAAGGAGCTAAGATATACTCATTGTGTTCAAAAGAAAATCAAAACGGAAAACTTGCATAGAAACCCTGTTTTCTTAAAAGACTGTCTTACGCCAGAATGCTGGAGGGAGCATTTGGTATATGTGTTTTCTAAGGGAAGTTTGGTTGCAACAGCTGGTGGGGAGTTTTCAAAGGACAGCTCACGCGAGCGGCAAAGCCTGCCCAGGTCTTGACCAGCCTCGGTATGGTTAAAATGGTGCGCTTCCGGTACGATGGACAAGGGCCGACGAAGCGGTCCTCCCTGAGTGAAATGCCTGGACACCTAAGGAGGATCCCGGAGGGTTCTGACCACGTGATGCATGGGCTCGCGGTGCCGAGGACACCCATGCGTATGTCGAGGAAGATATTGTATGATGGACTCATGTTTATTGTAATCTATTACTGGATCTCGTTGTTGACCCGCTGGTCTCAATGGAGAGTCCAGAGTGATACTGTTTTGTGAGAAACAAAAGACTAAATGGAAATTTTGAGTTATGACATGTGTAACCAATAAATTGTTTGTCAATGGATTGTTTTATAAGTTAAAGTTTAAAGAGGAGTGTGTGCATACGTATCTATATTCTAAAGAAAAAGTTAAGAAAGGCATTCAATTATGGGTGGGTGAGTACTTGTCTGGTTCTACTATTCCAGTGGTTGGGCAATGGCTAACCCATGGGCCGGATAGACTGGAATCAGTAGAGTTTTAAAACAATAAAATTGATTTATAGGAATACGCTTAGAACTCGAGTAGTTAATTAGAATCCTGAAGACTTCTCTAAAGAATAAATCAACGGCTATGCCTGATTCAATCAGGAAAAAAGTGTTGATTCCTTCAAGTTAAGTCTATATTAGTTTCCCTTTTATCAAGTTTAATCAGATGAAGATTAGTTCAGTATCTTGACCTCGTTAGAAAAATTCGTTAAGAAAATAAAAAGGGTGGAATCGTCCCCGCTTTTCGGGCATGGCAATTTTTCCCGGTTTCGGTTTTTGGAAGGACCACCAGCTTAGTCTCATGCCCGCACATTCGAGGGCGAGGCCCCGAGTGAGAAACCCTGCCCCGCGCAGGAGGAAGGTACTTTTGCTCCTACCATCCGCGGGAAGGGGGCAGTGGGATCTGACAATGAAAGTAACACTTTCATAATAATAGAAAATTCTTTTATGCATCTATTCATGCATAAAAATCAATCATGATGAAAGTAACACTTTTATAATAATAAAAAATCTTTTATGCATAAAAATGAACATTGATGAAAGTAACACTTTCATATAAAAAAATAATCTTTTATGCATCATTTTATGCATAAAAATCAACATTGATGAAAGTAACACTTTCATAATAATAAAAATTCTTTGATGCATAAAAATCAATAATGATGAAAGTAACACTTTTATAATTAAAAAAATTCGTCTATGCATCATTTATGCATAAGATCAACAATAATGAAAGTAACACTTTTATAATTTAAAAAAATCCAATATGCATCTTTCTATGCATAGAACTTAAATCTAATGAAAATCACACTTTTATAATAAAAAAACAATCATGATGCGTCTTTCTATGCGTAGAATTTAAATCTAATAAAAAGCACTCTTTTATAATAAAAAAATAACCAATATGCATCTTTGTATGCATAGAATTTAAATCTAATGAAAGTCACTCTTTTATAATTCAAAATAATAATCAATATGCATCCTTCTATGCATAGAATTTAAATCTAATAGAAATAACACTTTTGTACTGAAAATATTTCTATTATGAATTTTTATGTGTAGAATGAAAATAACACTTTTAGAATACACAAACGATGGGGATTACACTTTTTGAATAATAAAAGGTAAGACTTATTTCACAAAATTTAAGAAAATTTTGCCATAACCTCCTTTGTATGGCTGACCATTTTTCAAATTTTCCTATTCTAATTTACTTAAAAACTATCCCCAAATCAGTAAAGTTTTAATAATAAAATTGATTAATAGGAATACACTTAGAACTCGAATAGTTAAATAATAACCTCAAGACTTCTCAAATGAATAGATCAACGGCTGTGTGCCTGATTCAATTAGAAAAAAAGCGTTGATTCCTTCAAGATAAGTCTGTAATAGTTTTCCTTCTATCTAGTTTAATCAGATGAAGGTTAGTTCAGTATCTTGACCTCGTTAAAGAAATTCAAAATGGTGGAATCGTCCCCGTTTTTCGGGCATGGGAAATTTTCCCGGTTCGGTTTTCGGAATGACCACCAGCTTAGTCTCATGCCGGGACATTCAAGGGCGAGGCCCCGAGTGGGAAACCCTGCCCCGCGCAAGAGGGAGCTACTTTCGCTTCTGCCAGCAATTGGGAATCCACGGATCCCACAGCTGGTATCATAGCGCTGTTGTAAATCTACGTAACAGCATCAGAAATTGCTTAAAATTTTAAAGTAAATCTGGGAAATAATGTTTTCGCTTGTTAAATTTAGGTTGAATGAACTTCAAAACTTGAAAACTCATAAATTGAATTGGAAATTTAACCCCGAATCTATCTCGCATTCCTGAACTCTCCCAGATTCAGGATATGATAGCCTTTGCTACGACTCGAGTAAGCAGAGTGAGACTCGCACGTCATTTTGAGAGTCTTTCCTTTCTTGATCCTTTTGATCGATGTCGGTATATGTGGTTTTGTGGAGGACGATGTATTAATGTCAGTACCAGTCAACGTCAGAGGCTCAGGTAAAATATTTCCTTAGCCATGATTCTGATAAGGCTAGGGCTTGTTCAGCATGTACAACTCTTTGATCATTCACCTAGGAACTTTAGAATTTCATGCCGAGTTTTTAGTCTTGTTAGCCGCTTTATCCCTAGAAGTAGAATTACCGAACCTCTTTCTATAATGAATCGTGTGTACCATGGCATGTCTCCTTTGTAGTTTTGCTTCTTTATGTGTATACGATTAAGGCAGTGATTTTGGGGGTCGTGATGCTCTATGTATTTATCAAAAACTTTTGATAATAAACGATGTTTTGTAAAAAAAAAATCTAAATTGTTTTCATGATTGTGAATATGGTTAATAAAATTATCAGAGTAAATTTTGTTTCATGAAGTATGATGAAATAATTATCTATTTACAGAATAAATCACAAAAATTAAATAATCATAATTCTGTTGTCAAATTTAAGTTGACAAAAATCTCGTTTTGTCAGTCATGAGGCGCGCGGCCTGTGCAAGGCAACCGGATCCTCTAACTGATAACAAAGAGTTAGATCTGGATGTTCGAAAAGCCCTGCACAGATCCCAACCTGGTCCCTTCAAGGGTGAAGGGGAGCACTTAGGTGAAGTAGTGGAAAAGTGGATTAAGGCAATGGAGGAGTACTTTGATGTAACTGGCTACTACAATGAGAGAAGCAAGATGGCTCTTACCAGGTTAAAGATTGTGGAAACGGCAAAGGTTGCTTGGAGGAATCACTGCGAGACTAACCGTCTCAACCGAAATACCCAGACCTGGACCGATCTTAAAGCGTACCTCAAAAAGAGGTTTTGTCCTCCGGGCTTCCTTGAAACTAAAATGAATGAGTTCTTGGAACTAAAGCAGGATAGCCGGACAATTGAAGAGTACCATCAAGCTTTTGCCGTTCTCCTCAAATATTCCCCTGAAGAGCAGCTGATGGCCAGATTCATTCGAGGAATGAACGAGCCATTGGACACCTTAGTAAAGAATGCCAAACCTGTCTCAATGGCCGAAGCAGTAAGAATGGCAAAAGACTTTGCCAAAGCCTTTGTAGTTAAGGTTCCACCACCGAAGCCTGCACCCTCTAACTTTAAAAGATTCCAAACCTCGGGAAGTACTTCAAACTTTCCTCCCCCAAAGAGGCAGCAAGGCAAAAATCAGAATGAGGATACTAGAAGATTCAAAAGTGAAGGAAGACTCTTCCCCCAGAACACTTTCTCAGGAGCCCCACCTCTTTCAAGGATTCAGAGGGATGAGCTCAAAAGCGAGAACCGGTGTTTTGATGCAAGGGTTTTGGTCACCAGCTGAAACACTGCCCGACTCCTACCATGAGACAAGGGGACAGGGAAGTCAAGGACTGAGAGTGCAGAGACCAACCCCTTCCTATCAGTCAAATCAGGGCCCATCTCGCCCAAGTTAGGGAAATCCCAAGAGAACTCCAGCTCAGCCGTCTGCCTCTCTTCCAGAGTAGCCTCAAATCTCCTTCCCAAAATTGGGGCAACTAAAGTGAAAGAGTTCCGCCTCAGACTGACACAGCTAGAGCAGTCACAATAGCAGAAGTAATGGAAGAAGAAAGAGGATAGATTTATGCAGCAATTGAAAACCAAGGGCCAAATCATCAATTCTCCGTCATTCATACTCCAGCTGAGTATCACGGTAAGCCTTTTAAACTTTTGATTGATTCAGGCAGTACTCATTCTTCCATTTCCCCTGGATGCTTGCGTAAGCCAGTCCTAAATCAGAAATCAGGAAAACCTATGCAAGTTGAACTGGCCAGTGGGAAGATTCTTTTCACTCACCTTGAGACAGATCGTATTCAGTTCAATCTAGATGGGAATCTAGCTGACTATCAGTTCAGAGTTATACCTTTGGGAGTTTTTGACGGGATCCTTGGAATGGATTGGCTCCATAAAAATCAAGCTGACATTCACTGTCATAATGGAACCATTTCCTTCCGTGACCTCCATAGAAATAAAGTTCAAGGAACCGGAATTTCAAGATCCCCAAGTCTACAGTTAGTAAAGGCTTCTAAGTTACTAAAAGGACTTAGAAAGAAGCAACTTATTTATGTTGTCAAAATGAATCCAGTAGACTCAAAGTTAAAAGCTAAAGAACCTGAATGGTTAACTAATTATGATGATTTATTCCCAGCAAAATTAACAGAGATGCCTCCAATTTAGGAAGTAGATCATGTGATAGAATTGACCCCCCATAGCTCAGCCAGTAGCCCTGCACACGTTCAAAATGCCAAGTCTTGAAGCCATCAAGCTCAAGGAATAGCTTAGACAATTGTTAGAACAAGGGTTTGTATGACCCAGTGTTTCACCTTGGGGTGCGCGAGTTCTCTTTTAGAATAAGAAAGATGGAATGCTTAGACTCTGTGTGGACTACAGAGGTCTCAATCAGCTGGCAGTTAAGAATAAGTATCATATCCCCAGAATTGATGAGCTTATGGACATGCTAAGTGGAGCCCAAATCTTCACAAAGATAGATCTCAAATCAGGATATTATCAAATCACGATTAATGAGCAAGTTATCCCAAAGACATCCATCAATACTTGGTATGGGCATTATGAATTCACTGTCATGCCGTTTGGATTGACAAATGTCCCAGCTAAATTCAATCACCTAATGCAGGACATTCTCAGAGAATACTTGGATGATTTTGTTCTTGTTTTCTTTGATGATATTTTGATTTACTCAAAGAATGCAGCTGACCATGAAGCTCATGTCAGAAAAGTTCTTGAGATTCTAAGGAAGCACCAACTCTTTGCACAAAAAAGAGCAAATGCACTTTCTCTGCCGACCATGTTGAAAACTTGGGCTTTTTTGTATCAAAAGATGGAATTTCTCCAGATTCCGCAAAAGTCCAAGCAGTCATAGATTGGCCTCAACCCAAGGCAGTGAAAGAAGTCAGAGGATTCTTGGGATTGACTGGTTGGTATAGAAATTTTATACCAAAGTATGCTCTCATAGCTTCCCTCCTAACAAATCTTCTCAAGAAGAATATTCCGTTTCAATGATCTCCCAGGTGCCAGAGTGCTTTTGATAAGCTGAAGACCGCCTTAGTAACCAATCCCATTCTAAAGCTGCCAAATTTCTCTCTGCCCTTTGAGGTAGTAACTGATGCCAGTGGTTTTGCCTTGGGAGGTGCACTCATGCAGGAAGGTCATGCAGTGGCCTATGAATCTCAAAAACTCAGAACGTATGAGAGGAATTATGTTGTCCACGACCTGGAACTACTTTCAATAGTATATACCCTGAAGTAGTGCGGAGACATTACCTACTGGGTCAAAGATTCACTTTGATGATAGATCATTAAGATGTCCAGCATCTTTCACTGTAATCAAATCCCTCTTCACAAATATAAAAGATTTCTATCTGTTTTGGCCTAGAGAGAGAAAATGTTCTAGAGAGAGGCTATTCAAATTTTGAATATTTTTGGATGGAAAAATATCTCTTCTTATTAAAATAAGTTCCCCTGAAATAGAAGTTCAAAAAGATTTTCAGAAGGTGCATTAGAAATCAATTATAAGTTGTTCAGAAGGCCTTATCCTAGGGGTCCACATTTTCTAAAAATTTTAAATTAAGGTTTTGAGGGGCCAATCAGATTCATCCAAATGTGTGGAGGAGATAAATAGAAGAAATAAAGAAAATCCCCCCCAAAAATGAGTAAATACTCACATAAGATGAAGAGTGGACTAAGGACCAAAGGAAATACTAAAAAAATGAATTTTTGACACCTCAGATGTGGGGATTCCCCCTCATGAAGGAGGCGCGTATTTCACATGTGTGGTGGAGTTTTAAATTCCCAAAAATTGAGAAATTTCATCTCTCCTCTCTCCTAATTCAAGTTTAGTTCCAAAAAGTAAGCTAAACTGACCCAAAAATGGTCAAAAATTGAGCAAACTGATTTGGAAAACCGAGAAAATTTTTCCATGCTCGAAAAACGAGGACGATTCCACCATTTTGAATTTCTTAATGAATTTTTCTAATGAGGTCAAGATACTAAACTAACCTTCATCTGAATAAACCAGATAGAAGGGAAACTATTACAGACTTAGCTTGAAGGAATCAACGTTTTTTTCCTAATTGAACCAGGCACAGGCATTGATCTATTCATTTGAGAAGTCTTCAGGTTATTATTTAACTATTCGAGTTCTAAGCATATTCCTATTGATCAATTTTATTATTAAAACTCTACTCATTCGTGCCATCTGGCCCATGGGTTAGCCACCGTCCAACCACTGGAATTGGTAGAACCAGACAAGTACTCACCACCCATAATTGAATGCCTTTCTTAACTTTTGCTTTAGAATACAGATATGCACACACTCCTCTTTAAACTTTAATTTATAAAACAATCCATTGACAAACAATTATTGGTTACAGATATCATAACTCCATTCAGTCCTTGTTTCTCACAAAATAGTATCACTCTGGACTCTCCGTTGATACCAGCAGGTCAGCAACGAGATCCAGTAACAGATTACAATAATTTTCTTGTCATCATACATATATATCTTCCAACACGACATACGCATGGGTGTCCTAAGCACCGCGAGGCTATGCATTGCCTTGTCAGAACCCTCCAGGATCCTCCTTAGGTGTCCTGGCACTTCACTCAGGGACCGCTTCGTCGGCCCTCGCCCATCGTACCGAAAGCACACCATTTTACACCATACCCAGGCTGGTCAAGATCTGGGCAGGTTTTTACCGTGTGAGTCGTCCTTTGAACACTCCCCCCGCTAGCTGTTACAACCCAACTTCCCTTAGAAAACACATATACCAAATGCTCCCTCCAGCATTGTGTCGTAAGATAATCCTTTAAGACAATCCTTTAAGAAAACAGGGTTTCTATGCAAGTTTTTAGTTTTGATTTTCTTTTGAATACAATGAGTATATCTTAATTCCGTATCCCAAGACTTCTAGATCACAGGTCTGGATTCCCAAGCAGAATTCCTCGAATTCTGAATTCTTGATCCTCAAATCAAATTCAAAGGTCTCAACTTAGTTTCAGATTCGGTGGGTGATTTGAGTGTAGATTACTGAATTTGTCAAATCGTCTTTTCTTGAAACTGACGAAGGAGTTACGTCTTGGTCATAGACTGATTCAGGGTTTGAGTCTGGAAAGGTTATCCCTGAACTATCTTTCTCGAAGGGTAATATTTCATTTACTACTTTACTGAATTTCATTCATTGAGTATCTTTACTGAATTTCATTCATTGAGTATTTTGCTTAACTGAAAGGTTATCCCTGAACTATCTTTACTGAATTTCATTCATTGAGTATTTTGCTTAACTGAATTCAAAACTAGTCAACGAATTCCTATGAGAAATAAATTAATCATTTATCTAAAATTCTGACTTTGATAGTTTTTTTGAATTTTCTCATTACCATCCTAGAGAATATGGTATAATTTTTCTTCACTGAGTATTTACTTATTCATTTTGCAGTATTCATGGGATTTAAACATAGGATTAAAGAGAACTCTTATTTTGATATAAAAATTCTGTATGCATCTATTTATTCATAAAATCCAACTTCTATGGAAATAACACTTTTATATAAAAGAAAAAACCTTTTATACATCTATTTATGCATTAAAAAAATCAAATTTGATGAAAGTAACTCTTTTATAATAAGAAAATTCTTCTATGCATCATTTTATGCATAAAAATCAATATTGGTAAAAGCAACACTTTTGCAATTAAAAAAATTCTATTATGCATCATTTTATGAATAAAAATCAATATTGATGAAAGTAACACTTTTATAATTAAAAAATTATTTTATGCATAAAAATCAATATTGATGAAAGGAACACTTTTATAGTAAAAACATTCTTTTATGCATAAAAATCAATATTGGTGAAAGCAACACTTTTGCAATTAAAAAAATTTCTTTTATGCATCATTTTATGCATAAAAATCAATATTGATGAAAGTATCACTTTTATATTGATAAAAATTCATTTGTGCATAAAAATCAATATTGATGAAAGTAACACTTTTATAATTTAAAAAAAAATCTTTTATGCATCTATTTATGCACAAAAATCAATATTGATGAAAGTAATACTTTTATAATTAAAAAATTTCTTTTATGCATCTATTTATGCATAAAAATCAATATTGATGAAAGTAACACTTTTATAATAAAAAATTTCTTTTATGCATAAAAATCAATATTGATGAAAGTAACACTTTTATAATAAATAAATTTATTTTATGCATCTTTTTAAGCATAAAAATCAATATTGATGAAAGTAACACTTTTATAATAAAAAACATTCTTTAATGCATCATTTTATGCATAAAAATCAATATTGATGAAAGTGACACTTTTACAATATATGCATCATTTTATGCATAAAAATCAATATTGATAAAAGTAACACTTTTATAATTTAAAAAAATATTTTATGCATTTACTTATGCATAAAAATCAATAAAGATGAAAGTAACACTTTTATAATTAAAAAAATCTTTTATACATAAAAATCAACATTGATGAAAGTAACACTTTCATAATTAAAAAAATTCTTTTATACATCATTTTATGCATAAAAATGAACATTGATAAAAGTAACACTTTCATAATAATAAAAATTCTTTTATACATCTTTTTATGCATAAAAATCAATAATGATGAAAGTAACACTTTTATAATAATAAAAATCTTTTATGCAAGATCATTAATGATGAAAGTAACACTTTTATAATAATAAAAAATATCCAATATGCATCTTTCTATGCATAGAATTTAAATCTAATGAAAATCACACTTTTATATAAAAAAAATAATCAATATGCATCTTTCTATGCATAGAATTTAAATCTAATGAAAATCACTCTTTTATAATAAAAAAATAACCAATATGCATCTTTCTATGCATAGAATTTAAATCTAATTAAAATTACTCTTTTATAATAAAAAATAATAATCAATATGCATCCTTCTATGCATAGAATTTAAATCTAATAGAAATAACACTTTTGTAATAAAAATATTTCTACTATGCATTTTTCTATGCATAGAATGAAAATAACACTTTTAGAATACACAAACAATGGGGATTACTCTTTTTGAACAATAAAAGGTAATACTTATTTCACAAAATTTGAGAAAATTTTGCCATAACCTCCTTTGTATGGCTGACCATTTTTTAATTTTTCCTATTCTACTTTACTTAAAAATTATCCCCAATTTGTTTAAAGCATTCTAAACTAATCAAATTCCACTTTTAAAATAGAAACAATATAAAAAGTTTAATTCAAACAATTTGATTACTTAACTAGGATAAAGAAGGGCTGATTTAAGAATGAGAGAGGGGGAAAGCCTTTCTAGCAAGGCATAGCATCAGATTATCATTTAAAAGATAACAAAAAATTAGAAAACCATTAAAAGAATAAGAAAAAGTAGGATTTCTAACTTACATGAAAATCTGGGAGCTTTCCTTTGGCTTGATGGTTTGAGGGATCTACTCTTGTTTGCAACAAGAGTGGCCACCAATTCTTTAGAAGAGGGAAAGGTCAAAAACTAGTGAATTATTAAGAAATTCATAGTTTTTGGCTCTGGGGAGGAGTAGAGTAACAGTGCATAAAACACTATTAAGCTTCAACAAAGGGGGAGGCTTCTATTTATAGGAAAAAGTGAGCTTCTAACCAAGAAAATTGATTCTAGAATTTTCCAGATCAGTTTTGTAAGAAAGCATTATGGGCCCAAGGCCATGGACAACTAGTAAGTAGGTGTGAACTCTTGGGTGGAGTATAAATACCAATGTAAATGGGATTATGGGTCATTCATGATAATGTTATCTGTTCCAAGAATCAATGGTGAGCTTCTCCCGTGAGATGCTAAGTGGTGACTCCTTCATGAGCCACTCCCTTGGTGAGGGACTAACCCACCCCTGTTACTTTCTTTCATTGGTATCAGAGCCTGGCTTTTGATCCATGATTTTTAATTTTTCTTTTCTTCTTCTCATTTCGTGAAATTTCTGCTTCATTTGATTCATGGGGGAAGGGGATATGGCTAAGGTAGAGTTTGTGGTTCAAATCTGAGCACATGGACCTATTTTTTTTGAATGAGTGGACCAAATTGGGGAAATTTTATAATCTTGATTAGCAGTTGTTAATCAAAAACGTTTTTTTGTTTGGGAGCTTTCTTGCAAACCCTAGCCATGGAATCTCAACATGAGCAAAGGGCATTGAGTCTCTCATGTATCTAGCAATGTTTTATGAAGTATTTCACCTATTTTCCATGAGCAATGGGGCTCCCAATGTGGCTGAAAATCACTACCAAAGCTGCCCACGTTTTTCACCAAAGTGACCCTAATCTTCATCTCCTTCAACAAATTCAAGCATTAAGGCTTCCTGGGTAACATTGGTGAGTTGCTCCATCACTTCATTACAATTTTGAAGCATTCTTTCAAGCTATGGAGTGAATTAGGGTTTTATTACACATAAAATCCTAATTTTCAGAAATTGGACTTTGATCATGGCCATTCATGCTGCTCTTTATGCATTATGAATGCTTGAATGCTACACATAGCCATTCAATGCTATGCCTTGCATATTGACATAAGTGAGCATAGCTTTTGGCACATTTGGGGGATTGAATAAAATCTTTTGGGTTGGAAGCCCACTTTTTGGTGACACCGTTTTCCATTGCCGGTTGCACGTTTTTTGTCATAACTCTCTCATACGAACTCCGTTTTTGGAGTTCTAGTACTCAAAACGACCGGCTCGTTGTCCTCTTCGAGATGAGCTATAGGTCTTGAGGTGCAAGATTCAGCAAGTGCTCTCTGTTTTCACTTTTGTACTGGATTTTCTAGTCTCGAGCAGGAACTCGCGCCCAGAACACGACCCGAGATCACCGCTCCGTGACACTTGGATGTTGTTGATGTATGTGGAAATGTATTGACATTGCCATGAGTGGATGTGATGAAGGAAGCACTATGAACCATGTATTATGATATGAATGAGCATGAGTCATGCTATAAATCAATTGTAAGTCAACTCTACTCATTCATTTGAGCTTGTAACTCACGATTTTATTCCTAGAATCTAGAATGAAGTAAGGGTACCTTGGCATTTGGAGGAGAGACCAAGGGGAGAATGTCTTGAATCTCCTTGCCGTTAGTGCCGGGTAACGCGGTAAGGAAGAGGATTAGGTACTTGGTGGTAAAGAAATGGCCTCAACCTTCACCTTGGATGTAAACTTGTGGATGTAAACTTGGTGAAGGGGTGAGAAGTGCTTGGCCGGGAGATCGGCAAGCATCGACGCGCTTCATCGACCACTTCATTCGACTTGAGCAAACAAGCAAATCCTCTACATCGACTTCTTATGCAAAAGGACAAAATTGATGCCATAAGGTCACATGCTCAGATGGAAAAATGATTGAGGATTGATTTGCTTACAGTGGTCAAATGCATAAGGATTTTAATACTTGATTGAGATGCTTTGATTTGATTGAGATTTGGTGCAAAAAGAGGGGAGACCATGGCAAAATTTTTGTAAAATTTGCCTACTTGCAGCCAGGATAAATCCTTGAATTTCTAGGGTTTTTCAAAAGCTTTTCAAATCTGTCCTGAAAGCTCTTCAATCTACCCGAAAACCTCTTTCAAACAAGCTAAAGATCACTCAAATCGGAGTAGTATTGAGCGGTCAAAGTTAAGAGTTGACTTTCAGCTAGAATAGTTGACTGGTCAAAGGCTGTTGACTTTTTCAAATCTGTTTTTGGGGATCCTTACTCGTCTCGTCAAGAGCTTCGCATAGATATAAAGATCACCCAAATCGGATAAGAATTGAGCGGTTAACATCAAGAGTTGACTTTCAGTCGGTACAGTTGACTGGTCAAAGGCTGTTGACTTTTTCAGATCTGTTTTTGGGGATTCTTATTCGTCTCATCAAGAGCTTCGCATCGATATAAAGATCACCCAAATCGGATACCGTTTGAATAGAGAAAAAAAAATCAAGTAAGTGGTCTTTGCAAGGAGGGATCAATTACGCGCATGGAAATGACTAGAGGAGGTCAAAACAAGGGAGCCTGGAATGAAAATGATCAAAGACAATTAGAAGCAATGATGGCAATGAGTTCATCAACGAGGAATGAAGAAAGTTCAACCATAAAAGCACCATCTCCAGATGAATCTCAGCCAGTGGAAATGCCTCAATCTTTGGGAACTACTCCGCTAACAGTGGACATGATGTTAATGGCTATGGAGAGTATGTTTCAAAGGATTGAAAATAACCAAACAAATCGGCAACAATAATTTGGTGAACACCTCATGGAACGGTTCGACAAGCGACACCACTACCTGGATGACGTGATGCAAAGAGGGTTAAAAGACTTGGAGAAAGCCATTAGTGCATTGGCTCCTCTCAAGCTCATCCAAGAAGCTGATATGAATGCAATGGATGGTGTACATTATGATGCCAAACATGATGGAAAGCCTTCTGTGCCAGAAGAGAACAAAGTAAGACAAATGATGCCACCTCAAATGATGCCACATTCTTCTTACATGGACAAGGGCAAGAGACCTATGGGTGATGCTTCTTATGAGAGATCCAATGCCAGTATTCCAAGAACTTCATCCTTTATGCAAGATGCAAGAAAAGGGTATGAACAGAAGGGATTTAAAGATACAAGTGATTGGCAATTGGAAGATGAGCAAATGCATAGACACTTGGGTGAAGGAAGAGGATTTGATGATCCAAGAGCACGGCAGAGGGGTTCAAGAATGCATGGTGATTTTGACAATGCTGTGAAGGACAAAATCATATTTAATAAGTTCAAAGGAGAATCAAGTTCTATCGAAGACTTTGAAGAGTGGGCAAACAAGATGGATCTCTACTTCGAAATCAGCCCAAGGGGCGAGATTGCCAAAGTCTACTTCGCCTCACTTCATCTTGAAGGTTTTGCTCACACTTGGTGGAGGAGGAAGCAATCTCATGGTTATGTCATCACTACTTGGGTAGAATTCAAGAATGACATGGCAGAAGAGTTTACTTCTCGCATGCAAAGGGACAATCACATTGTGGAATGGGACAAGCTAGAGCAAATCACTAACGTGAAGGAATATTCTCATAAGTTTCTAAAGCTTCTATTATACTTGGACGACTTTGATGAGCATTATCTTGTTGTCAAGTATATAAGGGGCTTGAAAGCTCCTATTGGTGGTGATGTCAAGTCTCATGAACCCGCCACTTTGAAGAAGGCAATGATGCTTGCAGAAATTCATGAAGAGAAGTACTTGACAAAGTGGGCTAGCAAAGGGAATACCAAAGGGGAAGTGATCACAAGGACTGACATGGGTTCTCATGCAAACACAAGACCTAATCTTCCAAGATTTCCTACCGTGTATGGTAGAGGGTCTAATAGACTTCCATTTAAACCACCATTTATGTCCAACAAAGCTACATAAAATGAGTCCAAGCCAGCAAATGGGGGTTCAAAAAGCAAGGTTATCAAGGAGGACCGTTTGCATGAAATGAGGCTCAAAGGTCTATGTTTCAAATGTGGAGAAAAATGGAACAAGGATCACTTCAAAGTATGCAAATCCAAAGATATTTCCATAAGCTACATTATCACTGAGGACAATGCTAATCATGAGGAGGAGGAATTCCTTGAATGCAATGATGCCTTAGGATGGGGAGATCCTCATGAGGGTGGAGGTTCTCATGATGATGGTTTTGATGAAGAAAATCCCGAGTTTCCTTTTGATCCGGGTGGGAAACTAAAGTTTGCTCATGACAAAATGGATGATGGGATGCCTCTATGCGTGTGGAATGAAAACAATAGTGCACATACTACCTTGTGTACAATCTCTCATGATGCTTATGCGGGAAGTAAGGGTGCCAACACATTGAGATTGAAGATCAAGGTGAATGGGAGAACAGCATATGCACTCATTGATACTGGAAGCACGCATAGTTTTGTCAATAAAAGGTCTTTGAACACTCTCAAAATGCAACCAACTTCTTTACCAAACAAGCACATGGTGCAAGTGGCCAATGGTGATTCAGTGGGTTGCAATATGAAGTGTCAAAGTACAGAATTGGAGTTGTCCAAGAGCTACTCTTGCAAAGTTGATCTTTTGGTGATTGAGTTGGGACCAATTGACATAGTACTTGGATGTGATTGGCTGTCCACTTTGAACTCTTTTACCATGAACTTACAGAAAAGTTTCATGAGTTTTGTGCATCATGGAGGGGTTATTACATTGAATGGAATGCAAGGGTCCAAGCTCTTCATGATCAATGCTACTCAAATGAAGAAAGAGTTCAAGAAAGAGGGCTATGTTTATGTACTACAGCTTTGCAAAGAGGAAGATAATAGCAAAAAGGATTGCATCGAAAATGTGGACATGGTTAAGCTACTCAAGGATTATGAAGATGTGTTTACCATGCCAAAATCAATGCCGCCAAAGAGGAGTGTTGATCACGCTATGGATTTGGAACCAAATGCCAAACCAATCAACAAGCCTCCCTATCGTTTGTCAAAGGTTGAAAAGGAAGAGGTGGCAAAGCAAGTCAAAGAACTCATTGACATGGGATGGGTTGAACCAAGTCAATCTCCTTTTGCTTCTCCGGTGCTACTTGTGAAGAAAAAGGATGGTACTTTCTGCATGTGCATTGATTACCGTGATTTGAATAAGATCACCATCAAAAATCGTTTTCCAATACCAAGGGTGGATGATCTTTTGGATGAGTTGAAGGGTGCCACATGCTTTTCAAAGATTGATTTGCATTCCGGATACCATCAAATAAGGATGAAAAGTGGTGATGAGTTCAAAACAGCATTTCGTACAGAAAGGGGTCTTTACTAATTCATGGTTATGCCGTTTGGATTATGCAATGCACCGGTAACTTTTCAAGCATTGATGAACAAAGTGCTTCAACCTTTCCTCTACAAGTTTGTATTGGTCTTTTTCGACGACATACTTATCTATAGCAAACATGAGGAAGTGCATTTGAAGCACGTGAAAGAGGTTTTGGAGGTCTTGAGGCAAAACAAGTTGTATGTTAAGGAGACAAAATGTACCTTCATGGCACATGAGGTGGAATATTTGGGTCACATTGTGAGCAAGGATGGCATTTGTGTGGATCCAAAGAAAGTGGAATGTATTAGGAATTGGCCGGTTCCTTCAAACACTACTCAATTGAGGGGATTTTTGAGGTTATCTTCATTCTATAGGCGCTTTATTGCCCACTATGCAGAAATTGCAGCCCCAATGACGGACAAATTGAAGAAGGAAACCTTCTTTTGGGATGCCATTGCCAACAAAAGCTTTGAAGATATGAAGAAGATGCTCACATCAGCACCTATTTTGGTATGTCCAGACTTCACCAAACCTTTCACAATAAGGGCGGATGCAAGTGGAAGAGGGATTGGTGCGGTACTTTACCAAGACCATGGAGTCATTGCTTATGAAAGTAGAAAGCTGAATGACAAAGAAAGAGAACTCCATGTGTATGAGCAAGAGATGATTGCTATACTCCATGCTATCAAGAAATGGCACCATTACTTATATGGGAGTCATTTTTATGTGAGAAGTGATCATAGGGTGCTGAAGTATTTCCTCACACAACCCAATTTGTCTCCTAAGCAAAGAAGGTGGGTAGCAACACTACAAAACTATGATTTTGAAATCACATACACAAAGGGCAAAGAAAATGTGGTTGCCGATTCCTTGTCTCGTATGTGGGCCTGCTCATTGTATGCTATTTCTAAGGTGCATAAAGATTGGATCATGGAGATACAAGAAGAGTACTTGTTTGATGAAGAAACCTCACAAATAGTGCAGAAATTACAGCAAGGTGTATGTGAAGAGTTACCCCATTATGAGCTAAAAAATGGTCTCCTCTACTACAAAGGAAAAGTCTACTTGGTTCCTACTTCATCATTTATCAAGAAGATCATGGAAGAGATGCATTATACTCCTATGGCTGGTCATTTGGGTGTCTACAAAACCTTTGATGTAATAAGGAAAAGTTTCTTTTGGAAGGGGATGTGGAAGAGCATGCATGCTTATGTAAGTGGGTGCCGGTCATGTCAATTGAACAAGGATCCTACACATAAACCGAGAGGTTTGCTTCAGCCATTGCCCATTCCCGAAGGCAAATGGAGTCATATATCAATGGATTTCATTACTAACCTTCCGCGCACAAAGAAAGGGTGGGACAGCTTGTATGTTGTGGTGGATAGATTGACCAAAGTGGCCCATTTCATTCCTTCCAAGGTCACATATTCAGCCCAAAATGTTGCCAAGCAATTTGTTGATGGGGTTTTCAAGTTGCATGGTATGCCGTCACAAATTGTGAGTGATCGCGATGTCAAATTCATGAGCACTTTTTGGAGAACATTGTTTGAATATATGGAAACCAAGCTTACTCCAAGCACCGCCTATCATCCCGAAACCGATGGTCAAACAGAAAGAGTAAACAAATGGGTGGAAACATATCTACGCCACTATTGTCATGATACTCATCAAAGCACATGGGATGATTGGTTACCTTTGGCTGAGTTTGCTTACAACTCAACATATCATGTGAACATTGGCATGTCACCCTTTGAGGCTTTATATGGTTACAAGGTCAATTTGCCTATGTTGGTGGTGGGTACATATGAGACTTCTAACCATAATGCCAAGGAGGAAGCTGAAAGGATGCAAGCTTTGTTGCAACAATGCAAAAGTAATTTGAAGGTTGCACAAGAGAAAATGAGACAATATGCCAATGTTCATCGAAGACCATTGGAATTCAAAGTGGGAGATTGGATTCTTTTGAGAATACCAAAGTCAAGATATGCGTCTTTGAAGGGAAGCACCAACACCAAACTAGCTCATCGCTATTATGGTCCTTATCAAGTGATACGAAGAGTTGGGGAGGTTGCATATCAACTCTTACTTCCATCTACAACAAAGATTCATGATGTGTTTCATGTCTCTCACTTGAAAGGATATGTGGGTATGATCGATCAAATGGTTGATGAGTTACCTCCAATGAATGAAGAGGGAATGATTGAATACATTCCAGAAGCTATCTTGGGTACAAGGAAAAAGGTACTTCGCACTCGTACCTTGGTGGAGTATCTTGTTCAATGGAAAGGTTTACCTAAGGAAGAAGCTCCATGGCAACCTATTTCAGCATTGGAGGGATATGAAGCATTGATAGAGCAATATGGGTTGGTGTAAATTCAGCCACATGGAACATTCTTCTCCAAATTTGGGATATTCATTTGAGGTTTTGAGGACGAAACCATTGGGGAAGGGATGGTTTGTAAGAAAGCATTATGGGCCCAAGGCCATGGACAACTAGTAAGTAGGTGTGAACTCTTGGGTGGAGTATAAATACCAATGTAAATGGGATTATGGGTCATTCATGATAATGTTATCTGTTCCAAGAATCAATGGTGAGCTTCTCCCGTGAGATGCTAAGTGGTGACTCCTTCATGAGCCACTCCCTTGGTGAGGGACTAACCCACCCCTGTTACTTTCTTTCAAGTTTGGTCAATTTTTAACCATTTTTAGGTCAGCTTAGCTTACTTTTTGGAGCTAGACTTGGATTAGGAGAGAGGAGAGATAAAATATCTCAATTTTTGGAAATTTAAAACTCCACCACACATGTGAAATAGGCGCCTCCTTCATGAGGGAGAATCCCCACATCTGAGGTGTCAAAAAATTCATTTTTTAAGTATTTCCTTTGGTCCTTAGTCCACTCTTCATCTTATGTGAGTATTTACTCATTTTTGGGGGGGATTTGCTTTATTTCTTCTATTTATCTCCTCCACACATTTGGATGAATCTTATTGGCCCCTCAAAACCTTAATTTAAAATTTTCACAGAAAATCTGGACCCCTAGGATAAGGTCTTTGAACAGATTATAATTGATTTCTAATGCACCTTCTGAAAATCTTTTTGAACTTCTGTTTTAGGGAAACTTTTTTTAATAAGAAGAGATAATTTTCTATCCAATAATATCTAAAATCTGAATAATCTCTCTCTAGAATATTTTCTCTCTCTAGGACAAAACAGGTAGAAACAAGATCTTTTATATTTCTAAAGAGGGATTTGATTACAGGGGAAGATACTGGATATCTTGAGAGGCTGGGGAGAAATCTTACATTCTCTCCCACTTGAAAAATCGAGATGTCCTCATCTCGCAAACTGGGGGTAATCCCACAACAGTTCGACTTTCTCTCCCAGGTGGCATCTTCAAAAGGATAGAACTTCCATTTGACCAATAATTCTCTCAGAATTCTGTTCTTGAGAACCTTTTCTCGAACATCAAGGATTTCTTCAGGTTGGAGTTCTATCTGCCCTTGAAGAAGTTAAGATTTCATCAATCATCAAGCACATGATTCGGGCTTGGTATATACTTTTTAAGAAGGCTGATATGAAATACATTATGTACTTAGAGATAAGGAGGCAGAAGAAGCTCGTAGGCTAAGTCACCTACTTTCTTTGTAATCAGATATGGCCCACAATATTTGGGGGATAACTTCTTATACTTCCCAAGAGAGATAGAGAACTTATTTTGGGGCGTACTCGAATGAAGACCATATCTGCTTTTTCGAATTTTCTGTCTCTCCTCTTATTATCTGCATATTGCTTCTGTCTATCCTGGGCAGCTTTTATATCTTTGCGAATTGGCTGCATCTGCTGCTCCATGTCATCAAGCATCTATTTGGACATCTCGACCCTAATTAATGGGTCAGACCAAGTTAATGGAGTTAAGCAATCTTGTCCATACAAAGCTTTGATAAGGCTCATCCCAATACTTGGGTGATAAGAAGCATTGTATGCAAACTCGACTAGCTACTGCTCTGCAGATAGCTTAGCCACTTCTTGGGTTCCTTGCCACAGTATGACCGAAGTAGCCACTTCTTGGGTTCCTTGCCACAGTATGACCGAAGTATATCTTCGATTACTTGGTTCACCCTTTCAGTTTGACCATCGTTCTTGGGGTGGTAAGCTGTGCTGAGATCCAAGAAAGTTCCTACTGCTTCAAAAAATGCAGTCCAGAATCTTGACGTGAATTTGGGATCTCGATCACTTACTATTCTTCTGGGTAGGACATGCAATCTGAAGATTTCTTTGAGGAACACTCTGGCCACATCCATTGCATTGTAGGTTTCTTTTATTGGAATCAAATGGGCAACTTTGGTTAGTCTATCAACTACCACAAAGATGGAGTTGTAACCTGATTGTACTGAAGGTAATCCAGTAATAAAATCCATACTGATACATTCCCACTTCATCTGGGGATGTCTAATGGATGTAACTTCCCACGCATTTTTACTCTCTGGACCTTAACTTTCTGAGATAGGTCAGACATTGACGTACATGATAAAGCACATCCTTTTTTAGATAAGGCCAAAAGAAGCTTTTCTTCACAGACATGTAGGTTTTGATGAAACTTGGATGTCCTACAATAAGGCTCTCATGGGCCTCATTCAGAATTTGACCCTTAGTTCCCTCATCATTGGGAATGCATAGCCTGCGATTATAATACATAATTCCATCATCCAGGGTGTACCCTTGAACTCGATTCAACTCCTATGGAGTTTTGCTTTCCTTCATAAGTAGGGTAGCAATAGGTCCAAAGAATCTATCCTGCATGATCTTCTCACTTGCTTCAATAATCAAAGGATTTGACACTACAGAAATTGCAACAAGTAAGGAGGCTTTTCTGCTGTGAGGGCATCTGCTACCACATTTTCTTTGCCTGGGCAATACTTGATTTTAAAATCAAATTGCTGCAAGGTCTACATCCACCTTCTTTGGCGCATGTTGAGATCCTTCTGAGTGAAGATCCACTTTAAGCTCTGATGATCTGTCTCATCAAAGTTAATCTTTGACCCAGTAGGTAATGTCTCCACAACTTCAGGGCATATACTACTGAAAGTAGTTCCAGGTCGTGGACAGCATAATTCCTCTCATGCGTTCTGAGTTTTCGGGAATTATAGGCCACTGCATGACCTTCCTGCATGAGTGCACCTCCCAGGGCAAAACCACTGGCATTAGTTACTACCTTAAAGGGTAGAGAGAAATCTGGCAGCTTTTGTAAGATTCCTCCCCAGCCTCTCAAAATGTCCATCATATTCCCTTGTAATCAATTCCCTCTTCAGAAATATAAGAGATCTCGTCTCTGGCTGTTTTGACATAGAGAGAGAAAATATTCTAGAGAGAGAATATTCAAATTATGAATATTTTTGGATAGAAAAATAACTCATCTTATTAAAATAAGTTCCCCTGAAACAGAAATTCAAAAAGAACTTACCAATGTGCAATTAGAATTAATTGAAAATGGATATGAAGGACCTTAGCCTAAGGGTCTAGATTTTCAAAAATTTTGGATTATGGTTCAATTAAGGTTCCTATGGACCAATAGCATCAATCCATTTGTAGGGAGGAGATAAATCCAATTTGTAAAAGAAGATACCCAAAAATGAGTAAATGCTCACATAAGATGAAGAGTTGAAAATGTACAAGGTTTATTAGTAAAAAACTATGAGCAATATTAAAAATATGAGATATTTTGGGTATCCAAAAAGGAGTAAATGCTCACATAAGATGAAGAGTTAAAAATGTACAAGGTTTATTAGTAAAAAACTATGAGCAATATTAAAAATATGAGATATTTTGGGTATCCAAAAATGAGTAAATGCTCACACAAGATGAAGAGTTGAAAATGTACAAGGTTTATTAGTAAAAAACTATGAGCAATATTAAAAATATGAGATATTTTGGGTATAATGATTCCATTTTGACACATATGTAAGGAAGGGGAGTTCTTTAAATGAGGTGCATATTTCACATGCTTGAATGAGTTTTAAACTCAAAAATAATGTGATATTTTTATCTCTCCTCTCTCTTGAACCAAACCAAATCAAAATGGAACCAAACCGAATCAAAAAGTAACCAAACTAGGTCCAAATCTAGTCCAAATTCAACCAAATTGAATTTGGAAAATTCTAGAATTCAGTTAGCTTTGGTTAGAGCTTCCCTCTCTTATAAATAGAACATGAGTCCTTTGAAAAAAGAAGAAGAATTTTACTATACTAGAGTTATGCTGAAATAATGCTAATTTCTACTATTCTCTAAAATTCTCTCCAAATTGAAGAAATTGGAGCTTCCCTCTTTCTTCAATCCCCATTGGTGGCTCCATCAACATACTTAACCAATTGATTGGTTGGGGGCCTCTACCGTGAACAAAGAATCAAGCAATTTGTAAGGTAAATGGTGAATTTTGATCTTTTCTATAATTTCTCAAGGTTTCTCTCTTCTCAACCCCTCTCAAGCTTGAGAAGCTTAATTGGAATGGTTTTTGAATGCTATTGAAGTTAATTGATGAATGTTAGTGAAGAGTTACATAATTTGATGAATGCTATTGAAGTTAATTGATTAATGATAGTTAAGAATTACATAAATTTTCATTTATGCTTAATTCTAATGGTTTTTATGTAATTTCTCTCTCTCACTCAAGAAATGGTCATACTCATGACCCATTCTCAATCCAAATGAAGCTTTTCATAAAGCTTTTCCTTAATCCAAGATTAATCTATGCTTGAGGTCAAATTAATGGCTTTTTTCTATGCTTTTAGTTTATGTATTTCATGAATATTGATGATTCAACCCATTATTGGGTTAATGATCTAATTAGGGATCATTCTAATCATTTCCTTAATGATAATTTTTATCCTTCAAAATAAATTGAGATTTATCAGTCATAGTAGCGGAGCTATGGCACAATTTTTATAAAAATTACACATAAAATAATTTTATTCAAAGCATGAAAAGAGAACTTCCTACCATATTCTAGGAATTATCATCCTAGATTAATTGAAAGAATTTTATTGTAATCATGGAGAAATTGATTTTTATGTTATGCATAATTGATGATTATTTTATTGTAAAAGTGTTACTTTTATCATAATTGAATTTTATGCATAGAGGTATGCATAAAAGATGATTATTTTATTAAAAAAATAGTTATTTTTAGCATAATTGAATTTCATGCATAGAGGTATGCATAAAGGATGATTATTTTATTGTAAAAAGTGTTACTTTTAGCATAATTGAATTTCATGCATAGAGGTATGCATAAAAGATATGGGAAGTGATAAGATGTGATAAGATGTGATAAGATGCATATGAGATGAGTTAGGATGTGATAAGATGAGTTAAGAAGTGATAGGATGTGTATGGGGGGGATGAGATAAGAAGTGTATGTGATGGGATAAGATAGTATATGGGTTGTGATAGGGTGAGAATATGGATGTGAATGTGGATGGGTATGTATGGATGTATGCATGTAGATGTGGATATGGATGTGAGAATATGGATGTGAATGTGGATGGGTATGTATGGATGTATGCATGTAGATGTGGATGCATGAATGTGGATGTATGGATGTGAATGAGGATGTTGATGTGGATGCATGGATGTAAATGTGGATGTGTATGTATGGATGTATTCATGTAGATGTGAATGTGAATGTGGATGTATGGATGTAAATGAGGATGTGGATGTAGATGCATGGATGGAGATGTGGATGTATACATGTAGATGTAGATGTATAGATATGGATGTGAATGTGGAGGTGGATGTATGCATGTAGATGTAGATGTATGGATGTGAATGTGAATGTGGATGTGGATGTATGCATAGAGATGTGGATGTATGCATGTAGATATAGATGTATGAATGTGGATGTGGATGTATGCATGTGGATGTGAATGTACGCATATAGATGTGGATGTATGGATGTGAATGTGCATGTAGATGTGGATGTATGGATGAGGATGCATGAATGTACATGTAGATGTGGATGTGAAAATAGATGCATGGATGTAGATGAGGATGTATGGATGTGAATGTGGATGTGGATATATGTATGGATGTGAATATATAATATGTGATGTGAAGAAATCTGAAGTGATGAGATGGAAAATGATGTGATTGAATGATTACACATATAAATGGAATGTGGAATAAGTAATGTGGATTGATGAGGGATAATGTGGAAAAATGAGAGTTAATATAGAAACTGTATTTGTAAACTGTTTGTAAATGTTGTTTGTAAATGGTTGTTTTATGTCAAGAATGCTGGGGAAGCATTTTGACCATCTTGTGATTAAGGTCGTGGAGACCTAACTGATAAAGTTGCAACTACTGACGGAGAGTCAATGGAGGACGTCTCGCGTAGCAAAGTTGGCCGAGGTCTTGACCAGCCTCGGTTCGATTAAAATGGTAAGCTTCCGGTACGATGGATGAGGGACCAAGGAAGCGGCCTATGAGTGAAGCGCTAGGATCAGTGATACTATGGTTTCATTAAAGGATTGTTTTAAAGTTAGCTGATGCTAAGAAAAAGGCAATTTTATATTGGGTGTGTAAGTGGTGTGACTTGTTTTATGTTTGCATGAACTTCCGGCTAGGGGGCCTTGGAACTCTTTTCCTTGGTACCCGAGACAAAACCTAACCAAATTCTTAATTGGATCCCATCACTACAGTGGTTGGGCGGTTGGCTAACCCATGGGATCAGATGGGGTTAGGCTGGACTGATGGATCCGTAAATCAAGACTCAATTTCTCTTATTACGATAGATGAAGTAAATCCCGGATAGTAATTGTTCTATGGATAGGAATCAACGGCTGTGCCTCTTGATGGGAAAAAGAGCGTTGATCCCAATGATCTAAGTGCAAGTTTCGTCCTTGATTGACCAAGTACCTTTAAAGGTGTAGTCGGATCAATTTGATCAGTAATGGTCTTGACTACGTTAGAGTAAAAAGTTATCCTGGTGGAATTGCCCGTGCTTTCTGGATAAAGGAAGTTTTTCCGGGTTCGGTTTTGGAAAAATCGGTGGATTAGTCTTTTGTCCGGATATCCCCGTGGGGACGAGGCTCCGAGTGTGGGACCCTGGCCCACGCAAGAAAGGCTACTTCCGCTGCTAGCACCCCGAATCCGTTGCGCGGTGGAAACAGGGATCTCACAGTTGGTATCAGAGCGAAATTGAAAGCTAATAAAGATAATTAAATTCTTATCTTAAATTGGTAATAAGAATACAGAAACAGCATTTTCATAATGTATTTTCATTCCGTAAGCTTCTTTAATGAAGAAATTTTAATCAAAGAAATTTCTTTTATAGATGGAAGTTCCCTATTTATCTGGTATTCCCGACCTCACCCAGTCTCAAGATATGATTGCATTTGCCTTCGAGCATCTCATCTCTTCCGCTTCAACACGAACAAGCCGAGCAAGGCTCGCACGCCATTTCAAGGAATTATATTTTCCTAACCTAGTGGAGAGACAACAGCATAAGTGGGTTGCAGGGCTATATATACACGCCTCTTGCAACCGGCGTGCAATGCTGAGGCAGAATCTCTCATTGGCCATGATTTTGATAAAGCTGAAAATGACGCGTGGTGTCATTCTATATCTTTCAACGCCTCAAAATTTCAGACTTGCTTGCCGAGTTTATAGACTCTTCAGTCGATTTATCCCTAAGGAGAAAATAATAGCTCCCTTCGCAATTAGAGAAATTATGTAACGGGGCATGACTATGGCCCAGTACCGTCGTGTTATGCATCTCTCGAGGAGATTTTGAATTTTGGAGCCGAGCCACTCTATGTACTTATTGCAACTTGTATATAAATATACAAATGTTTTTCTTGTTATTTAAGTGATTGTTTATGAACGATCGGATAAAGAAAAATCTGTTTATCAGACTTATGTCATAGATCTCCAATAAGATCAACTGAAGAGCCAATTATGTCAAAAATTTATCAAGACGCACAAAAAGGTTGTAATTGTGTGATATAATTCATACAATTTGTTATTCAAACTGAAATTCGTAAATTAGTAATTAGGACTTCAATTGGAAGTACCGCAATTGTATAGAACCCTGACTTGCTTGAGACCTAGACATGATGGTATTTACCTTATAGTTTCGAGTATCATGACTATCCGTATATATCGAGGGTATAACTGCAGCTCTTTACCAGCAGTATATACGACTTGCTTGAGACCTAGACATGATGGTATTTACCTTATAGTTTCGAGTATAGAACCCTGACTTGCTTGAGACCTAGACATGATGGTATAGAACCCTGGCTTGCTTGAGACCTAGACATGATGGTATAGAACCCTGACTTGCTCCGGGGGTATAGAACCCTGACTTGCTTGAGACCTAGACATGATGGTATTTACCTTATAGTTTCGAGTATCATGACTATCCGTATATACCGAGGGTATAACTGCAGCTCTTTATCGGCAGTATATACGAGTAAATCCAAGACTTGAAATTATAAGCGTTAATGCTATCCAGATGATGATTTCGAATGTGGTTTGATATGATTTTAATTTTGTTTGAGAACTGATGAATTGATTTGGATTCTAATTGAAAAATGATGATTTTTGAAATTTAGTTGAAATATAATAACCTGAGCAAAACTACAATGAGGATGAATGGGACGAGTCCCTGTGATGATATTCATAACTGGAATGATGATAATGATTTCAACAAAGCACTATGAGATTAGTGGATTGTGCTGTCAAATTGCTACTGTTAACTCTTATCACGGCAGATCAAGTTAAGGGATGACAATTTGAGAAATTGCTTAACTTAAATTTCCGTGGAGGAATGTTTAGAAAGAAATTTTTCAGTCTAATGGACCATTATCATGTTAAAAATATGGATAATATGATCTGAACGAATTGTTATTTAATGATGAGTTCTATATAAGGAATACTTATCCCCGTATTCTGTTGGGTTGACCAGAATACTTATCCCCGTATTCTGTTGGGTTGACCAGAATATAAGGAACCCCAGTATAAATTGGATCTTAAGAAAAAAGAGTCGTCCTCTACCTTGCGAGATGAGGACATCTCGCGCCTTTTTAAGTGGGGTAGAATGTAAGATTCCTCCCCCAGCCTTCGAGGTATACAGGAGTAAGAATCTCCCTTTTTGATCTTATAATTATTCCCTCTCTAAAATAAAAGAAAGATTCTGTTTAAAAAAGAAAGACCCTCTCCCTAGAATACTTCTCAGGAGTCACGCCTGTTTTAAGGATTCAGAACAATGAGTTCAGAAGTGAAAATCGGTGTTTTGGATACCAAGGTTTTGGTTTTCATTCGAGTACGGCCCAAAAGAAGTTCTTTATCTCTTGGGGAGTATAAGAAGTTATCCCCCAGATATTGTGAGCCTTATATCTGAATTCAATGAAAGTAGGTGACTTAGCCTACAAGCTTCTTTTACCTCCTCATCTCAAAGTTCTTAATGTATTTCATAGAAATATGTGCCAAACCCAAATCATGGAAAGATGGTAAAACCTCAGCGGCAAGATATCGTTGGCTTCTAAGTTACGCTAGCTCCTTCCTTTATATAAGTCGTAACTTTTACCTGTCGCTCACAGTAATCTTACTTCCATCGATCTCCCTTCTTCTTAATCTCCTTCATGGCTTGGCAACAGGAATTAGTTTTATCCATGATGATTTCTCATCTTCAAGACGCAAGCGAGTCTGTGAAGAAAGATTTTATAGAACAGTATGAGCGCTCACTTTTTCCTCACTTGGGAACTTCTGTAGCTCAGACCAAATGGTGGACCTATCAAGACATAACTAGGGTATTATTACCCTGGGGTCAGCAGCACTTTCGTAACAATGTCCGCTTGGCCATGGTTATTGAAGCCTTGGGTTTGGGTCCCCGATACTACTGCGTCATGAGATCAAGACATCTTGGGTTTTCTGAGCGGGTCTTCTTACTGGCGTGTTTTCTTCCTCATCAGAAGATATGCCTTTACCCCTGTGAAGGGAGGCGGAGAGACACGGAAAACCTCTATAGCAATGCCTTTCCACAGTTCGGAGTACACACCAACATCAAGAAAAAGGGGCACCAGTCAGCTACTCAGTGAGCTGAGACAACATTTAACACCTTAAGCATGAAACCTTGTCTCTACCCTCATTCAATTTTCTAAGTAACTGGAGGGAGCCTACATACATTTGATCAAGACATGCAAGGGGAGATGGGCACATCAACATCTGCCACCCTTTATTCAATTGATACATATGCATATAGGGGTGCACCCTTATTATAAAATAGGCTCACAGCCATAAACAAAATGATCACCACAAAAAAATGGTGAGAGAACCACTTGACATAAACAAGGTTACATTCCATCAAGTATGAGCTTTCTGCAAAACTTCAGTTTCCCAAGAAAAGACAACATCAGTAAGGAACTTCAATTCTCCCAACCTGGCAAGCAGTGTGTGACTAGGATACACAATCACTTTATGGTCTTCAGTCTGTCTGTTGAAGAAGCATACCACCATACATACATGTTCTCTCAAGCAAAACCAGAGGGCTATCTTTCTCATACACATGAGCTTTCCACAAAATCAGAGAGTTGGTTATCATATACATGGGTTTTCCAATGCCACAAATTGGTGATTCCTCATATATATATGAGTTATTTCACAAAAAAGAGAACAAAAAAAATTGGCCAGCCGTCACTTACATTGCATGGGCTGTCATCATGAAAGAGAGCTGCATTCTTTATGCGTGGCACCTCCTCTTCATTCATACAAGTGGCGTTGCAGCTTCTCCTCCCCTCCTATACACAACCATACAAAGTACTGTGCAGCTTCCCTTGTATACATGTCCGCGCTTCTCCTCTTACTCACGCTGGCTACGCAGGCTCTCTGAAAGCATTAGAGCTACGAGCTTTCCCCATCACACTCATACATATGTGCTGCGCAACTTTCTGAGAGCATTAGAGTAATGAGCTCTCCCTCTCACACCTTTGGAAACTACAGCTCCCCTCCTACACCAATAGAGAGTGCTGCACAGCTTCTCTAAGAGGCTGGAACAAGCTCTCCCACACACTCTTATACACCTGGCTGCGCTTCTCTCTGAGAGCTACAGAACCACGCAGCTCTCCCACACATGGGCTACGTAGCTCATTGAGAGCATTGGAGCAAAGTTCTCCTTATCACTCCTTTGACGTCTACAGCTACGCCCCTTCTCTACACACATGGTCTGCGCTGCCCTCTGAGAGCATCAGAACACAAGCTTCCTCTCACACTCTGGCTATGCAGCCTTCCCACACACTCTGTATACTACAGAGCTACGCAGCTCTCCTCTCTACATACATGGGCTGCGCACATGTACTGTGCAGCTCTCTGAGAGCATTAGAGCACAAGCTCTCCTACACACACTCGCTATGCTAAAAGCATTAGTAGAGCTGCGAGTTCTGCTTTTTTCCCCTGCGCTGGCTTCGCTCCCCTCCTCCTCTTATACTCATATGGCTGCGCTGCCCGTTCAACCCAAAAAAAAGAAACATTATATTATTTATAATACTCCAAGGATGTCAGGTCGCCAGAGAGCTCACCCCCACCTCCACGTGGCGCTCCTTTGAAAATTGAGGCAAGTTGAAGAATCCTTTGAAGCAATCCAAGGCCACCTTCTATTTTTAGCAAGCCTTGTATTAAATCCCAAGGTGACTCTTTCATTCAAGGAAGACTTTGCACCACACATTCCTTTTTTTCCCATGAAATGCCAAAGACCGGTACTGTAGCTGACCTCCTCTAACGGGTCCCTGTCCAGCTTTTTAAAAAAAATAGTGCTCTGCATGCTCACATTATTTGTCAACAACCTTGTCCACATATGATAGTGCTAAAACCTGCCTTGTGAAACTGATTCTCATCTCACACCCCTTCCATTTCCCATTTATCAAGGTAACCAATAACTAACTGTACACATTGCATATTTTTGTTAGATCCGTTCACATGTGGCCTTATACCCCCTTTAGCCCTTGGAGATGGACACCCTTTATTTGTAAATGCCATGCATGAGTGTGTACACATGCCAAGAAAATATTACCAAAAAATACCTAACATAGTTTGCCCATCCCCTAGCCTGCTAGATCATTCATGGTCAGCAGAAAACAGTGTCGTGAGACTCAATGCATCTGATATTGCCATGTTCTCAAAGACACCATTTTTCACTACTTCAATTCTTTCATCCTTGTCTACCATCATCAGTCGTGCATGATATAGCTTGAGACGCAAACCATTCACCCTTGATACATGTGGGGTCCCATCAAGGTCAGCCAATTGATATGTGCCATTAGCAAAGCAATTCATCACTCTGAAGGGCCCCTCCCATTTCACTTGGAACTTCTTTTAAAAGGTTTTATCCAGCTTACTATTATAGCGTAGCACCAAATCACCTTCCTCAATACCCTTCTTCTTAATCTTCTCATTTATCTTTGTCAATGCCCTATTTTGCATCTTCTCATAATGTTCCAAGGTACTCATCCTGTCCAGCTGAACCTCTTGCAACTGTAAGAGTCTCTCTTTAAATGTGTTGCTAGAAGGCCCTAGCAGCTTCTCTAACATTTTAACTACAGGCAACTCAACTTCCACAGGTAACAAAGCTTCTTTGCCATACACTAAGTGAAAAGGTGTAAAACCTGTGCTCGTTTTCACTGATGTACGATAAGCCCATAAAGCACTGAACAGCTCCAGATCCCAATTCTTGCCCTGATGTTCTGTCACCTTTGCAAGAATGTGTACAAGTTCACCATTGAATCTTTCATTCAAACCGTTGCACTGCGGATAATAAGGAGTAGTAAAATTATGCCTAATCCGCATTTTGGCACACAAGTAATCTAGCAAGTCAGCTCTAAAACCAAGCCCTTGATCAGAAAGAAGCTCCAAGGGCACCCCAAACTTACAGCAGATGTCTTCATAAACAAACTTTGCAACATCTCTTGCAGTAATTTGCTTCACTGCTCTAGCTTCTGCCCACCTGGAAAGATAATCCACAGCTGTCAAAATATAACTCTTCCCCCTGTTGGTAATGGGTAAGGGTCCTACTGCATCAATTCCCCACTTCTCAAAAATGTCAAAGGCCAAAATTGTCTTGCGCAACTCTGGTTTTAAAACTCGTTTCCCAAATGCCTGGCACCTTTTGCATGAGCTACACCAGTGATGCACATCTTTTTGTATACTTGGCCATATGTAACCCTCCTGTAAGATTTTGTGCAATGTGATTTTAAATGCAAAGTGGCCACCGCATGCTCCTTCATGATTCTCCTCAAGCACTCTGTACAGCTCTTCCTTCCATGGTACACGCCTTAACACCACAAGTCGGCCCCTTGCATGTATAAGGTGTCACCAATGAGCTTGTATTTGCAAGCTCTGCGTACAAACCCATATTTCTTTGCCTTCTCAATGTCCTTGGGAATGACTCCTGTCAACAAAAACTCTTCTTCCAGTGTCAGACTTTCACGACCCCGATAAAGTGGCAGATCTGCTTTTAACACATATAGCTCGCCAATCATTCCCTGTGCTGCTTCATGTGCTTCTGTATTAAGAGAACGCTCCACATGCCGAATGCCCCATGCCTCAAACTCCTTCAACAAGCTCTTGATCTTGAAACACTTGTTCCTCAATGCAGGGTTTTTGCTCTTTCATACTCCTAGTATTTGCTTTACCACCAGTAGAGAATCACCTCTTATGCATAGTCTCTTTACACCATGCTTAATGCAAATGTTTAGCCCTGCTTCCAATGTAGAATACTCTGCTTCATTGTTAGTATGAGCATCAACTTTGAATCCCTTTTTACAAATCAGCTTACCTTACTGGTCATAAAGAGCTATACCACCAGAAGCTCCATCATGGCTCTTCCTGTATGAACCATCAAAGAACAAAACATGAGCATTGCTTACTTCTGCCACATTTTCTACCTTTCTAACACTTTCCTCTTTGACAAGCAGAGGGTTTTCCTTATAAGTTAACAAGTCTGCCAAAGTAGCTCTGTTGCTTTCTTCCACCAAGAAAGAGAACTCAAACTCCTGCAATTCAATCACCCACTTTTTCACTGCCTTAGACATGTTTACACCATTGATGAGCTGAGGCAAGAATGTGTAGCTAGTTAGGAGTACAAATGGTTTTGTCAAAAGATATTGGCGAAACCGTCGGCAAGCAAACACCACACTTACCATCACCAACTCTATTTCTGACAGTCCCCTCTCTGCCTACTGACTTTACCCTACTAGCACAATAGACAGGGTGCATATATTGGCTCCCCTTCCCTTTTTGCAGCAACGTAGCGCCAATAGCATCCTCTCCTACTGAAGGATTCACATAAAAAACCTGTTCCCAATTTGGAGCCTGCACCGCTGTCATCTCCCCTAAGACTTCTTTGACTCTCCGAAACTCCTCTTCACACTTGTCATCCCATTGCAAAGGATCGTGCTTTGCCACCTGTTGTAATGGATATAAAAGCTGTGAGGACAATGAAATGAATCTTGCCATGTACTTTACCTTCTGAATGAATGTTGCCAACTGTTTTGTAGACTCTGGAGAAGGAAGAAGCATGATTGCTTTGACCTTGTCTGGATCGGCCTCAATGCCATTTTCTGACACCATATGACCCAACAATTTTACCCTTGGTTTTGCAAAGAAACACTTCTTGGGATTGAGTTGGCCACCATAATCATTATATCGTTCCAGCACCATTTCCAGCTTTTCACAGTGATCCATTCGTGTGCTATAGACACAAAAATCATCAATGAAATCCTGTACACATTTTCCAATGAATGGCAGAAGCGCCCAATTTGCTCTCTTTTGATAGTGAGCTGGACCATTTGTTAGCCCAAATGGTAGTACTGTATAGCAAAAGCAGCCCCATGGCGTAATGAAAGTAGTTTTCTTCTGATCCTCTGGAGCAATCTTCAACTGGAAATAGCCTGAAAACCCATCACACACACTGTATCTTTCATGACCCGCCACTGAATCCAGGATTTGATCAATGAAAGGTAGTGGGTATGGATCCTTCTTTGTGGCTACATTCAAAGGTTTGAAATCCACACAAACCCTCCATTTTCCATCCTTTTTTGGAGTGACCACAACTGGGCTCACCCACTCTGTTGTCTCCACAGGGCATATAAAACCAGCCTTTAGTAGTTTGTCCACCTCTTCTCGCAAAGCCTTCATCTGTTCTGGACCCATTCTCCTTAATCTTTGACGTACTGGCTTGGCTCCTTCCTTTAGCTCTATGTGCAAATCTTCCCCTTTGAAGCCCCGAACTTCTTCATAAGATGTGATGAATAATTCTGGATATGTTGACAACATCTTTAAATACTTCTCCTTCTCCATGACTGAGAGATCTGTGCTAATCATCCTGGCCATCAATTCGTGTTTCTCGTGCGGCTTCACCTGGGGTTGCATTAGCTCTTCAATCACCTCATATGGGCCCTTAGACTCATCTTCAATCCCCTTCATGGATGCGACTATGCTGGTCTGTTCAAAGACCTTGTCCACCATCAGAAATGCCACATTTACCTCTCCCTCACTACTAGTGGTGGTGCCACTGTCCCCATCTGACACAGTGGAAGACTCTTCACCACTTGAATTCTCCCCTTCTTAATAATCTTCATCTAGTGGCTTCCTGCTACTCATGTCAAATAATCTTTTGCCCCCTGTCTCCCCATATAAGCTGATTGTACCGTGTCTCCAATCTTGAACGGCCCGCACGGCGCGTAGCCATGGTCTTCCAAGGATGATAGGATAAGCCCCTAATCCTGCTGGCATTACATGAAAATCTACTACCGTTTTGACTGCATAAGCTTCGATTTCCAAGCTCTTCACTACCCCTAGACACTTGATCTTTTGATGGTTTGCCAGTCGTATGCGGAATCCTGAAACTCCTTCTACTGTCAGGCCCATCTTTTCTACACATGTTTGAGTGATTACACAAATTTGTGCACCACCATCCACGTATCCCTGCCCAAGATTCTTCCTCTTGTGCCAAACATCCACTATGGGACAAATGTCTGAAGACTCATCAATGGCCAACACTTTCACTGACCCTCTGTTGGGTTCCTTCCCCAGCGGGCTGACTAGTTTCTTCCATTGGCGCTTCAGCTTCGGTATCATTTCCACTAGTTGTCCAAAGGTCGCGTCTGCCTTCCTACTGCTCAGGTCCTGTTTCAAGTCGTAGCTATCCTGCCCTTCCCCTAGTGGAAAATCTGAGACGTGAAATTTTCGGTGGGCTCTCCTTTTCCTTTTAGCTTTCACATCTTCACCCTCATGACTCTTCCCTTTCTTCCTGCTGGGACCTGCTTCATTTCTTCCTTCTTTATCCTCTGTGGTTCTCTTCCCAATAGACATTACTAATGTATCTTCTAACATTGCTGCCTTCTCCAAGGTGACCACACTTAACACTTTTGTCTTTCCCTTGTCCTCCTTGGTCAGTCCACTAGGTCCTGCCTCACCCTTAATCTCAATGCCATAGTCATTTGACCGGTTTGGCAACTGTGCAGGCAATGGATACATATCTCCACCCATTCTTGGTGGTTTATCACATTGTGGGCTGATGTGGCCAAGCTCTCCACAGTTATAGCATGTGGGCAACTGCCTCCAACCCCTGCCGTTGTTATGTCCACCAAAACCATTCTTTGGTTGTCCTTCACCTCCTGGCTGATTTGCAAGTCTCATACGACCTCGATTATTTCCCACATTATTTAACATATTTAGGCTGAGATTCTTCATCAAATCAACCACTTGCCTCAAGTCTTGCCTCAGTTCGGTAGCAGGAGCATTGGTGAGACCAAAAGGCATTACCAAGAATTCATATAATCCGAAAGCTGTCCTGAATGCAGTCTTATGGACATCTTGCTTCATCTCTGACACCATAGGTAGTGAGCTCACTCCCAATTGAGTTAATCTATTCAACTTCCACTCTTTGTTCCTTGCCACCTCCAATGCATCCTCGTATGTTCTTGGCTTCTTCAGTTCTACCCTCCAACGTAGGTTTTCCTTGAGGCCAACCAAGAACCGGTCCTTCTTCATCATATCTGGTGGGGGCACTTGTGGCTGCAAGGCTTGACACAAGCTCTCCCATAATATGGAAAACTTCTTGATGTAATCATCAATGGGCTCCACTTTTCTTTGTCTCAATTCTTGTATTTCATGCCAAACTTTGTCTGGATCTTTCACCTTCACAAACTGTGCTGTTAAAGCCTGTCGGACATTATCCCATGTCAATGGCATAGGTGGATCAGCCCTCTGCAACTCCTCCTCATAACCCTTACACCAGCTCCGTGCATCACCCTTCAAACAGATTTGCAAAAGGCGTAACATTTGAGCGGGTATCTGGATATGGTTGCTTATGCACGCAACTTCCATGTTTTCTAAGAACTCTTCCACATTCTCATCACTTTTTCCATGAAACTCTGGATAAGGGAAAGCCATTGCTACCCAATAAAAACCCTTTTGACACAGGTGCAAAAACAAAACCTTCTACTAAATTAATTCTCAGAAAAACTTCAAAACACTTCCGGTTTAGAAGAGGATGAACACATGCACATCAAACGAATTTGCATAGTTAATCATTGGAATTACCATCGGCAAAGGAGACTCCAATATGTCCCTCAGTCTTTCTGGCCCAAACATATATGCCATACGCTGTTGAAAGAAAATTTTTCTGTCCACATGAACATTTATCTGAATTCTTTGGGTAAAATGGAAAGGAGTAAATTAAGGTCCGTTGTGATTATCCATTGAGAGTGGCCATCCAACTCCCAAGAGGCACAACCGGCTAATTTCCCGATTCTACCAGAATTTTTAGGCAACACATCAACTGTGAAACGGCACCAATCCCAAGAATTTCAGCCTGTAAACCATATTTCAATTGGCTGTCAAACCAAGCTAATATAGCACAGATTTAGAAGGCATCTGTCACACAACTGTCCTGGCACAGCAGTCATTCACTAAGATTAATCACATGCACATGTTTTTAGTCTTGTAAACTGAAGGTTCTTGGAATGCTCCTCAGTGGGGGCACCAAAAACTGTGAAGGGAGGCGGAGAGACACGGAACACCTCTATAGCAATGCCTTTCCACAGTTCGGAGTACACACCAACATCAAGAAAAAGGGGCACCAGTCAGCTACTCAGTGAGCTGACACAACATTTAACACCTTAAGCATGAAACCTTGTCTCTACCCTCATTCAATTTTCTAAGTAACTGGAGGGAGCCTACATACATTTGATCAAGACATGCAAGGGGAGATGGGCACATCAACATCTGCCACCCTTTACTCAATTGATACATATGCATATAGGGGTGCACCCTTATTATAAAATAGGCTCACAGCCATAAGCAAAATGATCACCACAGAAAAATGGTGAGAGAACCACTTGACATAAACAAGGTTACATTCCATCAAGTATGAGCTTTCTGCAAAACTTCAGTTTCCCAAGAAAAGACAACATCAGTAAGGAACTTCAATTCTCCCAACCTGGCAAGCAGTGTGTGACTAGGAGGCACAATCACTTTATGGTCTTCAGTCTGTCTGTTGAAGAAGCATACCACCATACATACATGTTCTCTCAAGCAAAACCAGAGGGCTGTCTTTCTCATACACATGAGCTTTCCACAAAATCAGAGAGTTGGTTATCATATACATGGGTTTTCCAATGCCACAAATTGGTGATTCCTCATATATATATGAGTTATTTCACAAAAAAGAGAACAAAAAAAACTGGCCAGCCGTCACTTACATTGCATGGGCTGTCATCATGAAAGAGAGCCGCATTCTTTATGCGTGGCACCTCCTCTTCATTCATACAAGTGGCATTGCAGCTTCTCCTCCCCTCCTATACACAACCATACAAAGTACTATGCAGCTTCCCTTGTATACATGTCCGCGCTTCTCCTCTTACTCACGCTGGCTACGCAGGCTCTCTGAAAGCATTAGAGCTGCGAGCTTTCCCCATCACACTCATACATATGTGCTGCGCAGCTTTCTGAGAGCATTAGAGCAATGAGCTCTCCCTCTCACACCTTTGGAAACTACAGCTCCCCTCCTACACCAATAGAGAGTGCTGCACAGCTTCTCTAAGAGGCTGGAACAAGCTCTCCCACACACTCTTATACACCTGGCTGCGCTTCTCTCTGAGAGCTACAGAACCACGCAGCTCTCCCACACATGGGCTACGTAGCTCATTGAGAGCATTGGAGCAAAGTTCTCCTTATCACTCCTTTGACGTCTACAGCTACGCCCCTTCTCTACACACATGGTCTGCGCTGCCCTCTGAGAGCATCAGAACACAAGCTTCCTCTCACACTCTGGCTACGCAGCCTTCCCACACACTCTGTATACTACAGAGCTACGCAGCTCTCCTCTCTACATACATGGGATGCGCACATGTACTGCGCAGCTCTCTGAGAGCATTAGAGCACAAGCTCTCCTACACACGCTATGCTAAAAGCATTAGAGCTGCGAGTTCTGCTTTTTTCCCCTGCGCTGGATTCGCTCCCCTCCTCCTCTTATACTCATATGGCTGCGCTGCCCGTTCAACCCAAAAAAAAGAAACATTATATTATTTATAATACTCCAAGGATGTCAGGTCGCCAGAGAGCTCACCCCCACCTCCACGCGGCGCTCCTTTGAAAATTGAGGCAAGTTGAAGAATCCTTTAAAGCAATCCAAGGCCACCTTCTATTTTTAGCAAGCCTTATATTAAATCCCAAGGTGACTCTTTCATTCAAGGAAGACTTTGCACCACACATTCCTTTTTTTCCCATGAAATGCCAAAGACCGGTACTGTAGCTGACCTCCTCTAACGGGTCCCTGTCCAGCTTTTTAAAAAAAATAGTGCTCTGCATGCTCACATTATTTGTCAACAACCTTGTCCACATATGATAGTGCTAAAACCTGCCTTGTGAAACTGATTCTCATCTCACACCCCTTCCATTTCCCATTTATCAAGGTAACCAATAACTAACTGTACACATTGCATATTTTTGTTAGATCCGTTCACATGTGGCCTTATACCCCCTTTAGCCCTTGGAGATGGACACCCTTTATTTGTAAATGCCATGCATGAGTGTGTACACATGCCAAGAAAATATTACCAAAAAATACCTAACACCCCGTTTTTGGCTTGCCTCTCAGAGGTCCTTTTGTTAGATCACCTCATACCACTGAGATAGGTGCGGCAATAACCAACAGAATTATTCCCATAGATGAGTTACCTTATACGTGCGCAGCTTGTGAGTGCTGCTATTGTGATCATATGATGGAGGGGCTTATGGAAGTGTAAAGAGTTCTTCTATACTTTCTGTATATGTTCCAAGAATGAATAAAGTTTAAATCTTGTTCTTGTCTTGACCCTTACTCTCTTTGAGACTTTTTTATTTGGTGGTTAATCTTAATTAAATCTTTCTCTAAGTCTCATGTTCATGCATCTTGCGAAATTATCCCAAGTTTGCGAGATGAGGACATCTCGCGTTTTTCAAGTGGGAGAGAATGTAAGATTCCTCCCCAGCCTCTCAAAATGTCCAGCATATTCCCCTGTAATCAATTCCCTCTTCAGAAATATAAGAGATCTCGTCTCTGGCTGTTTTGACATAGAGAGAGAAAATATTCTAGAGAGAGAATATTCAAATTATGAATATTTTTGGATAGAAAAATAACTCATCTTATTAAAATAAGTTCCCCTGAAACAGAAATTCAAAAAGAACTTTCCAATGTGCAATTAGAATTAATTGAAAATGGATATGAAGGACCTTAGCCTAAGGGTCTAGATTTTCAAAAATTTTGGATTATGGTTCAATTAAGGTTCCTATAGACCAATAGCATCAATCCATGTGTAGGGAGGAGATAAATCCAATTTGTGAAAGAAGATACCCAAAAATGAGTAAATGCTCACATAAGATGAAGAGTTGAAAATGTACAAGGTTTATTAGTAAAAAACTATGAGCAATATTAAAAATATGAGATATTTTGGGTATCCAAAAAGGAGTAAATGCTCACATAAGATGAAGAGATATTTTGGGTATCCAAAAAGGAGTAAATGCTCACATAAGATGAAGAGTTGAAAATGTACAAGGTTTATTAGTAAAAAACTATGAGCAATATTAAAAATATGAGATATTTTGGGTATCCAAAAATGAGTAAATGCTCACACAAGATGAAGAGTTGAAAATGTACAAGGTTTATTAGTAAAAAACTATGAGCAATATTAAAAATATGAGATATTCTGGGTATAATGATTCCATTTTGACACATATCTAAGGAAGGGGAGTTCTTTAAAGGAGGTGCATATTTCACATGCTTGAATGAGTTTTACACTCAAAAATAATGTGATATTTTTATCTCTCCTCTCTCTTGAACCAAACCAAATCAAAATGGAACCAAACCGAATCAAAAAGTAACCAAACTAGGTCCAAATCTAGTCCAAATTCAACCAAATTGAATTTGGAAAATTCTAGAATTCAGTTAGCTTTGGTTAGAGCTTCCCTCTCTTATAAATAGAACATGAGTCCTTTGAAAAAAGAAGAAGAATTTTACTATACTAGAGTTATGCTGAAATAATGCTAATTTCTACTATTCTCTAAAATTCTCTCCAAATTGAAGAAATTGGAGCTTCCCTCTTTCTTCAATCCCCATTGGTGGCTCCATCAACATACTTAACCAATTGATTGGTTGGGGGCCTCTACCGTGAACAAAGAATCAAGCAATTTGTAAGGTAAATGGTGAATTTTGATCTTTTCTATAATTTCTCAAGGTTTCTCTCTTCTCAACCCCTCTCAAGCTTGAGAAGCTTAATTGGAATGGTTTTTGAATGCTATTGAAGTTAATTGATGAATGGTAGTGAAGAGTTACATAATTTGATGAATGCTATTGAAGTTAATTGATTAATGATAGTTAAGAATTACATAAATTTTCATTTATGCTTAATTCTAATGGTTTTTATGTAATTTCTCTCTCACTCAAGAAATGGTCATACTCATGACCCATTCTCAATCCAAATGAAGCTTTTCATAAAGCTTTTCCTTAATCCAAGATTAATCTATGCTTGAGGTCAAATTAATGGCTTTTTTCTATGCTTTTAGTTTATGTATTTCATGAATATTGATGATTCAACCCATTATTGGGTTAATGATCCAATTAGGGATCATTCTAATCATTTTCTTAATAATAATTTTTATCCTTCAAAATAAATTGAGATTTATCAGTCATAGTAGCAGAGCTATGGCACAATTTTTATAAAAATTACACATAAAATAATTTTATTCAAAGCATGAAAAGAGAACTTCCTACCATATTCTAGGAATTATCATCCTAGATTAATTGAAAGAATTTTATTGTAATCATGGAGAAATTGATTTTTATGTTATGCATAATTGATGATTATTTTATTGTAAAAGTGTTACTTTTATCATAATTGAATTTTATGCATAGAGGTATGCATAAAAGATGATTATTTTATTAAAAAAGAGTTATTTTTAGCATAATTGAATTTCATGCATAGAGGTATGCATAAAGGATGATTATTTTATTGTAAAAGTGTTACTTTTAGCATAATTGAATTTCATGCATAGAGGTATGCATAAAAGATATGGGAAGTGATAAGATGTGATAAGATGCATATGAGATGAGTTAGGATGTGATAAGATGAGTTAAGAAGTGATAGGATGTGTATGGGGGGGATGAGATAAGAAGTGTATGTGATGGGATAAGATGTATATGGGTTGTGATAGGGTGAGAATATGGATGTGAATGTGGATGGGTATGTATGGATGTATACATGTAGATGTGGATATGGATGTGAGAATATGGATGTGAATGTGGATGGGTATGTATGGATGTATGCATGTAGATGTGGATGCATGAATGTGGATGTATGGATGTGAATGAGGATGTTGATGTGGATGCATGGATGTAAATGTGGATGTGTATGTATGGATGTATTCATGTAGATGTGAATGTGAATGTGGATGTATGGATGTAAATGAGGATGCGGATGTAGATGCATGGATGGAGATGTGGATGTATACATGTAGATGTAGATGTATAGATATGGATGTGAATGTGGAGGTGGATGTATGCATGTAGATGTAGATGTATGGATGTGAATGTGAATGTGGATGTGGATGTATGCATGGAGATGTGGATGTATGCATGTAGATATAGATGTATGAATGTGGATGTGGATGTATGCATGTGGATGTGAATGTACGCATATAGATGTGGATGTATGGATGTGAATGTGCATGTAGATGTGGATGTATGGATGAGGATGCATGAATGTACATGTAGATGTGGATGTGAAAATAGATGCATGGATGTAGATGAGGATGTATGGATGTGAATGTGGATGTGGATGTGGATATATGTATGGATGTGAATATATGATATGTGATGTGAAGAAATTTGAAGTGATGAGATGGAAAATGATGTGATGGGATGAGTACACATATAAATGGAATGTGGAATAAGTAATGTGGATTGATGAGGGATAATGTGAAAAAATGAGAGTTAATATAGAAATTGTATTTGTAAACTGTTTGTAAATGCTGTTTGTAAATGGCTGTTTTATGTCAAGAATGCTAGGGAAGCATTTTGACCGTCTTGTGATTAAGGTCATGGAGACCTAACTGATAAAGTTGCAACTGCTGACGGAGAGTCAATGGAGGACGTCTCACGTAGCAAAGTCGACCGAGGTCTTGACCAACCTTGATTAAAATGGTAAGCTTCCGGTACGGTGGATGAGGGACCAAGGAAGCTGCCTATGAGTGAAGCGCTAGGTCACCTGCGAAGGATCCTAGAGGGTGTTGACCATACGGTGCTCGGCGGGCTCTGGGTCGCCTAGGATACCCACACGTGCGTCGAGGAAGATATTGGAACATATGGTGCTCGGGCTCTGGGTCGCCTAGGATACCCACGCGTGCGTCGAGGAAGATATTGGAACAAGGAGTAAGAGTTGTTTTGTGAAACCAGGCATGGATCTGGTTGATTGACCTTGCTGGTCTTCAATGGATGAGTCCATGGCTCTTTATATGGATCTGTTGGTTGATCTTACTGATCTTCAACGAGAGTCCATCTTGATTTTTATAAGTGATTATATTGCCAAGTATTATGGGCTAGGAACCATTGAAAAGGCCCCTGAGTGGACAGGTGGTGAGCGTTCTGATTGCCAATGATGCCATAGATACTCTGATGAAGGAATGATGGGAAATTAAGAATCAACCGGATAATTTGGAAGATTGTGATCAGTGATACTATGGTTTCATTAAAGGATTGTTTTAAAGTTAGCTGATGCTAAGAAAAAGGCAATTTTATATTGGGTGTGTAAGTGGTGTGACTTGTTTTATGTTTGCATGAACTTCCGGCTAGGGGGCCTTGGAACTCTTTTCCTTGGTACCTGGGACAAAACCTAACCAAATTCTTAATTGGATCCCATCACTACAGTGGTTGGGCAGTTGGCTAACCCATAGGATCGGATGGGGTTAGGCTAGACTGATGGATCCGTAAATCAAGACTCAATTTCTGTTATTACGATAGATGAAGTAAATCCCGGATAGTAATTGTTCTATGGATAGGAATCAACGGCTGTGCCTCTTGATGGGGAAAAAAGCGTTGATCCCAATGATCTAAGTGCAAGTTTCGTCCTTGATTGACCAAGTACCTTTAAAGGTGCAGTCGGATCAGTTTGATCAGTAATGGTCTTGACTACGTTAGAGTAAAAAGTTATCCTGGTGGAATCGCCCGTGCTTTCCGGATAAAGGAAGTTTTTCCGGGTTCGGTTTTGGAAAAACCGACAGATTAGTCTTTTGTCCGGATATCCGTGGACGAGGCTCCGAGTGTGGGACCCTGGCCCGCGCAAGAAAGGCTACTTCCGCTGCTAGCACCCCGAATCCGTTGCGCGGTGGAAACATGGATCTCACAGCTTTAGAACGGGATTGGTTACCAAGGCGGTCTTCATCTTATCAAAAGCACTCTCGCACCTGGTAGACCATTGAAACGGGATATTCTTCTCGAGAAGATTAGTCAGGGGGGAAGCTATGAGAGCATACTTTGGTATAAAAAATCTATACCAACTAGTCAATCTCAAGAATCCTCTGATTTCTTTCATTGTCTTTGGTTCAGGCCAATCTATGATTGCTTAAACTTTTGCGGAGTCTAGAGAAATTCCATCTTTAGATACCAGAAAGCCCAAGTATTCAGCATGGTCGGCAGAGAAAGTGCATTTGCTCTTTTTTGCAAAGAGTTGGTGCTTCCTTAGGATCTCAAGAACTCTTCTGACATGAGCTTCATGGTCAGCTGCATTCTTTGAGTAAATCAGAATATCATCAAAGAAAACAAGAACAAAATCATCCAAGTATTCTCTGAGAATGTTTTGCATTAATCAACTAAATGTAGCTGGGGCATTTGTCAATCCAAACGACATGACAATGAATTCATAATGCCCATACCGAGTATTGAGATGGCTGTCTTTGGGATATCTTACTCATTAATCCTGATCTAATAATACCCTGCTTCCTTAGGATCTCAAGAACTCTTCTGACATGAGCTTCATGGTCAGCTGCATTCTTTGAGTAAATCAAAATATCATCAAAGAAAACAAGAACAAAATCATCCAGGTATTCTCTGAGAATGTCTTGCATTAATAAACTAAATGTAGCTGGGGCATTTGTCAATCCAAACGGCATGACAATGAATTCATAATGCCCATACCGAGTATTGAGATGGCTATCTTTGGGATATCTTACTCATTAATCCTGATCTGATAATACCCTGATTTGAGATCATCTGGGCTCCACTTAGCCTGCTGTCCAAAAGCTCATCAATTCTGGGTATAGGATACTTATTCTTAACTGTCACCAACTGATTGAGACCTCTGTAGTCCACACAGAGTCTTAGCGTTCCATCTTTCTTTTTCTGAAAGAGAGCTGGTGCACCCCAAGGTGAAACACTGGGTCTTACAAACCCTTGTTCTAACAGCTATCTAAGCTCTTCCTTGAGTTTTATGGCTTCAGGAACTGGCCTTTTGTATGTGCGCAGGACTGAGCTCCGGGGGTCAATTCTATCACATGATCTACTTTCCAAATTGGAGGCATCCCTGTCAATTCGGCTGGGAATAAATCATCATAATCACTTGACCATTCAGGTTCTTTAGCTTTTAACTTTGAGTCTACTGGATTCATTTTGACAACATAAATGAGCTACTTCTTTCTAAGTCCTTTTAGTAACTTAGAAGCCTTTACTAACTACAAACTTGGGGATCGTGAAATTCTGGTCCCTTGAACTTTATTTCCGTGGAGGTCATGGAAGAAAATGGTTGACAGTGAAGCAGCTTGATTTTTATGGAGCCAATCCATTCCAAGGATCCCGTCAAAAACTCCCAAAGGTCTAACTCTGAACTGAGAGTCAGTTAAATTCCCATCTAGATTGAACTGAATACGATCTGAGTGAAAAGAATCTTCCCACTTGCCAATTCAACTTGCATAGGTTTTCCTGATTTTTGATCTAAGACTAGCTTACGCAAGCATCAAGGAGAAATGAAAGAATGAGTACGGCCTGAATAAATCAAAAGTTTAAAAGTCTTACCTTGATACTCAGCTGAAGTATGAATGATGGAAAATTAACGGTTTGGCCCCTAGTTTTCAATTGCTGCATAAATCTGTCCTCTTTCTTCTTCCACTACTTCTGCTATTGTGACTGCTCTAGTTGCTGCAGTCTGAGGCGGAACTCTTTCTCTTTGGTTGCCCCAGTTCTGGGAAGGAGTTCTGAGGCTACTCTGGACAGAGCCAGACGGCTGAGTTCTCCTGGGATTTCCCTGATTTGGGCGAGATGGGCACTCATTTGACTGATATAGGAAGGGGCTAAGTCAATATTAGGTAATTTGGGAAAAATCTCACATTTTGGGAATCAATTACTCCATATAGTTTTGGACATATCTTAAACATACTAACTCCAAATTTGTTGGAGATCATAGATTTAGATTCTACTCTTCAAGATCTTTCCGATGATATGTCACATGAGGGGGTTTTGACAAACTTTTGGACAAGTTCACCATGCTCCCATTTTTCAAATGGGAATGGGATTTTTTCCAAATTATCTAATATGGTGTTGCCGCTGGTCTCTGCACTCTCGGTCCTTGACTTCCTTGTCCCCTTGTCATGGCAAGAGTCGGGAAGTCTTTCAGCTGGTGACCAAAACCCTGGCATCCAAAACACCGGTTCTCACTTCTGAGCTCATCCCTCTGAATCCTTGAAAGAGGTGGGGCTCCTGAGAAAGTATTCTGGGGGAAGGGTCTTCCTTGACTTCTGAATCTTCCCGCATCCTGATTCTGAATTGGGCCTTGCTGCCTCTTTGGGGGAGGAAAGTTTGAAGTACTTCTCGGGGTTTGGAATCTTTTAAAATTAGAGGGTGCAGGCTTCGGCGGAACCTTAACTACAAAGGCTTTGGCAAAGTCTTTTGCCATTCTTACTGCTTCGGCCATTGAGACAAGTTTGGAATTCTTTACTAAGGTGTCCAATGGCTTATTCATTCCTCGAATGAATCTGGCCATCAACAACTGCTCTTCATCCATTTGAGGAGAAGGGCAAAAGCTTGATGGTACTCTTCAATTGTCCGGCTATCCTGCTTTAGTTCCAAGAACTCATTCATTTTAGTTTCAAGGAAGCCTGGAGGATAAAACCTCTTTCTGAGGTAAGCTTTAAGATTGGTCCAGGTCTGGGTATTCCGGTTGAGACAGTTAGTCTCGCAATGATTCCTCCAAGCAACCCTGGCCGTTTCCACAATCTTAAACCTGGCGAGAGCCATCTTTCTTCTCTCATTGTAGCCAGTTACATCAAAGTATTCCTCCATTGCCTCAATCCAATTTTCCACTACTTCACTTTATTGCTCCCCTTCACCCTTGAAGGGACCACGTTGGGATCTGTGCAGGGCTTTTCAAACATCCGGGTCTAACTCTTTGTCATCGGGTAGAGGATTCGGTTGCCTTGCATGGCCTGTGCACTCCTCCATTGACTCTTCGTCAGCTATTGCAACTTTATCAGATTAGGTCTCCACGACCTCATTCACAGGACGGTCAAAATGCTTCCCCAGCATTCTTGACATAAAACAGTCATTTAAAAATAGGTCATAAATATAGTTTCTATAACGAACTCTTGTCTTTCCACATGTTCCATATCAATCCACATTACTTAAATCATATCCATTTCATATGTATTCCCATTCTCATCCAATCACATCATTTTCATCTCATCACATGTTACATCTCATCACATCACATTCATTCACATCTCAATTCATATGACCTCACATCTATACCGATTCACATCCCATCACATCACATTCATTCATATCCATCACATTTATTCGTTCATATCCACCACATACATTCTCATAACCATCCCATCACATACATTCTATCCACATTATCTCACATCACTTCTATCCACATCATATCTCATTCATACACATCTCATCTCATTCATCCACATCCATCTAATCGTTCACAGGTACGACTTCTTACATCTATCTATATGTTCATATCTATCACTTCACATCCACATACATTTATGACACATCACATCTCTTTCCTGCACATCACATTCTTTCACACACATCTATATCCCTTCTTTCACATACTCATTCACATCCATTCTTCACATACTCATTCACATCCATTCTTCACATACATATTCACATCACATTCACATACACATCCACATCCAATCTTTTACATACATATCCACATCCATTCTTTCACATATACATTCACATGCATTCTTCACTTATACCTTTACGTCCATTTTCATCACATATCATCCACTCATATCCCATCTCATTCATTTACATCCTGATTCACATGACATCACATCTCATCCATTCATTCACATCTATCTGATTCACATCACATCTACTCACCTCAAATCTCATCAACTCTATTCACATCACAACCACCCATCACAACTCACCTCTATTCACATCACAACCACCCATCCATTCATTCACACTTATCTGATTCTCATCACATCTCATTACATCTATTCACCTCACATCTTATCACCTCTATTCACATCACATCCATCCATTCACATCTATCTGATTCACATCACATCTCATCACATCTATTCACCTCACATCTCATCACCCCTATTCATCTCACATCTACATCTCATCACATCTATTCACCTCACATCTCATCACCCCTATTCACATCACATCCATTAATCCATTCACATCTATTTGATTCACATCACATCTATTCATAGAATTTAAACATAGAATTCAAAAGAATTCTAATTTTTTATATAAAGATTCTTTACACATCTATTTATGCATAAAAATCAACTTCAGTGGAAATAACACTTTTATAAAAATCCTTTTATGCATCTATTTATGCATAAATTCAATTTTAAGAAAAATAACACTTTTGAACTAAAATTAAATCCTTTAAGCATCTTTCTAGGCACAAAATCAATTTTAATGAAAATAACACTTTTGAAATAAAAATAAATACTTTATGCATCTTTCTAGGCATAAAATCAATTTTAATGAGAATAACACTTTTGAAATAAAAATAAATACTTTATGCATCTTTTTATGCATAAAATCAATTTTTATGAGAATAAATCTTTTATGCGTCTTTCTATGCATAAAATCAAATTTAATGAGAATAACTCTTTTTAAAGAAAAATAAATCCTTTATGCATCTTTCTATGCATAAAATCAATTTTAATGAGAATAACACTTTTAAAATAAAAAAATCTTTTATGCCTCTTTCTATGCATAAAATCAATTTTAATGAGAATAACGCTTTTGAAAGAAAAATAAATCCTTTATGCATCTTTCTATGCATAAAATCAATTTTAATAAGAATAACACTTTTGAAATAAAAATATATCTTTATGCAAAATGTTGTTCCCACTTGTCCACCTGCACGTCCATACGAGCTTTCCTTTGAATGCACCTAAATGAAATCAAGTGACTGTCGAATCGAAAAAGAAAATACACTCATCGAAAAGATTAGGAGAGAATGATGATAAATGTCATGAGATTCCATGAAGATGAGAGCAGGAGAATGAGACCCAAGGAGAATGAGACCCCTAGGGTATTCGGCTAGCGGAATACCCCTAAGAGCATAGTGCGCCTAATTTTGGATGTTGTAGTGAGACTCTACCATTGGGCTACTCCCCAGTTATGTTTTCTTAAGGAGGGAGGGAGGCATGTTTTCAAGAGAATTCTAATTTTTGATATAAAGATTCTTTACGCATCTATTTATGCATAAAAATCAACTTCAAAGTGGGAATAACACTTTTATAAAAATCCTTTTATGCATCTATTTATGCATAAATTCAATTTAAAGGAAAATAACACTTTTGAAATAAAATTAAATCCTTTATGCATCTTTATAGGCATAAAATCAATTTTAATGAAAATAACACTTTTGAAATTAAAAAAATTCCTTTATGCATCTTTCTAGGCATTAAATCAATTTTAATGAAAATAACACTTTTGAAATTAAAAAAATACTTTATGCATCTTTCTATGCATAAAATTAATTTTTATGAGAATAAATCTTTTATGCATCTTTCTATGCATTAAATCAATTTTAATGAGAATAACACTTTTGAAAGAAAAATAAATCCTTTATGCATAAAATCAATTTTAATGAGAATAACACTTTTGAAATAAAAAAAATCTTTTATGCACCTTTCTATGCATAAAATCAATTTTAATGAGAATACCACTTTCGAAAGAAACATAAATCCTTTATGCATCTTTCTATGCATAAAATCAATTTTAATGAGAATAACACTTTTGAAATAAAAATAAATCTTTTATGCATCTTTCTATGCATAAAATCAATTTTAATGAGAATAACGCTTTTGAAAGAAAAATAAATCCTTTATGCATCTTTCTATGCATAAAATCAATTTTAATGAGAATAACACTTTTGAAAGAAAAATAAATCCTTTATGCAGCTTTTTATGCATAAAATCAATTTTAATGAGAATAACACTTTTAAAAAAATAAATAAATCCTTTATGCATCTCTCTTTGCATAAAATCAATTTTAATGAGAATAACGCTTTTGAAAGAAAAATAAATCCTTTATGCATCTTTCTATGCATAAAATCAATTTTAATGAGAATAACGCTTTTGAAATTAAAATAAATCCTTTATGCATCTTTCTATGCATAAAATCAATTTTAATGAGAACAACACTTTTGAAAGAACACAAATAATGAGATATTTTCATCTCTCCTCTCTCCTATTTCAACTAGATCCAAAAAGTAAGCTAAATTGACATAAAAATGGTCAAAAATTGACCAAACTAATCTGGAAAGTTCTAGAATTAGTTTGCTTGTTTAGAGGCTCACTTTTTCCTATAAATAGAAGCCTCCCCCTTTGTACAAGCTTAACGGTGTTTATGCACTCTTACTCTGCTTCTGTCGTCCTGAGCCATTTAACATTGAATTTCTTGATAATTCAATTGTTTTTTGGCCTAATCCTCTCCAAGTGAATTTGGTGGCCACTCTTGCTACAAACAAGAGTAGAACCCTCAATCCCTCAAGCCAAAGGAAAGCTTACAAGCTCCATGTAAGCTTAATTCTTACTTATTGTGAATTTTTAAATATATGGTTTTCTCAAATTTTATGCTTTGTAAATGTTGAATTAAAATCTGCTCTGCTATGCCTTGATGGAAAGGCCACCCCTTCTCTTCTTTACAATTCAACCCTTCTCAATCCCAGAAAGTTTATTTAAAAGATTGATTAAACTCTTTTCATTGTTTACTCTCTTGATTTTTAGAAAATGGAGTAGATTAGAGATATTAGAATTCAAATTGAATTAATTCAAGTCATAAATTGAATGATAAAATTGAGAAATGGTCAGCCATACAAAGGAGGCTATGGGAAAATTTTCTTAAATTTTGTAGAACTAAATTTTATCATTAGCTAATTCTAAACGAGTAATTCCCTCCATTTGTGCATTCTAAAAGATTTATTTTTATATCAAAAGTTCTATTCTCATTAAAATTGAATTTATGCATAGAAAGATGCAAAAAAGATTTAATTTTATTTCAAAAGTATCATTCTCATAAAAATTGAATTTATGCATAGAAAGATGCATAAAAGATTTTTTTTTATTTCAAAAGTGTCATTCTAATTAAAATTGAATTTATAAATAGAAAGATGCATAACAGATTTATTTTTATTTCAAAAGTGTCATTCTCATTAAAATTGAATTTATGCATAGAAAGATGCATAAAAGAATTATTTTTATTTCAAAAGTATTATTCTTGTTAAAATTGAATTTATGCAAAGAAATAATTATAAAAGATTTATTTTTATTTCAAAAGTGTCATTCTCATTAAAATTGAATTTATGCATAGAAATATGCATAAAATATTTTTTTTATTTCAAAAGTGTCATTCTCATTAAAATTGAATTTATGCATAGAAAGATGCAAAAAAGATTTAATTTTATTTCAAAAGTATCATTCTCGTTAAAATTGAATTTATGCATAGAAAGATGCATAAAAGATTTATTTTTATTTCTAAAGTGTCATTCTCATTAAAATTGAATTTATGCAAAGAAAGATGCATAAAAGATTTATTTTTATTTCAAAAGAGTTATTCTCATTAAAATTTAATTTATGCATAGAAAGATGCATAAAGGATTTAATTTTATTTCAAAAGTGTTATTTTTCTTAAAATTGAATTATGCATAAATAGATGCGTAAAGAATCTATCATATGTGAAAGAATGGATATATATGTGTATGTGAAAGAATGTGATGTGATGTAAAGAGATGAGATGTGACATAAATATATGTGGATGTGAAGTGATAGATATGAATGTATGGATAGATGCGAGTAGTCGTACATGTGAACGATTGGATGGATGTGGATGAATGAGATAAGATGTGTATGAATGAGATATGATGTGGATAGAAGTGATGTGATATAATGGTGATGAGAATGAATGTGATGGATATGAATGAAAGTGAATGTGATGGATATGAATGAATGTGATGTGATGTGATGTGAATCAGGATAGATGTGAATGAATGAGATGTGAGGTAAAATGAATGAGATGTGATGTGAGTGAATGTGATGTGGTCTGAATGGATGAGATGTGAATGAATGTGATGTGATGAGATGTGGATATGGGTAGACGCGAGTGGATGAGATCTGATGAGGATAAATTGAGAAAAGTGTGATGAGATGAAAATGATGTGATTGGATGAGAAAAGGAATACTTATGAAATGGTTGTGGAATTAATTAATGTGGTTTAATGTGGAGCAATGTGGAAAGACGAGTGTTCGTTATAGAAATTGTATTTTTGAACTGTTTTTAAGTGACTGTTTTATGTCAAGAATGCTGGAGAAGCATTTTGACCGTCTTGTGAATGAGATCGTGGAGACCTAATCTAATAAAGTTACAACAACTGATAGAGAGTCATTGGAGGACGTCTCGCGTAGCAAGATCGGCTGAGGTCTTGACCAGCCTCGGTTTGATTAAAATGGTGAGCTTCCGGTATGGTGGATGAGGGACCAAGGAAGCAGCCTATGAGTCAAGTGCTAGGTCACCTGCGAAGGATCCTAGAGGGTGCTGACCATACGGTGCTCCGGATCTGGGTCGCCGACAATACCCACACGTGCATCGTGGAAGATATTAGAACAAGGAGTAACAGTTGTTTTTTGAATTCGGGCATGTATCTGGCTGATTGACCTTGCTGTTCAATGGATGAGTCCATGGCTCTTTTATATGGATCCGTTGGTTGATCTTGCTGATCTTCAACGGAGATTCCATTTTTGATATGTGAATATATTGCCAGTTACTATGAGCTAGGAACTATCAAAAAGGCCCCTAAGTGGATAGGTGGTGAGCGTTCTGGGCCAATGATGCCATAGGTACACCAATGAAGGAATGATTGGAAATAAGGATTCAACCACAGATTTTGAGGATTATGATCAGTGACACAATGGTTTCATTAAAAGATTGTTTTTTAAAGATAGTTGATTCTGTGAAAAAGTCAATTTCATATTGGGTGTGTAAGTGGTGTGACTAGTTTTATGTTTGCATGAATATCTGGCTAGGGAGCTTGGGAACTCTTTTCCCTGGTACCCGAGACAAAACCTAACCAAATTCTTAATTGGATCCCATCACTACAGCGGTTGGTGGGCGGTTGGCTAACCCACAGGACTGGATCCCATCACTACAGCGGTTGGTGGGCGGTTGGCTAACCCACAGGACTGGATCCCATCACTACAGCGGTTGGCTAACCCACGGGATTGGATGGGGTGGACTGATGGATCCCGAAATTGAGACTCAATTCTGTTATGGTACGATAGATGAAGTAAATCCCGAACAAAAATTATTCTATGGAAAATATTCAACGGCTGTGCCTCTCAAATGAGGAAAAAAGCGTTGGTCTCTATGATCCAAGTGCAATCTTTTTCCTGATCTGACTATGGGACTTATGGGTTCGATCAGATCAGTTCTGTTAGTTAAGGCTTTAACTACATTAGAGAAAAAATTTATCCTGAAGGAATCGCCCGTGCTTTCCGGGCAAGGGAAGTTTTTCCGAGTTTGGTTTTGGAAGAACCGATGGATTAGTCTCTTGTCCGGATATCCGTGGCGAGGCCCCGAGTGTGGAACCCTGCCCCGTGCAAGAAGTACTACTTTCGCTGCTAGCACCCCTAAATTCATTGCGCGGTGGGGATAGAGATCTTACAACTTGTATCAGAGCAAATTGGCTAATGAGGATCAACCGAGAAGCCAAAAATGTCAAAAATTTATGAAGAAGCAGTAAAAGATTGTAATTGTGTGTTAAAATTCATACAAATTGTTATTCATACTGAAATTCATAAATTAGTAATTGGGTCTTCAAATGGAAGTATCGCAATTGCATGGAGTCCCTGACTTGCTTGAGGCCTAGACATGATGGTATTTACCTTATAATTTCAAGGATCGTGACTACCCGTATATACCGGAGGGTATAACTGCAGCTCTTTAGCAGTATATACGAGTAAATCTAAGACTTGAAATTATAAGAATAAATGCTATCCACATGATAAATTTGAATGTGGTTGATATGATTTTTAAATTCTAGTTGAGAACTGATGAGTTGATTTGGATTCTGATTGAAAAATAATGATTCCTGAATTTTGATTGAAATGTAATAAGCTGAGCAAAACCATAATGAGGATGAATGGGACAAGTCCTTGTGATTATGTTCATAGCTCGAATGATGTTAATGACTTCAGCAAATCACTATGAGATTAGTGGATTATCCTGATAGATTGCTGCTGTTAACACTTGACCCAGTAGATCAAGTTAAAGGATGTCAAATTAAAAATCTGTATAATTGAAAATTCCCATGGAGGACTGTTTCAGATAGAAAGTTTGGTCTAATGGACCATTATTATGATAAGGATTTGAATGTTATAATCTGAGTGAATTGTTATCTAATGATGAGTTCTATATAAGGGATCTTTATCCCAAGATTCTGTTGAACTCACTAGACTATAAGGAACCCCAGAATCAGTTGGATCTTAAGGAAAAGAGTTATCCTCTAATTTTGCAAGATGAGAACATCTCGTGTTTTTTAAGTGGGGTAGGATGTAAGATTCCTCCCTCTAGCTTTTGAGGTGTACAAGTGTAAGAACCTCTCCTTTTCATCTTATAATTATTCCCCTCTCTGAAATAAATGAAAGATCCTGTTTTGGCCTAGAGAGAGAAAATATCTAGAGGGAGGTAATTCAAAATTGAGATATTTTTGGATATAAAAATCCTCCTAGTGTTTAAAATGATTTCCCCTGAAACAGAAATTCAAAAAGAACTTTCCAATGTGCAATTGGAATTAATTGAAAATAGGTAAAAAGGATCTTATCCTGAGAGTCGAGATTTTTTAAAAATTTTGGATTAAGGTTCCTATGGACCAATAAGATTAATCCAAATGTAGGGAGGAGATAAATTGAAGAATAAAAGAAAATCCCCCAAAAATGAGTAAATACTCACATAAGATGAAGAGTTGACTAAGGACAAGGTCTATTAGTTAAAAAAAGAAGAGATATTTAGAGGAAATGATGCATTTTTTACACCTCAGTGTGGGGAATTCCCCTCATGAAGGAGGTGCCTATTTCACATGTGTGGATGAGTTTAAAATTCACAAATAATGAGATATTTTCATCTCTCCTCTCTCCTATTTTAACTAGATCCAAAAAGTAAGCTAAACTGACCTAAAAATGGTCAAAAATTGACCAAACTGATCTAGAAAATTCTAGAATCAGTTTGCTTGGTTAGAGGCTTGCTTTTTCCTATAAATAGAAGCCTCCTCCTTTGTAAAAGCTTAATGGTGTTTATGCACTGCTCCTTTGTTTCTGTCCTGAGCCATTTAACATTGAATTTCTTGATAATTCAATTGTTTTTTGGCCTAATCCTCTCCAAGTGAATTTGGTGGCCACTCCTACTGCAAACAAGAGTAGAACCCTCAATCCCTCAAGCCAAAGAAAAGCTTACAAGCTCCATGTAAGCTTAATTCTTACTTATTATGAATTTCTAAATATATGGTTTTCTCAAATTTTATGCTTTCTAAATGTTGAATTAAAATCTGATGCTATGCCTTGATGGAAAGGCCACCCCCTTCTCTTCTTTACAATTCAACCCTTCTCAATCCTAGAAAGTTTAATTAAACTCTTTTCATTGTTTACTCTCTTGACTTTTGGAAAATGGAGTAGATTAGAGATATTAGAAATCAAATTGGATTAATTCAAGTCATAAATTGAATGATTAAATTGAGAAATGGTCAACCAAACAAAGGAGATTATGGCAAAATTTTCTTAAATTTTGTAGAACTAAAGTTTATCATAAGGTTATTCTAAAAGAGTAATTCCCTCCGTTTGTGCATTCTAAAAGATTTATTTTTATATCAAAAGTTCTATTCTCATTAAAATTAAATTTTTGCATAGAAAGATGCATAAAAGATTTAATTTTATTTCAAAAGTGTCATTCTCATTAAAATTGAATTTATGCATAGAAAGATGCATAAAAGATTTATTTTTATTTCAAAAGTATCATTCTCATTAAAATTAAATTTATGCATAGAAAGATGCAAAAAAAGATTTATTTTTATTTCAAAAGTATCATTCTCATTAAAATTGGATTTATGCATAGAAAGATGCATAAAATATTTATTTTTATTTCAAAAGTGTCATTCTCATTCAAATTGGATTTATGCATAGAAAGATGCAAAAAAGATTTATTTCTATTTCAAAAGTATCATTCTCATTAAAATTGGATTTATGCATAGAAAGATGTATAAAAGATTTTTTTTTATTTCAAAAGTGTCATTCTCATTAAAATTGGATTTATGCATAGAAAGATGCATAAAAGATTTATTTTTATATCAAAAGCTCTATTCTCATTAAAATTGGATTTATGCATAGAAAGATGCATAAAAGATTTATTTTTATATCAAAAGTGTCATTCTCATTAAAATTGAATTTATGATTAGAAAGATGCATAAAAGATTTATTTTTTTTTCAAAAGTGTCATTCTCATTAAAATTGAATTTATGCATAGAAATATGCATAAAAGATTTATTTTTATTTCAAAAGTGTCATTCTCATTAAAATTGAATTTATGCATAGAAAGATGCATAAAAGATTTTTTTTTATTTCAAAAGTGTCATTCTCATTAAAATTGAATTTTTGCATAGAAAGATGCATAAAAGATTTTTTTTTATTTCAAAAGAGTTATTCTCATTAAAATTGAATTTATGCATAGAAAGATGCATAAAGGATTTAATTTTATTTCAAAAGTGTTATTTTCCTTAAAATTGAATTATGCATAAATAGATGCGTAAAGAATCTTTATATCAAAAATTAGAATCCTCTTAAATTCTATGTTAAAATTTTGTGAATAGAAGTGATGAGAATATGAGGCGAATAGATGTGATGAGATAAGATGTGAATCAGATAGATGAATGGATAGATGTGTTGTGAATAGAAGTGTTGAGAATATGAGGTGATCGATGATCAAGAAATAAGAGATGATCATGATAATGAGGATGAGCGTGCCATTTCTCATCACATGATCATGAGGATAACCCTACCATTGATGATGATGGTGATGTTGATGAGGATGGTCAGGGCATCGGTACCATTATCAATGGACAGAATATCGATAGTGGAATAAATTTAATCATAGCCTTACAAATTGATCAAATGGATATTGATGTTGATCGTTTGGCAAGGATGGATCTTATTGAAGATGAGATCAAATCCTAACCAATCCATCATGGTATCATTCTAAATTGATGACAATTCTATTGTATATGTTATCTTTTAATTATCATCTCATGATTTGTTTTTGAATATATATTATTGTAAATGCATGTAGTGGGATTGTGTAATGATATATATTGTAATGTACTATGAGATGGTTTAAAGAAGATGGTTTTTTATTTTTTTACAGGTATTGAGTTTTTCTTAAGTAATATTTGCTCTCTGCTATGGAGTTTTTCTCTGCTATCACGTGTAATAAAGCATGTATATCTGTGCTAAAACACACTATTTACGCGTATATACACACTCTATTACACGCATTTATGAACTCAGTGTATACACGCTCTATTACACGCGTCTATGAACTCAGTATACACGTGAATTTAAATGCCCATATACACGCACCCGATTTTACTCATATACATGCATGACCATACACGCGCCCGTAACTTATCATGTGTATCGAATGCGTGTATGGAAGCGTGTATGGTTGAACGCGTGTATGGAAGCATTGTCTTGTAGAGCAATCTGCATCTGTGTACCCATATAACTCTAATGGTACACCTGCTACATAAAACAATGCATAATCAACAGTGGCCCCCAAGTACCGAAGTGTGCGTCACACACTATCAAGATGTGGTTTACGCGGAACTTGCATAAACTAGCCCTCTAAGGCAGCAGTGTAGCTCAAATCTGGATTTCTGATCGTGGTATAGATCAAACTCCCCCCAATCTTACTATACATAGTGGGATCCTCCAACACATAACCTGCATCCGCACACTAAGCTTGCCATTTTGATCTAATGGCATCGAGATTGACTTATAATCAGCCATCCCATACTTGGACAACATGTCCAACACATACTGTCTCTGTGATAACCAAATACCCTCAGGTGTGCGAATGACCTCAACTCCCAAAAAGTAGCATAGATCTCCCAAATCCTTCATCTCAAACTTCCTTTGAGAAGACTTTTCATAACCACCGTAAGCACAACTCTCACAGTTGTTGCCGTCTTTGCAACTAGGGCAAATGTCTCCTCTAATCAATCCCATTTGTTTATGCATATCCTTTGGCTACCAATCTAGCCTTGTACCTGCTTATGCTACCATCATTGTTGTGCAAGTTGTAGAACCCACATTTTGTCCACAACAGTGTTTCACTTTTAGGTGCATAAATGTAGGAGGGAGGTGGAGATGGTTTAGATGGTGTATTAACACCTAATTGCACTCTTAATCTCATGTACATCAGCCTATTTAAAGGATTCTTATCAAATGTAAATGATCATCTTGCTTTGCCTCACATTATGTTGTCATTATGCTCATCAATAACTTAATCACATAGTGATTAGTGCTAACTATCTTGTTTAGTGTTAATGCCTCATTAGTCATGTGTTTAATCACCATCTTTGATCCTTCATAACTATTTTTCAACTTGATAACATAGCAAGGTCATCTCTCACCTCAGCATTACCCACCATGAGCTTAGATTAGTATTAATCACCTTCTTAATCAAATTTTAACCTCTTTCTCCACGTAGAAAATAACCCCTTGTTTGCAAGCCTTGTTCTCCCAAACCTTATGCCCATTGTGCAAACCCTTTTAGGGAATCTTTGCTCACCTTAGGGTGCCCTCATCACATGAAGAGGACCTTGCCAAATTTGCATTCTACAGGCCAAAACTGGAGCTGCTCTACAAGATAATTTTTCTAAAGCTTTTTGTAAAAATTGGGTTCTTCTCTCAAAACCAGTGCATATCCTCTTAGCCTTGGGAGCTTTTGGGCATGTAAAATCTATATATGGGCTCCATTTGGGCTGAAAATAATGCCTACATGTAGTTTTAGGCCTATGTACACCACAGAGACCTCTTTGGGTAATCTACTGATTAATGCTTAATTATCTTACTTAACTAAGTGTTTATTAAGCATTAATCTATTGATTAATGCTTAATTATCTTACTTAACTAAGTGTTTATGGGCTTCAATATTTGCTAAACACATTACTATTTACTACAATTGAAAGATCCCTGTCCCCACCGCGCAACGAATTCTCGGGTGCTAGCAGCGGAGGTAGCACTTCTTGCGCGGGGCAGGGTCCCTCACTTGGGGCCTCACCCACGTATATCCAAACAAGAGACTAATCCCTCGGTTCTTCCAAAACCGAACCCGGAAAAACATCCCTCGCCCAGAAAGCACGGGCGATTCCTCCAAGATATTTTTCCTCTAACGTAGTCAAGAGCCTTAACTAACTGAACTGATCTGACCGAACCCATAAGTCCCATAGCCAGATCAAAGAAAAGACTTGCACTTGGATCATAGAGACCAATGCTTTTTTCCTCATTGAGAGGCACAGCAACGATTGATTTATTTCCATAGAACAATTTTTATGCGGGATTTACTTCATCTATCATACCATAACAGAATTAAGTCTCATGTTAGGGATCCATCAGTCCAGCCTACAGTCCCATGGGTTAGCCATCCGCCCAACCACTGTAGTGATGGGATCCATTTAAGAATTTGGTTAGGTTTTGTCCCGCGTGTACCAGGGAAAAGAGTTTCCAGGCCCCCAAGCTGGATATTTATGCAAACTTAAAACTAGTCACACCACTTACACACCCAATATGAAATTACCTTTTTCACAGATTCAGCTATCTTTAAAACAATCTTTTAATGAAACTATAGTATCACTGATCATAATCCTCCAAAATATCCCGTTGAATCCTAATTTCCAATTTTTCCTTCATCGGTGTACCTATGGCATCATTGGCAACCAGAACGCTCACCACCACCTGTCCACTCAAGGGCCTTTTCGATAGTTCCTAGCTCATAGTATCCGGTAATATATTCACTTAAAATCAAAATGGAATCTCCGTTGAAGATCAGCAAGATCAATCAATAGTTCCATATAAAAGAGGCATGGACTCATCCGTTGAGGACCAGCAAGGTCAATCAACCAGATCCACGCCCGAATTCAGAAAACAACTCTTACGCCTTGTTCCAATATCTTCCACGACGCACGTGTGGGTATCTTTGGCGACCCAGAGCCTGAGCACCATATGAGCACCCTCTAGGATCTTTCGCAGGTCACCTTGCGCTTCACTCATAGGCCACTTCCTTAGTCCCTCATCCACCGTACCGAAAGCTCACCATTTAAATCAAACCGAGGCTGGTCAAGACCTCGGCTGACCTTGCTACACGAGACATCCTCTGTTGCTGATGCAAATTTAACAGATAGGTCTCCACGACCTCATTAACAAGACGGTCAAAATGCTTCCCCAGCATTATTAACATAAAATAGTCATTTAAAAAAAAAAAGAGGTCATAAATACAGTTTCTATAAAACGAACTCTCGTCTTTCCACATTGTTCCACATCAATCCACATCCAATTCAATCACATTCTCATCCAATCACATCATTTTTCATCTCATCACATCTTTCTTCATTTATCCTCATCATATCTCATCCACTCGCATCTACCCATATCCACATCTCATCACCTCACATTCATTCACATCTCATCCATTCATATCTACCCCGATCCACATCACATCACATCACATCCATTTCACCTCACATCTCATTCATTCACATCTATCCCGATTCACATCTCATCCATTCACATCACATCTCATTCATTTACATCTATCCTGTTTCACATCACATCACATATCATCCATTCACATCTATCCCAATTTACATCACATCCATTTCACATCACATCTCATTCATCCACATCCATCCAATCGTTCACATGTACGACTACCCACATCTATCCATACATTCACATTTATCACTTCACATCCACATATATTCATGTCACATCACATCACATTCTTTCACATACACATCCACATCCATTCCTTCATATACATCCACATCCATTCTTCACATTCACATCCACGTCCATTCTTCACATACACATTCACATCCATTCTCACATACACATCCACATCCATTCTTTCACATACATGCACATCCATTCTTTCGCATACACATCCACATCCATTCTTCACATACACGTCCACATCCATTTTCACATACACATTCACATCCATTCACATACACATCCACATCCATTTTCACATACACATTCACATCTATTTTCATCACATACACATCCACATCCATTCTTTCACATACATCCACATCCCTTCTTTCATATACACATCCACATCCATTCTTCACATACACAATCTTCACATACACATCGACATCCATTCTTCACATACAAATTCACATCCATTCTCACGTACACATATCATCCGTCCATTCATTCACATCTATCTGATTCACATGTCATCGCATCTCATCACATCTATTCACATCACATCCCATCCATCTATTCATTCACATCTATCTGATTCACATCACATTTCATCACATCTATTCACTTAGGGACCGCTTCGTTGGCCCTCACCCATCGTACCGTAAGTGCACCATTTTTCAACCATACCGAGGCTGGTCAAGGCTTTGCCACGTGAGCCGTCCTTTGAACACTCCCCGCCAGCTGATTGCAACCGAACCTCCCTTAGAAAAACATATACCAAATGCTCCCTCCAGCATTCTGGCGTAAGACATTTCTTTAAGAAAACAGGGTTTCTATGCAAATATTTTAGTTTGATTTTCTTTTGAATACAAGAGTATTTCTTGAATTAGTATCCCCAAAACTTCTTGATCGGAATTCTGAATTTCATACCAAATCTCCTCGAATTCTATAACCTTGATCCACATATCAATTTGAATAGTCTCAAACTTAGTTTGAGATTTGGCGGGAGTTTTGAGAGTATTTTTCTAAACTGGTCACACCTTCTTTCCTCGAAAAACTGATGAAAGAGTTTGGTCTTGGTCATAGTCTGATTCAAGGTTCGAGTTGAATGAGATTTTTCCTAAACTATCTTTCTCGAAAAGGTTTCATAATTCAGTTACTATTTTACTGAATTTCTTTCTTTAAATATTCACTTAAGTGAATTCTAAATTAGTTACGAATTCTAATGAGGAATAAATTAATCATTTATCTGAATATTTCGATCTCGATAGATTTCTTGAATTTTCTTTTTACAATCTGTGTGGATATAAATTGATAGAAATTTCTCTCTTAGAGTATTTATTTATTCAATTATCAAATACTCATAGAATCTAAACATAGAATTTAAGAGAATTCCAATCTTGATATAAAAATTCTTTATGCATCTATTTATGCATAAAAATCATTATCAATGGGAATAACACTTTTTTTTTAAACTCCTTTTATGCATCTATTTATGCATGAAATCAAATTTGATAGGAATAACACTTTTAAAATAAAAAGAATTTCTTTATGCATCTATTTATACATAAAAATTAATTTTTATCAGGATAACGCTTTTATAATAAAAAAATTCCTTTATGCATCTTTCTATGCATAGAAATCAAATTTAATAAGAATAACACTTTTGTAATTAAAAAAATTCCTTTATGCCTCTTTCTATGCATAAAAATCAATTTTAATAAGAATAACACTTTTGTAATAAAAAAATTCCTTTATGCATCTTTCTATGCATAAAAATCAAATTTAATAAGAACACCAGTTTTGTAACCAAAAAAATTTCTTTATGCATCTTTCTATGCATAAAAATCCAATTTAATAGGAATAGCACTTTTGTAATTAAAAATAATTCTTTTATGCATCTTTCTATGCATAAAAATCAAATTTAATAAGAATAACACTTTTGTAATAAAATTCCTTTATGCATCTTTCTATAAGATCAACCAACAGATCCATATAAAGAGCCATGGACTCATCTATTGAAGACCAGCAAGATCAATCAACCAGATCCATGCCCAGTTTCAGAAAACAACTCTTACTCCTTGTTCCAATATCTTCCTCGACGCACATGTGGGTATCGTAGGCGACCCAGAGCCCGAGCACCGTATGGTCAGCACCCTCTAGGATCCTTCGCAGGTGACCTAGAGCTTCACTCATAGGCCGCTTCCTTGGTCCCTCATCCACCGTACCGGAAGCTCACCATTTTAATCGAACCGAGGCTCAAGACCTCGGTCGACTTTGCTACGCGAGATGTCCTCCATTGACTCTCCGTCAGCAGTTGCAACTTTATCAGGTCTCCACGACTTAATCACAAGACGGTCAAAATGCTTCCCCAGCATTCTTGACATAAAACAGTCATTTACAAACAATCACAAAATACAGTTTCTATAACGAACTCTTGTCTTTCCACATTATCCACTCTCGGACCACATTACTTATTCCACATTCCATTCAATGTGTACTCATTCTCATCCATTCACTCATATAGACTACACATTATTTCACATACACATTCACATTCATTATTCTACATACATATCCATGTTCGTACGTCCACATCATACATCCGATTTCACATTCATACATATGCATCTACATGCATACATCCACATCCACATTCATACATCCATACTTCCATTTCCACATCCACACATCCAGATTCACATTCATACATCCACATTCACATGCATACATCCATTTTCACATCCTCATTCATACATCCACATTCACATACATACATCCACATCCACATCTTCATTCATATTCATACATACACATCTACATGCATACATCCACACTTCCATTTCCACATCATTCACATTCATACATCTATTTCCACATTCATACATATGCATCTACATGCATACATCCACATCCACATTCATACATCCACACTTTCATTTCCACATCATTCACATTCATACATCCATTTCCACATTCATACATACGTATCTACATGCATACATCCACATCCACATTCATACATCCATACTTCCACTTCCACATCCACACATCATCATTCACATTCATACATCCACATCCACATCCACACATCCATACATACACATCCACATTCACATTCACATCCATATCTACATTCATACATCCATATTACATCCATTCTCGCCCTAACACATCCCATATACATCTTATCACATCTCCACACTTTTAGTATAAAAAGAATATCTTTTATGCATACCTCTATGCATAAAATCCAATATGATAAAAGTAACACTTTTACAATAAAATAATCAACTTTTATGCATACCTCTATGCATGAAATTCAAATATGATAAAAGTCACACTTTTATAATAAAATAATCAACTTTTATGCATACCTCTATGCATGAAATTCAAATATGATAAAAGTCACACTTTTATAATAAAATAATCAACTTTTATGCATACCTCTATGCATGAAATTCAAATATGATAAAAGTCACACTTTTATAATAAAATAATCAACTTTTATGCATACCTCTATGCATGAAATTCAAATATGATAAAAGTCACACTTTTATATTAAAATAATCAACTTTTATGCATACCTCTATGCATGAAATCCAATTATGATAAAAGTCACACTTTTATAATAAAATAATCAACTTTTATGCATACCTCTATGCATGAAATTCAAATATGATAAAAGTAACACTTTTATAATAAAATAATCAACTTTTATGCATACCTCTATGCATGAAATCCAATTATGATAAAAGTCACACATTTATAATAAAATAATCAACTTTTATGCATACCTCTATGCATGAAATTCAAATATGATAAAAGTCACACTTTTATAATAAAATAATCAACTTTTAGGCATACCTCTATGCATGAAATTCAAATATGATAAAAGTAACACTTTTATATTAAAATAATCAACTTTAATGCATACCTCTATGCATGAAATTAAAATATGATAAAAGTAACACTTTTATATTAAAATAATCAACTTTTATGCATACCTCTATGCATGAAATTCAATTTTGATAAAAGTCACACTTTTATAATAAAATAATCAACTTTTATGCATACCTCTATGCATGAAATTCAAATATGATAAAAGTAACACTTTTATAATAAAATTATCAACTTTTATGCATACCTCTATGCATGAAATCCAATTATGATAAAGAAACACTTTTATATTAAAATAATAATCTTTTATGCATACCTCTATGCATGAAATCTAAATATGATAAAAGAACACTTTTATATTAAAATAATAATCTTTTATGCATACCTCTATGCATGAAATCCAAATATGATAAAAGAAACACTTTTATATTAAAATAATAATCTTTTATGCATACCTCTATGCATGAAATCCAAATATGATAAAAGAAACACTTTTATATTAAAATAATAATCTTTTATGCATACCTCTATGCATGAAATCCAAATATGATAAAAGAAACACTTTTATATTAAAATAATAATCTTTTATGCATACCTCTATGCATGAAATCCAAATATGGTAAAAGTAACACTTTTATAATAAAATAATCAATTATGCATAACATAAAAATCAATTTCTCCATGATTACAAAATAAAATTATTTCAAATAATCTAGATGATAATTCCTAGAATATAGTAGGAAGTTCTCTTTTCATGCTGAATGAAATTATTTTATGTGTAATTTTTATAAGAACTTTGCCATAGCTCCGCTACTATGACTGATAAATCTCAATTTATTTTGAAGGATAACGCTTATCATTAAGGGAATGATTAGAATGATCCCTAATTGGATCATTAACCCAATAATGGATTGAATCATCAATATTCATGAAATACATAAACTAAAAGTATAGAAAAAAGCCATTTGACACTGGCTCTATTTTGATCAAGAAGTTAGGTCTTCTACTTTCTATGGAAGGGATTCCTATAAATTTATGGTTAAAAACTGTTGTGTCATTTGGATTGAGAATGGATCATGAGTATGACCATTTCTTGAGTGAGAGAGAGAAATTATATAAAAACCATTAGAATTAAGCATAAATGAAAATTTATGTAATTCTTTACTACCATTAATCAATTAACTTCAATAGCATTCATCAAATTATGTAACTCTTCACTACCATTCATCAATTAACTTCAATAGCATTCAAGACCATTCCAATTAAGCTTCTCAAGCTTGAGAGGGGTTGAGAAGAGAGAAGCATTGAGAAATTATAGAAAAGATCAAAATTCACCATTTACCTTACAAATTGCTTGATTCTTTGTTCACGGTAGAGGCCCCCAACCAATCAATTGGTTAAGTATGTTGATGGAGCCACCAATGGGGATTGAAGAAAGAGGGAAGATCCAATTTCTTTAATTTGGAGAGAATTTTAGAGAATAGTAGAAATTAGCATTATTTCAGCATAACTCTAGTATAGTAAAATTCTTCTATTTTTTTCAAAGGACTCATGTTCTATTTATAGGAGAGGGAAGCTCTAACCAAAGCTAACTGAATTCTAGAATTTTCCAAATTTAGTTTGGTTAAATTTGGACTAGATTTGGACCTAGTTTGGTTACTTTTTGATTCGGTTTGGTTCCAAATTTTGATTTGGTTTAGTTCAAGAGAGAGGAGAGATAAAAATATCACATTATTTTTTAGTTTAAAACTCATTCAAGCATGTGAAGTATGCACCTCCTTTAAGGGACTCCCCTTCCTTACATATGTGTCAAAATGGAATCATTATACCCAAAATATCTCATATTTTTAATATTGCTCATAGTTTTTTACTAATAAACCTTGTACATTTTCAACTCTTCATCTTATGTGAGCATTTACTCATTTTTGGATACCCAAAATATCTCATTTTTTTGATATTACTCATAGTTTCTTACTAATCAACCTTGTACATAGTCAACTCTTCATCTTATGTGAGCATTTACTCATTTTTTGGTATCTTCTTTTACGAATTGGATTTATCTCCTCCCTACACATGGATTGATGCTATTGGCCCATAGGAACCTTAATTGGACCATAATCCAAAAATTTCTGAAAATCTAGACCCTTAGACTAAGGTCCTTTATACCCATTTCCAATTAGACTAAGGTCTTTTATACCCATAGGAACCTTAATTGGACCATAATCCAAAAATTTCTGAAAATCTAGACCCTTAGACTAAGGTCCTTTATACCTATTTCCAATTAATTTCAATTGCACATTGGAAAGTTCTTTTTGAATTTCTATTTCAGGGGAATTCATTTTAATAAGATGAGATAATTTTCTATCCAAAAATATTAAAAATCTGAATATTCTCTCTCTAGAATATTTTCTCTCTCTAGGTTAAAACAGTTAGAAATAAGATCTTTTATATTTCTGAAGAGGGGATTGATTATAGGGGAAGATGCTGGACATTTTGAGAGGTTGGGGAGGAATCTTACAAGAAATGTATCAAATGGATGTCAAAAATGCATTTCTAAATGGAGATCTACAAGAGGAAGTGTATATGGCACAGCCAGAAGGGTATGTACACCCAAGATATCCCACTCATGTATGCAAATTGAAAAAGGCATTATATGGTTTGAAGCAAGCACCTCGTGCTTGGAGTGATAAGATGAGCAAATATCTTATCTCACTTGGTTTTCAGATTTCTACAGCAGATTCTTCACTCTATGTGAAGAAGACAGAGCATGGGATTGTTTTACTCGTCATCTATGTGGATGATTTGATTATCACAGGTGATCATGGTGCAGATGTGATGCATGTCAAGAAAGCTGAGTGGGCAATTTGACATGAAAGACCTTGGTGAGTTGAGATACTTTCTTGGAATTGAAGTGGTCAAAGATCATGCAGGTACATGGTTAGTACAGCGCCAATATGCATTGGATATGTTGGCAAAGTATGGCATGACAGGGTGTAAGCCTATGAGTACAACTTTGGAGCAAAATGTGAAGTTGCAGGCTGATTATGGCGAGGAATTGGATGATCCATCTATGTATAGAAAGATGGTTGGTAGTCTCATTTACATGACTATCACACGCCCGGATTTGAGTTATGCTGTGGGGCTAGTCAGCCAATTTATGCAGAGCCCCAGAAAGCCTCATTTGGATGCAGTGAGACACATTATGAGATATGTTAAGACCACTGCACATTATGGTCTACTTTATGAGAGTGGTAAAAGCTTGGACATACATGGCTACACATATGCTGATTGGGCAGGTAGCTCATATGACAGGAGGTCTACTAGTGGTTATGCTTTTACACTTGGAAGTACCGTGGTGAGTTGGAGTAGCAAGAAGCAACCTACAGTTGCTTTATCTAGTACAGAGGCTGAATACAAGGGTGCAGCCATTGCTACTTGTGAGGCAGTATGGTTAAAGGGTCTCTCGGCAGATTTGGGTGAGCCTATTGATGGTGGCAAAGTTGTCATTCATTGTGTGACAACATGAGTAGTATACAGTTGGCCAAGAATCCAATGTTTCATGCGAGGACCAAACACGGTCCATTATCATTTTGTCAGAGAGAAGGTGCTGGATGGTACAGTTGATCTATAGTATGTGAAGACTGAAGAGCAGGTGGCAGACATCTTTACAAAGCCACTTAGCAGGGAGAAGTTTGAGTACTTCCGTACTATGTTGGGAGAACATGGGATGAGCTTGAGGGGGAGTGTTGAGAGCCTTGATATCCCAAGCTCATCTACATCTTCATCGATAGTACATCATGAGCTTGAGAGGGGCTGTTGAGATTCAAGCTCGATGTCAGTGTGAGCCAGCTACGCTATGTGCTGGCATGTTAGGTAGGAACATGTGTGAGACATAAATGACCGTGTGTCCAGCTGGTCATAGTGTGTGGACATTAGCTAGGGTTAGTAGAGTGTGGACACAACTCATAGAGTGTTGTGTGTATTATGGATTATGGCATTATGCTTTGTGTGAGAAGGGAGATGGCTTCCCTCTATGGTTAGGGTTTGCAATATACATTAGGGTTTTCTCCTGTGTGTGTGTCTCCTCCCCCTCTACCATTCTTTCAACACAAACCTTATTCTCCCAATGGTATGAGGGATACCTTGGGCCATTCTCGGGCTTTGCTAATGACGCCGTCCGGCTACACAAGCACGAAACGGAGTTAGCGTCGAAGCCAGGAAAAACTTGCACTCTTTAAAGATAATAATTTCAATATAATTCATTGTGAATACATCACTCAATTCGTAGCTTCATACAATTTTATGTCATTATTTTAAAAGAAAAAGATACACATTTATTAACACTAATATTTTCAAAAAAAACTCTTCTTTAAAGATAACCAAGCAAACCTGGCCACCATCTCCTTGAGGAGCTTGTAAAGGGAGGATTGCCGCATCGGGAGCATCTTCCCTAATCTCGTCGTTGCGCACTTCTCTCAAGGTAATATTCTGATGTTTTTGGTGGGAAGGGGCCATCGTGGATGTTGTCTTGTAGGGCTCGTTGTCGCAGTCGAAACGCTTCAGTCGGATCTCAATTCTGAGATCATTTGCTCACCGTACGAGCAAAAGACCACATCGTACGAATCCTCTCTTAAGGCTAAAACCCCTTACTAAAGTCCACGCAAATTGGGGGGGGGGGGGGGGATTGTGAGATGTCCTTAACACAAAAACGTTTTGTGTTAAGGACATCTCTTAAGGCTAAAACCCCTTACTAAAGTCCACGCAAATGGGGAGGGGGGGAATTGTGAGATGTCCTTAACACAAAAACGTTTTGCAAAAGGGGAGAAGAGCTAAGGGCTGAGGGCTGCTGTAAGTCTCTTCACACGGGGGAGGGGGGGAGAAGAGTTAAGGACACTGCCTCTACTAGCATGAGGGGGATGGAGGAAAATTGCCTTATCTGAAAGGTGGCAAATGAGGGGGTGTGGAGAGGGGTGGCTGCAAGGGCCGACTGTACTACAGCAAGTACGCTGCATAGGGATAGACGGCGGTACAAACGACGGCACAACAGAGCATGCGCTACGTAGAAATGCGTGTTGCCCATGGAGCACCCCGGGGGTTTATATAACTGCGGGGTACACATATGGGCGCTGGGCAAAGCAAGGACGAAAGGACGGTGTACCAGCAAAGGTTGTGGATTAGTGGCCTGCATGGTTTAGGGGGAAAGGTACATTGTCGATTAACAGGGAAAGGAGTGGTACGCATGTACCTTATCTGGTTTGGGACAGCATGGGTGTCCACGTAGTAGCGGTACGTGTGGACCACACAGTGGGCGGCCATCCTTTGGTTCTTGTGCGGCCATCGTACGAGCGCCCTGGTAAGTGTGTACGGTCCAAATTTTGGGGCGGGGTCTCCAAATTTGGGATGGGAGCCTCGATTTGCGTGCCGGACTGTCCCAAGGGACGAAATTGTTTTTTGTCCGGGAGGTTCTCTTGGTTGTTGGGGTTCATACTGTTCATCAATTGAACGCCCGATCGTGCATTTATTAAGGTTTAAAGGTCGTCACTTTTTAACAAATGACTGAAATTTATTAGGGTAAAATCGCACGCAGATTCAAAATTTGGGCTCAGAATTTGAAGATTATAAGTAGAAATGACTCATTTAATAAAATCATTGATTTACCATAAAAACTCTATTACATGGACATTTCTTTATTAGTGAAGATGGGTATGTTACACATGTTCCCAAATACCAGATGCCACATTCTTGAAGATGTGCATGGGATCAAGAAAGTGGTTGATCTTGAGATGCTCTCTTGATCAGTTTCATCGTCGTCCATACCTTTAGGATCATCCCTAAAAAGATGCCGCACCATATCATCAAACACTTCCTCTTCCACGACTTCGTGGGGTGCAGGGCTATTGTCATCCCTTTCCCACTCATCTTTGACAATAGATCCTGAAGCTCCAGCATCATCTCGTCGATGCTTTGCATGCTCTCACCGTCGAGCAGCGTAGGGCACCATGTTAGGGTGTGGTACGCAGGGGGAGATTTGCATCAGGAGGTCGTGGTAATGGTCGTGGATGGCAGGATAGGTCACCACAATAGAATTTTCAGCCTACATATGGTGCTAGAGGTGGTCGTGGATCTACACCTCAAAGAGGCAGAGGTAATCCTCGTGGAAGAGGACGTTGGCAAGGCCAACAAGCATCTATGCAAAATGTGGAATGCCATTACTGTGGGAAGTTTGGTCATATGGCACGTGATTGTTACCGCAAACAAAATGATTTGAGAGGGGATAGAGCACAACATGGTGGACATTTTGCACAACATGGTGGAAATTATGCAAATGGTAGAAATTTTACATCAAGCAGTCATGATGGCAGTGCAAATCACTTGTTTGCCATGAAACATGTCATGGGATCTATGATGACAAATGGTGACAGTGATGACACTTGGTATATGGAGCATCAAACCATATGACTTGTCATGGCAAATGGTTTGAACATATGAAGCCAATGGATGTGAAAGGCTATGTGGAGATTGGTGATGATTCCCAGCATGCTATCACTCATGTTGGAAGTGTATCATTGGCAATGCATAATGGTGAAACAAAGTCTATGGCAGATGTCTTGTATGTGCCTTCTATTACAAAAAGTTTGGCCTCAATTGGTCAAATGGTTGAACAAGGCTTACAGGTTCGTTTCAACGAGCATGGCTGCTTTGTTGAGGATTTCAAAAATGGATGTAGAGTCATTGCCAAAGGCAAGAAAGAAGGCAGGTTATTTAAGTTGGATGCTGGGATTCCTGAGTTGAAATCGGCCATATTCTCTAAAAGCCAAAATGTAGTACAAGACATTGACATGTGGCATAAAAGGATTGGACATGTGAACATACAAAGGTGAAAGAACATGCAAGCAAGAGGCATTGTTGGTGGCCTGCGCCTAGATTCAAGTATGATGGAAATATGCATGTATTATGTGACATTCATTGATGATTTCAGCAAAATGACTTGGATTTACTTTCTGAGAGAGAAAAGTGAAGTGTTGGGAAAGTTTATGGACTTCAAAGCTTTTGCAAAGAAGCAATATGGCTCTTGGATAAAATGTTTGAGGACAGATGGAAGTGGTGAATACACCTCACATGCTTTTGAGAATTTCTTGAGAAAGCATGGCAGGTACACACCTTAGCAAGATGGTGTTGCTGAGATGAAAAATAGAGTCATTGGTTATGTGGCTAGGGCAATGCTCAATGAAAAGAGCATGCCACACTATTATTGGGCAGAAGTGTGTGCCACAGCGGTGTATATACTTAATAAGACACCCACAACTGTGATACATGGAAGTACGCTAGAGATGCGTCTTACAGGTTTTAGGCCAGACATTGGACACCTCAAAGTGTTTGGTAGCATAGCTTATGTGCATGTGCCAGATGAGAGAAGGAAGAAGTTGGATCCTAAGGCAGAAAAGTGCATTTTTGTTGGGTATGCACAGGATCACAAGGCATATAAATGTTACAATCCACATACTAGGCAAGTGGTTATCTCACGAGATGTGGTGTTTGATGAACTTGCTAGTTGGTACAAGGCAAAGGATGAGGGTGTCATTGATTCCGTTGAATGCTGATGTGCATGTGAACTTGCCACAAACAAGTTCTATTTCTATGTTTGGGCTAGCAGAGTCTGAGAGTAGCACTATACGTCCATGGTCAGGATGCTTGAGACATGAGAGGTAGCAAAGGGTTATGCACAAACCCAAGGCTTGGACTATGATGAAACATCTAGTCCAGTTGCAAAGATAGGAACAATGAGAGGAGTCATTGCTATGGCTTGTAGCAAATGGTTGGGAAATGCATCAAATGGATGTGAAAAATGCATTTCTAAATGGTGATTTACAAGAGGAAGTTTATATGGCACGGCCATAAGGATATGTACACCCCAGGTACCCCACTCATGTATGCAGGTTAAAGAAAGCATTATATGGTTTGAAGCAAGTACTTCGTGCTTGGAGTGACTCACTTGTGTGTGTGTGTGTGTTCTTTTCTAGGGTTTGTGTGTGTGTGTTCTTGCAAAAGCTCAAGCTCTATTCTCCCTTGCATCTTTTCATGGTATCAGAGCCTGGTTCATGCTAAGGGTAGAGAGGCAAGCAAGAGAAGCATAGGAAGCGGTACAAGGGTAAGAGCTTCATCTACTCTTCCCCATTTTGTGTTGGCTACTACACCCTTGTCTCGGAAGCTCTTCGGGAGAGGCATTGGTAAACGAACTCTGATTGAGGAGCTTTATTCACAGGAGGAGAGCTACACGAAAACTATACAATCTGTTGGACAAAGTTTTTCAGGTCGAACATGTTTCGGGCGCTTCTAAACCTCTATTTTTCAACCATAGGCGTCCACACGCATTGTGGGTAAGTTTCCATTCTCTCCAGAACTCTGTTTTTGGAATTGCACGAGGGGAAATTGGTTGTGCAGACACTGTGTGTGTGGCAAAGAGGTCTCAAAGTTGCCATTGGGTGTATGTATGCAGATTGAGGTCACTCGTTGTGATAGTTTGGATGCAATAATACCGCTGCTATACAGAGAATACAATAGTTTGTGTAGGTCAAACAAGAGTGCTATTTTTGGTAAATTTGTGTTGCTGAATAGATGTCAAATGATGGAATAAACTAGATTGTTGCAAAGAAGCTTGACAAGAAAAACTTCTATTCTTGGAGGTTTAGATTGACAAATTTTCTGATTGGAAAAGTTTACTAGGACTCCATTGAAGGTGAACATGAGGAGGCACTGGAGATACCAAAGATTAATCCAACTGCTGCAGATGTAAAAGAGTTTAAGGATTAGAATAAAGGATCAGGGAAAGTCATGTATTGGCTTTCTATTAGTATAAAGGACACCATGATTGGGCATATACAGAATGCCAAGTCACCTAGGGAGGCATGGGACACCTTGGTGAAGCTGTATGAAACTAACACCACGGCACGAAAGATTCAATTAAAGAATGAGCTTCATATTGTGGAGAAGAAGAATATGTATGTGAATGATTATGCCTTGAATATCAAGGGCATTGTGGAATACCTTACATCAATTGGTGTTTCTGTTGATGATGATGATAAGGTGGAAGTCTGTCTACGTGGTCTCAGGCACAATACAAGGCATTTAAGACATCTATTCAAACTCGGGAGAACATTCCCAACTTCACAGATTTGGTGTCAATGCTGATCATTGAAGAGAAGAACTTGGGTGAAGATCAACAGTCTTCACAAAACAATAACAGTTCAGAGCAGTAGGCCTTCTATACAAGTGTAGGTAGAGGACGAGGTAGAGGTTGTGGATGTGGCTAAGGTGGTGGCCGAACAGGTAATCAAAATTATGGTCACAGCAACAACAGTCCTAGGATTTACAACAACAACAACACACAGGTGAAAGAGGCCAGTTTAAAGGCAAGGGGAGTCAACGAGGTCGTGGTAATTGGAAAGGCAGCATCATGATACACAAGGGTGTTTATATTGTGGTAAGCGTGGACATGTGCAAGCAGATTGCTATAAGAAGCAGAGTGACATGTGAAATGAAAAAGTGCATCAAAACAACTATGCATCCTCTAGGCAGAAATAATGAGGACAATGAGAGGTTGTTTGTTAGGTCGTGGTAATTGGAAAGGCAGCATCATGATACACAAGGGTGTTTATATTGTGATAAGCGTGGACATGTGTAAGCAGATTGCTATAAGAAGCAGAGTGACATGTGAAATGGAAAAGTGCATCAAAACAACTATGCATCCTCTAGGCAGAAATAATGAGGACAATGAGAGGTTGTTTGTTATGCAACATGTGGTTAATGATATGTCTGGAAATGATGTAGCAGCATGTAAGGATGATGTATGGTATGTTGATTCAGGTGCTTTGAAAACCACATGAGAGGTCATGGTGAGTGGTTCAAGGAAATGAAGAGTCTTGAAAAGACTAGGTTTTGTTGAAACAAGGGATGACACTGCTCATCCGATTGCCCATGTTACATATGTGCCATTGTCTATGTGGGATGGTAAGGTGAAGTACCTTGCAAATGTACTTCATATTCCGAACATTACAAATAATTTGGTTTCCATTGGCCAGATTGGGCTCAACCACCCCACCATCGCTAATGGTATAAATCAAAGAAGACATGCGAGTGTAGATGATTGAGCAGGATTTGCACGTTTTGATGGTGGGTGCTATGTAGAAGACTTTAAAGATAAGTGCAGGTTGGTTGCAAAAGGTAATAGAATGGGTAGAATGTTTACATTGAATGTAAATATGCTTGAGGTGAGTGCTGCAATGTTTGCAAATGGTTTAGGAGTTGTTACAGATACATACATTTGGCATAAGAGAATTGGGCATGCAAATGGTTTAGGAGTTGTTACAGATACATACATTTGGCATAAGAGAATTGGGCATGCAAATGTGCAAAGAATAAAGTCTATGCAGACTAAAGAAATTGTGATAGGCCTGCCTAAGTTTAAAGTTGAAGGTATGCAGAAAGTTTGTGAAGCATGTCAATTTGGAAAGCAAACAAGAAAGGTATTTCCACATGACAGAAATGTGAGCAGGAATGTACTAGATGTTGTGCATTCAGATGTATGGGGTCCTGCAAACTATGTCTATGGGTGGCTGAAGGTACTATGTAACATTCATTAATGATCACACGAGGAAAGTGTGGGCGTACTTCATGAAGGAGAAGAGTGAAGTGTTCACTCATTTTCAGAATTTCAAAGTTATGGCTAAAAATAGACCAGAAAGCATGTGATGTGCCTAAGGTTAGATGAAGGGGGAGAATACTTCTCCAATGACTTCTCTGAATTCTTACGAAAGAATGGCATTTAGAGATACTTTACATGTAGATATACTCCGCAGCAACAAAATGGATTTGCTGAGCAAAAAAACAGGCACATTATAGAGATAGCATGAGCATTGATGGTAGAGAAGAATATGTCACATAGCTATTGGGATGAGGCTATGTCTGCATTAGTTTATATCATGAACAGGACTCCTACTGCAACCATATATGATATAACACTAAAGGAGAAGTATACTGGCAAGAAACCTGATTTGTCTCACTTGAAAGTTTTTGGATGTATTGCATATGTGCATGTGCCAGATGAGTTGCGTACTACTAAGCTAAATCCAAAAGCAGAAAAATGTGTGAATATTGGGTATTCCCTTGAGCAAAAGGGATATAGATGCTATAATCTTCCTACACGTGAAGTGAGGGTAAGCAGGGATGTTGTATTTGATGAGATGAGCAGCTAGTATGCTGCTGAAAAAGATGTTGTTGGGGCTGATGTAAGTGGAAATGTGGTTGTACAAAATGCAAGTCAACAATCACAGTCATTGAGTGGACCAGGAGAGTCCTCATCCAGCGGTTCTATTGATAGACCATGGAGTGGTAGGTTGCGTCATAATACCAATCTTGAAAACGTAGTTGGTACGTCACATGAAGGGAAAGAGAAAGTGGTTGAGCCCCTTGGTATCCCTGATATTTCTATAGGGTATTCTCTTGTTTGATGGAGATTCTAGTGGCTCGGAGACGAGCCTTGATGAGGAACTTGGGATTCCAGTAATGAGGACACCTGGTGTGAAGAAGGCTAGGGAAGCCATGAATGCAAAGTTACGAAGATTTGGAAGAGTCAAAAACCCTGTGTGCAGAGGTTGACTTATGATGGTTATGTGGCACATCATTATGCTTATATGGAAAAAGTTGTGCAAGTTGTAGAACCCACATGTTTTGATGAGGCTATTGCGAGCGCTGGGAGATTTGCAGTAGCATAGCAAGCTCATACATTTGGCAGTAGCATAGCAAGCTCATACATTTGGCATGCTAGATGTAGCGAGGCCATCGAGGGTACCCACACTCCGCTGGCTAAGACCATCAAGAGCAAATGGCTCGACATCAGTCACACCCACTGCTGTCATCACTGGTGGGGGAAGCAGCAAGGAGGTTCTGACCGCATGTAGAAATGATTGAGACTTTGGAGGCCTGGCCCTTTCCTCACAGTAGATAGAGGCGGTGACCCCATTTGGCATCACATACCACCTGTGTAGTTGTTCCCCCCCTCCCCCTGTATGAGATAGCCTTCACCTCATAGAGCAGCTAGGAGAAGAATATCTCCCCCTTATGATCACTTGTTTCCTGCCCTTATATGAGGCGAGGTTGTATTTAGCCCTTCGTGGTCGTACTTAGCCCTTTGTGGCTGTTCTCTCTTTAACTAATTGAAGGATCTTTTTCTCAAAAAAAAAAATAACATGCATGAGTGTGGTCTGACAAGCAATGCCTTACAAAGGTTATGCCATGGTGAACTTAGAGGCTTTACTTATGTGTACAAGAGGGGTATGGGACGTGGCTATATGTATGAGTCTTGCATGAGTGAAAAGAACATTCATTTGTGTAGGGAAGTGCACCTTGAAATACAACTTTAGAATAAATGTTCAAAGTAGGTCATAGATAAGGCCTCGTGATGGAAGCCCTTATCTTCTTGCTTGTCTTCCTCTCTGTCTTTATTCAGCTGCACTTCATCCATGACATAGGCACTTTGCATCTTCTTCTTCTCGAAGTAGTTCTTTTCCTTGTGGCTAGGATTACGATAAAAGTCACAAATAAGAGTGTTGTTGTTATAGTTGTTATGGGAGTTGCCTTTGTATTTGCCTTTCTTACTATAAAGCGCATGTTCAGTAAGAGGAGAAGATGATGAAGGCTCCACTTGTTTGTGATGAAAAACAGGTAGGGAGAGGAGACACACACACAAGAGCAAACCCTAATGTATTAGTCAAACCCTAATCATAGAGGGAAGCCATGTCCCATCTCACACAATGCATGAAGCCATAATCCATAAGCTACAACACACTACTTGTGTTGTGTCCACACACAGCTAACCCTAGCTACTGTCCACACACTATGACCAGCTGGATGCAGTCATTTATGTCTCACACATGTTACTACCTAACATGCCAGCACATAGTGCAATTGGCACAAGCTGACTTTGAGATTGAATCTCAACCGCCCCTCTCAAGCTCATGATGTACTGCCATAGATGAAGATGTAGATGAGCTTGGGCTATCAAAGCTCTCAACACTCCCCCTCAAGCTCATCCCATGTACTCCCAACATAGTACGGAAGTACTCAAACTTCTCCCTGCTAAGTGGCTTTGTAAAGATCACCTCCTCTTCAGTCTTCACATACTGTAAATCCACTATACCATCCAACACTTTCTCTCTGACAAAATAATAGTGGACCTCTATATGTTTGGTCTGCGCATGAAAAATTGGATTCTTGGCCAATTGTATGTTGCTCATGTTGTCACAATGAATGACAACCTTGCCATCACAACAAGCTCACCCAAATCAACCAACCAAGAGACTCTTGAACCATACTCCTTCACATGTAGCAATGGGCTGCACCCCTGTATTCAGCCTCTATACTAGATACGGCAACAGTAGGTTGCTTCTTACTGCTCCAACTCACCACTGCACTTCCAAATGTAAAGGCATAACCTATGCCATCAAAGTGAATTTATACATCAACAGTGAAGTTCGTTGAGTACTTTGGAGTATCTGGAACACTTATTAGAGTGTGTTTGAGATGAGGAAGACTCATTTACAGAATTGGATATGTGCGAAAGGTGCATTTGCATTGAGCAAATATGTCAGACAACCCAGTACAGATTGTGGGTGAGAAGTTGGATAGAAAGAACTTCCAGGCATAGAAGTACAGGATTAAAAGCTTTTTGAAGTGAAAAGGATTTTGGAACCTTGTTACAGGTGCGGAGCTAGAGCCGGAACTACCCCGATAAGATACACAACAACAGGTTGTAGCTCATAAACAGTGGTCAGAGAGAGCATACAAAGTTTTTCATTACCTGTCTATATGTGTCTCAGATGCTATACTCATACATATACATGATGCTGAGAATCCCAAGGATGCAAGGGATACGTTGGTAAAGCTGTTTGATACAGATACTAGTGCTCATAAGTCTCAGTTAAGACAATAGATTCATAATGTGAAGTGGAAAGAAAGGAGTATTCATGATTATGTACAAGAGATAAAGAAGTATGCAGATGCATTGGCAACTATCAATGCCCCCATGCCTGATGATGATCTGGTAGACATTGCCTTGCGTGGTCTTGGCAAAGGAGTACAAGTCTTTTGATACATCTATCTCTATTCAGAGTACAGGTTTACCAGATTTTGATGAGTTGGTTTCACTCTTGCTTGTTGAGGAAATCAAACTCACTGACTCTTTTCATGATGCATCTACTAGCCATGATGATAATGGTAGGAATCAGGCTTTCTATTCACAAAGGGGATTTAGAGGCAGGGGGAGATTTGCATGACGAGGTCATGGTAATGGTCGTGGATGGCAGGATAGGTCACCACAACAGAATTTTTAGCCTACATATGGTGCTAGAGGCGATTGTGGATATACATCTCAGAGAGGCAGAGGTAATCCTCGTGGAAGAGGACGTTGGCAAGGCCAACAAGCATCTATGCAAAATGTGGAATGCCATTACTGTGGGAAGTTTGGTCATATGGCACGTGATTGTTACCGCAAACAAAATGATTTGAGGGGGGGAAGAGCACAACATGGTGGACATTATGCACAACATGGTGAAAATTATGCAAATGGTGAAAATTATGCAAATGGTGAAAATTATGCAAATGGTGGAAATTTTGCATCAAGCAGTAATGATGGCAACGCAAATCACTTGTTTGCCATGAAACATGTCGTGGGATTTATGATGACAAATGGTGACAGTGTGTTGACACTTGGTATATGGACTCTGGAGCATCAAACCATATGACTTGTCATGGCAAATGGTTTGAACATATGATGCCTATGGATGTGAAAGGCTATGTGGAGATAGGTGATGATTCCCAACATGCTATCACTCACATTGGAAGTGTACCATTGGTGATGCACAATGGTGAAACAAAGTCTATGGCAGATGTCTTGTATATGTCTTCTATTACAAAAATTTTGGCCTCAATTGGTCAAATGGTGGAACAGGGTTTACAGGTTCGTTTCAATGAGCATAGTTGCTTCGTTGAGGATTTCAAAAATGGATGTAGAGTCATTGCCAAAGGCAAGAAAGAAGGCATGTTATTTAAGTTGGATGCTAGGATTCCTGAGTTGAAATCAGCCATGTTCTCTAAAAGGCAAAATGTGGTACATGACATTGTTGACATGTTGCATAAAAGGATTGGACATGTGAACATACAAAGGTTAAAGAACATGCATGCAAGAGGCATTGTTAGTGGGCTACCTAGATTCAAGTATGATGGGTACATGACATTGACATGTTGCATAAAAGGATTAGACATGTGAACATACAAAGGTTAAAGAACATGCATGCAAGAGGCATTGTTAGTGGGCTACCTAGATTCAAGTATGATGGGAATATGCATGTCTGTGATGCTTGCCACTTTGGAAAGCAAGCAAGGTTGCCATTTCCTAAAGAAGGTAACATGAGTAACAGGTCACTTGAGATAGTTCATAGTGATGTATGGGGTCCTGCGCACAAAACCCATCCATTGTATTATGTGACATTCATTGATGATTTCAGCAAAATGACTTGGATTTACTTTCTCAGAGAGAAAAGTGAAGTATTGGGAAAGTTTATGGGCTTCAAAGCTTTTGCAGAGAAGTAATATGGCTCTTGGATAAAATGTTTGAGGACAGATGGAGGTGGTGAATACACCTCACATGCTTTTGAGAATTTCTTGAGAAAGCATGGCATAAGAAGGCAGTTAACTTGCAGGTACACACCTCAGCAAAATGGTCTTGCTGAGAGGAAAAATAGAGTCATTTGTGATGTGGCAATGCTCAATGCTCAATGCTCAATGCTCAATGAAAAGAGCATGCCAAACTATTATTGGGCAGAAGCGTGTGTCATAGTAGTGTATGTACTTAATAAGACACCCACAACAACCATACATGGAAGTACGCCACAGATGCGCCTTACAGGTTTTAGGCCAGACATTGGACACCTCAAAGTGTTTGGTAGCATAGCTTATGTGCATGTGCCAGATGAGAGAAGGAGGAAGTTGGATCCTAAGGCAGAAAAGTGTGCTTTTGTTGGGTATGAACAGGATCGCAAGGCATATAAATGTTGCAATCCACAAACTAGGCAAGTGGTTATCTCACGAGATGTGGTCTTTGATAAACTTACTGGTTGGTACAATGAAAATGATGAGGGTGTCATTGATTCCATTGATGTTGATGTGCATGTGAACTTGCCACAAGCAAGTTCTATTTCTATGTCTGGGCCAGCAGAGTCTGAGAGTAGTACTATACGTCCATGGTCAAGACGCTTGAGACATGAGAGTGTGACCACTAGGAGTAGTGCTGTGGATAAAGGGAAAAAGAAGGTTGAAGGAATTGGCATTACAGGTTATGAGTCGTCAAGTTCAAAAAGTTTGGATAAGGAACTTGGCATACCAGTTTTATGCACACCAGTGCAAGGCAGGATAGATATGTGCCTCCACATGCTAGAGTGACAGGTGTTCAGAGTGATCCGCATGCATTGCGGAGGTCTCAAAGAGTCAGGTATCCAGTTTTGTTGACAGGTTAACATATTGTGACTTTGCTATGCATTACGTGTATATGACCTCTTTGGTGAAGCATGTGGAACCTACTTGCTATACAGAAGCTATTGGGAAGCATGTATGGGAGAAGGTAATGGATGTTGAGATGGACACATTGGTTCATAATAAAACTTGGGATTTGGTTGCCTTACCACATTTTTCTAAAGTTGTATTTCAAGGTGCACTTCCCTACACGTATGAATGTTCTTTTCACTCATGCAAGACTCATACATATAGCCATGTCCCATACCCCTCTTGTACACATAACTAAAGCCTCTAAGTTCACCGTGGCATAACCTTTGTAAGGCATTGCTTGTCAGACCACACTCATGCATGTTTTTTTTTCCGAGAAAAAGATCCTTCAATTAGTTAAAGAGAAAATAGCCACATAACCTTACCTCATATAAGGGCAGGAAACAAGTGATCATAAGGGGGAGATATTGTTCTCCTCCCACTGGCTGCTCTATGAGGTGAAGGCTATCTCATACAGGGGGAGGGGGGGAACAACTACACAAGTGGTATGTAGTGCCAAATGGGGTCACCGCCTCTATCTACTGTGAGGAAAGAGCCAGGCCTCCAAAGTCTCAAGAAGGCTTCCCACCGTTTCTACATGCGGTCAGAACCTCCTTGCTGCTTTCCCCAGTGACAGCGATAGGTGTGAATGATGTCGAGCCATATGCTCTTGATGGTCTCAGCCAGCGGAGTGTGGGTACCCTCGATGGCCTTGCTACATCTAGCATGCCAAATGTACGAGCTTGCTATGCTACTGCAAATCTCTTAGTGCTTGCAATAGCCTCATCAAAACATGTGGGTTCTACAACCTGCACAGCTTTTTCCATATAAGCATAGTGATGTGCCACATAACCATCATAAGTCAACCTCTGCACAGGGTTTTTGACTCTTCCAGATCTTCGTGACTTTGCATTCATTCCCTAGCCTTCCTCACACCAGGTGTCCTCATTATTGGAATCCCAAGTTCCTCATCAAGGCTCATCTCTGAGCCACTAGAATCTCCATCAACAAGAGAATACCCTATAGAAATATCAGGCATACCAAGGGGCTCAACCACTTTCTCTTTGCCTTTATGTGACGTACCAACTAAGTTTTCAGGATTGGTATTATGATGCAACCTGCCACTCCATGGTCTATCAACAAAACCACTGGATGATGAGAACTCTCTTGGTCCACTCAATGACTGTGATTGTTGACTTGCATTTTGTACAGCCACATTTCCACTTACATCAGCCCCAACAACAACATCTTTTTCAGCAGCATACTAGCTACTCATCTCATCAAATACAACATCCATGCTTACCCTCACTTCACGTGTAGCAAGATTATAGCATCTATATCCCTTTTGCTCAAGGGGATACCCAATATTCACACATTTTTCTGCTTTTGAATCCAGCTTAGTACGCAACTCATCTAGCACATGCACATATGCAATACATCCAAAAACTTTCAAGTGAGACGAATCAAGTTTCTCGCTAGTAAACTTCTCCTCTAGTGTTACATCATGTATGGTTGCAGTAGGAGTCCTGTTCATAATATAAACTGTTGCCTCAGTCCAATAGCTATGCGGCACAGTCTTCTCTATACCATCAATGCTCATGCTATCTCTACAATGTGCCTGTTTTTTTGCTCAACAAATCCATTTTATTGCGGAGTATATCTACATGTAAATTATCTCTGAATGCCATTCTTTTGTAAAGAATTCAGAGAAGTCATTGGAGAAGTATTCTCCCCCTCCATCTGACCTTAGGCACATCACATGCTTTTTGGTTTGTTTTTTAGCCATAACTTTGAAATTCCGAAAATGAGTGAACACTTCACTCTTCTCCTTCGTGAAGTATGCCCACACTTTCCTCATGTGGTCATCAATGAATGTTACATAGTACCTACAGCCACCCATAGACATAGTCTTCGCAACAGGACCCCATACATCTGAATGCACAACATTTGGTACATTCCTATTCACATTTCTGTCATGTGGAAATACCTTTTTTGTTTGCTTTCCAAATTGACATGCTTCACAAACGTTGTGCATACCTTCAACTTTAAACTTAGGCAGGCCTATCACAATTTGTTTAGTTTGCATAGACTTTATTCTTTGCACATTTACATGCCCAATTCTCTTATGCCAAATGTATGTATCTGTAACAACTCCTGAACCATTTGCAAACATTGTAGCACTCACCTCAGGCATATTTACATTCAATATGTAAACATTCTACCCACTCTATTGCCTTTTGTAACCAACCTGAACTTATCTTTAAAGTCTTCTACATAGCACCCATCAGGACTGCAAACCCTGCTCAAACATCTACACTCGCATGTCTTCTTTGATTTATACCATTAGCCATGGTGGGGTGATTGAGCCCAATTTGGCCAATGGAAACCAAATTATTTATAATGTTAGGAACATGAAATACATTTGCAAGGTACTTCACCTTACCATCCTGCATAGACAATGGCACATCTCTAACATGGGCAATTGGATGAGCAGTGTCATCCCCTGTTTCAACAGGATTAGGCCAAAAACAATTGAATTATTAAGAAATTCAATGTAGAAGGCTCAAGACAGGAGCGTAACAGTGCATAAATACCATTAAGCTTTTACAAAGGGGGAGGCTTCTATTTATAGGAAAAAGTGAGCCTCTAACCAAACAAACTGATTCTAGAATTTTCCAGATCAGTTTGGTCAAATTTTGACCATTTTTGGGTCAGTTCAGCTTACTTTTTGGATCTAGTTTTGAAATAGGAGAGAGGAGAGATGAAATATCTCATTTTATTTGATTAAAAATTGGGGATAATGATGAGAAAAAAGGTGCCTCCTTCATGAGGGGAGATCCCCACTCTGAGGTGTCAAAATTCAGTTTTTTAATTGTTTTCTTTGGTCCTTAGTCCCACTCTTCATCTTATGTGAGCATTTACTCATTTTTGGGGGGTTTTTCTTTTATTCTTCAATTTATCTCCTCCCTAAATTTGGATTAATCTGATTGTTCCATAAGAACCTTAATCCAAAATTTTCAAAAAATCTAGACCCTTAGGCTAAGGTCTTTTGTGCACATTATTATTTATTTCTAATGCACCTTAGGAATTTCTTTTTAAACTTATGTTTTGGGAGAATTTATTTTAATAAGAAGGGATATTTTTCCATCCAAAAGTTATCTAAAAATTGAATTAAATCTCTCTAGAATATTTTCTCTCTCTAGGTCAAAACAGGTAGAAACAAGATTTTTTATTATTCTGAAAAGGGGATTGATTACAGGGAAAGAAATTGGACATCTTGAGGGGCTGGGGAGGAATCTTACACCTACAAAGTCTCAAGAAGGCTTCCCGCCGTTTCTAAATGCGGTTAAAACCTCCCTGTTGCTTCCCCCAGTGATCGTGGAGGGTGTGAATGATGTCGAGCTATATTCTCTTGATGGTCTTAGCCAGTAGAGAGTGTGGGCACCCTCAATGGCCTTGCTACATCTAGCATGCCAGATGTACGAGGTTGCTATGCTACTGCAAATCTCCCAGCACTGGCATGAGTCTGGTTGCTAGACACCTGCAGGTGGGGGGCTGTGACTAGTACTACTGCAATACGATGGTGGGAGACTTGAACATGCATTCCTCCTCAAAAGAAATAGGGATGGCATACAGAGCTGTATTACATGCACAGAAGGAAATGAATTAGGAATTGATCGGATAGGGGTACAAGTAAGACCTTGGGGAATATGCAAGAAAAATTACTGAAACAATGGGTCTGGTCTTTCGTAAAAATACTTATGTGGTCGCTATTGATAGTAATATGCTATTTTGAGTGACAAAATATTGTAGACCTTTACCACGCAAAATGGCTGAGAACCTGAGAATGTAATTTATCCCATTTTGCTTCTAAGACAGGCAATTTGGGCCCGTGGCCCGACCTCTCTACTGGGGCAATGGTAACATGCCACATCATCAACAATTTGGGGACTTATTGAATAATAAAAGAATTCCATCATGCTATATATCATTGGAAAGTTCTTGATAAGTAGATTCCAAATGTGTAATCTCTGCCAACTTTTGATTTGATTTGCATAAATTTCACCACCATGAGTCCATTTTTCTAGAGAGAGGAGGTGTAAAAATCCTTAAGGGGCAAAAATGAGAGTCCATATTTCGCCTAATGGAATAGAGGTCCTATTACTCAAAATGCTATGAAGAAAACAATATGCAAGTGATAGAAAGGCATGACAAAAGTACTCACATCATCATCGCCCATTTAAGACACACCACAATATTAAGGATGAGGAGTATAGAGCCAACGATCACAAAGTAGTGATGAAATTCTAGACTAATAGCTTGCACTACATTTGTATAAAATATAAACAACAAAAAACTCAGCTTAAGAGGATCAATATGGGAGCTCTTAACATAAGAGGGACCATGTTCATGTCCATAATAGAGATTTTATTAGAATTAGAATCAGTGGAAGAAACAATATGTTGGAAGACAACAAGGCTTTAGTTCAATACAGTGCTTTTGTTCACTTGCAAAGGCATTCACAATGGTGCCTCTACATAGATATAGTACGTAACCACAAATGCTAGAAACACCGCCCCGACCCCATGCACCTAGGCACATGTGCTAGAAAAATATAGTCCTTTTTCTTCAATTTCAATCTCTGAGTACTTTGGTGGAACTGATCACCCAATCCATACGACTTTTTAGTCTTATACGTTAATGTGGATGGCTAGCTTTTAAGGATTTAAATGCAGAAGCGGTGGGCTATGCTAATTATTCAACCTAGAGGCCCATGCCTTGAATGCATTAATCTCACCATCTACAACACTATATATGGGGATAATTGTCTTGAGTAGCCAAGACATCATATACCTGTGAGGATCCACACCTTCTACTTGGCATAAATCCTCCATCTATTAATTATCTAGATTGCAATCTATAATCTTTTTGAGGGTGCACATATGAAAGATCCCTGCCCCCTTCACGCAACGAATTCAGGGGTGCTAGCAGTGGAAGTAGCACTTCTTGCACGGGACAGAGCCTCTCACTCAGGGCCTCGCCCATGGATATCTGGACAAGAGATTAATCCCTCAGTTCATCCAACTCGGAAAAACTTCCCTTGCCCGTGCAGCCACCGTCGAAACTAGGTGTTGGAAATGGGTCATCCAATAGTAGTGGAAGAGTGGCTCTTGAGGCATTCCTAGATATGTCTTTTTGGTCTCCCTCATTTTCCCATTCTTAAGCGAATTGTTTCTCCTATGGCCCTTCTTCTTCTTAGATTCTTCTATTGAGGCCACATATTTTTGCTTAAGAACATGCTCATTCAGAGCTTGTGGTCAAGTGATAGCATTCAAAGGTGTGGGATCTAGATTCTTCAAGATATACCTTTGGGTCCCGTCTATGGACTTATCACCACACTCTTGTTGGTGGGGGATGCTTTAATCCAATGATCTATGTCACAATGATTACAAGTAGCCAGTGGCATGTTTGAAGGCACATATTAGTTGAGCTAAGGAAATTTTATAGAGCATTCCAAAACTTGATATGGACCTTGACAGTGGTAACATTAAAGAGGCATTCTCCTTCCTATTGCATTGATGTCCCGTCACCTTCTCATGGTGGTGGTAAGTTAGTAAATTGACTTGACTCCCCCTCTCTTATCCACTACATAATAGTCCAGATGAAGCTCTGTGGGGTCCTCAGAGATGTGTGGAATGGGATCGAGATCCACCTCATATAATTTCCTCATGTATAGCACAACGAGAGTTCAAATGCTTGAGACAACTAATAAAATATCTCACTAACTCATCTTCTTCCCCCTCAGTTTTGTGTTATTGTTGTGAAGCCACACTCCACCACAAAGCTCCCTTATGAACAAATTGCTTTAGGAATAACCGTCTAAGACCGGTAAAGTTTAGACATTCTTCAACTCTCAAGGTCTGATACCAATCACCAACCTTGCCATCTAGTGTAAGGTGAAAGGAATTGGTCTTTGCAAGATCATTCCTCTCACCTAAGGCCTCACAAACATGATCGAAGTCTTTGAGATATCTTTTAGGATGTTCCTCTCCATTGAACTTGCAATGCATGAGCTTTGTGATTTATACATCCTTTCTAGAGCTTCTCCGTTCGTTATCTCTCATGATTGACCCTATACTTTTGGCCATTTCTCTCCCCAATGCTTGTGCAAAGCCTACTGGATCAGTTTAGGAGGGCTTCTCCTATTACTAGCAGTATTGGAATAATAGGGCCAACATGTGCTGTACAAAGGGTGCTGCCTATAAGAATAATGGCATAAATCTCATTAAAGGACTAACACATATGAACCAAGGGCACCATTGATCTAGTCATTATCCCCCATGCTGTAGGTTACATTTTGCAAAGTAGAGGAAGACCCAAGGAATCGAGGATTTTGGGTGAAGGTTCCTCCATCTATGGTCCTTACAGATGATAAGGATGTGTTAACTAGATGTGGAGCATTTTTGTAGGGACTATTGCAATCGTGGTTGCCATAGTTGTGACCGAGGGCATGAAACTAATGAGAAATTGGTCATAGTTGGTGCCGTTATGAGTGGTGTATTTTCCAATACGTAAAAAACTTGTAAAACATAGAAGTTAAAGTGGTTTACAAATCCTACCCCAAATTGATGTTTCTAACCCAATTTCTCCGTATAAGGAGTAAAATTAGGATAAACCCTTTGTCCAAAAATCAATTTCAAGATCGATTTCACCTAATTCATTAAATTTACTATTTTTTATGTTCAAAATAGAAAAATAACATTAAAATGCAAAAAGTAACAAAAAAACTCGAATTGTAGAAATCAAAGGACATAATTTTAGGGAAACATAAAAAACTTAACACATAATTCCTAAGATAACAAAAGAATGCAATGAAAACAAGAATATGCAGCAAAATCCAAGCTGTTTTGAGATTCCTTAGCTACTCTTTTCTTGCAAAAACTAGAAACATGATCAATTTAACCATTCACAAGCTCTCAAAATACATTGTGCCTATTCCTTTTTGGTAGTAGTGCCACTTATGGTAAGCCCTGGTGCCATAGAAAGAATGTAGGAAACAACCCAATGTTGTGGGGCTTTGCCCCGGAGCACAAATAGCTCAACCAAGAAACTACTTTACCATGACATATCACACAAATGCATAGTCGGGGCATGTCACTCACCTTGTGAAAGCTAGTTGCTTGTTATTCTCATAGGAGGTGATGTTGCCATGTAGTCGCACGTGAAAGCTCCACTCTGCCAGGTGCCACATGCCAGCACCACCCCCCACCAAATTCCAATAGAAGCTTAACCCTCCTCACACTTAATCTTACACCCTCACTCTCTCGCACATATGCAAGGAAGCACACATAAGAGCTCAAACAAGCAAAAGGCAAGCAAGTAAGTAATAGTATAGGAGAGTAGAGAAGAAGATCACTCTATCATTATGCATAAAACAATGAGTTTTGATAGTTACATTTTGCCTCTTACGTGTGGCTTGTAGGGTTTACACTCTTGGGTAGCCAGAGCTAAAACTTAGGTCCTATGGCTTATTTGGTCACTCTAGCTTGTCCAAACACCTAATCCACAAATAGAACTCTCCACCACCTAAGATATCGTGGCATGTCTTTAGTACACAAGCACACATGCAAGATAATACACTCAAAACACATTCTAATGAAATCTGACGTTTCTTGACTTTGGCCAAAATTGATGGTAAGGTGGCTGGCATCGATGACATAGAGGTCTTCATCAAGGGTTAATGGAGGCTATTCTCTCCATCTCCATGACTCAAATTGAGTGCTTTTCATTTATTAAAAAGGAGGAACTAGAGTGGCCCAGTGTAATTTTTTGATACCATGGTTAAGTTAATCAAATAAATGATACAATAAGCTAAAGGAACCACAAGAAAAGTTAAATGTAAATAAAACATACCTCAATTAGAATGCACTTACCAATTACATAAATTTATGTCTCCTAGAAAGGCTTACAACTCATTGGTTCTTGTCCCTTCTCACATTCCCCTTACCTTATCACATGCCCCTTAGAGTAGTTTCCCACATAACCATATTTCTCAACACCCCCACTCAAGAAAATATTTCTTAGATTTTTTTGTCCCTATATTCTAGTCCCCTACTACCTAGATTGAATAGCCTGGATGTGCCCTTGACATATGCATAAACATAGTCCCATGCCTACATCATTGTTGATGGTAATGGTGACTTTAGAACTTACATTGGAGGGTTACACACACATGCACATCCCCACTTTTTAGTCTCTAAAAAGATTGGGTAAAAAATCTTTACGAATCCATTTTGGTTGTAGTGAAGTATGGTGCCCTTATGTCCATAGCTTTTTATTGTAATGGTCCCTTTTTATGTCCATTTTGGTTGTAGTGAAGTATGGTGCCCTTATGTCCATAGCTTTTTATTGTAATGGTCCCTTTTTATAGCATATCCTTACCTCTTTCAAACCTCTTGCTTTGTGGTGAGATCCTAATTTGAACTAAATCTACTTCCTTCTTCTAGAGAGAAGTTGCTATGAAGGTTCTCTACTAAATGATAATTGCAACAAACTCTATGAAGCACGAAAGATGTGAAGAGATAAAGAGCCCTTCTCATCTTGGTAAACGATGGTGTTCTCTCTGACTTGGCGATGTTGCCTTCTTCTTCTTATGGGAGTCGATATAGATGGAAAACTCTAGTCGCCTTCCATTATTTTCGTTGCTTTCTTCTGTAAGTTTTGACTAAAGCCCTCAGTTTGTAGTTATGACAAGATTTTGCATCTATTGACAGCACATCCACAAGATGATAGTAAGGGTGATTATTGAGAGAGAGAGAGAGAGAGAGAGAGAGAGAGAGAGAGAGAGAGAGAGAGAGAGAGAGAGAGAGAGAGAGAAAATTAATACAGTTAAACAAATAAATCACCTAAGGAAAAATCATTAACTTGAATATAATAGTAATGATCTAAATATTAAATTATCTCAAGAAAAGCTTGATAAAAAACATATCTCAATTATATTGCATTCAGCAACAATTACATAGATTGATGCCTCTTATAAAGGCTTTCAACTGACTTACAGCTCATGTCCCTATTCACATGCCCTTTGCCTTATCACACATGCCCCTTGTGACTCCTAAATTAGTTTTCCACATAACCATATTTCTCAATAGCATCTATTTAGGACTGATTATTTTAATGGTTGATTGCATATTTAAGCTGATTAGACCCTATATTACTTGATTAAAAATTTAAATGTTAATCTCTAGTACTCTTCATGAGCACAAAGATTATTTGATGTTACTATGGGTTTTTTACATTGAAATTCTTTGATCCCTTTCTTAATATAAAATTAAATGGTAAATTATTTAAAAATAGTGTTAAAACATTTTTGGCTATCATGTTACAACTGAACACTCCTTAATTCAAATTAAAATCTAAGCTCTAAATTTAACCTCAAATTAAGATCTCGAGTGTTCATGATTTTGCAAAACCATAGATGATTGTTTTAATAATATTAGTTTTCTTGGAAGTTAAGTTGGTTATTCTTCATAAATGATAGTTAAGCATGTTCTTATCTATGTGCAGCTATATTTGAAAAAAACTTGATAAAGTTTGTGGTTTAGGGAGAAACACATGATAAAACAAAGGTGCATCATTAATTTTGGTGGGCGATTGATTTGGTGAAGGGAAATGTAGGCTAGATCTAAGGGTATAACCATTTTTTAAAATAGATAATATGGGCTTTTCAAATATTAGACTTTGTTTTGCTAAAATTCTACATGTTGAATTTCCTTACCTTCATTTAGTTCTTCTAAATATAAATATGATATTTTATGATAGTATATTCATGATGTGTTAGTCTTGGTTGTGTCTATTTTAGGAGTATCTGATATACCATCATATGACCAATGTTTTATAAAGATTCCAATGAAGAATGATTGTTTGAATTGATGTCACCTATTTTAAACATTGTACACTATGTTTATAATTACAATCTAACATATTCATGCTTTAATCTTGATAGTCAGTCTCTAAGGGACTTTAGTCAATTTTACAAATCATATGCATGGCTTCTCACATGGTATGTGATGGATTCTATTTAGACAACAATATGCATTCAATGTATAGAAGTATCAAGCATACTATTATATAGGCATAAATTTTGGCAAAGTAACATGAAATATTGATTTTACATGTATGCAATTAACTTCTTTTTATAGCTATAATTGTTTTTCAAAATAACCAAAGTGCTAATATTCACATTTTGAGTAGACATATAAGTAATCCCCTTCATAGACTTGGTTTAATTGAAAAATACTTTTTACAACAAAAAGCCTTTGGTATAACCACTACCTATGTGTGACAATCTATTGGTCTTTTTCAACTTTAAATGAGTATAATCATTTGATGTTAGGGGTCTTTACATTGGTATAGTCATCTTAACCCCTATGGCTACTTCAAATTATTAATGACATAGTTCATGTGTTGATAGTTTTTCATATACTGATAGTACTTTACTTAATGTACGATGGGGTAAAAATGTAGACCTTTGTGGTAACTTGTTTAAGAAACTTCATGAACACTATTGTAAAATCATTTTACTAGAAAGGGAACTTGTCATTTTGATGTTTCCACATGCATATAGAATATTTATTTTGATCTAAGTTTGTCATCTCTAGACAAAATTAGATCAATTGAAAATGAGAATGTTAAATCTATGTTAGTTGTCTTCTAATTGGTATAACCATGTTAAAAAAATTCCCTTTACATTATCTTAGATTTTTTCTCTTTGTTGATTGTTGAGATCGGTGGGCTCAACTGTAAAATCCTTGAGTTTGCTATGTGAATCATCATCTACATTTTGAGTTCTATTTTTATCTAGGCTTGTGCATAATTGAATTGTACTTAGAGATTCCTTTTTTTCATGATTACTTAATTAAAGTAATAAGAAATATACTTATAAGGCGGACCTTTGAGCTCTATAATAAGTGTTAATCTTGAATAATTTAATGCATTGTACATGTTAATATGTTAAACAGATCAACTAAGGGCTTTTGATATGAGATATCAACATTGATTTCTCCATGTGGTTGGTCTCTCTTCCCATTTTCTCTCTTTTTTAGTTCATTGATCTTTGTAAATAAAGTGGTTTGATAGTTATTCTTCGCATCGGATTATCTATAAATTCATCGTTGAAATTATTTCCTTTGCTAAACCTTGAAAACGGCTGAAACATTTTTATCTTACCTTTTATCGTCTAAGCACATATCTTATTATGCATTAATCTTATTTAAAGTGCTTTTAGAACTAATATGTTTGGAATTCTAAATGTACAATTATTTAAAAAAGGAAGCAAAATGTCTAATAGAGTGGATTTTTCAGCCTTGCATCATAAGTTGATTTGTGAAAAGAAATTTTGCTATAAACTATTCTTGAGTTTCTTACCAAAGGTTGACTAAATTGGTAGATTTAGTTCTATGTAGAATGTTTTCTAGTGAAATAATTGTAAAGAATTAGTCCATAAAGACCTTGAATTTATTTTAAATTCTTAATAATCTTAACATAAATCTAAAACTATGTTAAATCTTATCTAACCCTTAAAACATAGGCTAATATTATAACTTAAACTCTCAACTAGCCTTAAACAATCGAATATGTTTTGAAGATGTGACATACACGTGATATAGTGCACCAATTTTGAATATTAAGTTTTCAATACCCTATGATCGTGGCCATTGATAGCCAGTGTAAGCATGCCTTGACACATGCCTTCCAACCTTTAAAGCTTACTGTGGTAGGTATGCAGCTCACTCACTTGCATTTATGTGCTTTGGTCTTGGTCTCCTTGAATGATGTATTTTTTCCTTACATCATAATGATTCTCTTAGCCCCTCTATTTTTTTCTCTCAAGTAAATTTCTTATGCAAACTCCTCTCTCTCTCTCTCTAATAAATATCTTTTGAATACTCACCTCATTCTCCCCCATCCCTTCCTCCCACCCTCTCTTTTTTCAAGTAAAATTCTTTTGCATACTCCTCTTTTTCTCCCTCCCTGCCTTCTTGAGATGTCAATCTCAACATGAGCTGACACTCACAAGGCTCCTACATGACCGTTCAATATTTACATCATTGGCGGGTTTGGTAGCTGGCACCGACATATCTTCGCCACCCCAAAGATTCTGTAGCTAGACTACACCAACTAGTCCACATCTACCCACTCCTCTTAGCGTGTTTAAATTATGGACCATGTATATATACTCTATTATGTGTGTTTAAATTATGGACCATGTATATATACTCTATTATGTGTGTTAGTCACTTTATCTTCTTACTAGACCTCTTTTGTTGTTGTTGTGAAGAAGAAGAATTTTCAGCCTCTCACCTTGTGTGTTCTTTTCTAGGGTTTGTGTGAGTGTGTGTGTGTGCTTGCAAGAGCTCAAGCTCTCTTCTCCCTTGCATCTTTTCATGGTATTAGAGCCTGGTCCATGCTAAGGTCTGAGAGGCAAGCAAGAGAAGCATAGGAAGCAGTACAAGGCTAAGAGCTCTTCCCCCTTTTGTGTTGGCTACTACACCCTTGTCTTGGGAGATCTTCGGGAGGCACTAGTAAACGAACTCTGATTAAGGAGCTTTCTTCACGAGAGGAGAGCTACAGGGAAATTATACAATTTATTGGACAAAGTTTTTCAGGTTGAAAACGCGTTTCGGGCGCTTTTGGACCTCTATTTTTCAGTCTCACAGGCGTTCACACGCATTGTGGGTAAGTTTCAATTCTCTCCAGAACTCTATTTTTGGAACTGTAGGAGGGGCGATTGGTTGTGCAAACACTGTGTGTGCTGCAAAGAGGTCTCAAAGTTGCCATTAGGTGTATGTATGCAAATTGAGGTCATTGGTTGTGATAGTTTGGATGCAATATAGTACCGCTGTCTGCGGAGAATACAATAGTTTGTGTAGGTCAAACAAGAGTGCTATTTTTGGTAAATTTTTGTTACTGAAAAGATGTCGAATGATGGAATACAATAGATTGTTGCAAAGAAGCTTGACAAGAATAACTTCCATTCTTGGAGGTTTAGATTAACAAATTTCTTGATTGGAAAAGGTTACTAGGACTCATTGAAGGTGAACATAAGGAGGCACTGGATATACCAGAGATTAATCCAACCGCTGTAGATGTAAAAGAGTTTAAGGATTGGAATTAGGGATCAAGGAAAGTCATGTATTGGCTTTCTATTAGTATACGGGACACCATGATTGGGCATATACAGGATGCCAAGTCACCTATGGAGGCATGGGACACCTTGGTGAAGCTGTATGAAACTAACACTAAGGCACAAAAGATTCAGTTAAAGAATGAGCTTCATATTGTGGAGAAGAAGAATATGTCCGTGAATGATTATGCCTTGAATATTAAGGGCATTGTGGAATACCTTACATCAATTGGTGTTTCTGTTGATGATGATGATAAGGTGGAAGTGTGTCTACGTGGTCTCAGGCCACAATACAAGGCGTTTAAGACGTGTATTCAAACTCGGGAACATTCCCAACTTCACAGATTTGGTGTCAATGCTGATCATTGAAGAGAAGAACTTGGGTGGTGAAGATCAACAGTCTTCACAACACAAAAACAGTTTAGAGCAGTAGGCCTTCTACACAAGTGCAGGTAGAAGACGAGGTAGAGGTCGTGGACGTGGCTAAGGTGGTGGCCGAACATGTAATCAGAATTATGGTCACTCTAGCAACAACAGTCCCAGGATTCACAACAACAACACACATGTGGAAGAGGCCAGTTTAAAGGCAGGGGTAGTCAACGAGATCAGAATCATGAGGCGCGCGGCCCGTGCAAGACAACCGAATCCTCTAATCGATGGACGAAGAGTTAGATCCGGATGTTCGAAAAGCCCTGCACAGATCCCAACCTAGTCCCTTCAAGGGTGAAGGAGGGGAGCAGTTAGGTGAAGTAGTGGAGAAGTGGATTGAGGCTATGGAAGAATACTTTGATGTAACTGGCTACAATGAGAGAAGCAAGAAGGCTCTTGCCAGGTTAAAGATTGTGGAAACGGCCAGGGTTGCTTGGAGGAATCACTGTGAGATTAACCATCTCGACCGGAATACCCAGACCTGGACCAATCTTAAAGCTTACCTTAGAAAGAGGTTTTGTCCTCCGGGCTTCCTTGAAACTAAAATGAATGAGTTCTTGGAACTAAAGCAGGATAGCCAGACAGTTAAAGAGTACCATCAAGCTTTTGCCCTTCTCCTCAAATATTCCCCGCAATTGGATGAAGAGCAGCTGATGGGTGGCCAGATGAACGAGCCATTGGATGCCTTAGTGAAGAATGCCAAACCTGTCTCAATGGTCAAAGCTGTAAGAATGGCAAAGGACTTTGCCAAAGCCTTTGTTGTTAAGGTCCTGCCAAAACCTGCTGCACCCTCTAACTTTAAAAGATTCCAAACCCCGGGAAGTACTTCAAACTTTCCTCCCCCAAAGAGGCAGCAAGGCCCAAATCAGAATCAGGATACTAGGAGATTGAGAAGTGAAGGAAGACCCTTCCCACAGAACACTTACTCAGGAGCCCCACCTCTTTCAGGATTCAGAGGGATGAGCTCAGAAGTGAGAATCGGTGTTTTGGATGTCAGGGTTTTGGTCACCAGCTGAAAGACTACCCGACTCCTACCATGTCAAGGAGACAGGGAAGTCAAGGACCGAGAGTGCAGAGACTAGCCCCTTTCTATCGCTCATCTTGTCAAAATCAGGGTAATCCCAGGACAACTCCAGCTCAGCCCTCTGTCTAGAGTAGCCTCAGAACTCCTTCCTAGAACTAGGGCAACCAAAGAGAAAGAGTTCCACCTCAGACTGCAGCAGCCAAAGCAGTCACAACAGCAGAAGTAGTGGAAGAGGAAAGAGGACAGATTTATGCAGCAATTGAAAACCAAGGGCCAAATCCCCAATTCTCTGTCATTCATACTCCAGCTGAGTATCAGGGTAAGCCTTTTAAGCTTTTGATTGATTCAGGCAGTACTCATTCTTTTATTTCCCCAGGATGCTTGCGTAAGCTAAACTTAGAACAGAAATCAAGGAAACCTATGCAAGCTGAGAATTGGCCAGTGGGAAGATTCTTTTCACTTACCCAGTTCAATCTAGATGGGAATTTAACTGACTGCTGTCAGTTCAGAGTTATACCTTTGGGAGTTTTCGACGAGATCCTTGGAATGGATTGGCTCCACAAAAATCAAGCTGACATTCACTCTCATAATGGAACCATTTCCTTCCGTGACCTTCACGGAAATAAAGTTCAAGGAACCGGAATTTCAGGATCCCCAAGTCTGCAGTTAGTAAAGGCTTCTAAGTTACTAAAAGGACTTAGAAAGAAGTAGCTCATTTATGTTGTCAAAATCCAGTAGACACAAAGTTAAAAGCTAAAGAACTTGAATGGTTAAGTGATTATGATGATTTATTCCCAGCAGAATTAACAGAGATGTCTCCAATTCGGGAAGTAGATCATGTGATAATACCCTGATAAGCAAGATATCTCGAAGACAGCCACCATCAATACTCGGTATGAGCATTATGAATTCACTGTCATGCCATTTGGCTTGACAAATGCCCTAGCTACATTCAATCGCTTAATGCAGGACATTCTCAGAGAATACTTGGATGATTTTGTTCTTGTTTTCTTTGATGATATTCTGATTTACTCAAAGAATGTAGCTGACCATGAAACTCATGTCAGAAAAGTTCTTGAGATTCTAAGGAAGCACCAACTCTTTGCAAAAAAGAGCAAATGCACTTTCCTTGCGGACCATGTTGAATACTTGGGCTTTCTGGTATCCAAACAGATGGAATTTCTCCAAATTCCACTAAAGTCCAAGCAGTCATAGATTGGCCTGAACCAAAAACAGTGAGGAAGTCAGGGGATTCTTGGGATTGACTGTTTGGTATAGAATTTTTATACCAAAAACAGTAAAAGAAGTCAGAGGATTCTTGGGATTGACTAGTTGGTATAGAATTTTTATACCAAAGTATGCTCTCATAGCTTCCCCCCTGACTAATCTTCTTAAGAAGAATATTCCGTTTCAATGGTCTGGCAGGTGCCAGAGTGCTTTTGATAAGTTGAAGAGCCTTGGTAACCAATCTTGTTTTGAAGCTGCCGGATTTCTCTCTACCCTTTGAGGTAGTAACTAATGCCAGTGGTTTTGCCCTAGGAGGTGCACTCATGCAGGAAGGTCATGCAGTGGCCTATGAATCCCGAAAACTCAGAACGCATGAGAGAAATTATGATGTCCACCATGACCTGGAACTACTTTTAGTAGTATATGCCCTAAAGTTGTGGAGACATTACCTACTGGGTCAAATATTCACTTTGATGACAGATCATCAGAGCTTAAAGTGGATCTTCACTTAAAAGGATCTCAACATGTGCCAAAGAAGGTGGATGCAGACCCTGCAGGAATTTGATATTGAAATCAAGTACTGCCCAGGCAAAGAAAATGTGGTAGCAGATGCCCTCAACAAAAAAGCCTCCTTGCTTGCAATTACTGTAGTGTCAAATCCTTTGATTATTGAAGCAAGAGAGAAGATCATGCAGGATAGATTCTTTGGCCCTATTGCTACCCTATTACTGTAGTGTCAAATCCTTTGATTATTGAAGCAAGAGAGAAGACCATGCAGGATAGATTCTTTGGCTCTATTGCTACCCTACTTATACAGGAAAGCAGACTCCACAGGAGTTGAACCGAGTTCAAGGGTACAGCCTGGATGATGGAATTATGTATTATAATCGCAGGCTATGCATTCCCAAAATGATGAGGGAACTAAGGGTCGAATTTTGAATGAAGCCCATGACAGCCTTAACATCCAAGTTTCATCAAAACCTACATGTCTGTGAAGAAAAGCTTCTTTTGGCCTGGTCTAAAAAAGGATGTGCTTAATCATGTACGTCAATGTCTGACCTATCAGAAAGTAAAGGCCGAGAGATTAAAAATGCCTGGGAAGTTACATCCATTAGACATCCCCCAGATGAAGTGGGAATGTATCAGTATGGATTTTATTACTGGATTACCTTCAGTGCAATCAAGTTACAATCCATCTTCGTGGTAGTTGATAGACTAGCCAAAGTTGCCCATCTGATTCTAGTAAAAGAAACCTACACTGCAGTGGATTTGGCCAGAGTGTTCCTCAAAGAAATCTTCAGATTGCATGGCCTACCCACCCAGGAGAATAGTAAGTGATCGAGATCCCAAGTTCACTTCAAGATTCTGGACTGCATTTTTTGAAGCAGTAGAGGAACTTTCTTGGATCTCAACACAACTTACCACCCCGAGACCGATGGTCAATCAAAAATGGTAAACCAAGTAATTGAAGATATACTTTAGTCATGCTGTGGGCAGGGAACCCAAGAAGTGGCTAAGTTATCTGCACCTAGTTAAGTTCGCCTACAATGCTTCTTATCACCGAAGTATTGGGATGAGCCCTTTCAAAGCTCTATATGGACAAGATTGTTTAACTCCATTAACTTAGTCCAACCCATTGATTAGGGTCGATATGTCCAGACAGATGCTTGACGACATGGAGCAGCAAATGCAATCGATTCGCAAAGATATAAAAGCTGACTAGGATAGACAGAAGCAGTATGCAGATAAGAAGAGGTCAAACAGAAAATTCAAAGAACCGGATATGGTCTTCATTCGAGTACACCCCAAAAGAAGTTCTCTATCTCTTGGTAAGTACAAGAAGTTATCCCCCAGATATTGTGGGCCATATCTGATTACAAAGAAAGTAGGTGACTTAGCCTACGAGCTTCTTATGCCTCCTCATCTCAAAGTACATAATGTATTTCATGTCAGCCTTCTTAAAAAGTATATACCAAGCTCGAATCATGTGCTTGATGATGAAATCTTAACTCCTTCAACCCAAGGGCAGATGGAACTCCAACCTGAAGAAATCCTTGATGTTCAAGAGAAGGTTCTCAGGAATAGAATTCTGAGAGAATTATTGGGTTAAATGAAAGTTCTATCCTTTTGAAGATGCCACCTGGGAGAAAGAAGCCGAGCTGTTGCAGGATTATCCCCAGTTTGCGGGATGAGAACATCTCGCATTTTTCAGGTGGGAGAGAATGTAAGATTCCTCCCCAGCCCCTCAAGATGTCCAGTATCTTCCCCTTGTAATCAATTCCCTCTTCAGAATAATAAAAGATCTTGTTTCTACCTATTTTGGCTTAGAGAGAGAAAATGTTCTAAAGAGACGTTATCCAGATGATGTTAGATATTTTTGGATGGAAAAATATCTCTTCTTATTAAAATAAATTCCCCCGAAATAGAAGTTCAAAAAGATTTTCAGAAGGTGCATTAGAAATAATTATTTTCTTCTTAAAAGGCCTTACCCTAAGGGTTCAAATTTTTTGAAAATTTTAAATTAAGGTTCTGAGGGGCCAATCAGATTCATCCAAATGTATGGAGGAGATAAATTGATAAAATAAAGAAAATCCCCCCAAAAATGAGTAAACATAGAAATAACAAAGGTTAATCTCTCTCTCTCTCTCTCTCTCTCTCTCTCTCTCTCTCTCTCTCTCTCTCTCTCTCTCTCTCTCAAGTAGATCTCTTTTGCATACTCCTCTCTCTATTTCTTTATCAAGTAGATTTCTTATTTCTTTCTTAAGTAAATTTCTTTTGCATACTCTTTTCATTATCCCTCCCTCCCCCCTCTCTCTCTTTCTCCTTCCCTCATTCTCTCTCTCTTTCTCTTTCTCTATCCCTCTGTCTGTTCAAATTCTCCATGTGTGTGTGTAGTGCTCACCCTTTGGAGGAAAGTGTGTGTGCATGTGTGTGGTGAGTTTTCTTAGAGGGACTATATATGCGCGACTATAGTATCCGTGTGTATAGCCACGCTTAAACCACCAAGTTTTTTTTCCATAAATGGATTCTTTTAGATTTGTGCAGCTCTGGACGTGGCTGTGCTCATAGTTTATTGTAGCGTAATTTTTTTAATTATAATAATAAGTAGCAAGGTAGAATTTTATGGTGCTATCCACCAATGTGCTCTCAAATAGAGCTTAGTGGTAATTTAGACAAACTCTAGATGAAGGACATATTCTAGGTTAAAGGTGTGTATACTCTCAAGCGATGGATGATTTGGTTAGTGTGACAAAGGTCTACATATATAGTTCTAAAGATGGTGTGTAGGCTGCATTTGAAGCATGGGGGGTACACTGCATTGACATAACTCATTGCTTGCTTATTCAAACCACGGTCAAGTTCAACTACCTATAAAACATGATGCTCATGAAGTTCAAATAGAAAAGACATTTGGAGAAATAAGAAAAGGAATACACAAAATTACAAATCTTTGACTACTCTAGGAGATCATATATTGAAAAGCATGTAATGGAGAAGAAAATTAGAAGTATATACACACAACATTAAAGACTAATAAAAAATGGTATCTCAAAAAAACATAGTATTCTTTGAGCACAGGATTCATTCAAGGGATCAATACAATATACATTTAACAAAAGTTTCATGTAGCACATTATATCAAGGCAATCCCAAGTTTTTGCATTAAGAGACGCGTTAAAAAAAGAAGAAGATCAAATTTAAGAGGGAATAAATTTTGCTTTTTCATTATGTACATGAACAAGTAAAAGATCTCATACATTGCTAGAGCTTCGAGGAAGAAGCTCATATATATGTAAGGCTTATTTCAAACATTAGGCGAAACATGGACTCTCATTTTTGCCCCTTAGGGATTTTCACACCTCCTCTCTCTAGAAAAATGGGCTCATGGTGAAATTTTTACAAATCAAATCAAAATTTGGTGGAGATTGCACATTTGGAATCTACTCATCGAGACCTTTCCAATGATATATAGCACGATGGGTAGTTTTGATTATTCAACAAGTCCCCAAATTGGTGTGATGACATGGCATGTAACCAAAAAAGTAGCAGGTGCTATTGCCCTGTAAGACAACTCGGAGTTGTGTACCTGTGGAGAATCAACATTTGGTGTTGTTGGAATCCGAGGATTGATGCTGACAATGACTTTTTTTGCATTTCAATGCTTATTTTGATGATTATATTGACAGATGTAGGTTTGTTTTTTTTAAATAATGGTACACCCAAGTGTTGTCCTCTGCAGTTGGGTGTACCAGTATACTAGTTTTACAAAGTACATCCGTCTTCTCTACTGAAAGGTCACGAAACTTAAATTTTTATTAAGTAACAAAAGTTACATAGCTCATAATGGAGTCGACACAAAGTACACAAAAGAGGCATAGAGCCGACAAAAAAAAGTACACAAAAGAGGCCCGACTCCTGTACATAAAACCTAATCATCATTGTTGCCCTCAGGGTTTGGCACTAGTCCTTGCAAAAAGAGTATTCAAGATGAAAAAACTTAGAAATGACAAGTGAGGAAAAAACTAAGTGACGTGTGGAAAATATAGAGGTTTACCATATTCACCACATCTGTCCAATTCACGTTGTGGCCCTCTCGCTCAAGTTGCTCAAGGAGGGCATACTTCCCATGATTAGGGTATACATTTCCTCTACATCACTTGTAGCATGGCCGACCACTCTTTGCTAGAAGCATGAAGCTTGAGTACTTATTAAAAAACATGAAATGCCCATTATGCCAAAAAAAGTGATTGATTGTACTATTAACACTTACAAAGTAGGTGTCGAATGCATCCCAAACCACCGCTTCCAAAATGGGAGCTCCCTATGCTCTCCATTTTCTTCACTGATGCGCCTCCTCCTACTGCTTATGCCTTTGGGGATTTGCATGGTGCTTTGTACACTCCTCTTCCCAAATCTTTTGTGACAAATTTCAAGGCTTTTGTCCCCTTGACTTTACCTTGCATGTGATGTTCCTGCGCTAGTGCTTCATCACATTCACCATGTGATATTTTATCCATCTAGAATGGACCTTTTCACTATTTGGTATTGGCATAAACTCACTTTTGATTTGATTCACGACTCGTTCCTTATTGGTGCTATCAAGTTTATGCCATGTACTCTTGCAGTCCTCCGTAGGTAAAGGCTATATGGCATAACTTGCGGCGGATTTGAGACTTCATTTCATTGCCAACTTCATCCAAGACACATTTCTATCCATTACTTGATAGAGGGAATGAGTCAAATTGGAGGTAGAGGGATTTGTGTTGAAGCAGTGGGAGGAGCACGAGTGCGGTGTCCCCTCATAACTAGCAATGGGTGGGTGATCACAGTGCTGAGAGGAAGAAGCATCCATGGAGTCACCACCACCACGACAGCAACTCGTGGAACGATCTCATCTTCTATGATTGGAAGTAGTTGAACGAGCTGTGGGCAGGGTTTGTGTGATGTGGCATGGAGTGTTCAAGGGCATGGCTTGTGTAGTGGCGGTGAGCTGTGATGGCTATGCAAAAGTGTCAACGCCTCTCCCAAAGTAGGCTTGAGCCATAACCCTTTTCTTGGAACTCATTTGTGACATGAAATGATAAAATTGGCTCCGAGACATTGCATGTGGTGTAGGCAAGGTGGAGACATTGGTGTTATATGCGAGTGTGTTGTCGGGTGTACGATCCATGGTCTACACATACAATCACAACAAACACAAATACAAACAAAACAAAGCATACTAGCTGCTTTTGAAGCTCTATGAATCAAAATCATTAAGCTTTATGCATAGAGCGTAATGCATTCATTAAGCTCTATGTATGTAGCTTAAGCTATGCATGCATTAAGCTCTATGTATAGATTAAGCCTTAATCTATGCATAGATTAAGCTCTATGCATAGAGCCAACATGAGCTGACACTCACGAGACACCTGCATGACCATTCAACATTTACATCACTGGCAGGTTTGGTAGCTGGCACTCACATATCTTTGCCAAAGATTCTGTAGCTAGACTACACCAACTAGTCCACATCTACCCACTCCTCTTAGTGTGTTCACATTATGGACCACTTATATATACTCTATTATGTGTGTTAGTCACTTTATCTTCTTAGTAGACCTCTTTTGTTGTGTGCTTGCAAGAGCTCAAGCTCTCTTCTCCCCTCCTGCATCTTTTCATGGTATCAGAGCTTGGTTCATGCTAAGGGCTGAGAGGTAAGCAAGAGAGGCATAGAAAGCAGTACAAGGGTAAGAGCTTCATCTACTATTCCCCCTTTGTGTTGGCTCCTACACCCTTGTCTCAGGAGCTCTTTGGGAGGCACTGGCAAACGAGCTCTGATTGAGGAGCTTTCTTCACACATGGGAGGAGAGCTATAGGGCGACTATACCATCCGTTGGACAAAGCTTTTTGGGTCAAAAACACGTTTCGAGCGCGTCTAGGCCTCTCTAGACCTCTGTTTTTTAGTCGTTCGCAGCAGGCGTTCACGCGCATTGTGGTGGGTAAGTTTCGATTCTCTTCAGAACTTTATTTTTGGAACTACAGCAGCAGGAAGGGCGATTGGTTGTGCAAACACTGTGTGTGCTGCAAAGAGGTCTCAAAGTTTCCATTGGGTGTATATATGCAAATTGAGGTCACTAGCTGTGTGATAGTTTGGGGGTAATATAGTACCGCTGCAGAGAATACAACAGTTTGTGTAGGTCAAACAATAGTGCTATTTTTGGTAAATTTGTGCTATAGAAAAGATGTTAAATGATGGAATAAATGAGATTGTTACAAAGAAGCTTGACAAGAACAACTTTCATTCTTGGAGATTTAGATTAACAAATTTTCTGATGAGAAAAGGTTACTAGGACTACATTGAAGGTGAACATGAGAAGGCACCGGAGATATCAGAGATTAATCCAATTGCTGCACATGTAAAAGCGTTTAAGGATTGGAATCAAGGAGTAACGAAAGTCCTATATTGACTTTCTCTTAGTATACAGGACACCATGATTGGACATATACAGGATGCCAAGTCACCTAGGGAGGCATGGGACACCTTGGTGAACCTGTATGAAACTAACACCAAGGTATGAATTTAGTTGTCTGTGAGTGGATTTAGTTGTCTGTGAGTGATAATGCCTTCAAAATCAAGGGCATTGTGGAATCCCTTACATCAAATGGTGTTTTTGTTGTTGATGATGATAAGGTGAAAGTGTGTCTACGTGGTCTCTCGAGCCACAATAAAAGGCATTTAAGACATCTATTCAAACTCGAGAGAACATTCCCAGCTTCATAGATTTGGTGTCAATGTTGATCAGTGAAGAGAAGAACTTGGGTGAAGATCAATAGTCTTCACAAATAAAAATAGTTCAGAGTAGCACACCTTTAACACAAGTGTAGGTAGAGGACAAGGTAGAGGTCGTGGACGTGGCTAAGGTGGTGGCTGAATAGGTAACTAGAATTATGGTCAGTAATAACAGCAACAGTCCCAGGATTCACAACAACAACACACAGGTGGAAGAGGCCAGTTTAGAGGCAGGGGGAGTCAACGAGGTCGTGGTAATTGGCAAAGGTAGCATAATGATACACGAGGGTGTTTTTATTGTGGTAAGCTTGGACATGTGCAGGCAGATTGCTATAAGAAGCAGAGTGACATGCGAAATAGAAAAGTGCATCAAAACAACTATGCATCCTCTAGAAGAAATAATGAGGACAATGAGAGGTTGTTTGTTATGCAACATGTGGTTAATGCTATGTCTGGAAATGATGTAGCAGCATGTAAGAATGATGTATGGTATGTTGATTAAGGTGCTTCAAACCACATGACAGGTCATGGTGAGTGGTTCAAGGAAATGAAGAGTCTTGAAAGACTAGGTTTTGTTGAAATAGGGGATGACACTGCTAATCCAATTGCCCATGTTAGAGATGTGCCATTGTCTATTGAGGATGGTAAGGTGAAGTACCTTGCAAATGTATTTCATGTTCTGAATATTACAAAGAATCTAGTTTCCATTGGCCAGATTGGGGTCAATCACCCCACCATTAATCATAAGCATAGCCACTACATATGTTGGCTAATAGTATAAATCAAAGAAGACATGAAAGTGCAGATGATTGAGCAGGGTTTGCAGGTCCGGTTTAACCCTAATGGCTGCTATGTAGAAGACTTTAAAGATAAGTGCAGGTTGGTTGTAAAAGGTAACATAGTGGACATAATGTTTACATTGAATGTAAATATGCCTTAAGTGAGTGTTGCAATGTTTGCAAATGGTTTAAGTAAATGTGCAAATAATAAAGTCTATGCAGACTAAAGAAATTGTGAAAGGGCTGCCTAAGTTTAAAGTTGAAGGTATGCAGAAAGTTTATGAAGCATGTCAATTTGGAAAGCAAACAAAACATGTATTTCCACATGACAAAAATGTGAGCAGGAATGTCCTAGATGTTGTGCATTCAGATGTATGGGGTCTTGCAAAGACTATGTCTATGGGTGGCTGCAGGTACTACATAACATTCATTGATAACCACACGAGGAAAGTGTGGGTGTACTTCATGAAGGAGAAGAGTGAAGTGTTCACTCATTTTTAGAATTTTAAAGTTATGGCTAAAAAACAGGCCGAAAAGCATATGAAGTACCTAAGGTCAGATGGAGGGGGAGAATACTTCTCCTGACTTCTCTGAATTCTTAACGAAAGAATGGCATTCAGAGATAATTTACATGTAGATATACTCCATAGGCAAAATGGAGTTGCTGAGTAGAAAAAAAGGCACATTGTAGAGATAGCACAAGCATTGATGGTAGAGAAGAATATGCTGCATAGCTATTGGGCTAAGGCTGTGTCTACGACAGTTATATCATGATCAAGAATCCTACTACAACCATACATGATGTAACACCAGAGGAGAAGTTTATTGGGGCAAGAAACCTCATTTGTCTCACTTGAAGGTTTTTGGATGTATTGCATATGTGCATGTGCCAAATGAGTTGCGTACTAACTTGGATCCAAAAGCAAAAAAATGTTTGAATATTGGGTATACCCTTGAGCAAAAGGGATATAGATGCTATAATCTTGCTACACATGAATTGAGGGTAAGGAGGGATGTTGTATTTGATTAGATGAGTAGCTGGTATGCTACTGAAAAAGATGTTGTTGGGGCTGATGTAAGTGGAAATGTGAGTTGACCAAGAGAGTCCTCATCCAACAGTTCTGTTGATAGACCATAGAGTGTCAGGCTGCGTCATAATACCAATCCTGAAAATGTAGTTGGTACATCACATATAGGGTATTCTCTTGTTGATGGAGATTCTAGTGGCTCGGAGATGAGCCTTGACGAGGAACTTAGGATTCGAGTAATGAGGACACTTGGTGTGAAAAAGGCTATGGAAGCCATGAATGCAAAGTTACAAAGATCTGGAAGAGTCAAAAACCATGTGCAGAGGTTGATTTATGATGGTTATGTGGCACATCACTATGGAAGCCATGAATGCAAAGTTACGAAGATCTGGAAGAGTCAAAAACCATGTGCAGAGGTTGATTTATGATGGTTATGTGGCACATCACTATGCTTATATGGAAAAAGTTGTGCAGGTTATAGAACACACATGTTTTGATGAGGCTATCAGAAATGTATGTTGGGAGAAAGGTATGAATGAGGAGATGGATGCATTGTATGGAAATGAGACTTGGGATTTGGTGTCATTGCCTGAAGGTAAGAAAGCTATTGGCTGTAAGTGGGTGTCCACTTCATTAGGGAGAGAGTCTTGGTCAAATTCAACTACCTATAAAACATGATTCTCATGAAGTTCAAATAGAAAAAACATTTGGAGCAATAAGAAAAGGAATACACAAAATTACAAAGCTTTGACTACTCTAGGAGATCAGATATTGAAAAGCATGTAATGGAGAAGGAAATGTGAAGTATATACACATAACATTAAAGACTAATACAAAATGGTATCTCAAAAAAACATAGTATTCTTTGAGCATAGGGTTCATTCAAGGGATCAATACAATATACATTTAACAAAAGTTTCATGTAGCACATTATATCAAGGCATTCCCAAGTTTTTGCTTCATTAAGAGATGCATTTAATAAAGAAGAAGAACACATTTGAGAGGGAATAAACCTTGCTGTTTCATTATGTACATGAACAAGTAAAATAAGATCTCATACATTGCTAGAGCTTTGAGAAAGAAGCTCATACATGTGTAAGGCTTATTTCAAACATTAGGCAAAACATGGACTCTCTTTTTTGCCCCTTAAGGATTTTCACACCTCCTCTCTCTAGAAAAATGGGCTCATGGTGAAATTTTGGCAAATCAAATCAAAATTTGGTGGAGATTACACATTTGGAATCTACTCTCATCAAGACCTTTCCAATGATATATAGCACGATGGGAAGTTTTAATTATTCAATAAGTCCCCAAATTGGTGATGACATGGCATGTAACCATAATAATAGCAGGTGCTACTACCCTGTATGACAACTCGAGGCTGTGTACCTGTGGTGAATCAGCGTTTGGTGTTGTTGGAATCTTAGGATTGAAATAAATGCAGGTGCATTACATCTAGTTTAAATTCAAAATCTGATCAATTCTTTTTTCTGCTCTGTACCTTTCACATACATTCCTCCCCAAAAGAAATAGGGATGGCGTACAGAGCTATATTACACTCATGGAAGGAAACGGATTAGGAATTAATCGGATAGGGATACAAGCAAGACCTTGGGGAATATGCAGGAAAAAATACTGAAACAATGGGTCTGGTCTTTGGTAAAAATACTTATGTGGTCGCTATTGATAGCAATATGCTTTTGTTTTGAGTGATAAAATATTGTGGACCTTTACCACGCAAAATGGTCAAGAACCCCGAGAATGCAATTTATCCCATTTTTCTTCTAAGGTCGGGCGGCAATTTGGGCATGGGGCCTGACCTCTCCATTGGGGCAATGGTAACATGCCCCCATCATCACAAATTTGGGGACTTATTGAATAATCAAAAAATCCCATTATGCTATATATCATTGGAAAGGTCTCGATATTCTTGCATAAATTTCACCATGAGTCCATTTTTCCAGAGAGAGGAGGTGTGAAAATCCTTAACGAGCAAAAGTGAGAGTCCATATTTCGCCTAATGGAATAGAGGCCCTATTACTCAAAATGCTATGAAGGAAACAATATGCAAGTGATAGAAGAGGATGATAAAAGCACTCACATTATAATCGCCCTTGAGATACACCACACTAGTAGGGATGAGGAGTATAGAGCCAACAGTTCATAAAGTAGTGATGAAATTCTAGACTAAAAGCTCGCACTACATTTGTATAAAATATAAACAACAAAAAACTCAGCTTAAGAGGATCAATGTGGGAGCTCTTAACATAAGAGGGACCATGTCTATAATAGAGATTTTGTTAGAATTAGAATCAGTGGAAGAAACTATATGTTGGAAGACAACAAGGCTTTAGTTCAATACACTACTTTTGTTCACTTGCAAAGGCATTCACAATGGTGCCTCGACATAGATGTAGTACGTAACAACAAATGCTAGAAACACCGCCCTGACCCCATGCACCTAGGCACATGTGCTAGAAAAATATAGTCCTTTTTCTTCAATTTCAATCTCTGAGTACTTTGGTGGAACTGATCACCCAATCCATACGACTTTTTAGTCTTATACGTTAATGTGGATGGCTAGCTTTTAAGGATTTAAATGCAGAAGCGGTGGGCTATGCTAATTATTCAACCTAGAGGCCCATGCCTTGAATGCATTAATCTCACCATCTACAACACTATATATGGGGATAATTGTCTTGAGTAGCCAAGACATCATATGCTTATGAAGATCCACACCTTCTACGTGGCATAAATCCTCCATCGATTAATTATCTAGATTGCCATCTGTAATTTTTTTGAGAGTGCACGGGGAACAACAACGCCATTACTTGTACCTTGCTCGCTATATTGTGTAATAAAAAAAGTTCAAATCCTCTTTATTGTGTATTGTATATCGTACTTTATTTATAAGTTCTTTCTCTTTGTTTTGCTCCAATTTTGTATGGTGTTAGAGCATAGAAGTTCTTATACCTAAGATTGTGCAAGAAGTACTAGTCCTCCTTTGCAAGAAGTACTAGTCCTCCTTTGCAAGCTACTAGATATTGGAGTGATGGCTTCTCTGTTAAATGCTATTGTTAATATTGCTACACTCACTTCTTTAAATTCACCTGCATACCTTCACAAGAGGAAGCTTGATAGGACTGACTAGAGAATGTTCATAACTAGTGCCATTGTAGACTCTTATGATTTGCTAGACAATCTTCTAGGGATGGATCCAAAACCTATGGAGACTTATAATCCAAATGGTAGCACCAACTTAGATCATTCTATTCAATGCTCATCTTCTTCAAGCATGGAAACAATGCAACATAAATGTAGGCTTTGCACCGTTGTTATGAGTGTAAAATAAATTTTCTTGTTGCTTATACTACTAAATCATACAATGCTTGGGTTATATATGCATGTAAATATTCTCGAGACAAAGAATCAAAAAGGAAGGGATTTAAGGACATGGAAAATGAGCTTGCTATTCGGAGGCTTGATGTAGCAAAGGAAGTGGAATTATGCATCAAGCAAGAGGATAGGAAAGTTTTACAGATCCTCAAGAATGAGTTTTTTTTTTTGGAGAGGCTTGTAAAAAGAGAAAAGGCAAAAGTGTTCATCAAGTAGATCAAACACCTTGTTGCAAGATCAATGGTAGTTGTGAGAGGCAGCTATAATTGATGCGACATTCATGTGAAAAGCTGTAAACTTGCATTGTTAGAAAAGAACACTCGTCCTTCTTTGCATTGAAATTGTGACCAGGAGGAAATGCATCCGTTTGAGACCACCCACAACAGACACAGTTGCTCAAATGACTCTCACAGTTGCGCACTTGTTAGGAAAAAAAGGTGTGTTTTTCTGATACTCACACTCACGGTCTTCCTCGAAGGAAGACCGAGAGAGTCATTTGAGCAACACGGTGGCTTTCATTGCTTGGTAGCTTCCTACAACACGGTGCACTTGCAATTGCTCGGAAGCTGAGTCTTACTGAACGTCTTGCCTCCTCAACCATAAAAAGAAACTAAAACAAAAGCAAGAGGTTATTTGTAAATGTTTTGGGGCTCATAATTGAACTAAAACAAAAGCGAGAGGCTATTTGTAAATGTTTTGCACAAGAGAGTTTCATTTAACTCTCTTCGGGAGGATGTAGGTCCTTCAACCAAGGGGCAGTCCATTTAGCCTGCAACGCAGCCTATAGTGTCTGCTAATATTGTGAGATCCCACTGTCCCCTCCGCACATCGGATTCTCGGTAGCTGGCAAGTGGAAGTAGCTCCCTCATGCGCGGGGCAGGGTTTCCCACTCGGGGCCTCGCCCTCGAATGTCTGGGCACAAGACTAAGCTAGTGGTCATTCTAAAAACCGAAACTGGGAAAATTTCCCATGCTCGAAAAACGGGGACGATTCCACCATTTTGAATTTCTTAACGAATTTTTCTAACGAGGTCAAGATACTGAACTAACCTTCATCTGATTAAACCAGATAAAAGGAAAACTATTACAGACTTATCTTGAAGGAATCAATGCTTTTTTCCTAATTGAATCAAGCACAGCCGTTGATCTATTCATTAAAGAAGTCTTCAGGCTTTTATTTAACTACCATACCCAGGTTGGTCAAGACCTGGGCAGGTTTTTGCCGCGTGAGCCATCCTTTGAACAAACCCCACCAGCTGTTGCAACCAAACTTCCCTTAGAAAAACATATATACCAATGCTCCCTCCAACATTCTGGCATAAGACAGTCCTTTAAGAAAACAAGGTTTCTATGCAAGTTTTCAGTTTTGATTTTCTTTTGAATACAATGGGTATATCTTAAATCCGTATCGTAATACTTCTAGATCATAGGTCTAAAATTCCAATAGAATTTCCTGAATTCTGTAACCTTGATCCTCAGATCAGAATCAAGGGTCTTAACTTGATTTCAGATTCGGTGGCTGATTTGAGTGAATTTTTCTGAACTGGTCACATCGTCTTTTCTTGAAACTGACGAAGGAGTTATGTCTTGGTCATAGTCTGATTCAGGGTTTGAGTCTAGAAAGGTTCTCCTGAACTATCTTTCTCAAAGGGTAATATTTCAATTACTACTTTACTGAATTTCATTCATTGAGTATTTTGCTTAACTGAATTTAAAACTAATCATGAATTCATATGAGGAATAAATTAATCATTTATCTAAAATTTTGACTTTGATAGTTTTTTTGAATTTTCTCATTACTATCCTAGAGAATATGAAACGGTAGAATTTTCTCTCACAGAGTATTTACTTATTCATTTACCAATATTCATAGGATTAAAGAGAACTCTTATTTTGATATAAAAATTATGTATGCATCTATTTATGCATAAAATACAACTTCTATGGAAATAACACTTTTATATAAAAGAAAATCCTTTTATGCATCTATTTATGCATAAAAATCAATTTTGATGAAAGTAACACTTTTATAATGAAAAAATTTCTTTTATGCATCTATTTATGCATAAAAATCAATTTTGATGAAAGTAACACTTTTATAATAAAAAAAATATTTTATGCATCTATTTATGCATAAAAATCAATTTTGATGAAAGTAGCACTTTTATAATTAAAAAATTTCTTTTATGCATAAAAATCAATTTTGATGAAAATAGCACTTTAAATAATAAAAAAATTCTTTTATGCATAAAAATCAATTTTGATGAAAGTAACACTTTTATAATTAAAAAAAATCTTTTATGCATCTATTTATGCATAAAAATCAATATTGGTGAAAGTAACACTTTTATAATAAAAAATTTCTTTTATGCATAAAAATCAATTTTGATGAAAGTAACACTTTTATAATAAAAAAAATTCTTTTATGCATCTATTTATACATAAAAATCAATATTGGAGAAAGTAACACTTTTATAATAAAACAATTATTTCCAATATGCATCTTTCTATGCGTAGAATTTAATTCTAATGAAAATCACACTTTTATAATAATAAAAAATATCCCATATGCATCTTTCTATGCATAGAATTTAAATCTAATGAAAATCACTCTTTTATAATAAAAACATAACCAATATGCATCTTTCTATGCATAGAATTTAAATTTTAATGCAAATAACACTTTTATAATAAAAATCTTTCTACTATGCATTTTTTTAAATGCCTAGAATGAAAATAACACTTTTAGAATACACAAATGGTGGGGATTACTCTTTTTGAATAATAAAAGATAAAACTTATTTCACAAAATTTAAGAAAATTTTGCCATAACCTCCTTTGTATGGCTGACCATTTTTCAAAATTTTCTATCCTCAAGTTACTTAAAAATTATCCCAAATGGTTTAAAGCATTCTAAACTAATCAAATTCCACTTTTAAAAGAGAAACAATATGCAAAGTTTAATTCTAATAATTTGATTACTTATCTAGGATAAAGAAAGGCTGAATTTAAGAATTAAGAGAGGAGGAAAGCCTTTCCAACAAGGCATAACATCATTTTTTCATTTTAAAGAAAACAAAAATTAGAAAACCATTAAAAGGAATAAAGAAAAAGTAGTATTTCTAGCTTACTTGAATTTCTGTGAGCTTTCCTTTGGCTTGATGGTTTGAGGGATCTACTCTTGTTTGCAACAAGAGTGGCCACCAATTCTTTTGAAGAGGGAAAGGTAAAAAAACTAATGAATTATCAATAAATTCACTATTTTTGGCTCTCGAGTGGAGTAGAGTAGCAGTGCATAAAACACTATTAAGCTTCTACAAAGGGGGAGGCTTCTATTTATAAGAAAAAATGAGCTTTTAACCAAGCAAACTGATTCTAGAATTTTCCAAATCAGTTTGGTCAATTTTTGACCATTTTTGGGTTAGTTTAGCTTACTTTTTGGAACTAGACTTGAATTAGGAGAGAGGAGAGATGAAATATCTCAATATTTGAGAATTTAAACTTCCACCAAACATGTGAAATAGGTGCCTCCTTCATGAGGGGGAATCCCCACTCTTGAGGTGTCAAAAAATCATTTTTTTAGTATTTCCTTTGGTCCTTAGCCCACTCTTCATCTTACAATACCCTTATCACTCTTGCGCACATACAAGGAGTGATTTGCATTTGCCATATGAAAACCAATAGTGACAAGATACGCAGCAATCTTGTCATGCCATGCTCGTGGAGCTTGTCTCAGCCCATACAAGGCCTTACGAAGCTTACATACATACTCTGGGTGACCTGTATCCTCAAAACCTAGTGGTGGTTGATCCATATACACCTCTTCTTGGCATGCAAGAACGCATTTTTTACATCCATCTGATATAAAAACTAGCCTTTAGTTGCAGCTACCGCAATCACAACTCTCACAGTTGCCATCTTTGTAGTTGGAAAAAATATCTCCTCATAATCAATCCCATGTGTCTACACATATCCTTTGGCTACCAATCTAGCCTTGTACCTGCTTATGCTATCATCACTATTATTTTTCACCTTATACACCCACTTACAGCCAATAGCTTTCTTGCCTTCATGCAATGGCACCAAATCCCAAGTCTCATTTCCACACAATGCTTCCATCTCCTCATCCATAGCTTTCTCCCAACACACGTTTCCAATAGCATCATCATAACATGTGGGTTCTACAACCTCCACAACTTTTGCCATATAAGAATAGTGATGTGCCACATAACCACCACCCATAGATCAACCTCTGTGTACAAGGTTTTTGACTCTTCCAGATATTTGTAACTTTGGATTCATGGCTTCCATAGCCTTCTTCACCACCAGGTGTCCTCATTGCTAGAATCCTAAGTTCCTCATCAAGGCTCATCTCCGAGCCACTAGAATCCCATCAACAAGAGAATGCCTTGCATACCACAGGGCTCAACCACTTTCTCTTTGCCTTTATGTGATTTTCAGGACTGCTATTATGATGCAGCCTACCACTCCATGGTCTATCAACAGAACCACTGGATGAGGACTCTCCTGGTCCACTCAATGTGTGAGATCCTTGTCCCCACCGCGCAACAAATTCAGGGGGGGTGCTAGCAGAAGTAGTACTTCTTGCGCGGGGCAAGGTCCCACACTTGAGGCCTTGCCCACGAATATCTGGACAGAGACTAATCCATCGGTTCTTCCAAAATCGAACCCGAAAAAACTTCCCTTGCCTGAAAAGCACGGGCGATTCCTCCAGGATAACTTTTCTCTAACGTAGTCAAAAGCCTTAACTAACAAAACTAATCTAACCGAACCCATAAGTCCCATAGTCAGATCAGGGAAAAGATTGCACTTGGATCATAGAGAGACCAACACTTTTTTCCTCATTAAGAGGCATAGCCCGTTGATTCTTTTCCATAGAACAATTTTTGTCTGGGATTTACTTCATCTATTGTACCATAACAAAATTGAGTCTCAATTTAGGGATCCATCAGTCCAGCCTATCCCATGGGTTAGCCAACCACCCAACCACTATAGTGATAGGATCCAATTAGGAGTTTGGTTAGGTTTTGTCTCGGGTACCAGGGAAAAGAGTTCCCAGGTCCCCTAATTGGATATTCATGCAAACTTAAAACTAGTCACACCACTTACACACCCAATATGAAATTACCTTTTTCACAGAATCAGCTATCTTTATAAACAATCATTTAATGAAACCATTGAGTCACTAATCATAATCCTCAAAATCTCCGATTAAATCCTTATTTCCAATCATTCCTTCATCGTGTACCTATGGCATCATTGGATGGCAACCAGAACGCTCACCACCTGTCCACTCAGGGACCTTTTTGTTGATAGTTCCTAGCTCATAGTAACCCGACAATATTTTCACATATCAAAAGAGAAACTCCATTGAAGATCAGCAAGATCAACCAACAGATCCATATAAAAGGGCCATGGACTCATCCATTGAGGACCAGTAAGGTCAATCAACCAGATCCATACCCGAATTCAGAAAACAACTCTTACTCCTTGTTCCAATATCTTCCACGATGCACGTGTGGGTATCATCGATGACCCAGAGCCCGAGCACCGTATGGTCAGCACCCTCTAGGATCCTTCTGTGTGCTTTTGTCGCACAGGTCGTAGCTGGGGGACTTGTCGAACACCGTATGCAAGCCACAAATGGCTGCAAGCATACAACCAGGAAAGCAAGCTCAAACAGAATGCAAAAGGTGTGTCACTCACTGCTCAACCACCGCCTTGAAGGATTCTCACGTCGCAATGAAGAAGGAGCCGCCCTCGCCGCTCTATCGCCTCTCCGCCGCCGTGCCGCTACACAGTGCTCGATCGCTCTCTCACTCTCTCTCTCTCACACACATGCAGGAGAAGGAAACCAAGGAGATAAGGCAAGAGCACTCTTGTATTCACAACACATGAGAATGAGGGTTTTAGGGTTACATTTGACTCTTATAGGTGACTTGGCCGTTCACACATGGGCGCCCATACATGGCCGGCCGATCCTAACCCTTACCCTGCTGATATTCAAGGTGCACCTCTCATCGGCGATCACCCAATCCCTTTATCCTTAACATATGGTGCCGACAAGCCCGGCCCATGACTCAGAATATTTAAATTAATGACGTAAAACATAGTACGTCTCAATGTCCGTCACTCATAGGTTAACATGCCCCCCTTCCTGATGTAGATTCCATCCTCGGAAGCTATGGTATGGTAAGCTCGATAGGGTTGTTGTGGTGGACCGTCTGCAAAACAGGGAAGTAGAGTGAAAGTATGCTGGAATTCAAAAGATATAAAGTGTATAAATTCAAGCATGTTAGACCACAATGGATGTTGCTATGAGAACTTAGTTTAGGGGTCACATGAATGAGCTAGTGTAGCAAATTAATAGGAGTTTAAAATTATTGAAAGTAAATCAAGAGTTAGCAAGGTGTCAAAGGTTAATCAAGGTTTATAACTGGCCTAAGTCAAGGAAAATAACCAAGCTTAATAAATAAACAGATCACCACACTGTGTCTACTCTAAGAACAAGTTAATACCACGAGCCTAGGGACACAAGAAACATCAGAGTTACAAGAGCCTTTTGCCTTTATTTCTTTATGCACATGATAATTTTTATACACAATGGCGACCTTCCTAAGGCAAAACTAACATCGATCCTGGTACCATGTTTAACATAAGACATTATCCAGGAATCTATTAGCTCACTTTAGGCAAGGCTACCCCCTACCAACCAAGGCATCGGTGTGGAGTAGAATACTCCTCGCCTACCAAGTATCAATAAGGCGATAGGCCAACATTAAAGCACATCATAGACTTGTATTGCCATTTATTGTAGGCTCTTTTTTTTTAATAATTTCTTTTGATCTTCGCTCCTGAACTATAATTTGTCTTGCATCCTTTCGACAAAGGGGTAAAAGATAAGTCCTAGAGGTCAACACACACATGGCCAGGTGTCAAACATTAAGATGGTTTGACCCTAGACCTAAGACAATCGTATTCCAAGGTTAACTAAAGACGTCATGCATTCTCAGGAATATATCCAATAAGGTTAAGCTCATTAATGCAAAATTAAATGAAAAGAGAGTGGGTATGGAAGAATTACACCTGTATTTTGGAGATTCGATGAGAGAAATGCCCGCAATTTGATGAGATATTTATGTATGAGCGTTGCGGCTATCTCAGGACTTGTAAGCAAACCCACCTCAAACTTTTCAACCTGTACAATCAACTAACAAGCACTATACCTCGAGAGGCACATCAGTGTGAAAAATTAAAGACTCATTTAAGGAATCCAAACTAGAAAAAACTTGAAAACATTATCCTACCACCAGTCACCACACTACTACTGAGGATACGGTAAGAGGATGTTGTAGAGTCCTGGCTCTAGCCCTAAGGCTAAGCCTCTATTTGCATCATCCAAATAAATAAAGTCAACCTCAGTAGTGCCATGAGTTTCATCCGTCCATTCATCATTGTCAGATATTTCCTTTTCATTTTTCCATCTGCATAAACTCATCAAGAATGTAACCATGCGAGGATAGTCATCTTGTGGAAAAGGAAAGCATTGGGCTATCGGGGATATTTCCTCTACGGAGTAGGGATCAGTCATGGTCAATAGGCGAATTAGCCATTCTAATTCCTCAACATTTTCCTCTCTGGCTAGTACATCTATACGATCCCATTCAGTTTCAATTACAGGATAGCACATGTGAAATATCTGAGAAAGGTACAGATGATACCTCTCACCAAAGGTGGGAGTGGATGAAGTGTATGATGATCGTGCATCTGCCATATCTGCAAACACAGATATAGCATCAATAGGTTTATGACAGGTCAATCTAGTTCTTGATTGTATACGGATATTTCTCCTCTTTTTGTGCTCTTGCTCTTTTTACTATTTTTTATTTTTCTTTTCTTTGTTTTTTTTTTAATGTATGAAGCTATATATATACATCCCCTTGAATTTGGCAATTACATGGTCAGGGGAGAAGGTTAAGGAGGAAGCATTAGAATGTTGAGCGTGAGTACATGCTGAAAAGATGCAGGGGGGAGGAGAGCTTGAGCTCTTGCAAGCACGCACACACACTCACAAAACCCTAATAGAGAACACACAAGGTGAGAGGCTGAAAATCTTCTTCTTCTCTACTCAACACTCAACACACCATATACAAGAATGAGAGTACACACAATATGAAAGGTACTCAACCAAATACATACACGGGTTCTCTATAGTGTGAACCCGACTAAATGAGCTGGCGCTATAACTATGCCAGTGGCTGTCACACAGCCTGTCATCCCACTGGCCGCATATCACCCAAGATCTCACCAACCATGCCAGTGGTGTAAGTGCGGGGCCTATCCCCCAGGCGGGTCATCAGTGTCCACCGCCTCACTAGAGCTCGATATCTCAACACTCCCCCTCGAGCTCAACTCCATCTCATGTACACCAAGCGAAGCCCTGAATCTGCGGAGCTTCTCTGTACCCAATGCTTTGGTGAAGATGTCAGCTACCTGATCCTCTGTGCTGACATAGACAAGGTCAAGGTCTCCTGCCAAGACCTTCTCTCTGACGAAGTGGTAGTGGACCTCTATGTGCTTCGTACGAGCATGAAAGACTGGGTTCCTGGCCAACTGTATACTGCTCATGTTGTCACAGAAAATGACAACTTGTCTATCCACTGATAGACCCAAATCTGCAAGTAGCTTTCTCAACCAGGCTACCTCACATGCTGCCATAGCAGCTCCTCTGTACTCGGCCTCCGTTCTCGATAGAGCAACCGTAGGTTGCTTCTTGCTGCTCCAAGTCACAGCAGCACTCCCCAAAGAAAACATGAATCCACTGGTAGATCTTCTGTCTGAGATACTACCAGCCCAATCAGCATCTGTGTACCCATGGACACATATCTCTGTCCCAGTCTCATAGAATAGTCCACAATGTAAAGTAGACTTCACATACCTCAGTATGCGTCTCACAGCATCCAAATGCGATTTCCGTGGAACCTGCATAAACTGACTCACCAACCCAACAGCATAGCTCAAATCTGGTCTGGTGATCGTCATGTAGATCAAACTTCCTACTATGCTCCTGTACATAGTAGGATCCTCCAAGATCTCTCCTGAATCTGCACTCAACTTGCCATTCTGATCCAATGGCATAGAAATAGGCTTACAGCCTGTCATACCATACTTGGACAACATGTCCAAGCCATACTGTCTCTGCAGTAATCCAATACCATGTGGTGACCTAATCACCTCAATGCCCAAGAAATATCTGAGCTCCCCCAGATCCTTCATCTCAAACTTCTGTCTAAGCAAGATCTTTACATCAAAGATCTCTGCATCATGGTCCCCCGTAATGATCAAGTCATCTACATAGATGACAACAAGCACAACTCCTCTATCACCATGTCTCACATACAATGAGAAATCTGCATTGGCTACATGAAAGCCAATAGTGACAAGATATTCAGAAATCTTGTCAGACCATGCTCTTGGCTTGCTTTAAGCCATACAAGGCTTTCTTCAACCTGCAAACATACTCGGGGTGACCCACATCCTCATAACCAGGTGGCTGCAACATATACACCTCGTCTTGCAAATCCCCATGCAAGAATGCATTCTTTACATCCATCTGATGTAAAGATCATTGCTTTGATGCAGCCACTGCTATCACAACTCTCACCGTTGCCATCTTGGTAACTGGGCTGAAAGTAGTGCATGTACAAGGTATGTGCTCCCCACACACTAAATCTAGTGAGATGTTTGCCATATTTTTAACACAATTACAATATGTGGTATAGAATCTGATGTGGGTGGTATTAGGAACAGCTCAGATAGCCATACCATGATTTATTGGATTGTACTTGTAACTGTAGGTATCATGGTTAGTGTATCTCCTATAGTAACCACACCACAAGCCCGTTTATCCCCTATTTAATGTACACTCATTTCCAATGTGGTTGCTTCCACAATAAGAACACCATGTTCCCTCTCTCCTTGGGTTTGTTCTGTAATGTCTAGGAGCTACTTTCCAATTCTCCCCCATTTTCTTGAGCACTATAGTAGCCATGTCTCGATACTCATTTATCTGACCTCTTGCTCTACTGGAGGTTGTGCTATGTGGGGTTTTAGATGGTGTACTAGAGTGCTAGACATGTTATCATCAAAGTCCAAAGCATCAATGTGGCACTCATTAAAAGTAATATGTCCACCTTTTTAGATAAAGGTAATTATGCAAGTTCTGATCTTTGAAGCCTTCAAGAAACAACAAAATCAATATTGACTGACTCATTTTCTGCTCAATTGAGAAGCATGAATGAAAATATCTTAAGCATCGATGTAATCCCATAATGACTCACTATCTTGTTGCTTGAAATTGTTTAGATGCATGCATGCCACATATAACTCTTCCTACGGGATCCTCAACCACCCCCTTCTTTCACTACATAGTGAGGATGGACATTGAGGATAGGATGTCGGGTTCATGGTGGTGCACCAACAAGGACGATGGTACACTATCCCCCGGGCGGGTCATCATCAGTGTCCACCGCCTCACTAGAGCTCGATATCTCAACACATGCTCCCCCTTTCCTTGGGTAGATCGTATTATTTGCAATGATGTTGCAGCCTCTTGGAACCAATTTGTCCAGCGGGTCATAGGTTGTGATGTGGGCAGATAGCTTTTTATGACCCTTGTGGCCACATCCAATTGCAGAGATGGTAGTGTACGCTCCCATTGACGAATGGAGGAAATGGTTTCCGACGATACTATTACAAGGGGAGATGTAGACTCATCGGTTTTTTGTTGGGTGTTGACAAGAGTAGGTGTAGAGCATGTAGAAACTTCTATATGAGTGTGTGCCTGGCATGAGGAGCTAGAAGCTTCATGTGGCTCCCCCCTTCCTGAGCTAGGTGGTAATGATTGATATCGTTTGGGAATCCAAACTAACTCTAGAAGAAGTGGTGCGGAGCACTCTGTTACCTTTCCCTTACCACAGTCTTGAATTGTCATTGGGGTGGCAACAATTGGTTTGCAAGGTTTTACAGGTGATGTAGAGGGATTCAGCTTATGTTTAGGGACCCAAATCTGGTCATTCCCCTCGTAGTACCCTTGGGCTACTAATAATTTTTTAGGGATCTATCATGATGTTACATTGCCCTTTCTCGGGTGGGTAGCTGCTCTCCTTTTACGAGGCTTCTTGGTGGTGGCTAAACGAGATTGAGCAGGGGAAGTAGCTATTAACGAAGCTTTTGGGACCCATTTGTATGTGTTTTTTGGCATAGTAAGCAGAGCTTTAGAGACCACCCTGCATGTTTCCACTCTTGGCGTTGAAGCGTTAGAGGGGTGGCAAACAATCAAAGATGGTTTTGCCACTGGACTTTGTGATTTTTCATTATCTAGCATTTGAGTGGATGACTTAGGTGCGAGATTTTGAGCGGTCAGACCTAGTGTTGGTTCTTGTGTTGTGACTCGTCTAGTTGCCCAATCGATTGGTGGCCATCATCCATTTGCGCCCTAAGTTTACATTCCCTTCCATGGTACCCACAGGCATAACCAAAAAGCTTTGAATTACGGTCCCCTTGTCATAGGCAACCGGAGTGTGCAGAACTCCTGAGACAGGGGTTTTTTTCTTGTTGATTCCTTGAACTTGGATAGCGCTCTTGGATAAAGGTGGTTTTCCAAGTTGACACCACACGCCATATAATAGCAAATTGTGTTGAGCTCCTGTATCCAATAATGCATTATACAGCACCTCCCTGTAAGGACTCTGTAACTCAATCGGGTATCTTAGAGGCGGGTTAGATTCCAGTGCATCCTCCTCTGCTTCCTCGAAAAATACTTGCGTGATTCCCAAGTTTGCTTCTCGTTGTTGCCTAGCACGCTGTTGACGTTCTTTGGCTTCGACTCTTGCTTGTATCTTTTTAAGCTCAGCTTGTTCTTTAGCTACCTTCTTTTGATGGATTGCATGTAACTCCTCTTGGCTCAGGGGGTCATAGTATCTTTTGAATTTACTCCCATTAAGGAATCCAATGGTTTCAACTCCGTCGAGAGTCTCCACTCTGATGGTACCTTGCGAGGTAATTTCACATACTCTATACGGTCCCTTACCAGCATATTTGAGCTTCTTCTTTTTGTTATGTACTCCATACATCAGGACTTTATCCCCAACCTTAATGTCCTTGTCCTTCAGGTGGCGATCAAACCATTTTTTCCTTCTATCCTTCTCCACAAGGGCATTGTATACAGCCAATTGTCTTTCTTCGTTTAGCCGCTCTCAAGGATATATAGACACTCTACTAAGGGATTACCATCCCAACCCTCTTGAGTAGCAACACAAAGACTAGGAATGACAAATTCCCACGGCATGACTGCTTCTTGGCCATATACCATTTTGAATGGTGTGCAATTAATAGCCACTTTGTACACAGTACGATAGGCCCATAAAGCTGTCGTCGTAAGCTTTAGATCCCAATCCGTGTAATGAGCTTCAACTGTCTTTGTCAAAACAAAGATTAATGTCTTGTTTGTACTCTCGGCTTGGCCATTCGCTTGCGGATAATAAGGAGTAGATTTATGATGGGATATCATGAAATTTGTTGTGAGCTCCTTAATCACGTCATTTATAATATGCGTCCCATTGTCGCTCAAGTTCAAAAGGACAACCAAAGCGTGTGATTATATTTTCAAAGAGGAACTTGGTTGTTGTCCTCGCATCTACCTTACGTGTCACTTTCGCTTCAGCCCATTTGGTCATATAGTCAGTGGCCACAATAATATAGCGAGATTGTGTGTTTCGGGCCACCGGGCTAATTGGACCTACAAAGTCTAAACCCCACTTTTCAAATGGTTGGTTTACTTTGATTGGATGTAGGGGCATCTGATCTTTTCGTTGGGGTTTCTTGTATCGTTGGCATTCATCGCAACCCTTCACAAAGAGTGATGCATCTTGGAACATAGTGGGCCACCAATACCCTGATTGTAAGATCTTTCGCGCAATTAAGTCTCCTGAGAAGTGACCACCGGCTACGCCCATATGTGCCTCTTGCAAAATGTATAGATACTCATCCTCTCGGGCACAACGCCTAAGAACGTCATCCTTTCCTCTTTTATAAAGAGTCCCGGCTATCAGGCAATAGGGTTCGCATTCTTTGATCAGCTTTTGAGCTAGATCTTTACGAAGCTCCTTGGTCGGACTCACTTGGTCGATCTTCACTTGTGTCCCCCTCACTTTTGGATGAACTGCAGGAGGTCACTGTCCTAGGCCTTGAGCACCTTGCTTCCACATTTGGGTGAATATTTGATTCATCCCGCCCATCAGGCTCAGAGTTAGTTTCTTCTTGAGATTCATACTCAGAGTTGCATTGGTCAGAGTCTTCGCTACTTTCAGTGTCAGTGGAGTTTGCCACTTTTTCGCCATCAGGAGTCAAGTGCATAACACCTATCATGTTTATTAGCACTAATGGTGGCATATCTTGCCCCTCAGGTGTTACCCAACTTGTGCCTCTATTTCCCCATGTGTCTATGGTTGCCGCTAGGTGTACCCAATCCACGTTATCCGACTCAGTCATACCCGGTAGGACATCCATATAAGGAGAATCTTTCCCATCATCAGTCTCTTTTTTGCATGTATAGCAATACCTTAATGGGGCGGAGTGAATAGTGGTATCCGATCGATTATCAATGATAACCTTGCTTCCTAAAGGATGTGCACGACCATTCTCAAGATCAACTCGAATGACAGAGTCCTGGAATTGTAGATAGACATGGTTTTTCGACTAGTCATGCACCATTTGTGCTTCCCTCATGAAAGGACGTCCTAAGATCATTTGATATGACATAGGATGCTTGGAGAAATCCATTACAATGAAGGTATGTCCCTTAACATTCCAATAGGTTTAGCAATAGTTCCGTTTGCCATCTTAACCACTATGTTTGTGACTTCGAGGTGAGGTCTCCCCATAGATTCCCAACAGTTTTTAGTCACAATGCTCACTCCAGCACCACCATCAAGGATTCCCTTTAGAGTTAATCCCTTGGTAATAATGGGGAGGGTTGCATTAGATTCGTCACCTTCAAAGTACTGTCCCAACTTGTTAACAGGTATTTCAACGACCGAATCTTCATCTAAGTTGGGTTGTAGATCCCAATGCTCCCCTTCATCTTGAAGCGTGTCGGGTCTATCTATATTTGCAAATTGTGGTAGCCCCGCCTTTAGTTCTCCATTGAGAAATGCCCGAAGAGCTAAGAATAGCTCAGGATCTCCGTATAATTTGGATATGATCGTGGTTCTGATTTCAGAGGACATGAAATCCATTAGCTTGGACACATTCAGCGGTACTTTTCGAGACATCGCCCCTTGACTAGGGATTGGTGAAGATGGAATCACTTCCTCTTCGATGGGGTCAGGCATTCCCTCACTAAATATTCTTTCAAGCAAAAAGGGTGTTTGCCCACTTCCTGATGTCCTATCCTCACTTTCTTCCCGAATGATACTAGGTATAGCTAACGGTTTATGGTTCCTGTGAGGCTGAACTTGCGTAGGAAACACTGTGTCTGGAATTTTGATTTTTCTCGGGTTTGGCTCCAGTTCTCTTTGTGTTTCTTCCACCAAACCCCTTAAGTGTTGCACTTGTTCAATCTCCTCAACTGGGTTTGGGTAAGTTCCAATCTTTTTCTTGAGGGTTTTTGGCCCACGTGGCTTGTCTTGGGGAGTCTCAATCAGTTTGGGTGGTCGAGAGGGCATTAACTAACTTGGTTGTGGAGCCGAGGAAGTTTCCTTCTGTTTTCCCATGTTTATGTACTCGCTTGATTCTCCTTCATTGAGCTCCCGAGTGGGTTCCTCCCTTAAGGTAGTGGCTTTGGTCCCCATGGTTTCTATTGAATCAGAATCATCTTCAGGATCATTCATATACACGGGGTCGTCTCCTGTCCCTATGTTAGTCTTTGAACTAGGCTTGGAGCTCATGGCATTAAGCGATCTCTTCCACCGTGTTTTCTTTTTCTTTGCCTGAGCGATTGATGCAGTATCCCTCTCTTCAAGAATGTAGTTTTGATTTTGAAGCATTGACCGTGTAACTACATTCGCGGGTACAACGGGTGTGGTTCCTCGTGCTTGGTTGGTGACCTCAACCAAATTCAATGGCGTAATCTTGGGTGCATTAGGATTATGTGGACATTGAGCAATCAAATAATCTATGCCACAACGAAGTACCGGCATTCCCGATGTGCTCCCTTGATTTGGTTGCATTTGAGTAGCGATCTTCTGTAGCCTATTAGGGCACTCCACTACACGATGCGGTCCACCATAATCGTAGCATTGAAGAGGTGGTCTCCTCGCCAAGGTATTAAGGTTTTGCCCTCTTGTGGCGAGAGCAGCCGCTTTTTGATATACAGGCTTGACTTGCCCGAAATGATCCTCCATGTAGTACTGGGGAATCATTTCAAACGTATCAATCCCATATGGAGTAGTGGGGTCTATCTCCTCTTCATAATCCCCACACGCACTATGTGACTCGCAACCCATCTGGTTTATTGGGGTAATCCTTGGATGTGGAGGTTGTGGTCCTAGCACTGGCGGTGGTAACGGCACAGACTGGACTACATTTGGATTCCTTAGAACTATGTGTTGTGACGGTTGCTCGACAGGTTGTGCAGGCATCAGCGCGGGTACTTGAGGTGTGTTTGACCAGGCTAGTGATGCCTGATTTGCCAACATTCGCTTAAGTACTAGGCAATCTTTAGATTGATGGCCATACTTACCACATGCATTGCAATTCCCATTGAATTTGACTCTGAATGTGGGACATTCACTCGTGCTATGTGGTCCTAAGCAAACCGAACACCATTGTTGCTCTCTTCTTGGGTACATATGGCTATTTTGAGGAGCTCGATTACCCCTAAAGTATTCTTGGAGAGCCTTAGTAAGGTCGGTCACACAGACATTTCAGATATCTTGGGCTCTTTGGCAATAGGTTTCACCGTCATTGGCTCGTGCCCAGATACTTGCAAACTAACGGAGTTTGTCTCTGAAGACACCTTTTTACGTGCAATCATCAAGTTGTCTTCTAACTGGATTGCATTGGCACTGACTGCTTCCCACGTTGTAAGACCTCTAATGACTAGGCCATTGTATATGTCCTCGTGGCGCAATCCTTGGATGAATCTATCGAGCAGTTGGTTATTATATCGAGAGTGCAGCGAGAATTTAGATGCTTCAATCGACTTATAAAGTCTCTCACTAACTCCCCTTCCTCGCGTTCAGCTTTTTGGAGTTGAGATGCTACTCCCCCAAAGCACACCCTCACGTATGTATTCTTTCAAGAACAATCTCTTGAGAGTGGGGTAGTGAGTGCGCTCTTCAACCCTTAAGGTTCGATACCAATCTCCGGCCTTCCCACTCAAGGTTAAGCCTAAGGCTTTACACTTATGCAGCTCATTGTGCTCTTCCAAGGAATCACACACGTGTTCAAAGACTTCAATGTGCTTCCTAACATCCTCTCGTTACCACTGAAGTTTTAAGTGAGCTTAGCCACTTGTACTGCCTTGCTTCTAGGTTCTCTCTCAGGCATACCCCGCATGTTTTCCGCAATAGATCGTCCGATCGTCTGAGCAAACGCTGCGAGATCACCTAGGTGAGCAGGCATAGTTGGTGGAGGCACTTCTGGGATAGCTTGGCTGATAGGAGTTGGCGTTGGTCTGGGTATGTTGGCAAATGACGTAGGATATGTATGATATGTGGCTAGGCCTAGCTCCTCTTGGATAAGGGTTGTGATAAGGCGGCCGTGGAGCATACGCCATTGGCATACTAAGAGGCGTAGGAGCTACATGAGCATGAGTAGCGATAGGTACATAGGGTCCATAGGCACTGGCACGCACTGTTGTAGGTACTGTTCCACTAGGTAGTGGTGTCGCACTAACTACAGTGGTAACAGGTGTGCTTTCTGTCATGCTCATCATTGGGGTAGGCATTGTGGATTCCTTAATGGAAAGTTGAGCAAGGTTGGAAAGCTAAAGTTACTGCTCGTGGGCTCAACCTGCATTGAGACTCCAGGCAAAACAACATACGAAGGGTCTATGGGACTCACCGAGGGAGTTGTGATAGGGTTGGTTGTTTGTCCTTGCCCGTATCCAAAAATCTCATAGGGCCAGTGGAAACTAAGTTCACTCCCCTATTTTGCCTCTCAAATTGGATAATTCTATGAATAACCTCACATATCATTTGTTGTTGCTCCTCTAGATTAGTGGCGCTAGATGTAGATCGTAGGACTTCTAACCAACCTACATGGTATGTGTAACTCGTGTATAGGTCAGTTAGAGTCTCTGTGTGTAGATCATATTCCCAATTTTCATTGAGAAATATCCCATCCAGACTTGGTGTGCCAAACGGTTCTCTTGAAGTGGATGCAATGTCACTTCTTATGGATTGGCTTCTAGGGACCTCTACTTTAGGAAGAGCATCGGAATGTGGTAGCTTAGTAGGGCCCTCATTAAACGAAGTGGGTAGAATATCCACATGGACACTCTTTGGGAGGGTAGGGTCCACATAAGATGTGAATGGCAAATCCACTACCCCCCCTTTCTTTATTTACTTCGCTTGTCGCATGTTCTGAGCGTGTAGCTCTACTAAAGGTCTCTATTAGACGACTAAACATGCTAGATCCGGGTTGTGGGGCACAAACTGGCATGTTTTGGCTTGTCTCCTCAGGGTTCTTGGTAGGGTGCCCTTCCATGGCTTATGAGTCAGAGGACGAGTCACTATCCACTATTCGTGGATCTTGGGTTGCACTCCCTTGGGTTCCAGCCGAAGGCCAAGATGCTAACGTGGAGGGATGGTGTGAGCCTGCGTAGACTGAAACACTTTCTAGTGGCTCAGACTCTAGCACCCGACCAGAGCGTAGATGCATGTGACATGGTTACCCCACGTGCGTTGGTAACTACCCTTGAAGCCCACACAAGTGGTTTCTTGGGTGTTTCGCATCCCGTTTTTACTTGTTTTTAGATTGTTTTTAACTCGTTTTTGACCCCCTTACTTACGGTTGAACTTGGACTAGGGCGTGTGATAGTTCGAAACGAGCGTATCGTTCAAAGGGTCCTAGCATGCTTTACAGCACCGTGTTTGCCTATCCGGAGCTCTCGTGGTCCGTTTCCCTATGGGGGAAAGGGTGAAGACCTATTTGCTTGTGGAGGAAAGGGTGAAGGCTTTATCCCACATGCTCTTCACTTCTTGGGGAGTGGGCTACATATAGGGCACAACTTCCCATAAGCTCTCACTTGAAAGAAAGCTATGGAGGCTCACTCTCCTATATATATATATCAAAAGACCGAGACCGAGGTCGGGGTCAATTGGGGGTTTTTCTTTTTTCAAAAAAAAATTCTCCAATTAAAAAATCTTTCCTCTCCACACGTTTGGTTTTTTCTTTAAAATAAAATTTTATTTTTTACTTTTTTACTTTTTGAATTTTTTTTTGAGATAAGTTTTCTAGGGTTTCTTTCTAGTGTTCAACCTTGGCCACGGCGCAGTTCGCACACAGCATAGGTCTGGGAATTCAGAAATCCCCCCCGCATGTAGAAAACCAGAGAACAAAACGCGAGCAGAAAAATAACAAAAGAAACAGATTTGCAGAAGACAAATTGCAGAGACAGATTGCAGAACACGGAAACACTTCAACAACAAACACACAGTCGCCTTTCCTACAGTGTAAATTTCACTTCGCGCAGCAGCCCGAGCTGCAGGGCATATCCCCGGCAGCGGCGCCAAAAATGTGCGCTTTTGCCACACAGGTCGTAGATAGCGGGGGACTTGCCGAACACCGTATGCGAGCCACGAATGGCTGCAAGCATACAACCAAGAAAGCAAGCTCAAACAGAATGCAAAAGGTGTGTCACTCACCGCTCAACCGGCCTTGAAGGATTCCCGCATCGCAATGAAGAAGGAGCCGCCGTCGCCGCTCTACCGCCTCTCCGCCGCCGTGCCGCTACACAGTGCTCAATCTCTCTCTCTCACACACACGCAGGAGAAGGAAACCAAGGAGATAAGGCAAGAGCACTCTTGTATTCACAACACATGAGAATGAGGGTTTTAGGGTTACATTTGACTCTTATAGGTGACTTGGCCGTTCACACATGGGCGCCCATACATGGCCGGCCGATCCTAACCCTTACCCTGCTGATATTCAAGGTGCGCCTCTCATCGGCGATCACCCAATCCCTTTATCCTTAACATATGGTGCCGACAAGCCCGGCCCATGACTCAGAATATTTAAATTAATGACGTAAAACATAGTACGTCTCAATGTCTGTCCATAGGTTAACACCTTCACAGGTGACCTAGCGCTTCACTCATAGGCCGCTTCCTTGGTCCCTCATCCACCATACCCGAAGCTCACCATTTTAATCGAGCCGAGGCTCGTCAAGACCTCGGCCGACCTTGCTACGCGAGACATCCTCCATTGACTCTCCGTCAGCTATTGCAACTTAATTGATTAGGTCTCCACAACCTCATTCACAAGACGGTCAAAATGCTTCCCTAACATTCTTGACATAAAACATTCATTTAAAAATAGATCATAAATACAATTTCTATAACGAACTCTCTTCTTTCCACATTGTTCCACATCAACCACATTATTTAATTCCACAACCATTTCACAAGTATTCCTATTCTCATCCAATCACATCATTTTCATCTCATCACATCTTTCCTCAATTTATCCTCATCAGATCTCATCCACTCGCATCTACCCATATCCACATCTCGTCACATCACATTCATTCACATCTCATCCATTCAGACCACATCACATTTACTCACAACTCATCACATTCATTTATCCAGACCACATCACATTTACTCACAACTCATCCATTCATTTTACCTCACTTCTTATTCATTCACATCTATCCTGATTCACATCACTTTCATTCATATCCGTCTCATTCACATTCATTCATATCCATCACATTCATTCACATTCGTTCATATCCATCACCATTATATCACATCACAATCATTCACATTCATTCATATCCATCACCATTATATCACATCACTTCTATCCACATCATATCTCATTCATACACATCTCATCTCCTTCATACACATCTCATCCACATCCATCCAATCGTTCACATGTATGACTACTCATATCTATCCATACATTCATATCTATCACTTTACATCCACATATATTCATGTCACATCACATCACATTCTTTCACATACACATCTATATCTGTTCTTTCACATACATCCACATCCATTCTTTCACATACATATCCACATCCATTCTTTCACATACTCATTCACATCCATTCTTCACATACACATTCACATCCATTCTTCTCATACACATCCTTATCCATTCTTTCACATACTCATTCACATCCATTCCTCACATACACATTCACATTCATTATCATCACATACATTCACTCACATCCCATATCACTCATTTATATTCTGATTCACATGACATCACATCTCATCCATTCATTCACATTTATCTGATTCACATCACATCTCATCACATCTATCCACCTCACATTCTCATCACCTCTATTCACATCATATCCATCCATCCATCCATTCCCATTTATCTGATTCTCATCACATCTCATCACATCTGTCCACATCACATTCTCATCACTTCTATTCATATCACATCCATCCATCCATTCATTCACATCTATCTGATTCTCATCACATCTCATCACATTCGTTTAAACATAGAATTTAAGAGAATTCTAATTTTTGATATAAAGATTCTTTACGCATCTATTTATGGATAAAATCAACTTCAGTGGGAATAACACTTTTAACAAAATTCTTTTATGCATCTATTTATGCATAAATTCAATTTTTAAGAAAAATAACACTTTTAAAATAAAAATAAATCCTTTATGCATCTTTCTATGCATAAATCAATTTTAATGAAATTAACACTTTTGGAATAAAAATAAATCCTTTATGCATCTTTCTATGCATAAATTTAATTTTAATGAAAATAACACTTTCAAAATAAAAATAAATTCCTTTATGCATCTTTTTATGCATAAAATCAAAGTTAATGAGAATAACTCTTTCGAAATAGAAATAAATTCCTTTATGCATCTTTCTATGCATAAAATCAAAATTAATGAGAATAACTCTTTCGAAATAGAAATAAATTCCTTTATGCATCTTTCTATGTATAAAATCAAAATTAATGAGAATAACTCTTTCGAAATAGAAATAAATTCCTTTATGCATCTTTCTATGCATAAAATCAAAATTAATGAGAATAACTCTTTTGAAATAAAAATAAATCTTTTATGCATCTTTCTATGCATAAATTCAATTTTAATGGTTGACCATTTTTAGGTCAGTTTAGCTTACTTTTTGGATCTATTTGAAATAAGAGAGAGGAGAGATGAAAATATCTCATTATTTGTGAGTTTACAACTCATCCACACATGTGAAATAGGTGCCTCCTTCATGAGGGGAATTCCCCACACTGAGGTGTAAAAAATGCATCATTTCCTCTAAATATCTCTTCTTTTTTAACTAATAAACCTTGTTCTTAGTCAAATCTTCATCTTATGTGTGAGTATTTACTCATTTTTGGGGGATTTTTCTTTTATTCTTCAATTTATCTCCTCCCTACATTTGGAATAATCTTATTGGTCCATAGGAACCTTAATCCAAAATTTTTAAAAAATCTGGACCCCCAGGTTAAGGTCCTTTTTACCTATTTTCAATTTATTCCAATTGCACACTGGAGAGTTCTTTTTGAATTTCTCTTTCAGGGGAAATCATTTTAATAAGAAGGGATATTTTTCCATCCAAAGATATCTAGAAACTAAATTATCTCTCTCTAGAATATTTTCTCTCTCTAGGCCAAAACAGAGAAAAACAAGATCTGTTATTATTCTGAAAAGGGGATTAATTACAGGGAGAGAAACTAGACATCTTGAGGGGCTAGGGGAGGAATCTTACACAATGACTGGGATTGTTGAGTTACATTTTGTGCAACCACATTTCCCCTTACATCAACCCCAACAGCATTTTTTTCAGCAGTATACCAACTACTCATCTCATCAAATACAACATCCCTACTTACCCTCAATTCACGTGTAACATGATTATAGCATCTATATCCCTTTTGCTCATGGGAATACCCAATAAACACACATTTTTCTACTTTTGGATCCAACTTAGTACACAACTCATCTGGCACATGCACATATGCAATCCATCCAAAAACTTTCAAGTGAGACAAAGTAGGTTTCTTGCTAGTAAACTTCTCCTCTGGTGTTACATCATGTATGGCTTTAATAGGAGTCATGTTCCTGATATAAACTATTGTAGACACAGCCTCGGCCTAATAGCTATGTGGCATATTCTTCTCTACCATCAATGCTCATGCTATCTCTACAATGTGCCTGCTTTTCCTCTCAGCAACTCCATTTTGCTGTGGAGTATATCTACATGTAAATTGTCTTTGAATGCCATTCTTTCGTAAGAATTCAGAGAACTCATTGGAAAAGTATTCTCCCCCTCCATCTGACCTTAGGCACTTCACATGCTTTTCGGTCTGTTTTTCAGCCATAACTTTAAAATTCTAAAAATGAGTGAACACTTCACTCTTCTCCTTCATTAAGTACACCCACACTTTCCTCGTGTGGTCTCATCAATGAATGTTATGTAGTACCTGCAGCCACCCATAGACATAGTCTTCGCAGGACCCCATACATCTGAATGCACAACATCTAGGACATTCTTGCTCACATTTCTGTCATGTGGAAATACATGTTTTGTTTGCTTTCCAAATTGATATGCTTCACAAACTTTCTACATACCTTCAACTTTAAACTTAGGCAACCCTATCACAATTTCTTTAGTGTGCATAGACTTTATTATTTGCACATTTACATGCCCAATTCTCTTATGCCAAATGTATGTATCTGCAACAACTCCTAAACCATTTGCAAACATTGCAACACTCACTTAAGGCATATTTATATTCAATGTAAACATTCTGCCCACTATGTTACCTTTTGCAACCAACTTGCACTTATCTTTAAAGTCTTCTACATAATAGCCATCAAGGTTAAACCGGACCTGCAAACCCTACTCAATCATTTGCCCTCGCATGTCTTCTTTTATTCATACTATTAGCCAACATGCAGTGGCTAGGCTTATGATTAATGGTGGGGTGACTACGCCGAATCTGGCCAACGAAAACCAGATTCTTTGTAATGTTTGGAACATAAAGTACATCTGCAAGGTACTTTATCTTACCATCCTGCATAGATAATGGCACATCTCCAACATGGGCAATTATTGGATGAGAAGTGTCATCCTTGTTTCAATAAAACCTGGTCTCTCAAGACTTTTCATTTCCTTGAACCACTCACCATGACTTGTCATGTGGTTCGAAGGACCTGAATCAACATACCATACATCATCCTTACATGCTACACATCATTTCCAAACATAGCATTAACCACGTTGCATAACAAACAACCTCTTGTTGTCCTCATTATTTCTGCTAGAGGATGCATAGTTATTTTGCTGCACTTTTCCATTTCGCATGTCACTCTGCTTCTTATAGCAATCTGCCTGCACATGTCCAGGCTTACCACAATAAAATTACCCTTGTGTATCATTATGCTGCCTTTGCCAATTACCACGACCTCGTTGACTCCCCCTGCCTCTAAACTGGCCTCTTCCACCTGTGTGTGTTGTTGTTGTGAATCCTGGGACTATTGCTGCTACTGACCATAATTCTAATTACCTGTTCGGCCACCACCTTGGCCATGTCCACGACCTCTACCTCATCCTCTACCTACACTTGTATAGAAGGCCTGCTCCTCTGAATTGTTTTTGTTTTATGAAGACTGTTGATCTTCAACCAAGTTCTTCTCTTCAATGATCAGCATTGACACCAAATCTGTGAAGTTGGGAATGTTCTCCCGAGTCTGAATAGACGTCTTAAATGCCTTGTATTGTGGCCTGGGACCACGTAGACACACTTCCATCTTATCATCATCATCAATAGAAACACCAATTAATGCAAGGGATTCCACAATGCCCTTAATCTTCAAGGCCTAATCATTCACAAACATTCTTCTTCTCCACAGTACGAAGCTCATTCTTCAACTGAATCTTTCGTGCCTTGGTGTTAGTTTCATATAGCTTCACCAAGGTGTCTCATGCCTCCTTAGGTGACTTGGCATCTTGTATATGCCCAATCATGGTATCATGTATACTAATAGAAAGCCAATACATGACTTTCCTTGCTGCTTAATTCCAATCCTTAAACTCTTTTACATCTGCAACAGTTGGATTAATCTCTGGTATCTCCGGTGCCTCCTCATATTCGCCTTCAATGTAGTCCCAGTAACCTTTTCCCATCAGGAAATTTGTCAATCTAAACCTCCAAGCATGGAAATTGTTCTTGTCAAGCTTATTTGCAACAATCTAGTTTATTCCATCATTCGACATCTTTTTTGCAACACAAATTTACCAAAAACAGCACTCTTGTTTGACCTGCACAAATTGTTGTATTCTCTCCGATACTATATTGCACCCAAACTGTCACAACCCCAGTGACCTCAATTTGCATACATACACCCAATGGCAACTTTGAGACCTCTTTGCAGCACAACCAATCGCCCCTCCTGTAGTTCCAAAAACAAAGTTTTGAAGAGAATTGAAACTTACCCACAGTGCGCGTGAATGCCTAGGACTGACAAATGAAGGTCCAGACGCACCCAAAACGTGTTTTTGGCCCAAAAACCTTTGTCCAATGGTGGATGGTATAGTTTCCCTGTAGCTCTCCTCCCGTGAAGATAGCTCCTCAAGAGCGGTGTAGTAGCCAACACAAAGGGGGAAGAGTAGACGAAGCTCTTACCCTTGTACCACTTCATGTGCTTCTCTTGCTTGCCGCTCAACCCTTAGCATGAACCAGACTCTGATACCATGAAAAGACGCAGGGGTGAAGGGAGATTGAGCTCTTGTAAGCACACACACACTCACACAAACCCTAGAAGAGAACACATAAGGTGAGAGGCTGAACATTCTTCTTCTTCTTCTTCACAACAAAAGAGGTCTACAAAGAAGATAAAGTGGCTAACACACATAATAGAGTATATACAAGCAGTCCATAATGTGAACACGCTAAAAGGAGTGGGTAGATGTGGACTAGTTAATGTAGTCCAACTGTAGAATCTATGGGCGAAGATATGTCGTGCCAACTACCAAACCCGCCAGTGATGTAAATATCGAACGGTCATGTAGGCACCTCGTGAGTGTCAACTCATGTTGAGCTTGACATCTCAACGGGGGAGGGAGGGAGAAAAAGAGGAGTATGCAAAAGAATTTTACTTGAAAAGATAGGGGTGGGAGGAAGGGATGGGGGAGAATGAGGTGAGAAATCAAAAGATATTTATTAGAGAGAGAGAGAGAGAGAGAGAGAGAGAGAGAGAGGAGTTTGCATAAGAAATTTACTTAAGAGAGAAAGATAGAGGGGCTGAGAGAATTATTATGATGTAAGGAAAAAATGCATCATTAGAGGAGACCAAGACCAAAGCACATAAATGCAAGTGAGTGGGCTTCATACCTACCACCATAAGTTTTAAAGGTTAAAGGGCATGTGTCAAGGCATGTTTACACTGATGTCCATGATCATAGGGTATTGAAAACTTAATATTCAAAATCGATGCACTATATGACGCATAAGCACGTGTATGTCGCTTCTTCAAAACATATTTGATTATTTAAGGCTAGTTGAGAGTTCAAGTTATAATATTAGCCTATGTTTTAAGGGTTAGATAAGATGTAAGAGATTTTTATATTTATGTTAAAATTATTAAGAATTTAAAATAAATTCAAGGTCTTTATGGACTAATTCTTTACAATTATTTCACTAGAAAACATTCTACATAGAATTAAATCTACCAATTTAGTCAGTAAAATTCTTAGCGTAAGTATCTTCTGTTTGCAATGCATTTGGCTAGTGTGTTTTAAAGCACTTCTTGATAATTCTTTTTATCCTGAACTATCAAGATCCAAAGCTTCTTGCTACATTTCAGGAACCCAAAGTAATGGTAGCTTTACAAGATGGTATTCTCATTACGTTAAAACTATAACATTGCTGTCACTCTTCATCTTGTGACTCCATTGCCTAATGGTATTGGTTTTCTGTTTTCTCTCCTTACCTAAGCTACTGATGATTTGTTTGCCTATGTGCAATTATGAAGAACCTAGCAAATCTAGCTAAGCATCAAGGAAACCTGAAGGTTGCTCCTTTCATTTGCAAAGATGATGAGAAAATTTTCTGGCCATACATGATGATTAATTGTAAGCCCAATGTAGGAGGGAGGACCTTACTTTATGGGGAGTGAGAATTTGGTTAGCTAGCATGCTTTCCCTTGCACAAGAATCAAGTGATCTAATGTGTGAACAACTGTGACGTATATGGAAGAACCCTTTAGTGAACAGTGAAGGCATTTTTGTTAGTGGTATGCTGTGCATGCACAGAGCTTTATGTTGTGTAAATGTTGCAAGGTTTCTCCAAGTTAAGAAAAGAGTTGGAAGAGCATGGAGATAATACCCACATGGATCCTTGTTAGAGATTAAAGACCACTTCCTCGTTGCAGTCTCAGAACTGTTCACTTCTCATGTGCCTTCTCTAGCCATGACCTTGCACTCCATAGCCATCACCACCTTTCATTCAAGAACCTTTCATTCAAGAACCTGCAATACATAGACCCTTACTTTATGTCACATGCACCCATGCACTGTGGTACACGGTGACAAACTAGCTCATCAACAGTGCAAGAATCATGTATAGAAGTAGTAGGAAATTTTGTCGTATAGTGTGACCCCTTTGTGAGCCTAGTCCAGGACATGTCATGCACAAGCTACATAGGTCAGTCTCCCAGCCTTAGAGTGTCAAGTCAATCCTCTTAACCCATTGTGGAGAATTCAGCAAGTATTCATCATTTAGACACATGTAGATGACAAGGATGCATGTAATTTAGTTGCATTTGCATGTAAGCATTTGCATGTAAGCATTTAGTTGCATTAAAGGTGGGCTAGCCTTGCAAGGGGTAGCCATACGCCCTAGCCATCTCTTAGGCCCTAACTGTAGCCCCTTAGGGGATTGGGAACTAATTGGCTAGGCTGTGCAGCTAGTCGCAGCGACCAGCAGCCCGACCAACCCCAGCAGTCGACTGACAGACAAAAGCCTTTATGCACCAGTCGTGGGAATTTCCCTATAGACCGATAGCTTCTTGAGGCAGCCGACCAACACTCTGGAGCATATAAAAGGGCACGTCTAGTTTAGTCCATAAATCATCAGGTACAAATAAGAGATTATTAATAGAAGTTAAGCATGTATGCCTAGGCTCTATACCTACAGCCATTCATGTGCTCTCAACCCAAGGCAAAGAAGCTAAGTCTCGTCAAGATTATTTAGCACACCTACCCTCAATCTCGGGCTGTTGTATTCTCTCGAAGATCGCTTCACAGTCGCCTAAAGCTTATGCACAGTTCTGCCTAGCATTTGGTTGCTTTGTCCTTGCATTTTGGCGGTCAGTCGATCAATTTGTCTGCCCAATCTTGTGAACACAATTCATCTTGTATACAGTTTTGTAGAAGAAGAAATAAAGCAAATACTCTTGCTTACAGGAGGGGTCCTTCGGTGGGTAATTTGGGAACCCATATGGTGTCATCTCTGCTACACTCTTTGTATGTTGTTTTAAAGGATTGATAAAGACTCACTAAACTCAACTTTAAAGAAAGGCTTCATTATTTCACACGGTCCTAGCTTGGCGCATGCTACATGGGTATCAAAGCTTGGGACGTGATTCAACTAGGCAACCTAGGGTGAGGTCATCCTATGGATGGTAAAGATGAGATCGAGAAAAACCATCTCATCCACAATGGCATCAAGCTTCAAAGACATCACTAAAGAAGAACCAATTAAAGAAACACTTCTACAAAAAGAAGATAAAGACAACCAAAAACTAAAGGAGAAGATAAGACAACTCCATACTCAACTCGAAAGAGTGCAGATGAAAAAAAAAACTAATAGAATTATAGCCCAGTAGGAGACACCTAAACAACAAAGTTCCTCAATGGAACAATGGTGTCGATGGATGACTAAAAAGGAAGAGTGAGACCATGAAGCAAGACTGGTCGAATAGCTGGCACGCAGAGAAAGCCAAACCCAAGGCCAAAGAGGAGAGATTGCAGGCGGAGCGTGAAGCGAAGGTGAACCACAAGCAACATGCATGAGAAGACTTGAGAGACCAGTTCCACCAGACACTCCAGACTGTGGTAACTTCTTTCCACCCTTCTCAATCCTCCACAATCCTAGCCATAGCATTGACAATAGTTTTTTGTGCCTCATCGAACTTTACCCAAGTACGACGGTAAGTGCGACCATTCAGTTTGTGACTCAGTTTATTCACCAGTTCATTGTTCACTTTCTTATTTCCAAGATCACAAAAACCCAAGACAAAGTCCATGTGGTAACTCCACACCTCATAAGTGATGTAGTCACTTGGTGGCAACATTGGTCCCGTTTGCACATAGATTCTTATACTAGCTTATCGGACTATGATTGGGACACCTTTGTGTTATATTTGAAGACCAGGTTTCTACCTCTGCAGTACAATATAAATCTTGAAGCTGAGTTCTAAAAACTCACCTAGAACGGTTCCCCTGTGCTCACCTACTCCAACAAAGTGATCACATCAGCTCACCAGTTGGGGAAGTCCAAGGGGGAGAAGCTCAAGTAATTCATTGGGGATTGGATCCAAACATTCGGTTCCCCGTTTGAAATTTTAAACCCCAAACGTATGACAAGGTTCTGACTCTTGCGCAGAATCATGAGATGATGCTCAACCCCAAAACCTCAACAGCAGCAGATGCAAACCACCTAGCAAAACTAAGCATCTAACTAGCGAGTAGGTAAGGGGGCTCCCAACAACAAGGATCAAAAGAAGAAGTACCATAATAGCTCTTTTAGTGGGAAGGAGCGACAAGATGGACCTAAGAAGACCTCTAAAGAAAAGATCAAGAAGGGTCTTACTAGAGGATTCTTACAGTCGGATGAAAAGGAGTGGTACTTCAAAGAGAATTTTTTCGCCACCACCACATTGGACATGCCAAGAAGGATGGTACCAAATAGCAAGCAAAAAAGACAAACAACTAGCCTCTACAGTTGCTACTACCATAGTTGTACCACCCTCTCCCCAACCACCAATGTTGTTCAACGTTTACCTGCTTTGAATGTGGTACTTGCAGTGGTATTCAACTATAAGTAGGAGGGCAAAGTTGAGGAGTGTCATAAAGGTCTTATCAAAGCTTATGGCACAATTGAAGGGGAACAGTTTGTTGTGCTCTTCAACATATGGGCAGTTCAGAAGATATCTCTTCAAAGTTGGTGACCAAGATGAAATGAGCCCTTATGATGTATCATTTGGACATGGACAAGTTCACTCCCAGGCTATGTACCCATATTTCCCTAAAAGCTCAACAGTTTGCCTTCTCTCGCCCATTCTCAGGTGCGACATGATCCTAGGAATTCAGTGATTCCACCAATATGCACCTAATCCTGATTGGAGGCAGGACACTTTCACGATCATCGAAGGTTTTCTTGAGTCTACTATCATTCGTGGGGATCAGAGTAATCATGGTATTTTCCATCTTCAAGCTAGTAAAGCTATTACAAAGGGAGCTGAATGTGCAATGATCTATATCCACCCATGACAGAGAGCGTCATCCATCCGCGACTCCATTAGAGCCATAAATGACAGGCCTCCTCTAATAGTTCAGGAGATCATATTGAGGCACCAAGACCCCCACCCTCTCGTCTTGAGGACCATCGTATAGATTTGGTACCTAGAGTTGAGCCACCCAATAAGTTTCTGTATCGTCTTTCCAGGGTGTTGAAAGTTGAGTTGGAGACACAACTAGCACAGTTGCTAAGGTCTTGTTTCATCAAGTCTTTATCCTCTCCATTTGTTGCACCGATTCTATTCATGCAAAAGGAAGATAAGACCACACGCCTTTGTGTGGATTACTAAGCCTTCAACAAGTTGACAATTAAGAATAAGTTGCCCATGCCAGGGATAGAGTACATCCTTGAAAGGCTCAACGGTGCTCAGTACTTCACCAAGATCAACCTCAAAAGTGTCTATCATCAATTCAAAATTTTCAAGGCAGATATCCAAAAGACTTTCTTTCGAATAGAACGAGGGCATTATGAGTTTGTGGTCATTGCTTTTGGTTTGACCAATGCATTGGCGACATTCAACAAGATGATGTCATGAGTGTTCATCGTACTCATCGTCGCGATGTGTATGTCTATTTGTTTTTTTGGATGACATTCTTATATTTTTTAGCTACTCCAGAACAACACGTGAAAGATGTGAAGAAGGTCTTGCAGCTTTTGCGAGACAACGAACTCTACATTAATGCAAAGAAGAGCATATTTGGAGTTCAAGAAGTCCAGTACCTAGGCTATGTGATCGATTCGGATAGCATTTGCCTTGACCCTGAGAAGATAAAGGCAATTCTTGATTGGGACATTCCAAAGACAACCCAAGAGATACGTTACTCCGTGGGCTTGTGCCAAGCATATAGCTTGCATATGGATTGATTTTCTAACCTTGCAGCACCATTGACAGATTTGCTCAAGGGAGTGAAGACTAGAAGACAAAGTTTCAGTCACACAAGCAAGGCTTTAGAGGCTTTCTTTGCTCTACAAAAGGCATCTTCGGAAGCACCGATCTTAAACTTGCACCATGGGATGATCCCTTAGAGGTGATCACCAATGCCAATAATCTTGCCATAGGATCAGTTTTGTAAACAAGAAGGCAAACCCGTGGCTTATTAGAGTAGAAAGTTGAATAATGCAAAAAAGAATTATTATGTCTATGAGACAAAGAGTTACTAAGGGTTATCACAACCTTCAATAAGTGGAAACCTTTTCTTTATGGAAGGAAATTTACTGTGAAGACAATCCACCAGGCCTTAAAGTGGTTACAAACTATGCAAAATGCCCAATGGAGTGATATACAACACCGGTGGAGTTAGTTGTTCCAACAGTTTGGCAGAATGATTGAGTATATATGGGGTAGTCATAAAGGTAGTATTCAAATAGTACAGGAGTCCACTGTGTTGAAGATACAAGGAAAAGATTGACAGTATGAAGACACAGTATATAGATTGTCCAAAATTTGGAACTCCTTACAGTATGGCCCTTTATTTAGAATTGGTTCATTATACCATTTAGGATGGTTGGGGGTCGCGACTATGTGTTCTCAGGAAGAAAAAATTGACACTCCTCCATGATGCCCATGATTCACTTGTTGGTGGTCATTGCAGGATCAATAGAACCTTGGAGAAGTTAGAATGATCGTCTTATTCACCAAAGATGTGTACAACTATGTTTCGCAATGTTCTATATGTCAAAAAGTGAAAGTACCTCATACCAAACAGACAGGGTTGCTTCGACCATTACCCATTCTTGAGGGTCTGTTTCACAACATTTCGATGGATTTTGTTGGACACCTTCTTGCATCTACTTTCACGTGCAAATAAAACACAGGCAATGAAGTTTTATTGTTCACAAGATTCGAACATGACGTAATTTTTTTTCCAGTGTTTTACTATTTCAAAAGAAAAAAAGAAAAGAGATTTAAGCATAAGCTCCCACCTAGAATTGAAGGCCGCAAGCTATGATAGACGGAAGACCTTGGAGCACAAATCCGTGAATGATAAGCGCACGAGTGCGATGAGGAAGCTTGAATCGAGAGAGCACACAAGGAAAAATGCACAAAAGAGGGAAGAAATTGATTTGATGATTCAATTATCAGCCTCAGCGGCTAACTTAATGAAGCATGCCACGTGTCATCTTGCGATTGGTTTGTGACCATTTCATGACATGAACCATTTCTCACCAGTTCATGTGGCATGAAGTACTAAGCGTTTCACGATGTGAACTGTTTATGACCATTTAATAACGTGAAGTACTAAAGCATTTCACGATGTGAAGCTATCTGATCTTGTGCATGCAAGGTTGATACCCTATGCTATATGCTCAAACACTCAATTCCCCATATCATGCATTCAGAGAATGGTTGAATACATATGAAATGAATGATCATGTTTCACAGTATGAAAATTGAAACTTTTTACCTTGTACCCATTATTGAGGAATGGGTACCCTTTGTAATGCTTCTCCTCCTATTACCATGGAAACCAATTTAGTACTTTGGCACTTATGGGAATTTGTTATTGTAGCTGCTTCAGTTCAGAATGGGAGTGTCTGATTTTGTTCTCCATCCAATTGAAGACTGCATCCACTGAATCCTATTGATCCTCTTTTGATTCATGTGAATGTGGGTGCTCCCTTTCCCTTCTCTTCTCCCCGACTTTGTTTTTCGCATTTATCTCGATGGGTGTAGTTGGCGGTATTTCTCCCTTCTACTTGCTGGGTTAAATGGGCTTCTTCCTCCAAACCAATTTTTGAGTTCTCTTAGTATTTGATTTAGCTGGACATTGGTTCTGTTTGCTTTTATAATCCCTTCCCGTACTTTTGAAAGTACATAGGTAAAACTTAATACTCTCCACTAAGTTCTACTTCACGCACCATATCAATATCTTCTAATGGCTCTTCAATCAATACTTGGTTGATTTTAGCATGTGGTGGTTGTGGTGGTAGAGGTGAAGTGTCATGTACCCAAAACATCCTCCTTGGTAAATAGGAAGAGTTGGGCTATCCTATAGCTGCAGTGATTTGCATAGGTGGTGCTAGTAAGGCCAATTGAGCTCTAGGTGCCTACAGCTGTGCAACTATTTGGAACCTTGGATATCTGCACATGGAGGTGTCATGATTTCCTAATTTTACATAGTGTGCACAATAGAGTAATGGCCTTGCTCTTAATTGTGGACATTCGGTGGTAGTGTGATTCAATCTGCACATAGAGCACCATGCCAATTCCCGACGGGGGTAAAGATGGGTATGCCCATGCCTAGATGTTTCTCTTCCCTCCTTTACTTTCATTTTTTCCAGTATTACATTACTAAGCTTATCCACCACAGTCATGTTTCCGCTTTCTTACTCCAAGTTCCAATATCTTGGTGACTTGAAGCACGTGAAGTCGTTGCTGCCGAAGATATTCTGACATCTTCTGGTTGTGGCAATTCTAGCATATTATCTTCATATTCAATTGCTAGTTTGCAACATGCATCTAATCATGCATCTCGTGGTCTCTAACTCCTCTCTGTGGAAGCAAGGCAATAACTGATCACATCAGAGTTAGTTTTTCCCATAGTTTGCACCTTGAATTTAAGTGCTTTAGTTTTTCCCATAGTTTGCACCTTGAATTTAAGTGCTTTAGTCGAATGGCAGCTGTGCCACAGGACTCCATCTATCGCCACTTCTAGAAAAGTTGGGCACAAACACATTCTTGAGTCATGTGAAGTTAACATTATCCTCGGGTTTGGGTTCGAAACCATTGATGCACTTTTCCTTCTAGGGTCAGTGAGAAAGCATGAATCATTGTTACATCACTGACTGGCCCATAAGTTTTGCATGTGGATTCAAAAATCTCTACATGTTGAATAGGATCCCCATCCCCATAGAATTTTTGAACGAGCTTGGAAATGATGTGCGGCTTCATTTAGCAGGGTCGGGATTCTAGAGTAGTGCCTAGTTCCATGACCATTCCTCGGAAATGATGTGCGGCTTCATTTAGGAGGGTCGGGATTCTAGAGTAGTGCCTAGTTCCATGACCATTCCTCGGCTCATTTCCGCAGCTATATTCACTCACTTCTTCCCATGACTATTTCCGGCTCTTTACCCCGTGATTGGAGTAAGTTTACACTTCCCATCTCCTTTTGTTTGGCTCTAGCCCTTCGAGTATCGAGCTCTTATTTCCTTAAGCTCAATTCTCATAGTAGCTGTCGTCCCACCTCGATCCTTTATATATCTAACTCTACTTCCTTTGAGGTTGGGAAGAATACTTGACCCGTCCTTGGCGCACTTTCCATGTCCCTTCTCATTCGGGGGGGAGGGGGGGCAGTGTTTATTGAGAGCCTTGAACTTGAAGTTTGGATAGGTACTTCTTGCCTTGGACCAAGTTCAGCGCTGGTTGACGGACCCATGCGTGCAGATTGCGCTTCTTCATCATTGCTAGTTTGGAGACCAAAAAATCCACGTGCTCTATCAATGATACCGTTGGATCTGGTAGGGGAGGGTGGTTTCTCCTCGTCCCCAAACCTAGAGTATCGCAGCCCTTCTTCCATGGATTCTTCACTACTAGTTTCAACGGTGGTCAGATTCCTTAAGACACTTAATTGAGTGCTTATACTGAATGGCCTAAACCCACACTCTTTTGATAGGAAGAACTTGGGTGATTTGATGCACTATCGTCAGGAGTGAGGTCATCTCCAATGAGCTTTCTAGACCTCAAGTGCATGTGAATATGATTTGATAAACTATTTTGGTATCCCGATTAAATTTTGGTCAGATTCTATCGACTCGTTTTTGAGGCTGTGAGATTGCAGTGAACAGTTCACGTGACGTTAAGTGTCAGAAAACAGTTCACGTTGTGAACGATTTTCTGCACTTGCAAATGTTTAATTTTTTTGCTTTTGGACTCCACGTTACCTTGTTATGATTTTCAATGGTCTCAAGACTTCCTTAGCCTTAATCTGACAATACGAGCGTGAAGAGAAAAGGTTTCACGTCATGAAAAGCAACTGATTCTCATCGTGAACTAAAAATGGTTCACGCCGTGAAAGGTTCTAAAATGGTTCACATCGTGAAATGAAAATGTTTCACACCATGAAGTGCTCTGAAATAGTTCACGTCGTGAATGATTTTCTGCACATTCACGAATCTTAATTTTGCCAAACCTCATGGTGTCAGAGGTGTTATGATAAGGCTACCTATTTTTGGCAAGGTAATCTCGTGAATTACGGCGTTGATGTCGGGAGCAGTTCATAGCGTGAAGTTGTAAAAATGGTTCATGTCATCGTGAACGATTTTCCTACAGTTTCACATGGGAACTCCCGCGTCGATTAAGATGATTTTTGGTGCAAAATCCTTATCAGACTGCTTCCAAAATGATTGTGCCACGCCTAAGGAATGTAATACAAACTCAAGGCACAATCAATGGCTCCTTATTTTTTCGATTTTCAAAAGAAATAAAAATAGAACCCCAACCTGCTCGTTCACGTTGATGATTCCGGTGATGCAAACATCAAAATTAATTAAAAAAACAGTGAAGCTCTCTTTCAGACCACTCCACCACAGAAATACACAACAAACACAACCAATTTCTCACGATTTTTCACTTCCACACAAATCTTATCCATTCATTTCCTACACAATGCACTACCAGAATGCAAAGGTAATCATGAATCTTATGTAATGGGAGCTCAAACACCAAGAGCATGGAAGAAATAAAGGTGTTTCCTCGTCAGAGTGGAACCAAAAAGGTTATGGTCTACCACATCTCCAAGAGGGAACTCAATGCATTCACCTAAGGGAAGAGAAATAGAACACAACTATTGTAGGGCACTTACCAATGCTTCGAACTTGAGTCCCTTGAGGCCCCCAAGCTCAATTGTTAAGCTCCAATCCTCCAAGCTCCACCTCCACATTGTCAACATAGAGTCGCTTGCACCATCGCATAAGGCAATCACTCTCGCTCACTCTCCAACACAAGCATGCAACATACAAGCATAGAAGAGGCACAAGTGCTAGAATGATCTTTCTCAATCTCTCTCAAGACACAAAGAAGAGCTCTCAATAGCACAAAGGGGGATTGTGTCTATTCATATGAGAAAATGCCTTACATACATTTGGCCCTTATTCACACTTGGGCACCCAAAACTTACTTAACTAAGGCCTCGGGTGATCAATATCTCATAATGTACAACTTTTATAGTGCCTTTGCATGACACTTATTAATGTCCTCAAATGGAGGAGCATACTTGTTAATCCAAAATGGGATTAACACATGATCACATATCGAGCTTGTGAGACGAATGCGCAGCTGGACTAATGGAACCAATAAAATCAATACCCCACTTTTTAAAAGGTTGTCTCACAATCACAGGGGTGAGCGGCATCCTGTCCCTTTGTTGTGGAATAGTGAATCTTTGACACTCTTCGCGTCTTTTCGCAAATTCCATGCAATCCCCAAATAACGTAGGACACCATAGTCCTGCTTGAAGCACCTTGCGACCTGTAACCTCCCTAGTAAAGTTTCCTCCAGCTATCCTTGAGTGTGCTTCATCTAGTATTGTGATAAATTCGTCTTCCCGCACACATCTTCTTATGATATTTTCCTTACCTAGCTTGTACAATTCTCCAACAATCAATTGGTAAGGCACCATTAACTTAATAAGCCGACACATTTTGTCCCTATTCAAAGGTCGTTCTTGCGAAAAACCATAAGCTATATAGTTTGATATCTCCTTACTCCATTCAAGCACCATGTTCAGTTTGAACAAACAAGCATCTAGGAGATCATAATTAACACCAATTGCAGGTTCCCATTTTGGAATTCTAGACATGTGATTGGCCAACACATACTCCATTTCTTTCTGTTTAGCCCTTGTTCTTCGAGTATCGAGCTCTTGTTTGCTTAAGCTCAATAATCGCAGTTGTCGCTCTACTTCAATCCTCTTCAAGTCTAATTCTACTACCTCTGAGGTTGGGAAGAAGACTTGACCTATCTTGGCTGCACTTTCCTTACCTCTCCTAACCCTGGGGGTTCCATTGATCCTCACCGTGTTAGAAAGCGTGGTACTCGAAGGCTGTGCTAGTACTTCCGATCTTGGAGCTTGTCCAGCACTGGTTGATGGGCCCATGCCCACAGATTGCACTTCATCTTCTATGCTGGTTTGGAGACCAAAAAATCCCCTGGCTATATTAAAGATACCACTGGACCTTGTAGGGGAAGATGGTTTTTCTTCCTCTCCAAACCCAGAGAATCGTAGCCCTTCTTCCATGGACTCTTCGCTACTTGTATCAATGGTGGTCAGATTCCTCTGAGCCGAAACACTCAATTGAGTGTTTTGTGCTGAGTGGCCTGAACCAACACTCTTTTGATAGGAAGATCATGGGTGGTTAAATGCACTATTGTCGGGAGTAAGGTCGTCTCCAATGAGTTTACCAGACCTCAAGTGCATGAGAATATGATTTGATAGGCTAAATCACTATCCCAATTAGATTTTCGAAGGGTTCTTTTGATCTGAATTTTTTGGCCGTGAGACTGTAGAGTGTAGTCCATGTCGTGAGATAGCAGGGAATTATTTATACCATGAAACTGTAAATGGTTCACGTTCTGAACTATTTTCTATACTTGCACGTGTTCAAAGGTCATTTCGAATTTCAAATCTGTGTTGCCAATTTCAAGTCACTTCAAATTTCGAGTGGGTTGGTCTCAATTTAGACAATTAAGGCACTTACCTAACTTTAATCCGACAGTCCTTGGTTCATGAACTACATCCCATCATTGACAGTTCACGCCATGAAACCATAGAAAAAAGTTCACATCTTGAAGTAGTAAGCAAGGGTTCATGCCGTGAAATAGGAAATGTCTCATGTCGTGAAGTATCGAATAGTTCATGCCGTGAAAAGGTAGGTGGTTCACGTCGTGAAATCGAAATGGTTCGCGGTTTCATGTCGTGAAGTACCTTTCTGCTAATTCATGAGATAAGATTCCATAAGATCCGTTGTGTTAAAGGTATTAGGATAAGGTACCCTATTTTAGCAAGGTAATCTCAAAATTCGTGTCGCTGATTTGCAGAAGGCGGTTCGCACCATAAAGTAGCAGGAAATGGTTCACACCTTCTACACTTTCGGGTGTTAAGTCCTCGCATCGACAAAATGAAGTTTTGTGTGTAATTTACATATCCAAATGTTCTACAATGGTTGTGCTAGGTGTGTAAGGAGTGTAATGCACGTTATAAGCATAGCCATTGGCTCCTTATTTTTGTAAATTTTTTTTGATTTTTTTGAAAAAACAAAAAATAGAGTATCACACCTACTCGTTCACGACAGCAAGTTTAGTGACACAAACATCAAAATTAAAAGAAAAACAATGTAGCTTTCCTCTAGGATAACCCAAGTACTCACCCACACACAAAAAACAAACAATTTCTAACAACTCTTTACTTCCAATCAAACCTTATCCATTCATTCTCTTCATAATGCACTTTCTGAATGCAAAGGCAATCATGAATCTTGCATAGTGTCCCAACTAGCGTCCCATTTAATAGTAACTTAGAATGTGCTCCAGCTATGAGGGTATAGATGCATGAAGAAATCTTGTAACCAAATCCCATCTTCTCCATCACTCTTGCCACAAATGACCAATGCCATTTTGTCATAGGCCTTCTCTAGGTCCAGTTGGAATATTACACACTCTTGTCCTGGCCTCTGAGCTATGTCCTTACCCAACGTTGCTGCAAATATATTATCATAAATAGATCTGCCTTTAATAAACCCATGTTGTTTGCTAGAAATTAGCTCTTGGAGAGGTGGCTGATTCTTAAGGCTATGAACTTTGCCAATATCTTGTATATCACATTGAGAAGAGTGATAGGCATCCAATGGGTGGTTGAAGTGGGTACAGGTAGGCTACTTTGGGATTAACTTTACCCTCCCTTCTCTCAATTCATTATCTAACTCTCCTCAGGAGAAAGCCTTATATTTTTTAATCATATTTTTTCTCACTTAAAGCTTGTATAAGTGATTGGATTAGTGGATATTTCCCTTTGTAGGGGAGGGTGAACTATCCCTACTTCTTTGTTGAAAGGGAAAATTGGTTACCTATTCAAACACTCACTTCTTGTAGTGCTCATCTATAAGTACACGCTTCTTAAGAGTGCAAGATATAAGTACGCCCACTTAATTAGTGCTAAGGTTTTGAATAAGGAAAAATAAATTACACTAATTTATAAGGATAACCTAACCTGACCCTCCTAAAACTCATCCCGTCCTCGCCTTCTCTAGCTCACCCCCTCACTCCTTCCCATGTACACCTTTTCTAGCTCAAAGGCCTCTTGTTCATCCTTAACATATTGATCCACAGATAGAGAGACAAAGAGAGAGTGCACTTGTTAATGGTATAACTCATCAAATCATCCATCACTTCTCCATGCCTAAGGTGTGGAGCCCTCCCTACCCATACTCCTATAGATATAAAATTAAAAATGCCTTTCTCCTATGTAATTCTCGTTCAAGCTTGTTCCTAAAGAGGGTTAGGAAAGCGAACTTGGTTGTAAAGGCTGAGTGGCTTTGAGTCTTTTGACTGGCTATTTAAATAAAAAAGTAAGCACACATTCATGGAGACCACCATATAGAGAGACAAAGAGAGAGTGCACTTGTTAATGGTATAACTCATCAAATCATCCATCACTTCTCCATGCCTAAGGTGTGGAGCCCTCCCTACTCATACTCCCATAGGTATAAAATTAAAAACGCCTTTCTCCTATGTAATTCTCGTTCAAGCTTGTTCCTAAAGAGGGTTAGGAAAGTGAACTTGGTTGTAAAGGCTGAGTGGCTTTGAGTCTTTTGACTGGCTATTTAAATCAAAAAGTAACACACATTCATGGAGACCACCATGCATGGCAAGGGTGACAAGAAGCCATTACAAATTTTTTTTTGGGATCTTTTGTGCTCGTGTGCTTCCATGCCGCCGTCAACAAGCAAGTTTTGAGCCTAGCACCTCTTGCATGGGACTTCAACACCTTACCACTAGGCTGTATCTTCATTGGCAAGAAGCCATTACATTTTAAACACTACTACCTGAAAACATATGCACCTTTGTTGTGTGACAAATGCTTGGATGCCACTTAGGCCTTGGGCGGCTTCAGTCCGCTCCACAGGACGTTTGGGCGGACGTCCATTTGTGATCCGGGCCTTGGGTGGGGACACGAGATATTTAAGGGCCTCCAACGTTCCTCATATGAACCCTCGCAAGTCTCTGCAGAAAGAAAACGGAGCAAGAAGATGGCCTACATCAACAGCAAATACCTGATGCTTGTGGTCTTTCTTTCCTTATTTGCATCCCCCTGCCTGAGCTACCGGCCCGGAGATTTTGTCCCCATGTCTCTACAGACCCAGTATCATGCTGTAAGTGCTTCCGTTCCTTTACCTTCATGGGCCATAATTTATCCTGGGATTCCCATACTAATTTACCCATCAAAATTCAATAAAATACAGGTGATTAGCGGTTAATCATTTTGATTAGAAAGTAATTGAATCGATTAGTCATGGGCATGCTAGAGTTATTGGCAATTTTGCAAGGCAACCGCAATATGAATAATCATCACAATGTTCATGGCTATTTTTTGCTAGTATCCTAGGACGTCTACGATTAATTGCCTGTTCATGGGTCAGGGCAGTTTTCTAATCAAGGCCTTGTAGACTGCTGAAAAGGCATGTCAAACGTCAAATTTGTTAGTAGAGTGTCAAAATTGTATTGATGCTAAGACCCAAGGTCTCACTGTATTGATAGAGGTTCAGTGTGAAATACACCTGGTGCATTGCCTATGGTTGATTTTTAAACATTCTTGGAAAGCCTGCAAAACCTTGGCCTCTGGATGTGTGATCAGCGCCAACTTGCATGATTTATGTAGTATCATGCAAATTGACTGCAAGCTATAACCATTAGTGTTTTTGTGCAAAAGATGAGAAGTCCTTGGGAGGATATGCTAGGTCATCACTGCCCTCGATTTGGAATCGATAGAGAGGTGAGTTGCTGTGTGAGTTATATTGTTTTGGGATCTCATACCTGCTGTGACCATCTCAGCTTCATCATCTCATATCGTCTCTAGTTTACAGGTGCTTTTACCAATTACCAAGCCTACAGGATACACAGGAGCAGATGCTTACAAAATGTAAGTGCTTTGTGAAGTGATTACTGCTGCTTTCTGCTTTTTTGGTCCAGAATATGTGAGGCACGCTTGCTTCCAACAAGAATATGGTTTAAAGTTGTAAGTTGGATAGGATGTGGGCTGGCCCTTGCCCGAGTCCACATCTCTAGGAGGGGTGTGAACTTGAACCTTGACACCTAGCTCTGTGTGCCTGCACATGTGTACGCGCATGCACACATAACTTTAAAAAAAAAAGCTGCGGTTTTGGAAATTGGGCATTCTTATGTTTGGCATTTGGAAAAGAGGTTGCTAACCTTTATCAGCTTTTGACATTTTTCCACGCTTCTCTTTGCTTTGTAGAGCTCTTCAAATTGGAAGAGAAAAGTTCCATACTCCCTGGTTATTTGTGGTTGGACGGCAAAGCTCTGAAGTTCCAATGATCAGCATCAAACTGGTATGGTATAAAAAAAAAGTATAAAATGTGAGAAAAATGGGTTTGCTTAACTCTTTTGTGCTCCTTACATTGGAAATAGTCAATGATTTTTGGGATTCAATGTGTTTTCGTAACATACACTTTGATAAATACTTTTAGCCTTTGGTTCTTGACAATGAATAGCACAATGTAGAGAATATAAGAGTGCACACAGAGAGAGAGAGAGAGAGAGAGAGAGAGAGAGAGAGAGAGAGAGAGAGAGAGAGAGAGAGAGAGAGAGAAAGTTATATTAACGTCCACGGGAGGCCGAATCCGAGAGAGAGAAGAGTATTTGGTCTCGAATAGCCTTTGAAGGCCCCCACTGCGTATTATGTATTTGCTTTATTGAATGAGTAGAATGACAGATTTTTGGCAGTAAATAGCTAGGGCTGAATTGACTTGGATTGTCTTTCCTTGGCTGAGATAGCTTTCAGCCTGAAGATGAATCTGTTGATCTCCATCTTGCTTTGGCCCTTTACTTGGCTTGCCTTGAGCCCTTGGACTTCAACACTTGCAGATTATGAGATTATTTAGGCTTGTTGCTTCCCATCACTTATATATGGCCTCAACATGCTAGTCAGCCTGTCACAACTGGGCAAAATAGCCATAAATGTGGCGCTTATCACATGTGAGGGAAAAGGCCCCCTTGCTGTGGGCCTATTGAGTCATTTCCTGTTGCCTTATGTCAGTTGCGTCAGCTGGATTCTTCCAGCTAGAGTTTTGCTGCATTTTCTTGGATGATTTTGACCTCTGTTGGGCGTTGGAAGGGTTGCATTCATTGCTTTTGGTCTTGAATGGATGAGATGATGAATGGGGGTGTTATGTACCTAATGCTAACAGTAGGGTTAGCCGGTCTGTCAAATCCCACGAGATTGCTCTGAGAAGGAAACTTGCAATACAAGCCATGAAAAGCAAGACAAAACAACAAACCCTAATCCTAGAAGGCAAAGTGGAAGAAACATATGTGGGTGCAGGCATACTCGCCACCCAACCATGACAGCCGTGAGTGAGGCTTACAATCTTGGCCATCCCCACCGAGCCACGAGCTAGAGCGTCATGCCCTCGTGAGTGCCCTGCCATCGTCCTCATTTGGCGTCCCATACCACCCGGGGTTGTCTCCCAAGGATGACGGTGTCACGATTGTGATGTATGTATGTATCAGATCCTCTCTTCATTGCTGATTCTTGTTGCAGATGCAAAGAGTAACCAGCCAAGGGAACCCCTACCCTCGACTGGTTGCGACTCTTCGCCAAAGGATGTACCTCTTCATCGAATAGCCACATCCCTTCGACGAATGGTTGTATCCCTTGATGAATGGTTGTGCCTCTACATCGCATAGACACATCCCTTAGCCTAAAGTCATGTCCTTTCGTCAAAGGACATGCCTCTTCAAATGTGTCTCTTCATCTCCTATATAAGAGACCTATTGTACTAAGTTTAATCAATTCAATTCAATTCAATTCAATCTTCTCTCAAGTGTTTTCTTGAAGTCTCTTGTTCTCTAAGTTAAGTACTTAAGTAGTAATTAGTACACAATATGAGGGATTAACAATATAATCCTCACAGTGGTATCAAAGCTAAAACCTTTCCTACTCGTGGGTTGTGAAGCCCTCATCCTCTTTGCGGCTCTCCCTCTTCCATCCCTCTTCTCAGTGTTGTATGGAAGCAGCGGAGTGATGGTGGACTTGGCGTAAAGCTTTGCCCATGGTGATGTAAAAAAAAAAAAAATCCACACCCACACACACACACATTGTGTGTCTCAGAGAGGGAACCCTTTCTGCATACCTGGATTACCCCCTCCCTGCTGCGGTGGTAGCCGTTCGCTGCATGTCAGGAACCCCCCCCCCTCTCTGCTGAGTATGGAGCACCCCCCCTCCTCGCTTCGTTCGCTGCAGGCCATGAGCCCCCCCGCTTCGTGCAGCTGCCGACCCTAAGCCCCCCTCGCTGTTGAGTATCGATCGCCCCCCTCTTCACATTGTGCAGATGTAGCTGGCGGCGCCTTTGTGAAGAGGCGCACCCCCTCTTCCGGTCGGGTACGTGACGATTCCAAGCCACCGTCACCCTTAAGGCATAAACAATTTTTTTTTTTTTGGGTACGCTACGTGGCGTTTGGGCCTCTAATAAAAAAAAAGAAAGAGTGTGCGCGAGTGTGAAGCATCCCTCCCCCCTTCCGTTGGTGATTCGACGCTTTACCCCCCCCCCCCCCCCCCCCCGCGGCTATCAGGATGCCGCCGACTGCACTTTCGCCTTCATCCTCTCTCCCGGCTCTACCCACGTCACACTGTGTGTGCGCTCTTGCCATTCACGTGTATGCTTCATGGACAATTTTTCGGAGGAGCCCTACATGCACATCTCCTACCTGAGTTACATCGACGAGATCCCCAAGGCTCTCCTTCCCGAACACAGCCCTCTTCGTGCCCCCACTCCGGAACTGGTGCCACTTTCCGTCGATGTATGCTGGGTGGATTCCAAGTCTCCCGGACTCTCCTATCCTAGTAGCCCCGACCTCACAGGTGTACCGCATACATGTCAGCAGCCCGCAAGTTGACATACGAATGGTTGTATCCCTTGATGAATGGTTGTGCCTCTACATCGAATAGACACATCCCTTAGCCTAAAGTTGTATCCTTTCGTCTATGGTCATGTCCTTTCGTCAAAGGACATGCCTCTTCAAATGTGTCTCTTCATCTCCTATATAAGAGACCTATTGTACTCAGTTTAATCAATTCAATTCAATTCAATCTGCTCTCAAGTGTTTTCCTGAAGTCTCTTGTTCTCTAAGTTAAGTACTTAAGTAGTAATTAGTACACAATGAGGGATTAACAACATAATCCTCACAGACGGCCTCCTGCGCGATGGTGCTCCTGCTCCACGAGCGTTGCACTCTTGTGCTCCATCCGTCGGTGTGTGCCCAACTGGTACCCCTCCCCCCAATAAATAGGGAAGGAACGCCCAAAAAGCACACGCTATCAATAGCGGACCAAAAAGTACATGTCCGCCCACAACATATCACACTCTAGCCCGCCAATCTACCTGCCCCTAGCATGCACATGACACGGTCTAATCTTGGGTTAGGGGACCTTGGATCCTTGTGATTGTAGGCTGCCTGGTGTGTACGAGGGAATAATGTGAAGGGTGGATAACATGATTTTGGATGGTGATATGCACTTTCCAAACTTTTGCCGGCATTGTCATGATTGCCACGATTGACACAATTATTCCTTCCTACACCCTTAGATTGTGGAATAATGTCAATTAATTCTGGATAGATTGTCCATGAACGTGATAGATACCAATGTGAAACCATTGATGAAGGAATTTCACCTAGGCAATCAAAATGTGTCATGCTAGTGACCAATGGAAATGGATTATTTGTAGTTACTATGATCATTGATCTTCCTTGTTTTTGGAATTACCTATTGTAACCTTGGTTCCACAATTTGGTTTCCATGATCTGTTGTACAGAGGGATCATGGAGGCGATTGGATACATTTTTGTTGAAGTGCATGATGATCTTGGGGACGTTTTGTTTGAACATCCTTTGATAGAGTTTTCCAGCTTTACGTTGGGATTTCAATGTGCTTCATCTTGTTTGGTCTTTTTGTGTGACTCTAATGACTCCAAGTTCCAACCCACGAAGAGCTTAAGTCTTGCCTATCATCTAGATCAACTCACTGGTATGATTTGATACATTGATGTGATTGCTTTATGACCATGTGTGATATAGGTTTACAGTCACCAACATGTTGAGTATGGGCTGTTGTGTCCATTGTTTTTCTTTGAGGTGCACCAGTTTTATTGGTATTTCTAAAATATGGTGGGGATTAAGGTTCCACAGAAAAGATATTCCTTTATGAGAATGAATGATTGAGGATAAAAAAGTGTTCAGGTTTTTTTTAAAACAAAGTTCGACAACGTAATGGTTTATACCATGCGATGTATACTCGAGGAGGAGATGTCTTTATGATAGTGTATAATACACATAATGACCATTACGTGATTTCTGTGATACATTTGGTTCACACATATGCTTTAGCCCAACTTTATAGCAAATGTTGGATGATCACATAATTGATCAATATATTTGTTGTATGCCTTCTTACATGATATTCTTTGATAGCGGGTTTCTTTAGGTGCATTTCTCATGCACCTTCCCCTCATCTTAGTGTTTCTGGACTAGAAATGCTACAGTTCATTGTATGTGAGAAGAGGTTCTTTCACAAGACTTGATCATCAAGGTATTTTTGATCTCCTTGGTGGGGTATGTTACATTGAGGTAGGTAGACACAAAGGGTGGAAGGCAAATTGGGTTCCTCGGCATGATTGGAAACTTCGTTGTGTTGGGATTTACCGTTTCTTATGTGAAGCACATAGTAGCAAGGAAACACGTTTCCTAATGTTTTCAACGTTGGAAACGTTTTTTCAAAACATTGAATTTCGAAGAGGAATGGGCTACCACGTGTAGTCATGGTTATCTATTCAATGTTTTTGTCTTGTAGTTGTTTGCTTTGTAGCTTCTGTGCTTGTACAACTGTTTGGCTTAATATAGGTAGCATACATAATGATTTTTTTGAACTGTTACCTCAGAGCAGATTGTATTTCACAAGGAGAGAAAGTTACCACCACATGGGAAGCTTTCCAAGAGATACCTTGTGAAATTTAAAAATTATTTGCCAATTGATGCAAAGTGGGTAGATGAGGATTATTTTGCTGACTACCCTTAGCTTCTGCAGGCATATCTTGAGGCTTTTCGGTTCAGGTCAACTGTTCAGAAGCCTGGGGGGATGTCACCATTTGGTCCATCGCCACTTCTATGGGACTGTCACTCCATAGAGCGGCCAGATTTGTGCCATGTTCACGTGGGGCCAGGCCAGTGTCCCATGTGAAAGGGCCATTCTTATGGTGTCACATGGACGCGAGCCAGATCAACGCCACCCATGTGTGACGAGTGCTGCGTCACATGGACAGGAACCAATTTTGTGCCACCCGTGTATGACTTGCTTTGTGCTGTATGGACGGGAGCATGTTGGTGCCACCCGTGTATGGCCAAGATGGTGTCTTACCTATGGGACTGTCACTCCATAGGAAGACCAGGACATATTTATTTATATATGTTGCGCTAGTTTTGTGCCCGACGGGAACCTCTTGTACAAGTTTCATGAAAGGGAGATTTCGTCCATTATTTGTGCACATGCATTTATGCCTGGATGCGTAAATTTGTTTTTGCATGACTTGTTTGCGTGTGTCTGCTTGTTATGCCGTGCCAGTACACTGGATGGGGACGCCCCCAGTGTACTATTGAGTGCTGTTTGCTGACTCGATGGTGTGGCGTGTGAACAGGTGGTAAGGATTTTCATTTTCGCCTTTTTAAATGTAAAATCCATAAACTTGAGGGAACCTTAGTATTTATAAGGTATTGTGTTCACACTCAATTTAAATAGGGGCTGGACACTTGCTAATGAGGGTGGGGCCCAAAGTAATAATTTGATTAAAGGTTTTATCACCTTTAAATAAAAGCTTTGCATGGAACTCATTTGGAAAAAAAACCCACGTGTGGGTTGGTGGTGGATCTTTCCTTCTACACTGCTGCTACCCGCCTTCTCCTCCACGCCTGCTATAGCAGCCCCTTCACACCTCCTCCACGCTTGTGTGCTACCCCTGCAGTACCCGCCTATTTGCTGCCTTGTGTACCTGTTGTACCACCTGCAGTACCCACCTATTTGCTGCCTTGTGTACCTGTTGTACCACCTGCAGTACGTGCTCATTTACTGCCTTGTGTACCTGTTGTACCTGCTGGCTGCCCACGTGTACCTGACAAGTACTTGCTGGCTGCCCATGTGTACCTGCTGGCTGCCTACGTGTACCTGACCAATACCTGTTGTACCTGCAACTGTTGGCTGCCCACGTGTACCTGTTGGCTGCCCATATGTACCTGTTGTACTTGCCCTGTGTACCGGCTGGTTGCTTTGTTTACAGTAGCTGAAGCTTCCATTTTGGAGTACAAAACAAGGGAAATGGTCTTCACTACTAAGATTTGACTTAAAATCCATGCCAGGTATTTATTTCAATAATTTATCTCAAATTCAGATAATAATTCAAGTTAAATGCTGTTATTTCAAGCTTTGTGTAGGTAAGTTTCTTCTCCAGTTGCATACACTCTAGAAGATCATTGGGAAGAGGTTTCTCCCATGACTGCCCTAACCGCGCCCTCATTTATAGAGGAGCCAGTGAAGGTCAAGAGGGTATAAGGAAAAACCAAGTACAAAGCTTAATTGGGAGAACCGGGAAACGTTCCCTCCGTGGTGTACACTGTTGCCTGCGTTAGTACGGGCATGCCCGTTTGTGCACGGTCCTGGAAGACACCCAGTGAAGGTGGGAACCAGCCTGTGATACCAACACTTTCTTTATTGGTTTGAACTAGCCTGTGATACCAACACTTTCTTTATCGGTTTGAACCAGATCTGTTTGGTTGTTTGCACTCCCTAGTGGAGAAATCTGACCTTTTCAGGCCCATGACACTTGTACAAATATAAATACTCCAAGAAATACAATAAGTATTGAGGGGGGAGGGGGCGGCCCTTTCCGGCCCCAGTGCTGGTGTCATTTGTATTTTTTTGAGTATTTCCAGTGTTTGTGTTGCTGGTGTTGTTTCCATTGATTAATAATAATTAGATTAAGTGTTCTAAATATGTGTATATTGTCTTCCGATCTGTAGGCCTGCTGTAGGAAGCGGTCACACACATCCATATAATATAGAAGTACAAAAGTTATATGGATAGAGTGTCCTTTCACACTTGATATCCAAGGGAAAAAACCACATGGGAAAAAGTGTCCTTGGTTAAGCCCTGTTCACACATAGCACTACCATAAGTGAGCATATGCCTACAAATCCCCGCTGTAGTGAAAGTGTGAACTTGTACAAGGTAGCGGATCACTCTCTGTATGAGAGTAAGCCCAAAGCTTTGCGGAAAGCTTCAAACTTCTCTCGAGGTAAGGCTTTTGTGAATAGAACTGCAACATTATTCTGTGTAGGGCAGTAAGATAAACTAATCTCCCCTGCATGTAACCTCTCTGACATAGTGATAATGAATCTCAATGTGCTTGGTACGTGCATGAAATACGGGATTTCGTGCCACAGCCATAGCACTCTGGGGATCAATGAGAATGGTGGTGGGTGTCTGCTAACACTCGTGAAGATCAACCAATAATCTCCTCAACCATACACAATCTACTATAGTTGTGAAGACTGCCCTATACTCAACCTCGCAAGTAGATGTGGCAACAGCGGGTTGCTTTTTGCACAACCAAGATATGCATGAACTGCCAAGAAAAAAACAATTCCCATTGGTGGATTGCTTGGTATCATAATCACCAACCCAATCTGAATCACTATATGCATAAAGCTGCAAGCTGCCCCCTCTGGGATAGAACAAACCAAGATGCAGGGTACCCTGAAGATAACGAAAAATGTGTTTGACTGCTTGCCAATGCTTTGTGCCTGGGCTGTGCATGAATTTGCTCGACAAAGACACACCAAAAGATATGTCAGGCCTCGTGTTACACAAGTAAATGAGGCATCCCACTGCCTGGGTGTAAATGCCGGCCTCAAAAGGCTCTCCAATATCATGCATAGTAAGCCGTACACTTGGTTCTACGGGAGTAGAAATGGGCTTACATTCATCCATGTGAAACCTTTTTAGCAAACTTTTTATGTACTTAGTTTGTTGCATAACAATGCCATTATCTGTATGCATAAACTGTATGCCGAGATAGTAGTGTAAAGGCCCCAAATCTGACATATCAAATTCAGCTTTCAAATCTGAAATTTGTGCTTTGCTAGTTCCTGTAATAAGCATGTCATCTACATACAAGATGATTATGAGAATATCGGCACCGGTTTTCTTCACATACAATGTGCTTTCAGCTGGACTATTCACATAACCTTGGCTAGTTAGATGAGCATGTATTTTATCATACCAAGCTCTTGAAGCTCGCTTTAACCCATGCAATGCTTTGTGTAACCTGCATACTTTATGTTCCTCACCAGGAACTACAAAACCAATGGGCTGATTTACATATACTTCCTCCTATAAATCCCCATTTAAGAATGCAGTTTTGATGTCCAATAGATGCACTTTCCATCCTTTATGTGCAGCCAATGCAATCAGTGATCTTATTGTAGTCATTCTCGAAGTAGGAGCAAAAGTCTCCTCATAATCTATTCCCTTTTTTTGAGAGTAGCCTTTACTCACAAGTCTTGCGTTGTACATGTCAATAGTACCATCAGCCTTCCTTTTGGCTTTGTACACCCACTTTGTTCCAATGAAATGCTTGCCTTTCGACAAGTCCACAAGATCCCAAGTATTGTTCTTCATGATAGAAGAGATGTAACACGCGGAAGCTCTGGGAGTCTTCTTTCAGCCCTAAACACTCTTGGAAAACCATCTGATGCAAAAATGCACCATCTGATGCAAAAACGCAGATATAGAGAGAGAGAGGTGCTGGAAATTCAATATATTTCTATGATACAAAAAGGTATCTGAATCTGCAGCCATGGGCTGCCTTACACTGTCCCCTATGGGACCTCTAATGATCCAATCCCCTAGTGGGAGAGAATGAATAAAACATTGAGCAAGGGGGGCTATTTATAGCCCCTTGGAATACATGGGGAACTGGCCGACTGCTGGTCGGCGAGTGAAAAGTTCATTAAAGTCCTTTTAATGCAGCCCGACTAGATCTGATCCTTGTTCTTGATGCGCCTACTGCTGCCCCTATGTGCTGGTTCAGCCGACCATGGCTATGGGCAGTCGACACCACTTGTCCTGCAGCCGACACATCTCTTGCCCTGCTGATGTCAGCCGCCAACAGTCCTATCTGGAACCAGCCGACTGCTTCTTCCATGCCTTGCTCCAAGTCCTGCTCCATGTCCACCCCAGATGCTACACCTAAAGCTCTTACATTCTGGTTCTACCTATCTTCTACTGGTTCATGGTCTTTATCTGTTTGCCCCCTTCTGGACTAAGCCTTGAGAAGGTCCATGGCATTGCTTATGCACATGACAATTTCATCTTGCATGGCTTGCACCCAGTGCTCTTTCTCATGTGCTTCTTCATAAGAAAAGGCTCTTCTGAATCAAAGAGACCACCCATGGCTAATGCAGACTCCCCATGATGCATATTCAATGCATGGCTGGAACTAGCCCTTGTTCTACCTGTGAGTGGAGCTGCAAGTTTGCTTTCTTGCAAAGTTTTCAACAACCATCTTGGCACCGACTTGGCTGTGCCTATGGTTGTTTGTTCTTCCTTGACAAGATCTTCTACTTCTTCCATAGAAGGGGGCTGAATTGCTGGCTGTTCCACATGTTCTACATGAGGATTTTCTTGTGTAGGGGCTGGCTGATCTGAATCCCCCCTAATTGCAATGGGTAATAGTCCATCAAACATGTCCTGCATGCCTGTATCATGACTGTATCATGGCTGTACTAAATTTTCAGCAAATACCACATCTCTACTGACAAAAATCATGCGTGTTGTTGGATTATAAAGACGATATCCTTTCCTCTCATTGTTGTATTCTGGCACATGTGCATACCCCAAACACTCAAATGTACGCATATAATCCACTTTTGGCTTTCGGCTATACCAAGCCTCAAATGGTGTTATGGTTTTCAAAGCTTTTGTTGGACACCTATTCAACACGTGAGTGGCACACATTATAGCTTCCATCCAAAAATTGTGAGGCAACTTTTGTGCTTTCGCCATGCATCTTGCCATCTTCATGAGAGATCTGTTTTTCCTCTCAGCTACACCATTCTGCTGCGGTGTATAAGGCACAGTACATTGGTGTTTGATGCCCTTTTGAAGCATATAATCCTTGAATGCATTTGACATGTATTCTCCACCTCTATCTGAGCGGAGTGTTTGGACTTTACATCCACACATATTTTCAGCCATCGCTACAAAGTGTCAAAAGCATGTGAACACAATGTCCTTTGTATCGTGTTCCAGAAGTGACTATTTCATAACCCTTTGATGGGTCTTTTACCAAACACTTCCCATCTTCAAATTCAACCTTTAAACCTTGCTCGTTTATGGCTAAGACGGAGGGCAGATTTTTCTTTATCCCTGGAACATACAACACATTTTTCATACATATATTGGCACCATTGGCTGCAACAAGTATGACATTGCCAATTCCCTTTACAAGATATGTGGTATGATCTGCACATGATACGGTGCGGCCATTTGAAGCATAAACCAAGTGCTGAAATACATCCTTGCATCAAGTGATGTGGCTCGAAGCACCACTATCAAAATACCATGATACATCCTGTCTGTCAGATGCAATGCAAGACACATCATTGTCTGAAGCACTTGGTGTGTCACTAGTGCATGTGACCAAAAAAGTGTACTCTTCTTGAATTACATTAGCCGATTGCTGTGCTTTGTCATTAGAAGAGTCTGCTTTGTCATTAGAAGAGTCTGCTGCTGCATTGCCTGCATCTTTCTTTTTCTCTTTTGCAATCCGCTTTCTACATTCATTGATGTAGTGGCCAAGCTTATGGCAATAATGACATTTGCCCTTCTTTTTAGGCTTTTTTGCATCCCCCTTGTCAGACTTTTCACCACAAAAAGAGGGCTGTCCATAACCAGCCTTACTAGATTGTTGTCCACCATGCTTAAAGCTCTTTGCTTTACCCTTATCCTTGGCTGTACATGCCTTGTCTCCACCACGGTTGCTAGATAGGTTTGCTCTTGTTTGCTCTTCCTGCAAGAGTAAACCCACCAGCTCTTCAAAAGTGACGGGATCACCACCTCCTCTCATAGAGAGGTTGAGAGAGGTGTGAAAGCCCAAGTAGGAAGGTGGTAAAGAATGAAGTGTGTAGGTGACCAGCTGTCTGTCTGGGATAACCTCATCAATGTTGAGCAATTGTTCCTGCAAATCTTTCACTTTGGTGAGATGATTTGACATGGAGTCACCCTCATCCATAGAAAGAAGATCCAATTGCCTCTTCAAGTAGGCAACTCTTGCCTCGTTGCGTACCTGATGCATTGCTTCCAATGTGTCCCATGCAAGCTTCGATGTCTTGCAAGACCGAATGTGTGGAATAATAGTCCTTTTCACTGAAAGGGCTATCAAAGACATGGCATGTGCATCCCTAGAGTCCCATCTCTTCTGCTCTTGTGTGGGAGCACGTTCTACCTTAGGAGCTCTTTGAGCACCTCCCCTTTGAGGCGTTGCTGGATATGGTAAGTGGGCGTGTATCATCACCACACACGATGCCCCAAAGTCCTTTGGCTACTAGCAAATTACGGATCATGAAACTCCAAGGAGTAGTTTGATCCATCCAACTTGTCCTCCTGGTTGAGCACACCAAATACATTTGTAGCATTTTGAGTCATGTCGACAAAATACACCTCCAAGCAAACCAAGCATCAATGTGTAGTGCCAGGCAACCAAATGTCCTGTGCAAATTTTTACCTGCAACCTGAAGCAAGTATAAACCTGCACCAAATTGTCTAATTACACACAATGTGTATACATATGTGACAAATTACCGCTGTAATCCCCCAATTACATGCTCCAATCTAAAAAGCCCCAATTTTTATGCACTGCAATTGCTTCAATGTGCAATCAATTGCCCTATTTTCACAAAAGCCCCAAATTTTTGCAATCAAAAGAGGCTTAATTTGTTGATTTTGAACTTAATTTGAAAAACCCCCCGAATTGTTGGGTTTTATGCTATGTATGCACCCAGGGGAGTGCTAGTGATCATCAGTAGGTTACTGGGACACTTTTTACTTCAGTTATTGGAGTTTCCCCCCCCCCCCCCCCCCCAGTTTAGCTTAGTTTCACTTATAGTGGTTTATAAGTGGTTTGGTCCACCTGGCACAGTTTATGGCCGGACCATGTGAACACACTTTAGGTCACATCTTTTATATGCGGTTATTGTACTCCTTTTTATCATTATCAATATATGAGCAAACGTGTTCCTCTCTCTCTCTCTCTCACGCCTCCTGTTGGTGTGCCTTCTAAAACCCTAACCCTAACAACTTTTTCCTACACTTTGGTATCAGAGCAAGGTTCGCCTGCCCTGTCCATACAGCTCGCCATCAGCTGCCCGTACAGGCCCTCGCCATCAGCTGCAGCCACTCATCTGCCCAATCTCCAGCCCACGTACAGTCCTGCACAGACAGCCGTACAGTTCGTACAGGCCTGCTGTCTGTCCATACAGGCGCCGGCTGTTCCGTACAGCAGACAGCAGACAACTAGCACCTGCTGCGTATACCTGCAGCAATACAGTCGCCGCTTCTCCTCCGTACACTCCTCCGTACACTACACCGGACAGCTGTTCTGTACAGCCGACTAGTACCTACAAAATCACATGGGTAAAATTTAAAGCTTTACATGTTTTGAAATTTGGGCGTTTTTTCTGTGAAAGCTTTTCTTGCAGATACAGGAAGGTTTTCTTGCAAAGAAACCTCTACAGGCTTTTGCAAGGCTTTGGGTGCAGAAATTTTGGGCATTTTGGCACTGTGTGAGCCACTTTTGTTGCTCTACTCAATCACAGTGGTGCATTGTTTTGCACATTCAGAGGATTGAGAGTGCAAGCATATTTGGGTCAGTTGTACTCAGTGGAGTACAATTGCTTTCAGGGTTTTTGTTTTTGGATTTTTTGATACACAGGTACAACATTGTGCACTGGCATAATGGCAAATCAAACGAAAAGTGATGTGTTCACGTACTTGTCTAAGGAAGACAAGCTGGATGGCATGAATTACTCCTTGTGGAGTTTCATGCTGAGAAATGTGCTCGTGGCAAAAGGTCTTTGGGATTTTGTTAGTGGTGATGAACCACGTCCAGGTCCATTGGCTCTAGAGACTCCTCCTCAAGGGGGTGCTTGTGGAAGAGGACAACATGCATGGGCACCGGTTCAGCCACAGCCTGTTCAAAGAACAAATGCCCAAAAAACATGGGATGCCAAAGATGCACAAGCCTTATCACTTATTGCATTGTCAGTACAGAGGTCTATTATACCTCATATTCGTTGAGCTGGCTCTTCACGGAATGCATGGGTGACTTTGGAGCAAATGTATGCTGCTCGTAATGAGGCACGGATCTCATTTTTGAAAAGAGAGCTGGAAAACCAAAAGATGCGTGAAGGAGATGATATGTCTAGCCACTTGAACAAGCTGCAGGATTTGAGAGAGCAACTCATCAATGTGGATGAGATTATTCCTGAGACACAGCTTGTATCCACCATCTTAAACTCTTTGCCAAGATCCTACTTGGCTTTTCATACCTCTTTGAACCTTAGCATAAGGAATGCTATTGAGCCCCTAAAGTATCAAGAACTTGTTGCTCTCTTGTTATAGGAAGAGCAAATCAGGAAGAAGAACATGAACATGAACACAAGTGCTGAACGAGCATTTGTGACAGGTCAAAAAGGGAAAGGCAAGTTTCAGCCAAAGAGTTCAAATCAGAATTCAGGTGATGGTGGTTCATCTCAGGATACCAAGAAAGGTGATGGACAGCCCAAGAAGAAAGGCAAATGCCATTACTGTAAGAAGCCAAGTCACTACATCACAGAGTGTAGGAGAGAAGGAGGAGGAGTCTGGGATGTCTATAAACGATGCCTCTAAAGCTCCTCCGGAGACTGCTTCCTTTGTTGTAGACAGGGATTACTGTTTCTACACATGCAGTTATCTTGGTCTTCATAGGCACTCAGTGTGACTGAGCATGCATGTACTTGGTATTTTGATAGTGGTGCTTCAAAGCATATTACATCTCGCAGGGATTTGTTTTGTAATGTAAGCCCTGCCCGTGTTGGCAAGTCCGTTCAGTGTGCCAATAATGCTTCATATCCAGTTCGTGGCATTGGGGAGATTCAGCTCACAGCCATTGATGGCTCTATTCTTCGCCTTACAGATGCCTTATATGTACCAGGGATAAAGAAGAATCTGTTGTCCATTTCTTCTTTAGCACAGTGTGGTATGCAAGTCAACTTTGATGATGACAAATGCATGGTCAGAGACAAAGCTAATGCTTTGACCTTGATGCTTACTGGTACATTATGTCATGGACTCTATCAGTTGGATGCATTTCAGCCAGTGGATCAGTCCGCTTATCATGCATTCACTCTTACTCCAGCTATGGTTGATGCGGAGTTATGGCATGCTCGCATGGGGCATGTAAATTTTGGTAGTCTTATGCTTATGCAGCGACATAACATGTTGACAGACCTACCTCTTATGGAGAAGCCTCCAGATCATATATGTGAAGGATGTATTTTGGGAAAAATGCATCGGTTTTCCTTTCCACGTGATCAGGCTCTACGAGCAACTGCAAAGTAGCTCATACACAGTGATCTTTGTGGTCCCATGCAGACGAAGTCATTAGGAGGTTGCTTCTATTTTGCTACATTTATTGATGACTTCTCTCGTATATGCTGGGTCTATCCGTTGACACGGAAATCACAGGTATATGATGCATTTTTGGCCTTTGTAGCACTTGCTGAAACAGAGTCAGGATGCAAGGTTAAGACCCTCTGTTCTGACCGAGGGGGGGAATATGTGTCACACATGTTGAATTCCTTTCTTGAGAGTAGAGGTATCAAGCATCAGTATACTACTGCTTATACTCCACAGCAAAATGGGGTTGCAGAAAGGAAGAATCGGTCACTCATGGAGATGGCCAGATGTATGTTAAAGGTAAAGAAGCTACCACATGTCTTTTGGGTGGAAGCTGTTATGTGTGCTTGTCATATTTTGAATCGATGTCCCACAAAGGCATTGGTTTCCATTACTCCTTTTGAGGCTTGGCATGGCCGCAAGCCTTCGGTATCACACTTTCGTACTTTTGGGTGTCTTGCATATGCACACATACCCAAAGAGTTGAGGAGGAAGTTGGATGATAAAGCCACAAAATGTATTTTTGTTGGGTACAGCCGTGAGAGCAAGCGCTACCGGTTATATGACCCACTGTCCAAGAAGATATTCACTAGTCGGGATGTGATTTTTGATGAAAAATCAGAAATATTCATGGCTAGTTATGAGGCAAATCAAGCTGAAAATGATGTGTTTGAAGGCCTACTACCTATGGTGTCTCATTCCACAGTTGGTGATCCAACCCATGAGGGTGCAGGGCAGCCAGCTAATCATGAAGGTGGTGCAGAAATTCAGCAGGAGATTGAGCCAGAAGTTGAGCCAAATATGGGGCAACAGGCTCCACAGGTCAGACATATACCTAGATGGTATTTGAGGACATTACAAGACAGCCATCTAGATGCTCCTCTTGCTGGCCGTACTCGTAGGGAGACACGGACCAATGAGCATGCACACATCATGGATTTAAATATGGTTATGGCAGCTAGTTTACAGGATGATGATGAGCCTGATTCATTTGTGGATGCACGAGACAATGTGCATTGGAACAAAGCCATGCAGGATGAACTTGATTCTATTAAAAAGAATCAAACATGGGATTTGGTTGATCTGCCCAAAGGCAAGAAAGCCATTGGTACTAAGTGGGTCTATAAGTTGAAAAGACATGCAAATGGATCCATTGACAGGTACAAAGCCCGTCTAGTTGCAAAGGGCTATGCACAGAAGAAGGGCATTGATTATGAGGAGACATTTGCTCCTACATCCCGTATGTCGACACTTAGGAGTGTCATTGCATTGGTTGCACATCGTGGTTGGGTTGTTCATCAGTTGGACATCAAGACTGCTTTCCTACATGGGGACCTCGAGGAGGAAGTTTATGTACATCAACCCATAGGTTTTGCAGAACATGGTCATGAAGGGAAAGTATGCAGGCTGAAAAAGGCCTTGTATGGTTTGAAACAAGCTCCACGAGCTTGGTATGCAAAGATAGATGCTTTCCTGCTCACTCAAGGCTTTGTGAACAATCCATCAGAAGCCACTTTGTATGTAAAGAAAGAAGAGAAAGATCTGCTGGTCATCAGTCTTTATGTAGATGATCTTTTGCTCGTGGGATCAAATGATGACAAAATTGCAGCTTTTAAAGAGATACTGCAACAGGCATTTGCCATGTCTGATTTGGGGCTCGTACACTACTATTTGGGCATACAGTTTGTGCAGGATAACAGAGGCATTGGGTTGTTGCAATCTCGATATGTTGCTAAACTTCTGGAGAAGTTCAAATTTCAGGATTGCAAGCCTATCAGCACTCCTATGGAGCCTGGGATGAAACTGTCACTACAAGATGACAGTACTTTATTTGATGCCACTATATATGCTCAGGCTGTTGGGTGCCTTATTTACTTGTGTACTACACGACCAGATATTCAGTATGTCGTATCTCAGTTGAGCAGATTCATGCACAGCCCGCGATTGTCACATTGGCAAGCTGTGAAGCGTGTATTTCGGTATTTGTAGGGTACCTTGTCTCTTGGATTGCTTTATCCTGAGGGGGGTGACATGCAGCTATATGCTTACAGCGATTCAGATTGGGCGGGTGATTTTGATACCAGACATTCCACTAGTGGAAATTGTTTCTTTCTTGGCTCTTCATGTATTTCTTGGCTAAGCAAGAAACAGACCACAGTCGCCACTTCGTCTTGTGAGGCAGAGTACAGAGCAACCTACACCACTACCGTTGAGTGTGTATGGCTGCGTCGTCTTATGACTGATATGGATATTTCAGTGGAGGAGCCTACACCTATCTATACTGATAGTCAGAGTGCCATTGCCGTGGCCAGGAATCCTGTGTTTCATGCTCGCACGAAACACATTGAGATTCACTATCACTTTGTTCGGGAGAGACTCCAAGTAGGTGATATCAGTTTGATTTACTGTCCTACAGATCAGAATGTGGCAGACATCTTCACCAAGGCACTACCACGTCCGAAATTCGAAGCATTCCCCACTGCTTTGAATTTGTTTCCTTTTGGTGGATGATGTACAATGATCACATATCACTCCAGGGGGTTTGTTGGGTTTTATGCTGTGTATGCACCCAGGGGAGTGCTAGTGATCATCAGGAGGTTACTGGGGTACTTTTTACTTCAGTTAGTGGAGGTTTTCCCCCCCAGTTTAGCTTAGTTTCACTTATAGTGGTTTATAAGTGGTTTGGTCCACCTGGCACAGTTTATGGCCGGACCATGTGAACACACTTTAGGCCACATCTTTTATATGTGGTTATTGTACTCCTTTTTATCATTATCAATATATGAGCAAACGTGTTCCTCTCTCTCTCTCTCTCTTTCACGCCTCCTGTTGGTGTGCCTTCCAAAACCCTAACCCTAACAACTTTTTCCTACACGAATTCCAACCAAAGCAGCATGTTCAATTTTTGGCAATTCTGCATCAAATACGTATGGTGCCACCTGCAGTTGAGATGAAGTGCTTGAGATGACCAGGGGCTGTTGCAGAATGATCAGCCGGTGACGGCGCGAGCAGGATGGCGAGGGAACTGCAGATGGACACAGTCTCGCAGATGGATGGAAGGGTAGTCTGGACGCAGGAGGGGACGAGGCGGCGAACAGGGCGGCGGCGAAGTCCGCCAGCCAAGGAGCTTTCACTTTCTACTAGGAAAGAGCGGGAGGCTTAGGCACAGTTGTGGGATCGTGTCAATGCCCATGTGCGTTCTTTCATCTTCCTTAATTGCACACCCCAAGTGATCAACCACATCAAACACATGACGCTGGCCCGAGGGATTTGGCAACACTTGGCTTCTTTGTACAATAGGGTATCGCCCATGAAAGGGATTTCCTTGGAAGTGCATATGCGAGTGATGAATCTTGCAAAGTCTTCGACGATGCGAGAGCACATCAACAAACTCCAGGCTCTTCAGTAGGAGGTTCTTCAGGCTGGGAAGGAGATATCTTCAGAGGATATGGCCATCACTTTGTTGTCTCATCTTAGCCCTCAATACTCAGCTTTCTATTCTTCTTTGTTTGCCAGTGGGAGGCTTAGCACCATTACATGGGAGGAGCTTGTGCCGATGGTTTTGGACCAAGAAGAACGGTTTATGAACCCTCCACAGGGCGGAGGTTCTAAGGCTTTGACTAGCCAGCGATCGAAAGGCCACAACAACACCAACAACAAGAGCAAAGGGAAGTCTTCACCGGCGAAGTCTTCTGAGAAGAAGCCCGACTCAAAGAGTGATGCTCTGAAGGCCGAGCGGACCTATAACCATTGTGGCCAGAAGGGTCACTGTTGGAGGAAGTGTCCTCAGCAGAGCACCGAGAAAGGTGTTGATTCCTTAGCTGCAGCTACAAAGACTCCAGCTTTTGTGCACTTGGAGATTATGGACACCGGACCTTCATCTTCTTCGAGCAAGGATGCAGTTGGTCTCACCACTAGGGATACTCGGGAGTGGATTCTCGACAGTGGTCCTTCCAGACACATGACTCCTTCCGAGAGTTAGTACAAGATCTTCGACAACAGACAGGTCACATCTTTATTGGTGACAAATCCACTATCCCGATTCACAGTGAGGGCAAGTTGAAGATTATTCCCGATAGCAGAGGGGAGAAGCATTCCTCTTGGGTGCTTTATCTTGGCTTTCATCTTTTGTCAGTGCATGATGTTTGCAAGACTGGCATGCGGGTGGAGTTTGATGAGCATTTTGTTGCTCTTTGGGACAAAGCAACTGGCCAGGTTGTTTCGGAAGGCATGGGATCTACAAACTCTCGACACTCTCTTCCTTGACAAGTACTCAGCTCGGTGATTTGTGGCATTTCTGTTTTGGCCACTTCAATGTGGATGCGCTTCAGCGGGCTTTCCAGGACCACATGGTGGATAGCTTGCCAGATGTTGGCAACAAGCAGGGACATTGTAGTTCTTGCATTCATGGGAAGCAGCACATGAAGTCTTTTTCGAAGCAAGCTACCAGGCGGGCTTCGAAACCTTTGGAGTTGGTACACACTAACTTGTGTGGACCTATGCAGACCCCATCTTTGGGAGGTTCCTTGTATTTCATGCTGCTTGTGGATGATTGTAGCAGGTTCACATGGTTGTATTTTCTTTCCCAGAAGGACCACGCCTTTGCTCGGTTCAAGGATTGGCATGTTATAATGGAAAAGGAGTCTGGATTGTGGATGATCTTATTCTCACTGGCGGTCATGTGGAGCACATAGCTGTGACAAAGGCTACCTTGTCAAAGGAGTTTGAGATGACGGATTTAGGTTTGCTCTATCATTTCTTTTTGGGATTGGAGATTTGGCATACCCTAAGGGGGTTCCTTGTTTCTCAGCAGCGGAATGTTCATGAGTTGCTGGAGGCCTTTGGGATGGAGAACTACAAGCCTATTTCATCTCCGATGGACCCGAATACCAAACTTACAGTACATGATCCTTGTGAGCAGGTTGATGCCTCCTTGTATTGGAAGCTTGTTGGTTCATTGATTTGGCTGCTGAACACCAGATTGGACTTGAGTTTTCCAGTGGGGTTGTTGAGCTCATTTATGCAGACACCTTTCAAGACTCATTGGGACGCAAGATTGCGGATCTTGCGGTATCTGCAAGGTACGAAGGATCTTGGACTCTTCTATGACACTGGAGGGGAAACGAAGGACCAAGACAGTCTCCGAGGTTGGAGTGACTCTGATTGGGGAGGAGATTCAGACACGAGGAGATTCTACATCAAGCTACGGATTTACCCTTGGCTCAAGAGTTATTTCTTGGAGCAGCAAGAGGCAGCCAACTATTGCCTTGTCTTCTAGTGGTGCTGCTTGCGAGGTGGTGTGGCTGCAGAGGTTACTTGGCAAGATTGGGTTTCCACAGAAGGAACCCACAGTCATCCAGTGCGATAACCAGAGCTGCACTCGAAACCCGGTCCTCCATCCCCGGACAAGGCACATAGAGATACAATATCACTTTGTTCATGAGAAGATTTTGGCTAGTGACATCTTGCTTAGCTTTTGTTCGGCAGCAGACAATGCAGCAAACCTCTTCACGAAGCCTCTACCTCAGCAGATGCTCCATCACGACTCCAGCTCATTGGGGTTGGTTCCACATCCAAGAGTTGAGAGGGGGTGTCAGTAGTCATCTCATGTCTGTACCATAGGGAGTGAGGGCCTCTATTGTGGGTGTGCCCACCCGGTTAGGAGTTTCTACATTTTTTCCTCATTGTCCATATTTTTTTCTGTTTTTTCTGGTCGTGGTGGACTGTTCTATGCTGGCCGACCTGATCTGTTCACTGGCCGACTTTGATCCAAGTGCTGGCCGATTGGTATTTTCCAGTCATGGAGATGTGGCATGTGCTGTTGTCAGCCTGTTTTGTTGTGGCTGACTAGCAACCCAAGGTGGTATAAATACCACCCTTGCCCCCACACCATGTTGTACCGGATCACGTGTATATAGTAGAGTTTGTACAACTTCTCTCTCTCCTACAGTTATGCGTTTCTTTCTCAAGGCAGTTTGTCTCATTTCTGCTACCCATTCCGACAAAGTTTGGGCAGACAAATTATGAAGTGTTCACATGTGTCATGCACTTAAGTTTGGGCGGACAGTTTATAAACTGTTCACATCAAGTGGACTAGTTTTTAATGAAACCTCAAAGTGGGCAGCCCATCATGCAATTATAGCTCCAGGAGTTGCTATTCTGGTGGAGAAGCCAAAAGCAGCTACGCGTCCCCTTTCCAACTATTTTTCGAGTGGAACACTCTAGGGTTTGAGGACAGGTGTCAGTTTGGCATGCACAACAGCTCTCTAGGGCTGGTCGACTCCTTCCAAGGCTAATATATAGCTGATTGCTTGCCTCCATAGCTGCCACAGATAGAAGTGATTCTTCTCTCTCTCTCTCTCTCTCTCTCTCTCTCTCTCAGAGCAGGTGACTACTTCTAGCTCCCCTATAGGGCTGGTCGACTGTTGTACGGAAGATTTCAGGGTTGTGTTTGATGCTCCAAAGTCTCTGGGTTCAAAGGCCAACAACATCTCTTGGGGTGACCTGTACAGCATGTTTGAGGACTGAAAACAGTGTTGTTCAGTCCAAATCAGCAAGGTTCTTCGCAAACAAATTCAAAGGCAAACAGTATCTAAACCTTCGTGAAGCCTGTGGCTCTAAGGGTGGAACCTTCAGGTGGCCAAAGCTAGGGGTTTCATGGCTGGTTATTCAGGACAACACTACTGCTAGAGGGTGTGATCACATACTAGAGTATGGTTGTGCCCGAGGAAGGCTGAGATTGAAGTCTTATGCAACTGTTTTATTTGTTTTCATCATATTTTGGATGTATTTGGAGCTAGTCTATAGAGTATTTAGTCTTTGGCACCCGTTCTCTTGATCTAGAACACTCGGTTGTTAATAAAGATACCTCGGGGGGGCTGGCCCAACTTCAGCCCCTCGTGTTGTGTATTGTGCAGGTTTCTCATATTGTTGTTTCAGTGGTTTCAAAGCATGATTATGTATTGTCAGATGCCTATGTATTGTGCCATGATGTTATGTATTGGATAAGATTGTCTGTGTACACCCTTCCGTATTTGTGACAATGGTATCAAAGCCTTGGTTCTCTAGTCTATGGTAAATCCTCTTGTTGAGGGTAGAAGATAGAGCGTTCCAGGCACAAAAGATTATTGTGTTGGCAAAAATTTGTGGTCAGCAATCATGGCTGAACATGTGAGTGATGAGCATGTGATGAATACACCCAGCAGGCACATGCAGGACGAGGTGCCCAGGGATGTACATAACACACCACTTGCCGCACCACTTACGGATGTATTGTCTGAGTTGGAAACTCTTGAGACACCAGGTTAGGCGATATCATGATGAGACTGCAACACTGAGGGCCATACAAGAAGATCACGATGTACAGAGGGTTTTTAAGTCTAAGAGAAAGAGCAATACAAATGGAGAGGTCTTCGAGGCCATAGCTGCCCAGTTGGGATATCCGAATCCCAAGGAATTGGTCAAGCCTTACTTGCAGGAAAAAGGAGAGATGACGAAGGATGTGTCTCATCATGGCATTCATGCAAACTCTATGGAGTTTGATGATGCCTCCTCTCATTCTCGCATCCCTCTCGAAAACTGTTGGGTGTTGGACTCACACACTCACACACACAAACCTGCAAGTTAGGGTTAGGTGCAGGGTAGAGAAGCTCACACAGAAATGAGAGAGAGAGAGAGAGAGCCAAAAGTGTGGTATCCACAAAATGCAAGTCAACCCTTGCATGTGTGCCACATCCATATAATATAGAAGTACAAAAAGTGTCCTTTCACACTTGATGTCCAAGGGACAAAACCACATGGGAAAAAGTGCCCTTGGTTAAGCCCTGTTCACACATAGCACTACCATAAGTGAGCATATGCCTACAAATCCCCCCTGTAGTGGAAGTGTGAACCTGTACAAGGTAGCAGATCACTCTCTGTATGAGAGTAAGCCCAAAGCTTTACGGAAAGCTTCAAACTTTTCTCGAGGTAAAGCCTTTGTGAATATATCTGCAACATTATCCTGTGTAGGGCAGTAAGATAAACTGATCTCCCCTGCATGTAGCCTCTCTCTCACATAGTGATAATGAATCTCAATGTGCTTGGTACGTGCATGAAATACTGGATTTCGTGCCACGGTTATAGCACTCTGGCTATCAGTGAGAATGGTGGTGGGTGTCTGCTGACACTCACGAAGATCAGCCAATAGTCTCCTCAACCATACACAATCTACTGTAGCTGTAAAGACTGCCCTCTACTCAGCCTCACAAGTAGATGTAGCAACAGTGGGTTGCTTTTTACTCAACCAAGATATGCATGAACTGCCAAGAAAAAAACAATTTCCACTGGTGGATTGCCTGGTATCATAATCACCAACCCAATCTGAATCACTGTATGCATAAAGCTGCAAGCTGCCCCCCCTGGGATAGAACAAACCAAGATCCAGGGTACCCTTAAGATAACGAAAAATGCGTTTGACTGCTTGCCAATGCTTTGTGCCTAGGCTGTGCATGAATTTGCTCAACAAAGACACCCCAAAAGATATTTCTGGCCTCGTGTTACACAAGTAAATGAGGCATCCCACTGCCTGGCTGTAAATGCCGGCCTCAAAAGGCTCTCCAATATCATGCATAGTAAGCCGTACACCTGGTTCTACCGGAGTAGAAATGGGCTTACATTCATCCATGTGAAACCTTTTTAGCAAACTTTTTATGTACTTAGTTTGCTGCATAACAATGCCATCATCTGTATGCATAAACTGTATGCCGAGATAGTAGTGTAAAGGCCCCAAATCTGACATATCAAATTCAGCTTTCAAATCAGCTTTGAAATCTGAAATTTGTGCTTTGCTAGTACCTGTATAATGAGCATGTCATCTACATACAAGATGACTATGAGAATATCGGCATCGGTTTTCTTCACATACAATGTGCTTTCAGCTGTGGACTATTCTCATAACCTTGGCTGGTTAGATGAGCATGTATCTTATCATACCAAGCTCTTGGAGCTTGCTTTAACCCATACAATGCTTTGTGTAACCTGCATACTTTATGTTCCTCACCAGGAACTACAAAACCAATGGGCTGATTTACATATACTTCCTCCTATAAATCCCCATTTAAGAATGCAGTTTTGATGTCCAATTGATGCACTATCCATCCTTTATGTGCAACCAATGCAATCACTGATCTTATTGTGGTCATTCTCGAAGTAGGAGCAAAAGTCTCTTCATAATCTATTCCCTTTTTCTGGGAGTAGCCTTTAGCCACAAGTCTTGCTTTGTACCTGTCAATAGTACCATCAGACTTTCTTTTGACTTTGTACACCCACTTTGTTCCAATGAGATGCTTGCCTTTAGGCAATTCCACAAGATCCCATGTATTGTTCTTCATTATAGAAGAAATTTCAGCTTGCATAGCTTGCAACCAATGCTCATTCTCACGTGCTTCTTCATAAGAAGAAGGCTCTTCTGAATCAAAGAGACCACCCATTGCTAATGCAGACTCCCCACGATGTATATTCAAAGCATGGCTGGAATTAGACCTTGTTCTACCTGTGAGTGGAGCTGCAAGTTTGCTTTCTTGCAAAGTTTTCAGCAACCATCTTGGCACTGACTTGGCTGTGTCTATGGCTGTTTGCTCTTCCCTGACAAGATCTTCCACTTTTTCCATAAAAGGGCACTCGTTACGCATGTGTCCTTTTTCTTCACAGATAAAACAACGTCCTTCCTTCTTGAACTTTAAAGCCCTAAGGAGTCGTTTCTTCTTCGCTGGTGTCGAACTTGAATTCTTCGAAGGTTGGTCCGAAGACTTGCCTTCAGTCGTGTTAGCCATAGGTGCGGAGAACTTTCTTTTATGCTTGTTCCCCTGCTCGGTAACGGGTTTCGACTTGGAAGAGACCATTGTATCATCATAGATACGAGCTGAATGAATGGCCTTGTCCAATGTTTTACATTTGTTATTTTTTACCTGTAAACGGTATGAGTCTGGTAAACCAGCTACGAAAAACCCCAAAAGAGTAGTGGGATCCATCTTTGTAGCTTTCATCTGCAAGTCTCGAAACTTCTGGAGGTAGACCTCATAAGTGAGGTGCTGCGAGGTCATGGTCAAAGCTGAAAACCGGGCAACAACATCATAATCATCCTCTTTTTTGAGGAATTCTTTCTTGAAGACGTCTTCGAATTGTGCCCAAGTCGTTGGCTTAGGGTTGACTTCCTTCCACCAAAGCAAAGCTTTGCCGGACAGGAAATGTAAACCGGCCTGACGGGCGGTGAAACAAACACTCGCACATAAAACACTTCAACGCCATTGAGGACCTAGAAAAGGAAAACAAACAGGGGGAGCTAGAGTGCTTCTGCAAATAGTACACGGACACGGATTGGGCCCAAAACGCAGTGGCGCCCCTTGCGGTATTTCTTTAATTGATTATAAGAGCTTTGATTACAATAAGGCTGGGAACTCAGCCGTCACGGTAGAACTCCTGAAGCCTGCAAAGAACCTGCATCATGGCTTCTTGTCCACACGGCATCCACAAACAAATCCAGCCATTGTTCACATCGAAAGACTCTCACATTGAATCTGCATACAAAAGCTTTCTTCTATGATCAAGGTTGCCACAACCATCCATAGCCTCTCACACTATGAACAGCATCACACCCTGACACATCCAGTGCTTCTGCATCACAACACAGACTCCCAAACTGTCTCTCAAAAGAGAATTCGTATCACAGCACAACATACCATACAGTCGACACACCTGTACAAACCCTCTCTACCTTCCAAGGGTACTATCCATCTCTGTCATGGATTCCCTGTCCCGTGTCCAATCAATAGCAAGGCTGTACCATACATGTGTCTATTCCTGTACCTTCTGCCTGCATGTGACCTATCTCCTGGAGAAACCCAAAAACATGTTTCCTCGAGAAACCTACGACCTGTTTCCACATGAAACCCTTAGGCCTGTTTCCCTTTGAAACATCTATCATGTTTCCATACAGAACCATTCATGGCACCATTCAACAACAGTGCCAACAACGGCATACATCAAGTTACCTCATCCCTCATGAAACATCTGGCAACATAGAGATGCCCATATCTGTAGGTCCCTCTCTTCCTTTCTAGCAGGAAGAAAACAATCTGCTCCATGAGCATGCAGCCATGCGAGCTTGCATCACTCCCATGCCAAGAAACATAACCAAATGACTTGTACTTGCCGCCAGAGACCCAAGTACATAGCTGAATTTGCAGCCAAACAAAAACAGCCCATAAACTGTCCCAAAACATCCCTGTTGCAAGGAGGATCAGCACCATGTGCACCTCTGTAGTCCTGGCCACCTGAGAATCCAGGGAAAACAGCCCAGCCAGCCGCCTAGAGAGAGAAGGAAAACGTGCAGATGTAGCCCCTGTGCGCCAGCCTGTTGCAAGGAGGAAAAACACCTGCTGTGCAGCCCCTGTGCACCGCCTGCCTAACCAACGTACAGTCCAGCCTTGTTCTCTATCCACTGTGCGTTTCTGCTGCAGCTGCCTGTGCACAAGTAAAGACCAAGCAAGCCTTGCTGCCCGACTGTGTGCTTAGAGAGAGAAAAACCAGCCAGTGTTGCTGCTCAACTAGCCTGCCTACTTTCCCACAATCCCCAGCATCTGCGTGTAACTCCAGTCCAGCCGCCAGCCCCTCTTGAAGAGAAAAGCGCACCTCTTTGCTATAGCCGCCTGTGTGCCAACTTTCTCCCCACAATCAGCCTGAAGCGCAGCCCTGAAGCACACCTGGAAGCAAAGCTCGCCAGCCCTGTTTTCTCCCCAAAAAGCACATGCCACTCTTGCTGCAGCTCGACTCCCTCTAAGAAAAACATAAAGGCCACGATTATCCCCTAAAAAGGGGGAAGGGTTCTTTTATTTTTAAAGGCTTTTAAACCTTTGTCCCCTCCAAAACCCTTTGTCCCCATGGGTTATGAGAGAAGACTTTAATCACTTGGCCCCCCTTCACACTTGGGGTTGTCCACACATGGGCTCCCTTTTTGACTCCAACCTGATGCCATTCACACTGTCCACCATGTCCCCGTGCACATCTGCATACTGTCCAGAGAAAAACACAGGGTCATGACAGGAAACTTGCTACTAACTGGATCTTCTTTCCGTCATCATAAGGATGAAACTGAAAGTGAACTTGCCACTTATGTAGCCACGTGTCCACGATCTCCTTGGTGCGCTGCTTTTGTTCCTTCCACATGTAACAAATCATGCCAAGAGCTCACACCAGGATCTCAATCCTTCCATGGAGTCCTGACTCCTTCCACATGTAACAAACCATGCCAAGAGCTCACACCAGGATCACAATCCTTCCATGGAGTCCTTCTACATGTACTAAACCATACTTGGAACACACACCAGGGTCTATACCTACCCTTCTGTGGGTGTTCCTCCACGTGTATAGTAAAAAATATGACAGTTGTAGTGGGTCTTCGTTCCCCCTTTTTCTTTATCATGGAGATCTTGGAAGCCTGGAACGACGCATGTTTGGCTGCATGCATGGAGAAATGTATGGAATTCTGCAAGGAAGAGATGCACAAGCATGGCAAAGAGGAAGGAGAGCTAGCCACACAAGAAGCTCTTGCTCTAGAGATTGCCCGGTTGCGAGATGCCAATGCCAAACTTGAGGCGGAACTAGAGAAGGCTAAGAAGGCAATCACAACAGAGATTCAAGAGGCCAAATCAGGATTCTGGGAGGAGCATGCAGGCCTCTGAAAAGACATGGAAGCAACCAAAGAGGAGGTTGGAGAAACCTCCAAATGGGTTGAGGTTGTGAAAAAGCAAAAAACAATCCACACCCCAAATGCCACATCCATCATGACGGCCACGCTTGAGGAAGAGAAGTGTCGCCAATCTAGGGCTCTACATGTGCGAGTAACAAGCTTGCAAGCGGGCAACTCACTAAAAGAGGATGGTGAGACTTTATGCAGACAGATGGGCCTCACTGACACCCCTTTTGTAGATGCTTGGCGAGCCAAGAAGGACTTGACGAGGGAGAGGCCTCTCCTTCTCAAGTTCAAAGATACGGAGTCCCGTTTGGCATTCTTGAAGAAGAGGGCCACCCTCCGAACCACGAAAATATACCTTGGAGATGACCTCACCCCCCTATAGGTGGAACATAGGAAAGCTGGGATGGTTCAGGTTATGGAAGCCTGCAAGGCAGGAAAATGGGCCATTTATCGTGATGATGGAGTCATCATCACGGATAAACGCCCCACATGATGGTGCGGGGTCTATTAGACCACGGATGCATTGGGGATGGGAGTATGGAATTGCAATGGAACTCTATGGTCAGACATAAGAGGCTTCACAGAGACTTACATAGATAGGGATATTATCTTCTACACAAAAACACATCAAAGCCGTGAGAGAGGGCTACCCAAAGTGGAGGGTTACACATGGGAGTCAGCTTTTAGAGGGCAAACACGCACCACGGGGGGGTGCATGGCTCGGGAGGAGTGGCATGCTTGTTTCACCCTCACTTGAGAGGCATGCTCACAATGGTTAGACACGATGAGGGGGCTCGCTTTATGTGGATGCGATTAGCCAAGCCTGGCTTGAGAGTGATGCATATTGTAGTATTCTACTTCCCACCAAAGAAATCATAATATGCATGCAGGTTGACAGAGAAAGGGGAGACTCCATATGCACCATTATTTGCAAACATTGCAGAGTTCTCCCAACAAGGAGAGGTCCTCCTATTAGGAGACTTTAATGCATGGACAAAAGGGGAACAAGTGCAGACATATGACTTGCTGGAAGATGCCTATTAGTAAATGTCATAGAAATCCTAGAATCATTAGAGTTTATTAGAGTTTGCTTTTTTAATTATGGTTAGTAGTCGATTGACTGAACTTAAAAGTCCAAAGAAGTTTAAATTCATGTATTGTGTGCAAAGGTTTCCTGATGAATTGCATGAAGGTATATACAAGTGAGTGATGGGTTTACCATATCAGTACAGACTGCGAGCCATGTCTTTTGCGGTATGATGTGGAAATTGTTTTGGAGCATAACTTTTTTATGCTGAATGTACATTAATTAAGTTTTGAAGTTGAGATTTATAGTACTTATTTCATCAAGGTGTTTTAGTTGGGATATAACTCTTAGTTATTTGAAAGGTTGGATTAAAATTATCTTTTAAACATTGTCAACAAGCTAGATGTACAAGCATGAGACATCTAATGCAAGCGACAATGAAACTAGATAGGAGTTATGATTGATATATTGCCCAAAATGTTGGATGGACTTTCCAATAATATTTTAACTGTATCAAGGGAAGGTAGAGGTACTGATTTCCATTGCCAATCAAAGGGTGGAGGTGCAGCTGGGAGTGAGAATCAGTCCCCACTATGATGTGAAGTTTATTGCTTTGTACTGCCATGAGTGAAGTTTACTATAATTTCTGATTGGTGGGTTTGTGTACATCTCAAAACATTCATCATTCTTTTGTTTCTCTTGTTGTGTAGAGATATGCAGGGGGCGATTTGCAAGGAGTTGTTGCGAAAGTGGAAAATATGCCACATCAATGTACTCATTGACCTTGCCCTATGATATGATAAGAAATCCATTTCTTCATAATCAGCTGTAGTGTTTGTGCCGAACTCTTGTCATGATGGGTACAACATGTTTTTTTTAACACGATTAGATCCTTCTGCAGTTGGATATAAAGACCTGCCTGAGGGGTGGAGGTGCCGCATAGGGAGCTCAAGCGGGGTTCGAACTCGGGAGGTCCTCTCACCGAGCGAATGCTCCAACTGCTGAGCTACATTCCCATCGGCGGCGGGTGCAACACGTTATGACTGGTCAACATAATTAATGACACATAATTAAATAATCCAAGCTTCTAATTAAGATTCGAGATCCAAGCCAGTAATTCTCAAGTGCAAATCTAAAGCCCCATCATGATTTTTTTTTTTTTTTTGGTAATGATGGGTCTACTAACTGCCCTTATTATTAGCCTTAAATTTAGAATACTCCAAGAGTAAAAGCCTCAGCCATATTTTAGGCATAAAGGGGCCATTTGTTGTGCCTACTTTATTTTCCATGCATCCTTCAGCTGCATGTGGTCCGGACATGGCATGCTTTAATAGGTTGGCCCCATTGAGGAGCTCATTAATTATTCACTTAATCAATAAAAAAATCAAAAAAACCGAAATAGTGATTCATGGTACTCACAGAAAGTATTAAAATAGATGTGCAGTGGATGTGGTAGAATAGTGTGTCCAATTTGACACACGAGTATGTTCTGCCACGACTACTCTTCACACTACACTAGGAACTACAGAGGCTTTGAGACCACCCCCCTCCTCCCCCTCATTTTCCTCTCTCCCTTTGGGGTATGTGGTATTCCATGGGTATGCAAAACCATGTCTTATAATACTTTTGTGTGTTGGGCAAGAACAGTGCCCAGCACGCTAACGTCAGGTTTCTATACAAAGCAGTTGTGCACTACACAGTCTGCATCATTTTATCTGTATGGATTTGGTAACACATGTGCAACCTGCTGCAGTCCCTGAATCGGTTCATACATTATTGAAGGGCCACATATGCGACGTGGCAGTGTGCTCATAAGTAAAAGCAAGGCTATTTTTATGGTGGTGTTTTCAATGAATCCAATTCTTCAAACTATTATGAACAGTATGGAGAATCACGTTTGTGTCCCGTGTCAATAATAGCTATACAAAAACCATGGGCTAAGTGTCCAGGATTGGTGATTGATTTTATAATTTTTGTTTTGGAAAGAATATATCGAGCTTATGCAGAGCCGTTTATGGGTCTTAAAAGAGACGAGTAGATTTCTGAAAGACATTGCTGGCAAGATGGAGGAGAATTGAATCCTTCTTGAGTTTAAAAAGAGGCAGATCCAAAAGAGTGGCAATTTATACAGAACAGTCTAGCACAAAATATTAGGGGTCTAAGCTTGTTGGAAAAGCATTTGCTCAATGCTCCACCCTCATGTTGTCACTGTGGGTGATGGATGTGCTCTATTTTGTAAGGCCCTCTATATGAGGAGTAGCCGTTGTGGTGCACCCGGCAATTCCCAGTTTAGACACTGGATGGCCAAATGGTTAGGAGATGGATTATGAACTTGACACTTTGCCTAGTAGGTTGCATGCTTGTGCTTGCGGGCTTATGTGACTGTATTTTTGAGCGCTTGACAACTAACAGGGACACATTGTTCTCAGGTTGCGGAGCCCGTTTAAGGGTCGAGACAGTCTTAGATGGCCGTGGGAGCTACCCAAAGTCTCTATGGGATTGTGTTGTAGTCTAATATGGTCCCAGTCGGATGATATGGCCAGTTTGTCATTTTGGACCAAGTCGTGGGTTGACCGACATTTCCGACCTACCCTGGGCACTACATATAGACTAGCTTGGCAGCCTTTGTTCATCATCGAGTTCATTATGTTCATCAAGTGCTCTTTATTGGCATATATTACATGGTTATAGTGCCACATGTGAACATGGCATAACTAGGGACACTTTTTTCCTTTGGGTTTTTTTTCCCTAGCACACATTGTGTGAAAGGACACCCACCTTTTTATTATTGTTGTACTTTGATATTATATGTGGTTGGGATCCTGTCGCTTCCCTGCCAGATCAACTTCTCGTCACTTCTCTGCTAGGCGAGCTTCTTGTGTGGGTGTTGCCGCTTCTCTGCTGTGACTACCAAGCTCCTGTCCCCTCTCCAGCATCTCCCTATGCCTCCCCTCCTAACCGGTCTGCCTACACAGTAAGTGCGGCCCAACACGAGGATATTATGACTTAGGTGAATGACCTTGAGAAAGGGTTGATTCGATCGAGTTCCTCGCCTTACCGCTCTCCAGTATTACTTGTTTAGAAAAAAGATGGTTCGTACAAGATGTGTGTAGATTACAGAGCTCTAAACAAGATAACTATCAAGAATAGGTTTTCGATTCCTAGAATCGATGACATTCTTCACAAACTTGAGGGAGTTGCGTGTTTAAGTCGTATTGATCTTAAGAGTGGCTATCATCAGATTAGAGTGATGGCTCAAGATGTTTATAAAATTGCTTTCAGGACATCTTTCGGGCTCTATGAATACTTGGTGGTACCATTCGGTCTTACAAATGCACCCGCCACTTTCAATAGAATGATGGATAGGATTTTTAGACCTCATCGAGAGCGCACGGGAACTTTCTTTGATGACATTATTGTCTTTTCAAAGAATGAACAGAGCATAAAGAACACCTCGCCATTGTGTTTGAAGAACTTAGGAAACACAAGCTTTTCATCAATGGAAAGAAGAGTGAGCAGTTCTTGTCAGAGATTCACTATTTGGGGCATATTGTTTTGAAAGAGGGTGTACGCATGGATCTTGCCAAGATCCAGGCCATTAAGGATTGGCCAGAGCTTCAAAATGTAGATCAAGTAAGGAGTTTCATTGGCCTATGTTCTTACTACCGTCGATTTATTTGACACTTCGCTTTCTTGGCTTCTCCTTTACATGATTTAACGAAGAAAGCTATATTCCGTTGGTCTGATTCAAGGAGAGCAACTTTCCAAAAGTTGAAGGATGCCATTATGTCAGGGCCTTTATTTATCATTCCAGATTTGCATAGACCCATTGTGGTCGAATGTGATGCATGTGGAGATTGTTTGGGGGCTGTTTTGAATCAAGAAGGTCATGTAGTGGCTTTTGAAAGCCACCGCCTACAACATGTAGAACTGTATTTGCAGGTTTATGAGAAGGAACTATTTATAGATTGGTATTACCCGATCATTGGAAAATACATTATGCTTTTCATGTCAGCTTGTTGAGGCCTTATGTGGGACCACCTCCTATGGAAATAGTTTTGGAAGATCTACCAGAGATGGATGAACTTGAGGAGGTATTACAACCTGAGTAGATAGTTTTCCACAAGGAGCGTAAGCATGTGGAAGGCAAGCTTGTACAATGTATGCTCCCTCTATCATATCCCCCATCAGCCACCTCTACTCCCACCACCATATCCCTGCCCCACCACCTCCACCTTCTTCACAAAGGGCATGATCCTCAAGGTCATTCATAGACTACGGAATGGGCGAGCCCAGGATCATGAGGGACTCATTGCTGAGTACATCTAACATGCCGATGATAGCGTGGCACCCCTAGTAGCCTACCTGCTTAATAGAGCCCTTTGTGAATGATTTCCACCCTCTTGGTCCACTAACACCATCATCCCCATCCTCAAAGCCGGAGATCCACTGGATCCTAATAAGTACAGGACAATCATGATTAGCCACACATTGGCCAAACTCTATGGATCGGTGCTAGAGGTGGAGCTCAGTTCATTTGCAAAGAGACAGGGATGCAGAGCCTTAGGACAGGCAGGCTTTCGAAACCCTTGACCACATCTTCACCCTCCGTGCCATCGAGGGGAGTAGAGCATGACATCAGAGGCTTAATTACTGCCTTGTGGATTTCTGCAAAGCTTTTGATACTGTACCCCGAGCTTGCCTCCTACACTGTCTACAAGAGATAGGCGTCCCATCTGACATGGTTTGGAGCATCATGCATCATCGCCCTCTATGAGTCTGTCATTGGACGAGTGAGAGCCCTAGGAGGTTTGCAGGAGATTTCCAACGCTATTGGCGTGAAACAAGGTTGCCTTCTATCACCCACTCTTTTTGGCCTCTACATTGATGAGATCTCGAGCTTCATTGACGGATTAGGCGGGGCTGGTCCCACATTGGCAGGCATATTGATCCCCATACTACTTTATGTAGATGACATCGTCTAGGCTGCGTCCTCCTCTGAGATTCAGCCGAGGGGATTCATAGACAGTTGGATGCCTTACAGGACTTCTGTACCTAGCAGACCTCTCTATTAACCTTGGTAAAACCAAGGTAATGGTCTCCAATACTTCCGGCCCCTTCAGATCCATATTGAGCTTCACATACAGAGGGGATCTTGTGGAGATTGTCTCATCCTATGTCTACCTTGGTGTCACTTTCAGTGGTCCACGCTTCACCATGCTTCCCGCAGCACATGCCAGAGTGACACGGGGATATGCAGCCTTGAGCTTACTTGAGCGGCAGTGCTTCCAGGCACGTTTGCAAGTGCCCACTCGAGGGCCACTCTAGAGTATGGTATGCCTTAGTTTCCACTTGGTTCTTAGTATATGGGCTCCGCATGGACCACCTACCACCCCTACAGTTTGGATTCCCCTTTTTTCCGGCTCTCTAATGAGGACACCAACTAGGTTATTCTTCTTAGCCTCTACACCCACTGCACATGTATCACACCTTTGGAGCTCCCAACGAAGATGCACTTCTACAGAGATCACTTCCTGACGATTCATCTAGCAGTCGGGCTACCTGATTCACATGTCCCATGCCATGCGGATTGCGATTGGCTAGATACAGGTTCTTTCATCCCATCGCCTCAGAGTGGACAGGTGGAGATGTGCGCATCTTCAGAGCTGGGGAGTTCATACAGAGACCTAGAGAGGAGAGGATCTGTTGATTATGCCACACAGAGGTTGAGACAGAGGAGCATTACATATGCCGTTGCCCAGTATACTATGAGATTTGTGGGAGGTTGCACTGTCTGTTTCATGAGGGATTTGGTCCACTCTCTAGGATCATTGACTTCCTGGACTAGCGTTGCCTAGGGCTCTTCTTGCTTGAGCTCTGCAAACACAGGGACACTTTCTTGAGAGAGCTTCGGCCCCAGCCACTTGACCCCTCCCTTGCTAGGCAACCATCACTAGTTTCTTCCGGACCTAGGAGGTGGAGGACACCCATATAGTGGATCCTATGGACACACCTCGAGCTGCTCGAGACCCGCCTCGCCCGAGAGGAGTTACCTCGGATTGGGCCTCCGCATTCCAGCGTGCTCGATGCTCCTGGCCCCCGGATGTCGGCCACGATTCCCTCATTAACTCCAGATCCAAGACATGCTCCACCACCATCGAGCTACCTTTCCACGTGATGTACCTGAGGGAGACTTCTTGGCCATTCACATTAGCCCCATGCTTGATATTTTGGAGGGTGGTATACCATCTATTGGGGGCTGATGCTCATCTCATGTTCCGTATTCCATGATGAGTTTCCATGGACAGTTTTGTATCACCCCAATGAGATAGCTATGTTTTGTTTCTATTTTATTTTCCATTCCATGATGAGACATGCCATGGACATTATTGTATCACTTTGGTCTTTTAGGCCCATTGGGTCTTTAGTAGACGCTTAATATATCTTTCTTTCTTTCTGCAGCTCCTCCTAACGAAGGGCCCCCCCTTCAGATATGAAAGCGAGGGCCACCCAACCCGTGAATGTTCCAAAAGATGATCTACATGGCTTGGGCTGGGAGCTAGGTGGGCCTTGTCTTGCCTTCCATGAAGGCCCACTCTATTGCTGCCCTCCTCTGGGCTCCACCAATCACAGCAGAGGTAATGGTATGTCGGTGTGAGGGGCATTGCCACTAAAACATGTAGGAAGATGAAGAGGATAAACTCTAGGCATTAGGAGTGTGGTGCCCTTATCCTCCTAGCTCCATGCGAGCCAAAGGCCAGAAGTGAAACAATATCAACGAGGCGACCGTCGCTACTGCCTGAGAATGCAGAGTAGAGGATGCCGACTCAGAGTCCCACTCGTTGCCAGGGGTGACAGTGAGGGGGAAGGAGAGGACCATTGCAAGGGGTGATAGTGAGGGGGAAGGAGAGGACCATTGCACCACTTTCGGGGGCAACGGAACAAGGATGGAAGGTCACACTGACTGAGAGCGGGGCCACATACTCCGAGAACTCGCTCGCATCCACCGGAAGAAACAATAGTGCAGTGGCTCCCCCATGACATAGGGTTGGCTGCCAAGCGACCCTGGGGGTAGGGCCACCATTGAAGAAACAACAATCGTCATTGCCAGTGGGTGAGAGAACTAATGGATCAGGGGACATTAAGGAGAAGGGGGGGGGGTGGGGATGGCCTGGCGTGGGGGTAGGGAAGTCAACAGTGGAGGGGGAAGCCTTGGAATCAGAGGGAGCAGGGATTGGGGAGGCTGACCACCTATCTCCTCTTCGGGAGAGTTGCAGAGTGGATGCTGGAGGACGTCCTTTGTGGGCCTAATGTCGAGGAAAGCTCTGGCGAGGTGTCGCATCTTTATGCAGATGAAGCATTGTCGGGGGAGGCCGGAATACTCAACCTGGGGTGGGGGTAGAAAAAGGGGGAAGCAGAGGGCCTGGTGTCAAATCCCCAGGGATCTCCTCGTGATCGTTCCTGGTACGAGACTCGAAACCTGCAAACAAACAAACAAACAACAAGGGGGTGCAGGCCTGACTCACCTCCCAACCACGACAGCCGTGGGTAAGCCCACAGTCTTGGCTGTCCCCACCGAGCCACGAGCTGAGCTAACTAGGTTGACGTACTGACCAATCTCCTCTTCGCGACGTCCCATACCGCCACGAAGCTACCCTCGCGGGCCTCGAGATTGCTGCCGGCCTCGGTTGCGTAAAGCCGTCTGCACTAGATCCAGGCTCCAAGACCATAGAGCTCTCACAAGCTTGCGAGACTCTCTATATCTCAATAACTAACCTTGGCCACCCTTTTATAGGCACTTGGCCGGTCATCGAGCGTCCACACTTGGGCGCCCGCCCGTCCATACTTGGGTGCCCGCCCGTTAGTTTATCTCTAACTCAGCTTGTCAATCAGCCTGCCTAGCTCCAAGCTTCCCCAAACCTCGAAGCTAGTCTTGCGCGTGTGTAGCACACGGTAGATACACACTGTGCACATGACATACTCCCCTTCCTCTAAGAGCTCACTCCTGAGGTCACTAAAAAGCCAGGGTAATCTCTCTGAAGAGTAGTCAATGTCTCCCATGTAGCGTCCTCCTCAACACGATCCTTTGTCACGACCCTGTGTTTTTCTCTGGACAGCATGCAGGTGTGCACGGGGACATGGTGGACAGTGTGAATGGCATCAGGTTGGAGTCAAAAAGTAAGCCCATGTGTGGACAACCCCAAGTGTGAAGGGGGCAAAGAGATTTTGATTTAAAAAGGTTTTATAACCTTTGGTGGTCAAAAATTAATGCTATAAAGGTTTTAAGCCTTGGGAGGCCCCTAGGCAATTTATAGAGGCTACTCCACTTTTGGAGGCCCACGACTCTCTTCTCTCTCTCTCTCTCTTGCTTTTGGGGAGGAGGCGTGCATATTGGCTACGTGGAGAAGAAGAGAACCACACCTACGTGGAGAGTACCCCTATAGAACTGCTGGTCGTATAGAACAGGCGGCTGCATGTTTACTGGTGGCTGGATGTACAGGCAGAGCTGACGACCAGGGTACGGGTGCTGCAGGTTCTGACGCCTACTGTGCAGGATTGGCTGGCGGCTGGTACAGGCAGTAACTGCAGGCCTGTACGGACAGCAGGTACAGTCAAGTACAGAGGTTGTACGACAGCTGATTCAGGTGGCAGCTGCACACTATTTGGTACGGATGGTTGCAGGTGTTGACCTGTACGGATAGGTGGTGTAGGTGCATCGTACAGGTGGCTGCAGGTTGATTACTGTGCAGGCAGTGCATCGTATAGGCGGCAGTGCATCTCACAGGCAGCCAGGTGTGTGCGTTTTGGAGGACGCTGTGTCTTTACAGAAAGGAGGGGCTGGTTTTTCATGAACACAGACATCATGTCGATGGCGTTCAACTGATGGAACTTTCAGCTTCTCTTTGCTTTGGGTTCGGGACTGTTTTGGAAAGGGTTTATGGACTGTTTCGTGGCAGTTCATGTGGCTATGAACATGAGCAATGCTCGGGACTGTTTTGAGATCAGTCTGAGGACTGTTTATGGGCTGTTTTTGTTTGGTAGCAAATTCAGCTATGTGCTTGGGTTTTTGGCTGCAAGTACAGGTTATTTGGTTATGTTTCTTGGCATGGGAGTGATGCAAGCTCGCATTGCTGCGTGCTCATGGAGCAGATTGTTTTCTCTTGCTAGAAAGGAACAGTGGGACCTACAGTTATGGGCATCTCTATGTTGCCAGATGTTTCATGAGGGAACAGGTAATTAGATGTATGCCGTTCCGTTGTTGGCACTGTTGTTGAATGATGCCATGAATGGTTCTGTATGGAAACATGACAAAAGTTTCAAAGGAAATCAGGCCTAAGGGTTTCATGTGGAAACAGGTCGTAGGTTTCTCGAGGAAACATGTTTTTGGGTTTCTCCAGGAGAGAGGTCACATGCAGGCAGAAGGTACAGGAATGGACACATGTTTGGTACAGCCTTGCTACTGATTGGACAGGGGACAAGGAATCCATGACAGAGATGGATAGTACCCTTGGAAGGTAGAGAGGGTTTGTACAGGTGTGTCGACTGTATGGTATGCTGTGCTGTGATACTCTTTTGAGAGATAGTTTGGGAGTCTGTGTTGTGATGCAGAAGCACTGGATGTGTCAGGGTGTGATGCTGTTCATAGTGTGAGAGGCTATGGATGGTTGTGGCAGCCCTAATCATGGGAGAAAGCTTCTGTATGCAGACTCAATATGAGAGTCTTTCGATGTGAACAATGGTTGGATTTGTTTGTGGATGCCGAGTGGACAAGAAGCCAGATGCAGGATCTTTGCAGGCTTCAGGGGTTCTACTGTGACGGCTGAGTTCCCAGCCTTATATTGTAATCAAAGCTCTTATATTCAATTAAAGAAATACCGGAAGGGGCACCACTGCGATTTGGGGCCAATCGGTGTCTGTGTACTGTTTGTAGGAGCACTCTAGCTCCCCCTGTTTGTTTTCCTTTTCTAGGTCCTCAATGGCGTTGAAGTGTTTTATGTGCGAGTGTTTGTTTCACCGCCCGTCAGGCCGGTTTCATCCTTCCACTTGATCTTGTATTTCGTGATAAGCGTATTACGCAATCTTCTTTCACGAAATCCAAGAATCTTTTCAGGTTCGTGCGGAATAAATGTCATGTCCTCGACATCTATAATTTCTTGAGGAGTAACTAACTGATCTGTTCCACCCAGTACTTCCTTAAGTCTACTGACATGAAATACAGGATGAACTTTCACATGAGAAGGCAAATCCAATTCATATGCAACAGAACCAATCTGTTGTGTAATACGAAACGGTCCAGAATATCTAGAGGATAATTTCGGAGATCGACCTGTCCGTAAAGTCTCGGAATCTTTCGGAACTCGCAAATACACCATTGTTCCTTCAGAGAACTCTCTGGGTGAACGATGTCTATTAGAATAAACTCTGTCTCGGTCTTGAGCACTGCTAATAGATTCCTTCGCAACTTGTAACATTTCCTGCATATCTTGCAAAAAATTACGTGCTGCATCATGCTGAAGTCCTGAGAATCCTACTGTAACAGGTGATCTAGGTTGAAAACCATACATAAGCATGAAAGGACAAAAACCTGTACTCGTATGCTTAGTACTGTTATATGCAAATTCCAACATAGGAAGATAATCCTCCCATGAACTCTGTCTTTTGGATACATATGCTCGAAGCATATCCTCCAAGATCTGATTCACTCTTTCAGTCTGGCCATCAGATTGAGGATGATCAAAGGAACTCAAATTCAAAGTTGTTTCCAACTTCTCAAAAACAAGTTTTCAAAAATCACTCGTAAACTTCGAGTCCCTATCACTGACTATGTCCTGCGGTAACCCGTACAGTCTAAACAATTGCTCGATAAACTGCTGTGCTAATTGCGTAGCTGTAATAGTGTTCCGAGTCGGTAAAAATCTAGCCATTTTTGTCAAGCGATCTATCACAACCAAATAGAATCGTGGCCTTGATGTGTTCTTGGCAATCCGGTAATAAAATCCATAGAAATACTTTCCCATTTATTACCTGGGATTTGCAAAGGATGCAACAACCCAGGCTGTCTAAAGCGTTCAGCTTTATTTGCCTGACAAATTTGACACTTGAGAATATAATCTTCTACATACCCTTTCATCTTTGGCCAATAAAAAGTGTGTTTCACTAACGATAGTGTCCTGTGTACCCCAGGGTGTCTAGCAGAAGTGGCATCGTGACACTCCTTAAGAATCTTGGACCTAATGTCCAGAATCTGTGGTACACAAATTTTGTCATTACGGAATAGTAAACCATTCCGAATCATCCACCACTGGCCTCCTGTAGCCTGAATGGTAGACTGCTTAGTCATTGAGTCTTGGTCAATAAATGAGCTCCCGTCCTGGATCTTCTGTCAAAATGGACCAAAATAACTATCAGTCTTGCAAAGCCCTCTCAATGATTGAAATAAGTCAGTAGAAATCTTGGTGAACGACAAAGAATTCACCTCTCTAATTCGACTAAGCGCACTATTCATGGACCCTTTCCGATAACGGATCTCAAAATCAAAATCTTGCATTAACTCCGCCCAACGAGCTTTCCTTCCTCTCAAATCATCCGCATCACACACATACTTGATTGACTGATGATCAGTCAATACCACAAACTTGGAGCCATATAAATAATGTCTCCAAATCTTGAGAGCATGAATCACAGCATAAAGCTCCTTTTCAAGGGTTGGCCAACGAGATTAAGTGTCGTCTAGCTTTTTACTTTCAAAAGCAACCGGTCTACCATCTTGAAATAGAGCAGCCTCGATAGCATAGTCACTGGCATCAATTTCAAGAACATAAGGCCGACTTGGGTAATGCTAAGATAGGTGCTTCCTTGACTTTATCTTTCAAAAGTCTGAAGGCCATATCCAAATCGTTATTCCAAGTGATAGGCTGATTTGACTTACGTCACGACCTTTCAATAAGTCGGTCATCGGTAGTGTGAGCTGAGAGTACTTTCGCACAGATTTCCGAAGAAAAACAACAAAACTGAGAAAAGAACGAAGTTGTTTCACTGTTCGCGGTATAGGCCAGTCCAGAACCTTCTGAACTCGGTCATAGTCAATGCTCAATCCATCTCAAGTGATCTTGTGTCCCAAGTAAATGATGTCGGTCATAAAGAACTCACATTTACTTAATTTAGCATATAGATAAGACAATCGTGAGGTGTCTAACATGATCCTCAAGAGTACGACTATATATCAAAATATCATCCAGGAACACCACCACAAATTTTCCCAAATGTTCACGAAAAAGATCGTTCATCATTTGCTGGAAAGTGGCTGGAGCATTGGTTAACCCAAAAGGTAATACGAGAAACTCGGAATGGCCATACCTAGTTCGAAAGGCGGTTCTTTCGACATGCCTTTCATGAATACATATCTGGTGATAGCTACTATGTAAATCTATCTTCATGAAATATTTCGCTCCTGCTTACCGGTCAATCAGGTCATCTGATCTAGGGAGAGGATAACGGTTCTTAATGGTCAGCTTGTTCAATCTCTTGTAATCTATACATATTCTCCAGGTATTGTCCTTCTTTCTCCTAAGCAACACAGGTGCACCCCAAGGTGATTTACTTGGACGGATCTGGCCCATCCTCAAATAATCTTCGAGTTGTTTAGCCAACTCATCTTCCTCAGCTTGGCTCATCCTGTAAGGTGGAATACTAACAAGATGAGCACCAGGGATCAAGTCAATACGATGATCTACTGCCCGTTCAGGTGGTTAACCTGATGGCAGTTCCTTAGGAAATACATCTTGAAACGAATCAAGTATCTTCTGTAATTCTTTGCTTTCAAACACACTTAATTCATTTACATCCATGGAACGGATGAGAAAGAAAGCAAGTGGAATCAATACACAATGGAAAGCGGTATACAAAAAAGAATCCATTATATTTTCAAAATCAATTGTATTTACAAGAGGTCCCTGAGAGGGATGTATACAATCACCTTAAATACTATACTTGGTGTCCCTATGTTGAAAAGAAAAAATATGACTAGACCAATCTATCTGGACTTGAAGAGTCTTAAACCACTCAATCCCTAATAACAAGTCTACATTTTCTAGGTGCATTACATAGCATTCCAGAGTATCTTTGTAGTCCTGAATCTGGATTGGAAGCATCTCCACCTTTCGATCCCATACTTGCCTTCCCGCAGGTAGGCGTACCTCATAGGTATGATCGGTGGGTGTCGTATCAATACGCAATTTCTGCACAAGTTTGTGGTTAACAAAGTTGTGTGAGCTGCCAGGGTCTAGAAGAATGTGAATCTTATGGCCATTCACTTCTCCATAAACGCGGAGAAGATCATGTAAGCCAAAGACTTTAGAGTTGAACAGACAATCAGAACAAGTACTAGGGCGAGAAAGTACAGTAATTGACGTACCTGTCAAAGACAACTGGTTAGCTGCCTTTGGCTTGGGTCCTGCGTTTGTCTTGGCACCCTTTTGGTTTGGGCACTCGTTACGCATGTGTCCTTTTTCTTCACAGATAAAACAACGTCCTTTCTTCTTGAGCTTTAAAGCCCTAAGGAGTCGTTTCTTCTTCGCTGGTGTTGAACTTGAATTCTTCGAAGGTTGGTCCGAAGACTTTCCTTCAGTCGTGTTAGCCATAGGTGCGGAGAACTTGCGTTTGTGCTTGTTCCCCTGCTCGGTAACGGGTTTCGACTTGGAAGAGATAATTGTATCATCATAGATACGAGCTGAATGAATGGCTTCGTCCAATGTTTTGCATTTGTTATTTTTAACCTGTAAACGATATGAGTCTGGTAAACCAGCTACGAAGAACCCCAAAAGAGTAGTGGGATCCATCTTTGTAGCTTTCATCTGCAAGTCCCTAAACTTCTGGAGGTAGACCTCATAAGTGAGGTGCTGCGAGGTCATGGTCAAAGCTGAAAACCGGGCAACAACATCACACCGGGCAACAACATCATAATCATCCTCTTTCTTGAGGAATTTTTCTTGAAGATGTCTTCGAATTGTGCCCAAGTTGTTGGCTTAGGGTTGAGTTCCTTCCACCAAAGCAAAGCTTTGCCTGAGAGGAAACCTGTTGCTAAGTGGATCTTTATCATCATATGGATGAAACTGAAAGTGAACTTGCCACTTATGTAGCCAAGTGTCCACGATCTCCTTGGTGCGCTGCTTTTGCTCGTCCCTACGGTTCCGGAGTAATGTTGGGGCCCAAAGTAGAGGCCAAGGTATCCATACCCGATAGAGTAGCTGCTGTCGTCACCTGCGGTACTGTCGGTGCTTGCTTTCCTGTCGGCGCCTTAGTTCGCAGAGTTGGCCGCACTGGCCTGCGCCAGCCTCACGTAGGCCTAGCCTGGGCGCGTGCCCGCCTGGCCTAGGCGCCTGCCAGCCTACTGGCCACCTACTCACTTGCGCCTACAACCAGTACAGCAGTACAAACGACACACATCAACAACCGAATACTTTTCTCGCTCTTTCTCTCTTTTGCGTTCAATCAAAAGCAAACGAACATGTTCCTTTTTTTTGTTTTCTCTCTGCTGAAACTGTTTATACAGTTCAAAACCATCTTTCCTCTTCTTTGAAAAGCAAACAACCCTTCTTAGACTACCATCTCCATCATCATGGGTTTCTTTGATGAAAAAAACACATACTGAATCTGAAAACAGCAGTATGCACAGAAAAAACAGCAAGCTTTTTGAACACATACCTTTCTTCGACCTCATCTTCTCTACCTACCGACTTGCTCATTCACGAGGCATGCTCTGATACCACTGTCAAATCCCCAAAAATCTCCTCGTGATCGTTCCTGGTACGAGACTCGAAACCTGCAAACAAACAAACAAATAATAAGGGGGTGCAGGCCTGACTCACCTCCCAACCATGACAGCTGTGGGCAAGCCCATAGTCTTGGCTGTCCCCACCGAGCCACGAGCTGAGCTAACTAGTTTGACGTACCGACCAATCTCCTCTTCGCGACGTCCCATACCGCCACACGAAGCTACCCTCACGGGCCTCGAGATTGCTGCCGGCCTCGGCTGCGTAAAGCAGGTGCACGTCTGCGCTAGATCCAGGCTCCAAGACCATAGAGCTCTCACAAACTCGTGAGACTCTCTATATCTCAATAACTAACCTTGGCCACCCTTTCATAGGCTCTTGGCCGGTCATCGGGCGTCCACACTTGGGTGTCCACCCGTCCATACTTGGGCGCCCGCCCGTTAGTTTATCCCTAACTCAGCTCATCAATCAGCTTGCCTCGCTCCAAGCTTCCCCAAACCTCGAAGCTAGTCTTGCGTGCGTGTAGCACACGGTAGATACACACTGTGCACATGACACCTGGGGCGGGGTTAGAAAAAAGGGGGGGCTGACCACCGATCTCCTCTTTAGGAGAGTCACAGAGCGGATGCGGGTGCGGGTCTATAGGACGTCCTCTGCGGCATGATGTCAAGGGAAGCTCTGGCCAGGTGTCCCATCTTTCTGCAGATGAAGCATTGTCCAGGGAGGCCTGAATACTCAACCTGTTGTGTAATTGGGTCGACCTCCTCAAGGCTGGGTAGCGGAATGAACTGGGGCAGAGCCTCCGGAAAGGCTACACAAACCTGAATGATTGGTATCCTTGTTGCTGTGGCTACCACAGAAGCGACAGTCTGGGGGGTCTCCAAAACTTGTCCAATTGATTGGCCTATCAATGGAAGGAGGGGGAGATACTCTTTTCAGAGTCATGGGAAGCAGATTGTGAGGGGGAAGCGGGATGCACCTGCTAAGGGGTCGGAACCAGGGTGCCATCGAGCGAAAAAAGGCTTAGTGCTCTGTATCGTGATTATGATGCATCGCACGAATAGTGGCCTCGACCTGGGATAAGCCGTGCCCAAGAATATGTATGTCGGTTATTTTTCCGGGCTGGCCAATGAGGGCAGTAATACCGAATCTGTCTAAGCGCTGGGTGGCTCATGACAATCTTGCATACCAATGAAGAAGCCACAAGTGAGGATACTGTAGAAACCAAGAGCTGGAGGTCTGCTTCAGAAAAATGGCAAAGGGCGGTGGCTTTTGTCGGGGATGATGGAGCGGCTCTGCCATGGTGTCCTCCTGCTAAGGTGAAGACCAGAAGGCGCTGCATTTGCCGAAGAAGAATATTGCCCGTAGGCAGACAGAAACCTGCTGGGAAGAAAGGAGAGGGGGAGGGAGGGGGGTGGCGGATGGGTGATAAGCACGACGGCGGCAAGGGGCGGGAGGAAGGAGAAGAAAGGGGGGCAGAGAGAAATGAAGGAAACGGGAGGCTAGGGTGGCTAGAAGGGAAAGTGGCGGAGGAGAGCTCGAAGAGATGTAACAAGGGGGAAGAGGGGCGGCGGACCATAGTCACAAGGGAACGCCGTTCTAAGCTCTTGGAACGGGGGAACGCGTTCCATAGAGATAGCCGTTCCCGTTCCCGTTCCAAAATGGCACCGCAGACCATGTAAGAAATATAAGTGAACTATGTATCATGTAGAACACATCTATGCATTATCATGGCCACTACTGAGATGGTTTGAGGTTCTTTCTTTACTATGCCTCTTTCCAAAGCATTTACAGATATATAAAGTAAATTTATAAACACATTTATGCAATGATGTGGCGTTCCCGATTCCGTTCCCTTTTATTCAAGCTTTTCGTTCCCGTTCCAAACAGTCATCCGTTCCCCAAAACGTTCCCATTCCCTTGTGACTATGCGGCGGACAGCCCGAAGGAGGAGGGTGGAGGCGGGCACGAAGATGGCACACATGCAGGGGGGAGACGGGGGGCATCGAAAAGGAAGGCGGACAACACAGCAGTGCAGAGGAAGGCCCGCATGGGCGTGCGTGCCGGGGGGGGGGGTGGGATGGCGCACAGGAGGAGGGGCTGGGGGCGGTGCAGAGGAAGGCAGGCTGCACAGGGGAGCAGAGGAGGATGGGCAGGAGCGGAAACAAGGGCATGGAAGGCGGAGAAGGGGAAGGCAATGGCAAAGTTGATGCCTATGGCAAGGACAGAGGGGGGTGTGATGATGCAGGGAGCAGGCATGCAGAAAGGGGGTGGGGGGAATCTCCAGCTCGTTCTGCTTTGAATTTGCCTTTGCAATTGAGATTTGCAAATCCCTTCATTTTAGCTTCCACTAGCTCTTGGGCCACTTCGAGACTGCACAGGCATGCAGCAATGGGGGGAGCTCCAATTCATTCTGCTTTGGATTTTCCTTTGCTTATGTTAGGATGGGTTCGGTTCAATTGAGAGTTGCAAACCATCTTGCCTTCCACTAGCTCTGGGGCCACTTTGAGACTCCTGTTTGCATTTTCTTCCTCCCTTTCCCTCATGTGTTTGGCGCACCCAAGACATTAGCTCTTGGCATAGGAGATGGATTGGCCTCCAAGAGCCTTGGACAATTGTGCCGCACAAAGCCACACTCTCAGCAATGAAAACACTCCACTTGGGCTACCCCCCTTCTCTAGGTTGGGTATTTCTGGGTCGTCGGTACTGCAATAACTCAACTCGAAGGCTAGCAAACTTATTAACCAAATGATCCACTGAACTCTCACTTGGAGGAGCAACAACCTGCGTTTGCGTAGGAGCTGGTTCAAAAAATGATGGAGGATGCAAAGCCAACTGCATCTTTTTCTCTTTCTCCTTGACAATCCGAATTGCATCTTGAAGAGTGGCAGGCCTTCATCCTTGAACCTTACTTTGTAACACGGGGGCCAAAGCATCAATAAAGTGATTTAGTTTCATGAAGGTAGCCACGTCCATGCTACCACTCCCTCATATCCTCATCTGGTAAATACCAGGTAGCCTACAATCAAATAATCCTTGCTGTCCCAATTGCAACGATGAAGACTCTGGCTCAGCTCGTGCTTAAGCGGTCCTGTGAAATGCATTTTTTTTCTCCCTTTTCCCTCATGTGTTTGGCACGACCTTGAGCTAGAATCATAGAGCTTGCTGTCCCAATTTTAACGATGAAGACTTTGGCCCAGCTCGTGTATAAGCATTCCTTGAAATGCATTCTTTTCTTTCCCTTTCCCTCATATGTTTGGTGCACCCTTGGGCTAGAATCATAGAGCTTGCCGTCCAATCGTGCAATGATGAAGACTCTGGCTCAGCTCGCGGATACGCGGTCCTTGAAATGCAGTTTCCATGAAATTACTACGCTTACGACTGACTACTCTAAGTTAAAAATAAACCCATCTGAGGCTTTTGTTCTTCATGCGTACATTATGCTTTTTTCTTTCACTCGTGTATAATCAACTTCAAAGCTCTGTTTTTTATCTGCAATTTTAATTTTTACATTTACTGAAGTTTTAATATTTTCCTGACCTTGCAGATTTGAAGCAACATGAGGCTGTGATGAAACACTTTTGGGATGTCCAGAGTTGGCCTAAACATATACTGGTCCAATATCAATGGTATAGACCGTCATTGGAATTAAATATGACTTGATTGTATTTGGAAATATGACTAGCCTTTTGTTGTCGAGGTTGACTTCGAAGTTCTTTTCTCTACCAAGGACCTATATTGCACAAAATGTTTTGGCGATTCCTCTCCTTTCCTAATCATTAATAGAAAACCATGGTCGGAGGTCAGAAAAGACTACCCCTAGATATGTGAAGTCATCTACCACCTCTGCAGGTTTTTGTATTTTAATATATGCCTGCTCACCCTGAGAGGTATGGAAGATCATTGCATTGTTCTTATTTAGGTTTATTCGCTGCTCACAAACGGTGTATATGTACCAATTGCTTGTGATGCCCTTCCAATGAAGAGAAATTGGTACAATATCCTTTGCATAGAGTGCATTAGCTTATGGTGAACCAACCCCTTGTGACTCTTCAATAAAATCAGCCATCTTATCATTATTCAACTCCAATGGTCGGTTAGTCTCCTTGGACATCTCCTCTAGAGTTGACACAATTAGTAACCTGTTGATAAAGGGTTGTTGCCATAGTAATAGGAAACGAGCCAAATTGTAGAAACTCTGTTTCTTTGGAGGTGCTGTTTCTATTTCTGTTTCTCCTGTTTCCTAATATGACCTGATTCCCAAGTTTTCTTGTTATCTCTTTAAACTATAATATATCCGTGTTTCTCTCAACTTTTTTCATCATTTCTATTACATCTACTATATTAAAGATGTGCCATTCCCTAGTTTCAAGCCGTTTCCGTTGTGGAGACATCATCCATTTCCGTTGCCGCTTCTGTTGCATGCAACTATTGAACTTGTTGCAACCCAAATCACAGCTCAGGTGAGTCAAGCTTGTGGAAGCCCATTGAAGAGCTTTTTGCGTAGAAGAGTACCAAAAGTCTTGTGAAAACATACTTATTAGGACAGAGAATTCCCCATCTTAATAAGTACCCTCTTTGTGATGTTGTCTCAATAAGTACCCTCACTGTGATCCAAAGTAAAGGAAGTATGTATGAAACCAGCTTGTCTTTGTCTTTGTTGGCTTTTTGGCTCTTTGCACAATGGACTCCATAATATGGCTCACCATGATGCCTTTAGTGTTGAAGTACTGGGTTTGCATCAACAAATCATGAGTGAGAGGAGGCAGGTTGTTCTCTTGAATTGTGATTACGGGGAGGCAAGGATACTCCAAATGCATGAATTGCATTGGTGTATTTGTTCTAAGCATTGTAAATGGGTGAGGAAAGGTGAATGTAGGGACCAATGAGGCCATGGATGATGTAGTGCGAGCATTGTCACATAGAAATGCATTTCTGGGCTGAAAACCCTGAAACGGCCGAAACACGTTTCAAAAACGGGATTTTTTTTCGTTTCTAAAAAAACAAATTGTCTTTTTAAAAAGAATTGTCTGTGTTTTAAAAAAAATGTTGGGCTCTCTCTCTCTCTCTCATCTGTAGTCACCTCTTCTTCTTCTTCTTCTTCTTATCCTCCTCCTCCTCCTCCTCCTCCTCCCAATATTCCCAATTCCCTAAATTCTCAATTTTCCAATTTCTCATAAATCCCCAATTTCTCACAATTGCCCAATTTCTCAGGAGTCACAATTCCACAACTCCCCAATTGCCCAATTGTGACCACAATTGCCTAAGCTTTTACCAAATTTTAAGCGCCTAGCTAGCACTAGGTAGGCCTACAAATAATTCTACAAACTACAAGTTCTAAACCAATTTATTGTATTTATGTAAGAAAAACTACGAAACCTCCGCGTTTCTTAGCCGAAGGACCAAACGTTTTGTCCCGAAACCTCAAAAACCACGAAACGTCAAAAACCCCGAAACATTTTTGGTGACTATGAGTGCGAGTGATGTCATGGGGTCACATGGGCTAGATGCATGCTATGTGGTTTGTGCACATGGTGTGTGTGTGTGTGTGTGTGTGTGATGCTTTGTGCTGATATTTTCTCTTCGTTTCTCACGTGCTTTTAAGTCAATGCCTTCCAATGATGTTTGTGTATCTTTTTTCCTAAAAAATATACTAAATTATTAAAAGAAGTTCCCATTGATTGTAGCCGGTTACACACAGCCTGGGCACCCTTTCTTGCTTGCCCATCCTATGGGTGTGAGTGCTGGCATGTACTAGTGGGGTGTGGGCGTCGAGGCCAAGGCTCCCCTTTACACACAGTAATCATGTGCAGGCCCCACATCAGCCTGTTCAGCAGCCTTATTATTGACAAGGAACCCAAAAACTACCCCCTGCTGTCCACAGTCTTCGCCCAACAGGCTGGGCTCCTGATGATTACGGATGCACAGCACTATGATTAGTTGCTGCTAATGTTGGCTGGAGTTGGCCACCCATTTTCTCACTTTTGGGCACAACATGGCTGCCTAGTTAGCAGTCAGAAGGGAGACCGAATTTCAGTGTGTGAAGGGAAAGTGCCTGTCCCATCAATTGCTAGATGCTCATTTTCTGTGTAAAAGGGGGCTGATGGGCACCCATCATGTGTGCAACTAGCATTACATTGGGTTGGAAGATTCACATAATGCAGCATGAGTTGTCGTTTCAGTGGGTTTTTGTTGACTCAAAGCATCTTCAGTCATAATGCCTTTTAGAGATATGTTGGTTATATTTTGTTCTCTATTTTCAGGGAAGAGAAATCAACTGTTGATGTAGAAACAGGTCTCTACATCCTCTTTGGTTCAGGTAAGGCACATGTTCGTGCTTCAATGAACCTCAAAACTTAGAAGGGAGATTTGTCTTTAGAGTCAAAGGAAACTGGGATGAAATTAATTTCTGTGATAGATGACTTGTTATTGCAGGATTCACGTTGACACTTGTTACTGCTCTTCATATACTCCAATCATCTAAGGAGAAGTTGGCAAGGTTTGTTTCTTTCACTCTTATGGGTCATTTTCGTATCCTGATTTGAATTAATTTCTATGTAAGTGCATGGAGAGAAAAAGAAAGAAAGATTGTATTAACATCTACAAAGGATCCAAGGGTCTAGTAGACCAGAGAATGTTGATCCATCAATAAATTGTATGTCAAATGTTACATATGATCCATTAGTAAATTGTGTTTTAAAACAACATCCGGTTCGTGCGGCACAAATGTCATATCCTCGACATCTACGATTTCTTGAGGAGTAACTAGTTGGTCTGCTCATAGTTGTATCCAAACGACGTTTGGATGTAATCCAAACGTTTGAAATGTTCACTTACCGTTTGGAAATGTTAGTGAACGTGCACTTTTGATTTTATATGTTAAAGAAACAGACGCAGGTCAATGAACGTGCTTTAGTGTTCATTGATGAATCTTCGAACTTCATATTTCAAAAATTTGTAAGTAAACTATAAATTTTGTATATATATATATATATATATATATCGAGGAGGGTGTTAACTATGTTTGGAAGCTTTTCAGCACGTTTTCCAAACGTACTAAAAGTATCGTTCACTACGTTTGGAACCACCTTGGGTCTGCTCCACCCAGTACTTCCTTAAGTCTATTGACATGAAATACGGGATGATCTTTTACATGAGAAGGCAAGTCTAATTCATATGCAACTGAACCAATCCGGCGTTTAATCCAAAATGGTCCGCAGTATCTAGGGAATAATTTCGGAGATGGGCCTACCCGTAAAGTCTCAAAATCTTTCGTTCCTTTAGAGAACTCTCTCGGTGAAGGATGTCTATTAGAATAAAATCTGTCTATTTCTTGAGCGCTTCTAATAGATTCCTTTGCAACCTATAATATTTCTTGTATGTCTTGCAAAAAAGTACGCGTTGCATCATGCTGAAGTCCTGAAAATCCCATGGTAACAGGTGATCTAGGTTGAAATCCGTACATAAGCATAAAAGGACTAAAACTTGTACTCGTATGCTTAGTACTATTGTATGCAAATTCTAACATAGGAAGATAATCCTCCTATGAACCATGTCTTTTGGAGACATGCACGAAGTATGTCCTCCAAAGTCCGATTTATCCTTTTAGTCTAGCCATCGGATTGAGAATGATCTGAGGAACTCAGATTCAAAGTTGTTTTCAACTTCTCAAAAATAAGCCTCCAAAAGTCACTGGTAAACGAGTCCCTATCACTGACTATGTCTTGCGGTATACCGTTTAGTCTAAACAATTGCTCGATAAATTGTCGTGCTAATTGCGTAGCTATAACAGTCTTCCGTGCAGGTAAAAATCTAGCCATCTTTTTTAAGCGGTCTACCACAACCATGGCCTTGATGTGTTCTTGGCAATCTTGTAATAAAATCCATGGATATACTTTTTCACTTATTACCGGGGATTTGCAAAGGATGCAATAACCCCGCGTGCCTAAAGCGTTTAGCTTTATATGCTTGACAAATTTGACACTTGAGAACATAATCTTCTTCATACTCTTTCATCTTTGGCCAATAGAAATGTGTCTCACTAAAGCTAATGTCTTGTGTACCCCAGGGTGTCTAGCAGAAGGGGTGTCATGACACTCCTTAAGAATCTTGGATCTAATGTTCGGGATCTGCGGTACACAAATTTTGTCATTACGGAACAGTAAACCATTCTGAATCATCCGCTAGCCTCCCGCAGCCTGCATCGTAGACTACTCAGTCACTGAATCTTGGTCAATTAATGAGCTTCCGTCTTGGATCCTCTACCAATATGGACCAAAATAACTATCAGTCTTGCAAAGCCCTCTCAATGACTAAAATAAGTTAGTGGAAATCTCGGTGAACGATAGTATTCATCTCTTATCCGACTAAGCACATCTGCTACACTATTCATGGACCCCTTGCGATAGCGTATTTCAAAATCAAAATCTTGCATTAACTCTGCCCATCTAGCTCTTCGTCCTCTCAAATCATCTGCATCACATGCATACTTGATTGACTAATGATCAATCAATACCACAAACTTGGAGCCATATAAATAATGCCTCCAAACCTTGAGAGCGTAAATGAGAGCATAAAGCTTCTTCTCAAGAGTTGGCCAACGAGATTGAGTGTTGTCCAGCATTTGACTCTCGAAAGCAACAAGTGTACCATCTTGGTATAGAGAAACCTCGATTGCATAGTCACTCACATCGGTCTCAAGAACATAAGGCCGACTAGGATCAGGCAGTACTAAGGTAGGTGCTTCCTTGACTTTATCTTTCAAAAGTCTGAAGGCTGTATCCAAATTGTTATTCTAAGTGATAGGTTGATTCGACTTATGTCCACTACCTTTCAACAAGTCGGTCATCAGAAGTGTGAGTTGAGAGTACTCGTGCATAGATTTTCGAAGAAAAACAACAAAACTGAGAAAAGAACGAAGTTGTCTCACTGTCTGCGGTATTGGCTAAGCCAAAACCTTTTGCACTTGGTGATAGTCAATGGTCAACCCGTCTCTTGTGATCTCGTGTCCTAAGTAAATGATTTCTGTTATGAAAAACTCACATTCACTAAATTTAGCATACAATCGATTCTGTCTTAAAATAATCAAGACAAGCCTGAGGTGTCGAACATGATCGTCAAGAGTACAACTGTATACTAAAATATTATCCACAAACACCACCACGAACTTCCCTAAATGTTCACGAAAAAGATTGTTTATCATTTGTTGGAGCATTGGTTAACCCAAAAGGTAATACGAGAAACTCATAATGGCCATACCTAGTCCGAAAGGCGGTTCTTTCGACGTGCCTTTCATGAATACGTATCTGGTGGTACTTAATACGTAAATCGATTTTCATGAAATACTTCGCTCCTACTGAACGGTCAATCAGGTCATCTGATCTAGGGAGAGGATAGCGGTTCTTGATTGTCACTTCGTTCAGTCTCTTGTAATGTACATTCGCCAGGTGTTATCCTTCTTTCTTTGAAGAAACACATGCGCATCGCAAGGTGATTTACTTATATGGATCTTACCTATCCTCAAATAGTCTGCGAGTTGTTTAGTGAACTCATCTTCCTCAGCTTGGCTCATCTTGTAAGGCAGAATGCTAATAGGCTGAGCACCAGGGACTAGATCAATACAATAATCCATTGCCCTTTCGGGTGGTAAACCCGATGGTAGCTCCTTAGGAAATACATCTTGAAATGAGTCAAGTAACTTCTTTAATTTAGCGTCCCATACCACCAGTACACACCCATCGGATGTAAGCACGGAGTAGTCTCATGGCCTCGAGTCCAGGACCTGAGAGCTCTCCCTCAAACTGACTCATAAAGTCACCTATATAGGCCTCCTATAAACCATGAGTCAAATATAGCACATGTCTCATAAAAGCCCCCACTTAAGATGCCTAACCCCTAGGCTATGGTTAACCTAACTTGAAGGTCTTAACCTTGGTTAGCCTTGGGAAGTAACATTATGAGACTTGAATAGTACAATGATACCATGGGTACACAGTGACATGGAAAAACTAAAAAAGAACATGAAAACTGAAAAGTGAAAACTGAAACATAACTCTATAAGCCTCGTGATGCCAGATGTGGCTATGGTGAGGTATGTCATGTCATCAGAGAATCTTATGGATCTGCCTCTGTGTGGTGGAGATCCTCGGTGCTCTGGGTTGGGGGTGCCTAGCACGTAGGATGGAGTAGGCCTGCCCAAAGATTTTATTAACATCTTCCAAAAGACCGAACTCGGCCTATGAGACAAATCAGTGTACCTGTGTGGGGTATCCTCTGTCATCCCAACAAAATGAAAAGTACTGAACTAAAAAGCTGAATTTGGGTGTGCAATAAGTACAATGAGTGGGGGAGGGGATGGAGCTCGTCTACTAGGAGAATGCAAAGCTATATGCATGGAGTATACAATCATGATATGCAACCTAGCTAGCTCCATCATGTACCATGTTGGGGGTATAAAATGGTATACATCAATGAAGGGGGTGTCCACAGCTCCTTGAAGAACATGCATGGGTCTGCTCTGAAGCGAGCCTGTCGCTCCACACCCTCTCTGTGAAACTGAGCTCTGATCTCTGTCATCTCTCTCTGGTATAGGCGTGGTGTCCGAAAGCCAGGTGTCCTCTGTCTCCTGCGGGCTGAGAGAGAGAGAGAGAGAGAGAGAGAGAGAGAGAGAGAGAGAGAGAGAGAGAGAGAGAGAGAGAGAGAGAGAGAGAGAAAGAAAGAAAGATTTTATTAACGTCTTCCAAAAGACCGAACTCGGCCTATGAGACAAATCGGAGTACCTGTATGGGGTTATCCTCTGTCATCCCAACAAAATGAAAAAGTACTGAATAAAAAAGCTGAATCTGGGTGTGCAGGTGTCCTCTGTCTCCTGCGGGCTGAGAGAGAGAGAGAGAGAGAGAGAGAGAGAGAGAGAGAGAGAGAGAGATTAATGTCTACCAAAAACCGAAGGGTCTATGAGACCAAAAGTTTCACAGCGTGTTCATGAAGTGAAAGAATCATGGAAAAAACATAATGAAAACCCCAATTAGAGCCGAAAGCCAAAAACAGCGTAGGAAGTGCCAAGGGAACAACTCGCCTATGATACAAAGAATGTGTGTGTGTGAGAGAGAGAGAGAGAGAGAGAGAGAGAGAGAGAGAGAGAGGGAGAGAGAGAAAGAAAGAAAGATATATTAAGTGTCTACTAAAGACCCAATGGGCTTGTCATGACCCTGTGAATTCGTGCAGCATAAGTGTGAGCATGGTGGTCGGTGAGCAAGATATATGTTTAAGGTTCATATTTGGGGACAAAAGGGAACTAATGTTTATAACCCCATGTGTGGAGGGGACAAAAGGTTCAAAGGTTTATAACCTTTATAAAAACCCTTTTCTGGAGCATTGTGGCCCCTAGGCTAAGCAGGCTCTCTCTCTCTCTCTCTCTCTCTCTCTCTCTCTCTCTCTCTTTTTGGGGAAGAGGGGCTGGCGGGCTGCGCTACAGAAAACACAGGCGCAGACTGAATCTCTCTCTCTCTCTCTCTCTCTCTCTCTCTCTCTCGCGTGGCTTTTGGAAGGAGGCTGGCTGGCTGCTGCGCTATAGGATATACAGGCGCCAGCTGAATCTCTCTCTCTCCTTTGCTTTTGGCAAGAGGCTGGCTGTTGGGCTGCGCTGCTGTACATACAGGCAGAGCAGGTGGGACTGCAGGAAACGTCAAACTAAGTCTCTCTTTTCACTGGCTTGTGACTGTTTCGGGGTCGTTTCTCTGGCCCTTTGTGAGAGGAAGGGTTTGGCAGTTTGAGGGTGGAAATAGGGCAAGTTTTTGGACTGATTTGAAAGAGTTTGTGGACTGTTTTCATGGTTGAGTTGTGGCTATATGCATGGGCCAGTTAGATGCATATTCAAGGCCTCATGGATGCACTGTCTTGGCAGATTAGAGGAGATAGCAGGGTGGTGTTTTTGGGACACAAAGCTGTGTGTAACCTCGTTGCTAAGAGGTCCAGAGGATTGGCAGATTGGACATGCAAACATAAGCCATGAATGGCCATGTTGTACTCATTTAAATTTTTCCATTGAATTTGAATAAAGAAATACCGAAACGGGCGCCAAGCTTTGGGGCCAACAGGTGTCCTTCTTCTTTTCGTGTTGAAGCATTCTAGCTCCCATTTATTTGTTTTATCTGCTGGACTACAATTGGTTTGGGTGACTGCTAGTCTACCGCACTTTGGTTTCTACCAGAGGCCGGTTTCAAGGTTCCGTTGTCGGGACCATCACCAACTTTCTTAAGGGGGTGAGCTCGTGGTTGTCTCCAGGAAAGTTGTTGCTGAAAATTTTAGCAAGATGTCAGACTATGAGGATGACTATGATTATGATGATGAGGAAGAGCAGGAGACTAGTCCTGAGAGGATTGAATCTGAGGATATGAACTTGCAGGAGAACAGGTTGTAGAAGATGAACGTTATGAGGATGTAACGCAACCAGAAGATATGCCAAGTAAAGAGGAAGATGATACCCAGTTGAAAGCCCGTTTGGCAGGGGCAGTGGATGTGCTTATGTAGCTCACACAAACTGAGAAGTTTGCTGAATTTATGAGGGTCCCTTCTGAGCCTAAGAAGAAGAAGAAGAAGGTGCGTTCTAGGAACCCACCTCAGGGCAATAGTGGTGCCTTCCCACAGGATCCTGCTGAATTTATGAGGGTCCCTTGCTGAATTTATGAGGGTCCCTTTTGAGCCTAAGAAGAAGAAGAAGAAGGTGCGTTCTAGGAACCCACCTCAGGGCAATAGTGGTGCCTTCCCACAGGATCCGGCTTTTGGACAGTTTTCTAACATGCAGAACACTTATTGTGCAAACCCACAGAGTTCCTTTTTCAGACAGCCACCTATTCCTCCATAGCAATCTATGCATCCAGGCTATTTTGGTGGTGGTTCCGTGTTCCAATCTATGATTGGGGGTTACCCTCAGGAAGGCATGGGAATGCAAGGGAATTTTGGAGCTAATTTTCAGCATGGTATGCAAGGCAACATGTATGGAGGTATGCAACCTGGAATTCAAGGCAATATGTATGGGGGCATGCAGCCCGGAATGCAAGGAAACATGTATGGGGGTATGTAGCCCGGTATGCATAGTGGTATGTTTGGAAACATGGGAGGATCAGCAAGATTGCATGGTATGCAAGATGTGGGAACTGGCAATGTTGAGCCTACTATGGGCATGAATGCAAGGATTTTGTAAATTTACGTATGTAATATCTTTCAATTGTCCCAAAGGACTCTGACACTAAGGGGGAGCCCAAGTCTAAGAAAGCAAAGCCTTCTGCAGGGTTAGTTCCTGATCTTGTTGGGGAATGAGGAGACTGAGTTGTGTAGGGCATGGGGCAAAGTTAGAGATCAGAATGCTTTGATTTTCTTTGACACAGGTGCTAGAGCCAACTTTATCTCACCAGATTTGGCTGGTAGATTGGGGATCCGTGCAAAGGAGATGGGGCCTTTGTATGAGGCTAATATGGCTTGTCCTGAGTATGCAGAACCCGTTACCCCTAATATTGGGAAGTTGAGGCTTCATGTGTAGGGAGGGTTATGTGGACAATGAGGAATTCTATATCATGCTACTTGATGGGTGTGATGTTTTGTTGGGTATGCCATGGTGTCATAGAGTACATGCAGTGGTGGATACGTACAATAGGAAGATTACTTTGACTCATAGAGATAAAGAGCATATTTTGGATGTAAAGCTTAAAGGGGAATCTGTTTCTATTGTATCGGCTTTGGCCATTTCATCAGTAATGCAAAAGCATCTTTCCGCATACTTGGTTTTGTAAAGGATGCAAAAGATGATGAATCTCAATCTAATTTGTCAATGTTAGATAAAGATAGGATTGGTTTCCTACGTGAGTATCAAGATTGCTTTTCCGAGTCATTACCAGGAGAACTTCCTTCGGAAAGGCTAGAAGATCATGCTATTGATCTTATTCCGGGGAGCATAGTTGTTTCTCGTACTGGTACGAATGGGTTCGTACGGTACGGTACCGTACGATATCGTACGGTACGAGGGGTTTCCCCCCTCCCCTCCCTTGAAAAAAAAACTCCAAATGCTTTAAAAAAATTTAGAAACCCTGCTTAATGAAGATCCCAAATGCTCGCAATACTTCGCAACTTTCATGTCCACTCAGTATTCCATATGGGGTTGTTGAGAGACCTAAAAAATCGGGCGAGGTAGACTGGTAGTGTACACTTGATTGGTAGAATGAGAGAATCTTGCTACATCACTTGGAGATCCCTGGTATAGGTAGAGGCTAGACAGTTAGATTCTCAAGTTATGTACGAGGGAGAAGATTTGGACATGGCCATTTTGATCTAGAGGAGTCCCTAAACCTATCACCCTAGAGCACTACTCGTATTTGTGCAAGGACGGTCCCTTAGTCATAAACGCTACAATGGGAGACCTTTGGTATTGCATTACCCATCCAGGTTCTTTTTTGGAGACAATCGGATCTCGTATTGATACTACCGGATCTCCGAAAGGCTTTTGTTGTTCAGTGTGATGCATGTGGGAAAAGCATTGGGGCAGTTCTCATGCAGGAAGGACATGTGATAGCCTATGAGAGTCGTATATTGCAGAATGCCGAGAAGTATTTACAAGTCTATGAGAAAGAGATGTTGGCTGTAATTCATGCTCTTTCTACATGAAAACACTATTTACTTGGGGTTGATTTCACTGTGGAGACAGATCATCAGACCTTGCGTTATTTTCTCACGCAAACTAAACTTTCTGAGAAGCATATGAGATGGGGTCAATTTTTTGTCTGTTCCACTTTCAGATTGTACATGTGGAAGGCAAAGAGAATGTTGTGGCAGATGCTTTGTCACGCAAGCCACAGGTCTCAGCAGTTTCACTTGCTTATCATCATGAGCTTGATGAGATGAAAGAGCAGTATGCCCAAGATGAGGATTTTGGTAGGGTCTATGATCAGATGTCTGAGGGTCAGCCACATGATCATTATACTCTCAGGGATGGCTTCTTGTTGATGCATGGTAGACTATGTGTTACCAGGCAGTTACGACTCAAGGTTATGATTGAAAGTCATGCTCCACCGTATGTAGGTCATAGGAGCATTGAGGCCACGATAAAGGCATTTGAGGCTTTCTTTTATTGGCCGACCTTGAGAAGAGATGTTGATGCTTTTGTTAGGCAATGCATCGTATGTCAGAAGGTGAAGTTTGACCGTCAGAAGACACTAGGGTTACTTCAACCTTACCTATTCCAGATAGACCATGGGAGAGCATTGCCATGGATTTTATATTTGATCTTCCGAGGACACACACGGGGAATGATGGCATTTGGACTATTATATGCAAGTTCAGTAAGCAGGCTCATTTCATTCCCGTGCGTAAGAAGATCAAAGTTGATCACATGGTGAAGTTGTTCATGGCGAACATCTTCAAGTAACATGGCATGCCTTCGTCTATCATTAGTGACGGTGATCCACGGATGACAAGTTTATTTTGGAGAGGGTTGTTTGACAACATGGGTACAACTCTCAAGTCTTCATCATCGTTTCATCCATAGACAGATGGGCAGTCGGAAGAGGCTAATTCCACATTGTTAGATCTTCTCAAGTGCTATGTGTCAGAGCACAAGCAACAATGGGAAAAGTATCTTCCTTTGGTGGAGCTCGCTTATAACAACACCATCCGTACCTTGACGGACAAGGCGTCTTTTGAGATTGTGGAAGGAGGGAAGAAGGTACCACCCATTTTGCATTCAAAGGATAAGATCTTTCAGGCTGACTAGTATGTGGAGAACTCGGATGAAGCTTATAGGAGAGTAAGTTGGCACTCCAAAAAACTCAACAAAAGCAAAAGAAGGCAGCAGACCGTCACAGGCGTGTATTAGAGTTTGCATTGTGTGACTGGGTTCTTTTGCGATTTGAGAAAGCTAGGCTCAAAAAGATGAAGGGTAAAGAGCGCTTATTCCCTAAGTTGAGCATGCGATGTTATGGACCTTTTCAGGTATTGGAAAAGATTGGTGAGGTGGCCTATCGTTTGAAGGTACCAGATCACTGGAGGATTCACAATGCATTTCATGTGAGTCTACTTAGACCTTTCTGAGGAGATGTGCCTGAGGATGTATCAGATGAGGCTCAGCCGGAAGTTGAGGAACTTGATGAGGTTCTTATTCCCGAGCAGATACTTGCACATAAGGAAAGAAAGGTACGAGGTAAAGTTTCCTGTCTATCTTGTGAAGTTCAAGAATTGTTCACCGATGGATGCGAAGTGGATGGAGGAGGGTGACTTAGCAGATTCACCTCAGGTATTGCAGCTTTATTTTGATATCTTTGAGTTGGAACGGACTCTTGCTACGGCTCATTTAGGTTCAGCACAGCATAGGTCTGGAGCATTGCCTGATGCTCAAGAGGGGGGTAGCACCTCCGCTCCCTTGATACAAACAGGCTCAGATGTCATCTAGAGGTCGCTTGGTGCAGCTTTTGTCTCACCCGAAGGTACTGACAATACATCTGCCTATGGGACTTCTATGATATATGTGTACTAGTCACATTGGATGTTGTGGTTGTGTATGGTTCACAATGGTATACAACTTGGACTATTACTACACCATTGGTTTGCAGTGAATGTTGCTACATATACACGGCACAGAGAGATTGGGACGTTGATCTTGCCATATTGTACTTTTCACTTCTCATGGCTGATATCTTATTGTATTGGGCAGCCTTCGTTATCAGTGTGATTCTGCTTTGGATGTCTTTTTGTATCACCAGAATGCAATCGAGGACGCTTGCCATTTTTCAAGAGGGGGGTATGTCATGACCCTGTGAATTTGTGTAGCATAAGTGTGAGCATGGTGGTCGGTGAGCAAGATATATGTTTAAGGTTCATACTTGGGGACAAAAGGGAACTAATGTTTATAACCCCGTGTGTGGACAACCCCATGTGTGGAGGGGACAAAAGGTTCAAAGGTGTATAACCTTTATAAAAACCCTTTTTTGGAGCATCGTGGCCCCTAGGCTAATTTGGGGGACCTACACTTCTTTTAGAGAGAGAGTTGGACTAGCACTCTCTCTCTCTCTCTCTCTCTCTCTCTCTCTCTCTCTCTCTCTTTTTGGGAAAGAGGGGCTGGTGGGCTGCGCTACAGAATACACAGGTGCAGACTGAATCTCTTTCTCTCTCGTGGCTTTTGGAAGGAGGCTCTCTGGCTGCTGCGTCACAGTATATACAGGCGCTAGCTGAATCTCTCTTTCTCCTTTGCTTTTGGCAAGAGGCTGGCTGTCGGGCTGCGCTGCTGTACATACAGGCAGAGCTGGACACAGAGGCGTGGACTGTAGGAGGGAGTGCAGGGCTGGACAGCAGGTTCACCCACGAGTTTTCCCTCTCTCTCTCTCTCTCTCTCTCTCTCTCTCTCTCTCTCTCTCTCTCTCACGTTGAATCAGGTGCTGGACTGCAGGCAGCTGCAAGACAGGAGGGTAGGATAGAATAGAGCTTTTCTCACGCCTCCTCTCTCTTGTGAAAAGCGACACAAGGACTCTAAGTTTCTCTCTCTCTTTGTGAGCAGGTGGGACTGCAGGAAGTGTCAAACTAAGTCTCTCTTTGGCTCGTGACTGTTTTGGAGTCATTTCTTTGGCCCTTTGTGAGAGGAAGGGGTTGGCAGCCACTACCCCGGGGCAGCGCAGCTGGGTAGGCCAGAGTTCAGTCCAGCGGCTGTTCCACCGCCACTCCGGGCCGGTGGAGATGGCGATCCTAGCTTCGCCCGCCACAGAGTTCTCTCCAGCCTCCCCGGGGGGGCCCCCGCGAGTGATGGGGCTCCTAGTGGATTACGTTTTTTTCAGGTGCCTCCAGCTGGATGCTGGCCCGTTTGAGACACTGGTCGCGCCCTTGCGAGTTTGCGTGGTGTGCCATCCCTCTCGTTCTCCTTCAGTGGTGAGCAGCATGGTGGCCTTCTCCTTTCCTCTCAGTGTTGCCCCAGACACAGCATGGGATTGCAACTCTGTAGAGGAAGTTTTGCGTGATCAGATACTGGAGTTTTCTCACCACTTCAGTGACTTGGGGCTCACGGACCTATTGCAGACCCGATTACACTCAGCCCGCATGAGCTTGTTTGGTATAGGAGATTGGCGGGCGGATCCGGTCCACACCTCAGTTGAGGCGGTGCTACTGATTCTCCTCCATGCCGCCCCGAGGGTGCAGCCTACCTTTAGATACATATATGCAGAGGATTGGTCTCACGCCTATGCCCTGGACAGGGCGAAGGCGGAGTGGGGCTGGACACAGAGACAGGTCACCCTCTTTTTGGAGAGACTCCGCACCCGGACAGACAGTGACTATTCTCCCTCCAAGCCGGCGCCCAAGACTCACAGAGTGGAGGGCAGATCATCCGGGCCGGCTGAGAGGGGTGAGCCAGTGGCGGCTGCTTCACTTGCCATAGCTCATCCATGAGGATCCTCTCATGGAACATCCAGGGTCTCGGTGGACATCGCTGCTACATTGGTCGGGGCAGACTTCGCTAGGAGATCCAGAGGGCTCTCGTTGGAGGACCCATAGATATCCTTTTCATCCAGGAGCACCACCTTTCTGTCGGGCGTACCCGCACCTGCGGGAAGATCTTGCCAGGCAGGAGTCACACTTTTTGGTCACCGGCATATGGCTCCGAGGGGAACCAGGGTGGAGTATGCATCTCAGTCAGCGAGCAGCTTCTATCCGAGGTTGTGGACTCTGGCACTCGACCCTGCAGTGGATCATCCTTCGGGTTGGGGAAGACCGCATTGGCTTCCTCAACTTCTACGCCCCTAATGGGGCGACCGGGAGAGCCGAGTTCTGGAGCACCATTAGGCAGTCCCTCCCCTTGGCAGACCACTGGTGCCTAGGGGGGGATTGCAACATGCTGGAGGATGCAGAGGACAGGATGGAGGGCAGCCAGGAGACCATTCATGGGCCGGAGCTCGCTGCCTGGGAGGAACTAGTGCTGCAGGTGAGAGGCCAAGATCCGTGGACTCTCCCGGAGTTTGGCAGGTTGCAGGGGAGTTTATCTTTCTCGCGCTCGGATAGACGGGCCACAGGAGTTAACCTTTCCCGCATCGACAGGTTTTACATTGATGAGTGGGCTTGTGATAGAGGTGGCACTGTGGGCATACTTGCAGGCTCCTCGTTTTCAGACCACTTTCCAGTGCTTCTCCAGATCGAGGACCCTACGAGAGGAGAGCGAGGCTAGAGCGTCCGGATTCCAGATTGTCTCATAGAGGAGCCGGAGATTGCGACCAGAGTTGAGCAGGTCTGGCAGGAGCTGCAGTTCAGGAGAGGATCGGCAACCAGCGATCTTGCCAGGGGCTTGCAGGAGATCAGTCGGGTGCTCAGACAGGCTGCCCTGGACCGTCTGGAGGCCTTCAGAGAGCAGGAGAGGAGCCTGCGGAGGAGTCTAGCGTCCCTTCAGAGACTCCAGGAGAGGGATCCTACGAGCCCTTGGATCTCAGAGCAGATGGAGTCAGCTCGCACAGAGATCAGATCCATCGAGGAGAGGAGGGTGGAGTTCCGATTCCATGCTCGGGCTTCTTTTTGGACTCAGGCTGGAGACAGAGTGACTCGAGATTTCTTTGAGGCGACAGGGCCTCGCTTCAGACGAGAGGGTCTCAGGCGTCTTCGGCAGGCTGATGGCCAGGTTGTGGTGGATCCTCCCAGGGTTCGGGCGATAGCCACAGATTTTTACAGGGATCTGCTCTCTGCTGAGCCAGCAGATGACAGGGTGAGAGAGGCTCGGGAGGCAGTCTGGAGCTTCACGAGACCGGTTGTGCTGGCCCATTTGCAGCACTCCCTTCTCTCCCCCTTCTCGGATACGGAACTGGAGGAGGCTCTTCAGGCACTTCCTCGGGGCAAATGCCCAGGAGAGGACGGTCTCTCAGTGGCTTTCTTCCAGAGGTACTGGGGTCTCTTACATAGGGGTTTCAGATTGGCATTCCAGGAGATTATGGAGTCGGGAGTCATGCCGGACAGCATGGCAAAGGGGTTGATTCACTTGATCCCCAAAGAGGGAGGAGACAAACTGGAGATTAGACAGTGGAGACCGATCACCTTGCTAGGCACGGCCTACAAGGTCCTAGCTAAGGCGATCAGCAGGCGGCTTCAGCCTCACCTTCCGGACATCATCCACTCCACGCAGACAGGCTTCATCAAGGATAGGAGCATCCTGGATAACATCTTCTCTTTCTGGGAGGCTACGGCTTTGGCTAGATTTCGGCAGGAGGATCTGGCAGTGCTCCTTCTCGACTTCGAGAAGGCATATGATCGGGTGGACTGGGCCTTCTTGGAAGGCACTATGGAGAGGATGGGCTTCCCCCCTCAGTGGATCCGTGGGGTCTCTGCACTCTACACATCGGCTCATAGCCAGGTGCTGATACAGGGCGTGCGCGGAGAGAGGTTCCAGCTCTCGCGCTCGGTGCGGCAGGGGTGCCCCTTGGCGCCCTTTCTTTTTCTTTTTGTGGCGGCGGCCATGAGCACTTTTTTGACGGCACAGGATACAGGTTTGCGGGGCCTCCGGCTCCCCATCCGCACCTCGGAGGAGCTCCTAGACTCGGAGTTTGCGGATGACACTGCTGTCTATCTTCAGGGAGGAGAGGAGAACCTCCGCCGCTTCGCCTCAGCCATGGACAGGTTTTGCAGAGCTTCGGGCGCTTTGATCAACTGGCGCAAGTCGTGTGGGTTGTGGGTCAGTTCTATGCCCCCCCCCGACTTGGAGGCCAGTTGATGGTTTTCAGTGGCTGCCCCCCGGCACTACAGTGCGTTATTTGGGATGCTATGTGGGCATTGACATATCTCCGGAGCAGCAGATAGCCCCCCTTCTTCTGAGCATTCGGAAGAAGCTTCTGTATTGGAGTACCGCTCGTTTATCTCTGGCTGGCCGAGTAGTTGTGGCCAACCAGGTTCTGCTTGCTACCATGTGGTACATCACTTCTTGCTGGGCCTTCTCTCGGGCGTGCATTGGCCAGGTGCAGAGGCTCATCAGGAACTTTCTTTGGTCCGGTGGTGACGGGCGGCCCGCCAGGGCCAAGGTGGCATGGGCTGTGATCACTCAGCCCAGGGAGAGAGGCGGCGTGGGCATTGTTGATCCTATTTGCCAAAGCCGAGCTTTGCTTGGCAAGTTGGTGGTTCGTGGCCTCCTACCAGGCGCTGAGCCGTGGAAGGAGTTTCTTGTTTCCAGAATGCTCAGCCCCACTCCTTCTCTTAGCGGCCCCTGGACCCCCAGCATCAGGTGGATCTTTACAGAGCAGCGATCCAGAGGAGTGGGCCTTGGCTTCGAGGAGCGTTTTGCAGCTAGCCTTCTGAGGGCCTGGGCGCATCTGAGGCCGTCACTCTTCCAGACTCCCCCGGGCACCGATGAGGAGCGCCTGAGGAGGCAGCCATTGATCTGGAACCCCTTGATTCGACTTCCCAGTGGCCATATGGTTGGATCGCGGTCTCACGTGTCGTGGGGCCCGTTGAGCTCCGGCCCAGCCCAGTCCCTAGACGACTGGATATGTTTTCAGCAGCTGCCTCTAGAGGCTCAGGAGAGGAGACTCAGTGGGATAAGGGGCAGAGAGTTGATGAGACAGGACATTGAGGCGGCCATCCCCCGGGAGTGGCGGACCCCAGTACAGGACCCTCCACCTCCACAGTGGATTGGCGTCTTTACTCGGCATGAGATCCTTCTAGCGGTCTGCGGCACAGCGGAGAGAGTCGCCCCACTCACTTTCGAGGTGGGAGAGGGTGGCCAGCTTCAGAGGACACGACTAGATTTGGATGAGCTCCAGGGTTGTATTTTTCAGAGGGTGCGGGTGGTCGGCTTTCATCAGAGACAGTGGCATGTAGACCCCTCACCGGCCTCGATAGGGGAGGACTGTTCTTGGAGATTATGGGCTTGGGACAGCAGGCCTCTTATTCGCCTTCAGTGGGATCCAGGTGAGTGGTTTTGGCGAGATCCCTACTCGGCCCCTACCAGCCCAGGCATCCCCTTTTTTCAGTACACAGCGAGGCTGGGGCGGCAGATTCAGAGGCACAGGATAGCGAGCACCCCGGCGGCGGCCGAGCATTGGCGGCGACAGGGGCTCTCCCTTGCCTTTCTTAGGGACTTCTGGCAGCGCCTTTGGGCCAGCTTCCGGCCCCAGAAGGTGACGCTTTTTCTCTGGCTCACAGTGCATAGAGGACTGGCTGTGGGGGCTTGGCTAGCTTTTGGCAGACACCCAACGTCCTGCCCTCGGTGCGGCCATGCACAGGAGTCGCAGCGGCACTGCTTATGGGATTGCCCACAGGCACAGCAGGTCTGGCAGCGCGCTCTCAGGATGGTTTTTGCAGGCTCGCCAGGTGAGATGCTGGTGACGTGGGGTGCGGTGGCTTGGGCCACGGACAGCGGCCTGGCCCTTGGATATGAGGACGTCCCTGGCAGTGCGACCATCCAAGTCTCTGACAGGGCGATGGCGGTGGTTCCGACGCCAGACTTCTCTTCGGCAATCCCTCAGGAGGGGGTCGGGCACAGATGGGAGATGATCAGCAGCATGACGGCTTGGCACATATGGAGAGCCCAATGCAGGGAGGCCATTGACCGCCAGGCGACTCCACCGGCGGAGGTCATACAGGCCCTCTGGGTGGACATCACACACACCTTGAGAGGACACTGGGGGAAACTTCAGGGCGACTCGGATCGCATGAGAGGTCGCCGCAAGGCTTTCCTCCGCACTTGGTAGCTTGGCCCTTTCCTCATCGCGAGGGGCGAGGATGTCACTTGGCACTATAGGCCTCCAGTTTGGCTTTTCTCACCTCCCACATGTACTACTAGGTAGCCCCCCCCCAGAGAGCGGCCAGCCACGGGGGTGGAGCTCAGGTGTTCACTGTGTGTTTTTTATCCCTCCTTGTGAGGTGAGCTTTGTAGCCTTATGGCGTTTTCTCATTAACTAATAGAAGGATCGTTTTTCCGGGGGGGGGGGGGGGGGTGGGGAAGGAAGGGGTTGGCAGTTTGGAGGGTGGAAACAGGGCAAGTTTTTGGACTGATTTGGAAGAGTTTGTGGACTGTTTTCATGGCTGAGTTTGTGGCTATGTGCATGGGCCAGTTAGATGCATATTCAAGGCCTCATGGATGCAGTGTCTTGGTAGATTAGAGGAGATAGCAGTGTGGTGTTTTTGGGACACAAAGCTGTGTGTAACCTCTATGCTAAGAGGTCCAGAGGATTGGCAGATTGGACATGCAGACGTACAAGCCATGAATGGCCATGTTATACTCATTTAAACTTTTCCATTGAATTTGAATAAAGAAATACCGAAAGGGACGCCAAGCTTTGGGGCCAACAACTGTCGTTCTTCTTTTCGTGTTGGAGCATTCTAGCTCCCATTTATTTGTTTTATCTGCTGGACTACAATTGGTTTGGGTGACTGCTAGTCTACTGCACTTTGGTTTCCACCAGAGGCCGGTTTTAGGGCCTATGAGATCAAGTGATACAATAATGTCCATGGCATATCTCATCATGGAATGGAAAATAAAACAGAAACAAAACATAAACATAGCTATCTCACTGGGGTGATACAAAACTGTCCATGTTAACTCATCATGGAATACGAGAGAGAGAGAGAGAGAGAGAGAGAGAGAGAGAGAGAGAGAGAGATTAATGTCTTCGCGCCAAAAGCAGTTCAGGCTTATGAAAATTGTACAATGGAATGTAAAGGGTATTTCTTCGCGCCAAAAGCAGTTCAGGCTTTGGCGTACAACTTTTTGTCATGGTTGGGATGTTTTCTGTGCAGTTAAACATAAGCAGCATAAGTTGGCTGGCAAAGCCTATATATATAAGGGGTTTCATGTTTTCTACAGCGGACATTCTGCTTCGCAGTCAGGTGTTATGTTTGCTGTTCGTTCGCAGTTTCAGCCTTCTCTTGTGATTCAAGATGTTCATGGAAGATTTCTAGTGATACAAATTGTTTGGGATGATACGCCTTTATGGTTGTTAGGGGTGTATGCTCCAAATAATGCTCGTGTACGCCGTTTGCTGTGGAATGACTTGTGTGCTCTTTCAATCTCTCATCCTGGCTTTGTGATGGGAGACTTTAATATGTGTGTCTCCAAGGAGCAAGCCACGTCGCCTCATTCTGTAATGGATAGCCCGGAGAGAATGGCGTGGGAAGCTTTTGCAGCAAGGTCGCTAAAACAAGACATGTGGTTACACTTATGCCTCACAACAGTTTCGAGGCACTTACATCAAGATCTCTTTTTGCCAGAGGTTCTTACTATGATGGTTGATTAGCAATAGGTTTTCTCGGATCATTGGCCGCTTGTGTTTGAAATGGTCTATCATCTTGTGGATGCATATAAAGGCTTGTTGTTGGGACGCTTGCCTTTGCGCTTAAATCACACTTTTTTGGAGCATGAAGTTTTTGATGTTTATATGCGTCAGTTGATACGACATTTCTCCACAAGAGTGTCCATGGCTGATTATCATGCTTGGCCAGTATTCCTTACCAACACTCGAAAATTAGCGCGGCATTATGGTCTTGCTAATGCCTCTATACAAAAACAGCATGTGGCTCTTCTTGAGTCGCTTTTAAAGGGCTTGCAAGCATTCATGTTTACTGACTCTATGGATGATGAAGTTGTGGATGCCATAGAATGGCTGAAAAAGGAGCTATCTAGGGTGCAGGAAGCACAATATGTTCGCTTTAAACTACTTGCACGTCTTGATGCTTTGCGGGATGCTAACTGTCAATCTCATCGCTTCTATGATAAGTTGCATAAAAAACATATGCGTGAGAATATTGTTAGGTTGATGGATGCCCAAGGCAACCTTGTTACTCAACCTTCTGAGGTTTTTCAGCATTGCATCAGGTTTTATGAAGATTTGCTTGTCCCTCGAGAGAATGTCTCGACGGCTGTCTTGGCTGCAAGGGAGTCATTGTTTGCTGAAGTACGATATTAAGTTGACCCTGATGTGGCGGTTTAGCTTGATGCTCCTGTTACTCAAGGGGAAGTGGAAGTTGTTCTCTCCAAACTTCCCATGGGAAAGAGCCCTGGTTGGGATGGTTTGACAAATGAGTTTTTCCGAAAATATGCTGATCAGCTTGCAGAGCCTTTGACGCTTACTTGTCAAAGGGTTGGGATGAGGGATATATGCCTGCCGATTGGAAGTTGGGCATACTTCGTTTGTTGCCCAAAGTCCCTTCGCCTACTTCTTTGGCTCAATGGCGCCCGATCTCACTTATGGGTATTATGTATAAAATCTTTACAAAGATTTTTGCCAATCGCTTGCAGAAGGTGCTTCCTACTCTTATTCATCCATATCAATATGGATTTGTGCATGGCAGGAATATTTTGCATAATATTCTTAATGTTCAAATTGGAGTGGATTATGCCAAGGCAAAGAAGCAAGAGATTGTGATGGTGCAGCTGGATCTTGAAAAAGCTTTTGATCATGTCAGCTGGTCTTTCCTTTCTCAGTTAATGACAGCCATGGGCTTTGGTCCCAAAATGGCTAATTTGGTGCATTTACTTGGCTCTGGCTCTATCAGGCAGATTATGCTCAATGGAGGACTTTCGGATGGTATTTCTCTCATCCGTTCTCTCCGGCAAGGCTGTCCTCTTAGCCCTCTTTTCTTTGCCATTGCCACTCATCCTATGTTATCTCGCCTAGATGCTATGGCATCGCATGGTGAAGTGGTTGGTTTGCATCTCCCTCATGGCAAGCAATTGGTTGCTCAAGCCCTTGCGGATGACACTTTTATGTTTCTCAGGGCCGAAAAAGTCAATATAGATCGAGCAATGGAAGCTTGGAATAATTTTGCATTGGCTTCTGGGTTGAAAATAAATTCAACAAAATCAGCCCTCATTGTATGCACGGAATTTGATCTTGAGGCATTAGGGTGGCAAGGCCGTGTGGTGCATACGACATTGTTCGTCATCTTGGATATCCGGTGGGTGTGGATGTGGACCCCCAAGTGCTTCTTGCTTGGATTTCTGCTCGGATCTCGGATAAATTTGTGTATTGGAAAGCTCAAGGGTGGCCTATGCACGTGAGGGTTAAGGTAGCTCAGGTTATTATGCTTAGCATGATTTCCTATTTTTTGCCCCCAAGCGCTTCTTGCTTGGATTTCTGCTCGGATCTCGGATAAATTTGTGTATTGGAAAGCTCAAGGGTGGCCTATGCACGTGAGGTTTAAGGTAGCTCAGGTTATTATGCTTAGCATTATTTCCTATTTTTTGCCTTTGCTACCTTGGACGCACAAATCTCTTCTCCGTTTGGTTGCTCCCATTCGGTTTATGCTGTGGAAGAGGCAAGGAAATATTATGGGTTAAACATGGATAGCTTGGAATCACATTACGACGCCCAAAAGAATGGGTGGGGCTGCTTTATTGGATGTCTGCTCGCATATGGTGGCGCGTAGGTGGGCGCTTTTTCAGGATATGTGTTTGGAGGAGCAGCCTTGGGTATTCATGGCTCCTGACTGGATTGAGTTGGAGGGATTGTCACATGGACAGACACGTGTGCAGGGTTCATGGTGGGACATTGTGAATGCGGCTCATCCTGTCCGTATTCGCTCATCTCACATTTTATCGCATATTCTCCTTTCTTGGCATGAAGTTCTACTATTGGCTCGGTGGGATCCTGGTCATGAAAGACTACTTTTGAACTCTTTGCAGTTCGAAACATTTGTGGAGTCGCGTGTCATTGTTTGGCCAGACAGAGATGCTTCACGCATACGACTCAACCGCATGGTCAGGTTAGGCTTGGTTAGAATCCGAGATGTTGTGATACCTGGTCGTGACAGGCCATATTCGTTTCATCGTATTCGGCAGCACTTTAGGGTTCCTTGGACATTTGAGCCACTAGGGGTTGACATCATGCATGCAGTTGAGCCTTTTACTCCATTGCCTCGGCCATTTGCAGATCAGCCTTGGCTTGATTGGGCACTATGTAAATTTGGTGACTTGATATCACTTTCAGCTAACCAAGTCTATCATAAGCTCGTATCAAAGAAAGATTGGGTTTCAACCAAGGCCAATAAGGTGTGGGGATTGCACAAGTCTAAATCATGGTAGCAAAAAACTCTTATGTGTGGTTGGCAGTCTAAACTCCCTTACCAAGGTAAGGTTTTCATTTGGAGGATGTTGGTGGGAGGGTTACCTACACGGGATCAGCTCAGCCGTCGTAAAATTACATTGGCCTCTTGCTTCTTCTGCACGACATGCACTGAAACAGTTATGCATCTGTCGAGTGGCCCGTCAGATTTGGTCTTTTGTCTCTCTCGTTTGGGAGGCAGTAGAGAGGTCTACTGTTTCGGCTCATCAGTGGATATTTGGGATTTGTCCTCAAGTCATTACTTCGGACAGTCACCTTGTGATATTCCATTTCCTTAGATGGACAGGACTTTGGCATATTTGGACTACATGGAATGGGTTCATCTTTGATTCCTTGTCTGGAATACATGGGCACATTCTACGTATCCGCGGTTTGCTGCTTTGGCAGTTTTCTTCTCTTCTCTCAGCTCAGCTACTGGATGCAGATGTTATTTCGTTATGGTCTACAGCGGCTCGGCTGGCTCATCTTTGATGCTTTTATCTGGGATGCTTATTTGGCTAGGAGGCTTTCTTATTAGTGTACAGGTTTGCATGGTCATGATCCTTTAGAGGATCTTTTGTGGGGGTTTTTTTTTGGGGGGGGGCATAGGTTCTGTGTGAGCCATGTGGCTGATGTACATTTTTACATATAATATAAAACACCATTTCACGAAACACCAAGGGTCTTTGAGACCAAAAACTAGTATAATGAGTCCATGTGATTATTGAGTCATGGGAGAAAGAAACTAGATAAGAGTGCTGTGAGAGCCAGATGGTTGATACAATATGTCACTATGTGGGGATGAATGGGAGATAGTCTAGCAAGACGCAGCTAATAATGCTGTCCTCCTCCAACACAGATCAAGGGGCTGTAGTAATACGTCAGATGACTTCATGTGTACAAGGAGACAACAGGTCCCTGTTGTGGTCTTTGGTGCCTTGTCGTGGATCTCATTGTGTCATCTGACGCCGTGTGGGTCGGCTGAGGAGCATGTGTGACAGTCATCTAGGAGGGCCTAAAGAAATCTGTGATGGATGTTAGAGCATGATCTTGGTGTTACCAAGATTCACGTAAAGATCCCTCTCCACAAAAAAAGTTCGAATTTCATCCAGATGTCTTTGCAGCCCCTCTGCTAAATTTGAGATAAGGACTACATCATCTGCATACAAGAGAATGGGGACTATTGTCTGGGCTAGCTATGCTATGATCCTGCACCTCCCAATTTGTTGATAAAATCTGAGATATCATCAATTTATAGCCCAGATAGAGTGGGAGAGAGTGGGCAGCCCTGTTTGATCCAATGGTACTACGATTCTCACCTGACATGCCGCCTGGAGCCTGAACCCTGCCCCTCACTGACTCATACAAGGTCATTAGCCCCATCATTTCTGGTGGGAAGTGGAGCTCTTGTAAGAGAGCGAACAACCGGTGACTGTGTCAAAGCACTCTTGCCTTCTCGATGGTAGATATTGTCTAGGGTCAATTAATTCCTCTTGAATCCTGCGTGTCCTATGGCCCTCTGTCGCTACTCCTCTACCCATGATCTGATCTGAGCCTCCAAGACTGCTCTGTAAATCTTGGCCAACATATTGCCAATCATGATGGCTCGGTAGCTATTGGGGCCCAACAGATCTCCTGCCTTGTGGATGGGAACAGTGATGTATGTAGTCCAGGATGTGAGAAACCCCTCACAAAGAGCCCTTTTAAAGACATGAGCTAGGATAGGAGCCAAGGTCTTCCAACCATGGGCCAAATGTTCAGTGCAAAGGTCTTCATGGTCCTTTGCTCTACCATTGTGCACCATCCAATCATCCCATATGCTTTCCTATACCATCTGCACACGTTGTGTGCACAATTGTTTTCAATAGACCATATTTTATACTTAAACTATTCAAACTTGAAAAAGCGTGGCGTACTTAACGAATGTACAGATGTTTCTGACCACCTTGCAGCAGACTAGGAATGACCCATATCCACAACGTTGAAGTGGATGGAATGGGATTTGAATCCGGATCTCAGTTAGGAACTGGACCCATTGAGAGAGAGAGAGAGAGAGAGAGAGAGAGAGAGCGTCTACCAACCCAATGGGCCTATGAGAGCCTCTGGAAATACCTATACGGTGGGAAACTGTTGCGTATTCAGTCTCTGCAACTATATGGTATTGTTATATAGAAGGCCACATTAAACCAAGACTGTCATCAAGCTTAACAGCAGCAGACTTTGAAGATGGACAATTATAGGGTTTTAGAAAAAGTTGTGCACAGTCTTGTATGTCATGTAATTATTTTACAGATTGTTTTACTTGTATTTCTGTGCTTAACAGGTTTGTCAAGGAAACGGTTGTCAATAACAGCTTGCCTGGGGAAGAGGCTAAGGTGGAGTGATTGTAACGGCCACAAGCAGCAAAAGGTTTTTCATGCTGGCTTTGGTTTGCGGTCATGCATAGACAAAGCTGTTGTGAAAAACAAATATCCTTTGCTGAAGATTATTGACGTCTACACCACACACTACATTGCGATGTCTGATCACACACAAGAAAGCATCAATATGTGTATGTTTTGATCCTCTGAATGTCTTAAACACCAGGTAGCATGAGCTTGGTTATGCTCCTATCAAAACCCATGCATAACCCATCAGATTGCCACTGATGGTAGACTAGTCCTTTTCCATGTGCTTGTGAGTGAAATGGAAAAATGTTATGAGTGCTGTACATTACATCCTCTGCTGCCATTTTTCTGTAAAACAGTAGAGCTTGAGGGATTTATATTTACATTGATGTGTGGGATAACTTGTATGCCATTGAACTAGCTGACCTTCGGTAAACTCTACTACAAAATGCAGTTTGTAGTCTTACATTCATGACTTTAACCACCTTGTAGTTCTTGCTTTTTTTTCTCACTTGATTTACAAAAATGACATACTACATGCCATAATCCTCGTTTCTGACACAGAGCTAATACCCTTTTGAGTCTTAACGATGTAGAGGTTTCTCTAAGTTGTCTTTTTTATGAGGTTGAAGTAAATAATTGCTAACAATATAGTGTCTTTTATGCAAGTTTATTGGTTCATTGTCATAAGACACTACATAGTATGTAAATTATAAAAACTTGTAAATAACTGAACCCTTCAAGACTAGTAGTCTAGATACTTTTTTCAATATCCCTAGATGAAAAATGCTTAACATGAGTACTGTGGGTTCACACTCTTCTATACAACTTGTTGGTCTCCCATTTGAAATCCATAAGCACTATCTAAGATTGTAGAAGTAAAAAATATAATGAGGGAGACAACATTTTGAAATTGTATTGGGAGTATTTTCGTTGTTATTGAGTTGTATGAAAGTCATATTGACTTGTTTTAAATATATAGGTTATACTTTCACTAGCACTAAATATGATTGTAGGTTTTTTAGATTAGCATCAAAGGTATGAATTGTGTTACTTAGCACTAAAAAAGTTCTACAACCAAATAATGCATGTAGCTATGTGTTCAATGTCTCTCGTAACATGCTATATTCTCTACTCGATGAAAAAGTTCAACAATCCCTAAATTCAACACCTATATTAGAATTTGTTACATTTATGATTTTTTAGAGTACATGATTATGCTTTATCAATTATGACAATGCAAGCACACATCTAGGTTTTGAAGCCTATAATGTGAGGTCACTTGAAATGCTCATTTTGGTGAGCACAAGGTTGACATCATATGCTAGAGTTGATCTCACACAAGTGGTTTGCAGAATGTTAACAATAATTATTTTTTTCCAACCATATGCTTATTTTAACTAAACTCAAGAACGTTTACAGTAAGAGGGATTGAATTTTTGAATGAATGTAGTCAAGCTACTTTGGCTTTTCATTTTATAGTGCGGTAGGATATCACAGTGAGATTGTGCCACTCAAATTCTTGGGTAGGATATCACAATGAGAGGTGGTGACTCCCTACCCTAGACTTCGCAGAGTTGGTTTCATTGCTTATTGTGGAAGAGTTAAAGCTTGGATTAGGTACATTATCTAGTAGTTGTGGGCATGCAAGAGACAAGGCATTTTACATAGAGGTGTGTGACAAGTAGATGGAGATTCTCATTGAGGACACACAAGTGGGTGTGTTACAGCTTGGATTAGGTACATTATCTAGTTGGCATGCAAGAGACCACACATTCTACATACAAAGGTGCAAGAAGCAGGTGGAGATCGTCATCTAGAGGACACACAGGAGGTGGACATGGTTGGTTGGATAGATAGATATTTTAGCCTTCATATGGTCCACGAGGTGGTAGAGGATCATATTCCCAAGGCAAGTCTAGAGAAAGAGGTCATTGTCAAGCTTAACAACAACAAAGCAATGGGACTCTTTATCTCTTAATCAAAATGGAAAGTTCCAAATCAATTGTGATGTTTATTCAAATGAGCTAAGAACCAATTGGGAGATGTTTATTCATGAGAGGATACATCAAGTTTTGCTGAAGGCACCATTGGATCATAAGCAAAGACAATTCATGTTGGATACATGGATAGATGATGCCACTAGGATAGCCTTGCATGTTGTTGGCTTACGAAGAAAGAGCTGCAAAATAAGATTGAGAGGGCAATACGAGCATGAATTCTTCAAAATCACACATCATCAGCTTCTTGGAGACTATGAGGTATATTAGCCACATAAAAAGGAGAAGGGCATGTCCAAGCTAAGGGTAATATAAGTGAGGAAAAAAGAAGGTAAAATCAAATCTCTGATTGGATGGCCTATTGGGAGCTCCCTTGAGCACGATCCCATTACCTACATACCCATAGGAAGGAAAAGAGTAGTTGATAGGAAGGAATTATTGGAGTATAAACCAATGATGGAAATCCTATTCAAGAAAAGTTGGAAAAATAGGTTGACAATCACACTGGCATATATAGGGAGACGCACACTAAAACTAAGGCCTTTTTCTCCCAACTTCTCTTACTATAGAATATGATGGTAAAGGGAGACACACACTACAACTAAGGCCTTTTTCTCCCAACTACTCTTACTAGAGAATATGATGGTAAAGGGAGAGACACACTAAAACTAAGGCATTTTTCTCCCAACTTCTCTTACTATTGGATATGATGGTAAAGGGAGACACACACTACAACTAGAAGCTCATCTTCTTTGATTTGAATAGTGACAGATTGAAAAAGTTCTTGAAGAATGCTAATATAAGAGTGAGGAATGTGCATACGATCATCTTGAGATGTTTGTCTACATGATCACAACTTAATGGCTAAAATTGTCTACATTATGATCATCTTGAGATGTTTCTTCAGAATCACAACTCAATGGCTAAAATTGGTATGGAAATTCCCTCTATGCTATGATGGCATCCCTTGATTTAGTGTGTAGAAATGTGAGGAAGTAAAGGATATCAATGGCTTGATAGCTTGCCCCAAGGGGATATCATTAACCATTATAATTGGCTTGATAGCTTCCCCCAAAAGGAGATTAGTGGGCATCTTGGCAAAAAATCATGTAAACCCCTTAGCTCTTGAGTCGTGCATCAAATCTTGTGGTGCCACAATCTCTCTCTTTATGGTGTTCACTCTTCTCTTTGATTGGTGGTTGTAGCATACAAGCAATAGCATAGCTTCTTGTGTCTTCATGTAATTAGTGAACAATGAATAAGAAAACGGCCAAGACAATTTGAAAACCCTTGGCAATTTGGCCTTAATCTCTTGGCTTATGTTACCAGATTTTGGACTGCTTCACAAGTAAGCCTAAATGCATCCTTAACTTAATATTTTATGCATGCTTAGAGATGTGCATGAAAACACTATGCACACTATAAAATTATATGGCCATAAACTACGAATATAACATCTTTTTATTATCCAAATACAGACCTAGATAGAGTATCAGTACTAAAACACATAAGATGTCATGTTTTTTGGGTGATTGGAGCCCTACTCCTAACTACATTCCATGAGAACCAAACCTTAACCCTTACTACATAGAGAAAGGCAAGGGAGCTCTTGTAAGTGTTGACATCCATAGTATTAGGGGTGACACCATTGTTGGAAGGCTTGGAGTCATCTAAGGTGAGCAGATCTTGTCAAAGGCTTGAAGCCATTCTAAGGTCAGGAGCTCACCTCCACTAGGAACAAATGGAGAAAGCATGAGAGTAAAAATGGCCAATTGACTCACAACTTTCTTATTTTGATTCTCTTGCATGGGTAATGGCATATCTGCTCTATCGTCACATATGCTCCGCCATTGCATCTCACATCAAAGCCATGACATCCTCTAAGACATCAATATGAAAGTTGAGATCCTACTAAGAGTAAGATTAAGAGCCTCTAAATTGTAAATTTGGGGAGGGCAAGGATGAGGAGAAATGAAGGTTGGGAGGATATGAGAAGCTATTATAATCCAAATCTTGATAATTTTGACAAGTTCCATACTTTTTTAGTTGGGATAAAATGCATGATTTCGATGATGCTATGTTTATTGCGCGTCACTTCTAGAGTCATAATTTGTGATGCTAAATCAAACTATTTACTTGAAACAAAAAAAGTACAACCTCTTTAGCTTTTGCAAAGCTTGTCAAGCGTCATTACATTCCCCTTATTCTTGTAGTGTGTGTATGTGTTTGCGCACATATGCACACACATGTATGTACATGCCCATGCATTATACTCAAGTTACCTTCTTTTAGAGCTTTCAAATTTACAATATGCTTGTTGATTAAGATTCTTTGTGGTTTCTTTAAATAGGCCACTATATTCCTAATATTGTTAGAATGAGATTGAGTTCATATTGCCCATATTCTTATTGTGATAAATAGTTCTTGATTTATTTTGGAAAGTGTAAGGACACATACCTCTTGTGCCCATATTTTGGAAGGAGATTGTGCTCGTATTACCCAGGTTTTTATTGTGAATAGTTCTTGATTCATTTTTAGAACTTCATTTTAGTGCTGTTGGAGACGTACCTCTTATTCCTTGTGAGTAAAACTTTAGCTTCCACAATGGTAATAGGCACAATGATTTGAAAAATGTAGGGCTACTTTTGAAGGTAGTTTACCTAGCTTGTTTCCATTGTACCTTCACCACTTCCCCATAGTTTATGCACCAATAATGAGCAAGCATTGGATTCGTTACAAGATTGAGCAGAATTATCCGAGTACAATAATTTAAGTCCATCACATAAATAAAATGAATAAGGTACTTCTTTATCTCACTATAACATATTTTAAACTATTAGAAACACATCATAATATTTATGGTCAATAAAAAGATTCAATGATGAATTCATGAGGTAGGAGTTTGGCATGAAGAATTAATAGTCTAAAAATAAATAACTTTTAGAAGAGAAGGCATTTGAAGAGAAAATTGGTTTATTTTAGCATTCGACATGCTATCTTGCACGCTGTAAATTATTTTTGGGCATTAAGGACTTGAAAGAAGTACCCAAGAAAGAGTGTAATACAAACTATTTCAAATGTCACCAGTTTTGCGAGCATTACATCATTGAGGTGCCTTGCATTTTATTTTGAATAGGAAAATGATTGTAATTTAACGCTATATTGAAAGAAACAATTAAAAAAAGTTTATGCTATGGATAAGGGGGGCAAAAGAGACGATGTGCTTAAGGGAATATGCAATCAAAAGTGAATGGTAGGGATCTTCTATTTGAACGACCAAAAATATATAGATTAAACTATATTCCATATCTTTATGTTGTTTTTTGAATATGGTAGGAGATAGCATATTATCAATGAGTGTCTACATATAAGTTATCATGATTTGATTTTCCCTCTTGTAAATTGTACATTTCTACTTATGATTTTATGTTTTGATGAGATATTATAATTTTTCTTCAAGGACTACTAACCACATATTGATGAGCCTCCACATTTATGGTATTTACTTATATGCAAATTATCTACAAGTAAAATTAGACATGTATTAATATTTTGATTACCTTGTTTATATTATTGAAGCTTAAAGTGATTTGGAGATTTTTTGAATGGGAAGCTCCAAGAAGAACACTAAATGAAGCCTTTGGTAGTTGGAGATAGTTTTGGGCCTACTGGCATAAGAGTGGATGCACATTAGAGTGTGACTTTGATTCTTACCTTTGAAGAGCCTTGGCTTCCACTGAAATCTTGAGTATGGTGAAGAAAGATAGATGTCTTGTTTGGAGCTCAAGCAAAAATTTCTAAAATCCATCTTTTCTCATTGAGTTCTTTGAGTTAAAAATGAATCTAGGAGACTCACTCTGAACTCATCTAAACTAGATGAAGAGCATATATTGACATATAGTAACATTGTTACCACACTCGCTACCCTTTCTTCTGTAAAACTAGTGGATGCGGAATCTTCTTTACTTGATGAAGAGAAGAAGGTGAAGCAAAGGCACTACATGAAAGATGAGGCCTGATTTGACAAAGGTGGATTAAAAAAAAGGGAATCCTCAAAGTATCACATAATGGACCTAGTAGAGACTTTCCAAAGAATTCGTGTGACTTGTGGGAAATATAATCATGTTGAGAAGGAATTTTATTTTTAGAAATAAGGGTCAAAAATCCTACCTTGCAAGTGAAGTTTCGAATGAAGATGAAGAACATAAGGAAAAGGCCTCAACTGAGGCTAACTTTGTTAAAATAAATTGGGCTTTTTGAGTAGCCTAAGGTCAAAGCCCCCACCATTTCTAAACATAACTACTCAACCTTGAAGCTTTGTGAGAATCATTATAGGATTTCTCACATGACCATCAAGCATTGTCATTATAGCTGGTAAGATCTATGGGAATGGTACTACAAACATAACTAGTAATTCTAATGAGTGCCATCATAGCTTGGGGGGATGTAGCATTGTCATGGATTTTGGTTGGGGGTTTTGTAGGAAGATACACCCAATATCCATGCCCATACACTAAGGTTAATGGGGGCTCTCAAACCTTTGGCATTTACTCATGTAAAAGCTCACATAATCACCAAGAGAAGGCACCTAGAACAAGTGGCATCAGGATTGATTCCACAACATTAAATGGAGCCACATTGTTGACTTCTAGCCCTAGAATCATGAAGCTGATATAGGAGACACTCTAGGCTTCACACATGTAGTCATTAATGATGCCATATGCTTTGTACTTTTAGCCTATATAAGAGGCTCCATCAGAAAGGGTGAGAGTTTATTCCACCATGTTACATTTCCTATTGTGATTAAGTATTATCATTAACACTTTTAATATCTTGCTCAATCACTAATCATGTTATAATGATGTCCTTAAGGTCACCAAATTTGGCAGTCATGTTTTCTACACTCGAATTCCTAATGTTTATAGGTAGACCAATGATTAATAGAGCTATTCATTCTAGATAAATATGTGATTGGATATAGTTTTTAAGTTGATCATCACCAAGTTTACGAACACCTCATTACCAATGTTGTGTAAAGCTACCTCTACATTTTCTCAATATAATCTCATCTTATCATCGTTCTCATTATCTCACAAAAATGATAATGATATGATTATGATGTCAATATCAAATCAAAAGGAGGGTAAGTTTTCCCTTATAGACCTATAATGTCCATAACTGCAATGATTTTTGTTCCCACATCTTTCATATTTTGTTTTTCTTTCAAAATTGAAATAAGCTTATTGAAGGAAATTTGTATTTGGAGCTGTAGAAAGTGGCAAAAATAAGGAGATAAAACTTCAAACATATAAATTTGAATTACATGCTATATTTCTTTGATTGATCATGCTAAAATGTCTATTCTATATCATATTGATATTGTGATCACTATTGTTACTCGAAAAAGCCATGCAAACATTGTGGTAAAAATAACCACAATGGAAAGTATTTTTGGAATAAGCTAATTATGCTTATTTAGAATTTCTTTAAAACATCACAAAACATAAAAATGGGTAACGTTTGAGGCTATACTTTTGAAATTAGTTATTAAGATTAAGCTATCTGCTTCCCTAATACTATTCATATTGATTGCTCTCTTTACACCAAAAACTTATTCTTTTTTAAAGGTAATTTTACCTTGAAACTTATCAAATATGAATTGCATTATCTATATTACTTGTTCTTTTATCTCCATCTCATGTGCATCTTCTGTCTAGGCAATTTTACCTTCCTAATATTAGATAAGATTTTTATTTCAAAATAATTACTCTCCCCTTCAATTTTATCTTATCATTTAATATCATAATTGATGCTAAAAATGCACACTAGCTTTTAAGTAATGATATAAAAATGCATTGCAAAGCTTAAGACTTTAACCATTGTTATTTTGAATGATTAAAGTTTAATCTTGATATTGACAACAACTAATGATCCCTATATATACTTTGAACACTAACCTTTAATCTTTTGTGTGGCGGCCTATGCAAGACCTTCTGCATACGTTACTTGTTTTTATAACAATAAATTTAGGGGTGTGGGTAATGTTTTCATGCATATGATAGGTGATACTATTCATATAAGATTGATGTAATTTTTTCCAAGAATTACTTTTCTAGAGTTTTCATCGCAAGTCCAAAAAGGCATAGGAGAAATACACTTTTCTAGAGTTTTTATTGCAAGTACAAAAAGCATAGGAGAAATACACCTTTCTAGCTTTTAGATATCGTCACTTCTAATGGGAAAAAAGGCACGTTGGAGGTAAGTAATGCTTTTTGTTAGTGAAAATGAAAAGAAGTCAAAAATACAGAAGTGAATGGAATAAAGTGCACCAAGGTATTTAAATGTCATCCAACATCATGATCCATTAATTATTGATTCTCTAGGAAACTTCTTATAAACTTACTCTCTATGTTTGCAATATCATGGAAAGTGTATAGTTTAAAATGGGAGGATCGATGTCTATCATTTCACTTTCACTTAATTTTTAACTTAAAAACAATGTATTTATCATCTATAGAGTCAAATTAGAAACTATATTGCTTATTCTCAAGCTAGTGTTTCTTGTTATACATGCTGACATGAGAAAACTTATGTTGATGATTTAACTTGATATAAAATCTGGCTCTCTATGTGTGTGGATGTGGAAAGGACACAAGCATGTGTTTGCATGCTTGGAAATAAAATATTAAATTATTTAATATTTTGTGCTATTTAAGAAAATCATAGCAGGAATATAGATGTTGTTAACCAACAACATTGGTCAAAGGTCAAAAAAGTCAGAGGGGTAATCATCACACACAATTTGGGACCAAGTGCTTACTGCCAAAAAATAGGAGGTTGTGGAAAATAATGGTTAGCATGGTCTAAGGGATAGCAAGGATTCATCTATTCACCTAGAAAATTTGATTACATTTAGGCCACTTACCAAAAATAACAGTTTTCATAAATAGTAAGCGAGTCTAGGAGTGTTATGAAATTGCATTTTAAGCCCTCTTAAAAAATGTGTTGCCTACTATATTTGGTCATAACAATATGATTTGGACTATAATGGACCGTTTGAGTAAGCACACCTATTTCTTATCTTGTATAAGAAGACTTTGACTTCTCAAGAAGCCATGAACATATCTTTGTGCATCATGGTTTACCAAGGGTCATTGTTTAGGACAAAGACACTAGGTTTTGCAATAATTTTGGGATTGCTCTTTCTTCGAACTAAGGAACTAAGTTAGACTTTTCCACATCTTCTATTATTAAAAAAATGGAGATTAAGATTATCAATAAAACTACCTTAGATTTACTTAGAGCCTATGTTTCCCAACAACTACAAGTTTAAACACTATATCTTTGATGAGTGTTGTCTGTGAGGCAATAGACCTAGTAGACAACCTACAAGATAAGGATACAGAAGTCATCCACCCAAACCAACAGAGGGAATACATCATCGATGAAAGCCTCAACGGGCTAAGGTTGCCCAACTAGCACTGGAGTCAAGCAAATGAACATGGATAAGTTCGTAAAAAATCTTCTAATTGAATAGCCAATAGTGGCATCGCCAACTCCAAGGGAAACCTTAAGGACACAACCCTAGCTAGTTCCTCAAGCTAGACACCCATACTTATTTCCACGAAGAGATGTGTCTTGGTGTGAAATTTGTTGCCATGCGTTGTAATCATACAAGCATGGAGTGTTCGTTCTAAGGCCTGGGTGACAATAGTATTATGCTCATTGCAAGTGCCATGGAAACTACGATACAATCGAGGGAAACGCGACACCACAACCTATACTCTCGATGCCAAAGCAACCGTTAGTTCTACCACCCACACCGAATACTTCTCAATTGGCACATAATCCAATGCATATTTATCAAAACACTTTTCGGAGAGGCATATATAGATTGCCGCCAATGCCATACCGACCTCTGTTATTACCACCCCAACCAGCTCCTTCTAGAACCGCACGAGTACGACAGTACGTGGTGACTTTACGAAGCAACTTGGAGAGTCTGAAACAAGAGAACTATAATTTATATGAGCAATACGATTCATATGGATATTCATAATAGTCCCTGGCCATTAACTATGTCTCCTTGTTCAGAAGCCATGGTGCAATAAAGGGCTAGAGACTTCAATAAGATGTTAGACATGCCACCTATCTAGTGTTTCCATTGCAAGAGTCTGCACCGCATTGCTAAGTGTTCTCATAGAGCCATCGCACTAGGTATTCTAACTCCATCCTTGAGACCAGTGTCAAACCCTAATGTCAGTCCATATAGAGGCACACTTTACAAGTATGGATTCAAGCATGCTTTTAAGGATTATCCCAACAATGTGACAATCAACCTAATGGCAAGAGTTTGAGTTACTTCAACAAGCTTGAACTTATTAAGCATGCAAGGAGAACTTATTCATATAGCCTCCCTTAATGCCATCATAAGTTTCCAAACCAAGACAAGGGAGGTAGCCAAGGAAACATCAAGGCAGCAAAGAAGCAAAAAGTTCAACCTTCAACATTGAAGCCAAGAGCTAAAGAGCTAGGTGGGGCAAGCCCCAAAGGCTACATAGAAGCCTTTTGGAAAAGACTAAAACACTGGAACTTGAGGTCCAAAAGAATTTAACATCGAAGAGGACACAAAAACACAATGCACGACAATGGTCAAAGACAATGATGGCGTGACCATTAAAAGTAGTTGAGGTGAGAGCTCCAAAGCTGCCTCCCTACTGCAGAGACAATGAGTGATCTTTTGCTCAAACCAAGTCTTCCCAAAGAGAAGAACCCCATGGATTTTCATGAAAACCTTTTGAAGCCAAGAGCTAAAGAGCTTGGTGGGGCAAGCCCCAAAGGCTACATAGAAGCCTTTTGGAAAAGACTAAAACACTGGAACTTGAGGTCCAAAAGAATTTAACATCGAAGAGTACACAAAAACACAACGCACGACAATGGTCAAAGACAATGATGGCGGCGTGACCATTAAAAGTAGTTGAGGCGAGAGCTCCAAAGCTGCCTCCCTACTCTGCAGAGACAATAATGAGCGATCTTTCGCTCAAACCAAGTCTTCCCAAAGAGAAGAACCCCATGGATTTTCATGAGAACCTTTTCACGAAACAACTAAAAGAGTATCCTAATGGAGAAAGAGAGAACTAGACAATCCCAAGAGCTTGTCTCAGGAAGGTGCAAGAAAGCTGAACTAGAGTGAGTATTTGAGAAAGTGATCAAGTACAAACCACTGACTCTGCCTACGCATATCCCTTATTCTATTCTAGAGATAATGATAGAGCCTATGAGGGAAACCCAAAGTGTGCCAAAGGTCTTAATTGAATATGTAACAAGCATTATTAAGAGGTCGCTCTACTAAGAGCCAATTCTAAAGCCTTTTCTCTTGGAACCAATACATCCGAATCCGGCCTTGCTAGAGGCAATGAAGGAGAACTTAGTGGGAGGTGAATGCTAGCCTTCCATGGATCATCACTGTCACCATAACATTTTTTGAGATGTGATTGATGATGTTATAATTTCACAACAAGTACCTCGCCTAAGGGACATAGTAGGCCTCATAGCTTTTTTTTCCTTAGAGGTCTGAGTCCTAATAAGCTCTCTTGTATACAAGAATTCTTAATGTTGGAGGCAGTTATCTGATTGAATGAATAGGAACACTAGAGCCCACACATTTGAACCCGAAGAGGAGGAGGATGAACCATGTCACATTGAGCACCCTCCCTCCAGAACCAAAACCAAAGGAAAAAAAAAGTTTCCATGAACAAGATAGGGCACTACTTCAAAGAGATGAAATGAATGCTGCTATCATTTACAAAGGAATGATAGTCTTGGTAACCTTGGATGGTGGTGCTGGTGTTAGCATAATCACTAAGGATTGCTAGGAGGTATGGGGAAGTCCACCATTTGTAGGCACAAGCCTCATGGTGGGTGGTCAAGCTTGTTGATGAGAACACAACTAAACCATCAGGCATCCTCCACGATGCAATTATTAAGACGTGGTGATAGATTCCCAAAGAAGAGGGCCATACACCATCGTAAGACCTTACATGAGAGAAGAAAGGTTAGTTCACTATTGGGAAACCAATCACATTTATATAGGCTAGGGTAACTAGTTCTCAAAAATAGACCTAAAAGTAGAAAAGAATTATCCCATATGTTCAAGTTAATAAATTACCTTAGCTTTGCTGAATCATGTGTTCTTGGGTCTTGCCTTAGAGTCACAATTGCAACTTCCCAATGTGCGTGTGCTAGCTTGTCCGTTGTGTCCTCACTATGTTGTCACACTAGAATGCTTTTTTTTCAATGGGTGTAGGAAGAGTTCTTTTTGCCTGGATGGAGGCAAATAGAGATTCGTCTTTGTCGTAATTCTCTCACAAAATTCAGATAAGGAAGGAGATAATAGAAGAGGGAAACCTACAATCAAACCTATTTAAACAAGCATCCATTTAGCATGTAAGAATCCAATGGCATATACAAGCAAACAAGAGTAGAGAAGAAGGGGAGCTCACAAGTTCTATTGCAAGGAAATGATTGTGTATTAGTGTAAAAAAATGACATATACAAGTGACTAGCTTTCACACTAGACTGGCCAAACTTAAAAATGGTCTAGCCTCTACTAGTCTTAAGTAAGTATGTACACGAAGTCCTTAGACTTTCTCTATTTCACATTAAGCTCACGGTAACCTGCTTTATATATTCTAGCACATCGCCTTATAAAAGATAAGTGCTTGTTCAAATGGGTAAGATGGAAAAGCATCTTATGATAGGTCAAGCGAGTAAACCATGTTAAGCTACAAAGTGGTTAACATGCCCCGTTTCCTAATGATGACCACATCCTTGTCACACCCAAGTCACTGGTGAAGCTTCTATTGGGTTAAGTTTTATGGTTCAAGATTGGTCTGTAGTCGCATGCATGGCATAGTGGTCTTAAGCTTTGGATAGCCTTGGTGATAGGCACCTTGGTGAGGAAGCATAAAAGGTAAAGGTGATGTAGAAGTTCTTCATGCGAGTCCCCTTTTGTTGAGGATGTGACTTGGACCCTTCAAAATTAGGTAGTTGGTAGAAGGTGTCTGCACCTTGTGAGTGAAAGAATAAGCATTAGGATCACCAAGGAGGGAATACTTTGCATGGATGGTGTTTCGGGTTTGCTTGGTATGACATATATTATGTCCCAATCTCACAATATGATGCTTAGAGATTAGGCTTCTTCATGGTGAATACATTAGCCATGGTGAGGTTATGGAAATGAAGTCAAAGCAGAGGTTGTATACATGAAAGTGCTTTACAGGTACCTGCAAAGTTGAGGGTTCCTAGGTGATGGATTGTACTACAATGGGCCAGGCTTGCATCCTTGGTCTCCCATGTAGAGATGTACCTGAAGGGTTAGCATTGACGAGGTTAGGTGGGTAGGTGGTGGTTCAGGTCTGCTTGTCAAAGCAGAGGTTGTATGTATGGAAGTTGGAGGTACGTGCAAAGTTGAGGGTTTCTAGGCGATAGTTCGTACCATGGGACAGGCTTGTGTCTGCCTTTGTCCCCCCATCTAGGGATGTACTTGAAGGGTTAGTGTTGACGAAGTTAGTTGTAGGTGCATGTTTTTTGTGTGTGTCATGAGATGCAAGATGTGAAAAGAAATGTGATGTGTAGGTGGGACATGCATTGGAAGGTGTGTCCTTATGTGTACACTCCTCGAACTCAAAGATTTCTCCAATTCAAGTGCTTTCTTTGACTCTCTTTGTTTCTTCCTTCAACATTTACTCAACATCCCTTTCTCGGGGAGTCAAGATCATTAGATTGTTGATTCATGGCAGCGGGATTTTCCCATAGCTATAATGGAGCTAGATGGCCTCTGATGTGTCTCGGGGATTTGCCATTAGCAAGCATTGGGGATAGAGGCAAGGTGGATCAAGAGTTAGTGTGATTTGAGGAGGATCCAAGTGATGGACCAAGCCATGGTTCACATTCAAAGATGTACCTGGACGAATATTGATGAGGTGTAACATAGGTGCTTTTGAGATAGTGGTGTCGATTCCTGTTAGATATGTCTATTAAATGCAAAGCCCATGTATGTATTAGAGGTGTTGTGCATGGACATGGGGCTAAAGGTGTGCTTCTTTCAATGAAAACTGTAACTCGGTATTTATGTAACTTGTGTGTGCTGCATCTCGGGATGAGGATTTTGTAGCAAATTTTTGCTTCTGTGAAGACTTTCGAAAGTAGAAGATGGGTCCAAGCATGAGGTGAGACTTGCCAAAACTAGTATTGGCTCCAAAGATCTACCCATTTCATATACAAGGACGTGATGAATACAAGAAAGCTAATGATCGGATCAATGCACGATCTCAAAGGGTTTCCAGAACCGCATATTTGGCATGTCTTCAAAGTGAACAATCTGTGTCCGTGGAAGTATTTGACCATATTGTAAATATCTATTTTCTAGTAGAAGTTGGGACCTTCATTGTTTGAGATCGAAGACGAGTGCCTTTTTGGTTGTCCATTGGTTCTTGGTGGGGGGACAAGGATGATGAGGTGGAAGAATTAGCATGTGGTGACTGTAGTAGCAGGGTAAGTCGGGACCTTGATGTAGTAGAGGTCATTAACATTTTTCATTCAAAGACACCTCTGTTGGTGGTGAGTGGGGAGACGATAAGCAGTCCTATCCTCATGTTTGAGTTTATGTCCTTCCCCTTCCACTGTACCGTGGTTTGAAACATAGATACTGGCATGTTATTCCGTAGGACATAGAATTCTAGTGCGATCTCCATAACTTCCTCGTAGTACTCTCCGCTAAGTTCTACTTCATGCACCATATCAATATCTTCTAATGGCTCTTCAACCAATACTTGGTTGATTTTAGCATGTGGTGGTGGTTGTGGTGGTAGAGGTGAAGTGTCCAGTACTACCCGAAACATCCCCCTAGGTAAATAGGAAAAGTTGGGCTGTCCTACAGCTGCAGTGATTTGCACATGTGGTATTGGTAAGGCCAATGGAGCTTTAGGTGCCGACAACTGTGCAATTGTTGGAACCTTGGATATCTGCACATGGAAGTGTCATGATTCCCTAATTTGACACAGTGTGCACAATAGACTAGTGGCCTTGCTCCTAACTGTGGACATTTGGTGTGGTAGTGTGATTCAATCTGCACATAGAGTACCACACCAATTCCCTACGGGGGTAAAGATGGGTATGCCCATGTCCAGATGTTTCTCTTCCCTCCTTTACCTTCAATTTCTCTAGTATTGCATTACTGAGCTCGTCCATAGTCATAGTTCCAACTTGCTTACTCCGAGTTCCAATCTCTTGTGTGGTGACTTGAAACACGCAAAGTCGTTGCTAAGGATAATATGACATCTTCTAGTTGTGGCAATTCCAGCATATTATCTTCATATTTAATTGTTAGTTTGCAACATGCATCTAGAGCAACCGGTCAGGCTAATACTAGATAATCATGCATCTTGTGGTCTCTAGCTCCTCTTCGAAAGCAAGGTAATAACTGATCGTCAGTTAACCTTTCCCGTAGTTTGCACCTTGAATTTAAGTGCTTTAGTCGAGACACATAGTCTCATCAACTCCATTTCCTTTTGTTTGATATTGTGTAGCTGTGCCACAGGACTCCATCTGTCGCCACTTCTGGCAAAGCTGGGCACAAACACATTCTTGAGACATGTGAAGTTAACCTTCTCCTCGGGTTTGAGTGTTCAGAACCACTGATGTGCCTTCCCTTCTAGGGCCAGTGAGAAAGCATGAATCATTGTTACATCACTAACTGGCCTGCAGGTTTCGCATGTGGATTCAAAAATCTTTACATGTTGAATAGAATCCCCATCCACATAGAATTTTTGAACGAGCTTGGAAATGATGTGTGGCTTCATTTGGGAGGGTCGGGATTCTAGAGTAGCGCCTAGTTCTTTGACCATTCGTTGGCCCATTTTCATAGCCATATTCAATAGATCCATCCTTGTGGCTGCATTAAGATCGATGGTTGGATCCACCCTTGTTCTTTGAAGGATTGCTCCCCCCTACCTAGACCTCTTCCTCTTCTTATGTTGGCTCTTCTAGGCATCTCCGGTCTATGGGATGGTCTTGCCACTTCACTTTGGAATAGCTCATCATTAGCCGCCTCTCTACGCCTTTGCAAAATTAAGAGTTCCATGTCTTGTGCAGGAACATAGGATGATTGATCATCTGTTCGATGTACTTTTTGGTGTACAGAAGGTCTTCCACTTTGTCCGGCGCTCTTGGTAGATTATCCTCTTCTTCTAGGGTTACAAACCCTTCCTGCGCTTTGAGCTTGTCACATTAATGGGTTCTAAGTTTGGAATTTCTTCCTCACTTCTTCCCATGACTATTTCCGGCTCTTTACCCCATGATTGGGGTAAGTTTACACTTCCCATCTCTTTTTGTTTGGCTCTAGCCCTTTGAGTATCGAGCTCTTGTTTACTTAAGCTCAATTCTCATAGCTGCCGTTCCATGTCAATCCTTTTCAGATCTAACTCTACTTCCTCTAAGGAAGGGAAAAATACTTAACCAGTCCTGGCTGCACTTTCCATGTCTCTTCTCATTCAGCCTTGAATTTGAAGTTTGGATAGGTACTTCTTGCCTTGGACCAAGTCTAGTGCTGGTCGACGGACCCATGCCCGCAGATTGTGCATCTTCGTCATAGCTGGTTCGGACACCCAAAAATCCTCGAGATATATCAATGATATTGTGGATCTAGTTGGGGAGGGTGGTTTCTCCTCTTCCCCAAATCCAGAGTATCACAGCCCTTCTTTCATGGATTCTTCACTGCTGCTAGTTTCAACGGTGGTCAGATTCCTTAATGAGTGCTTACACTGAGTGGCCTGAACCCACACTCTTTTGATAAGAAGATCCTGGGTGATTTGATGCACTATCGTCAGGAGTAAGGTCGTTCTTTGATGAGCTTTCTGGACCTTAAGTGCATGTATATATGGTTTGATAAGCTATTTTGCTGTCCCAATTAAATTTTGGTCAGATTCTGTCGACTTGTTTCTGAGGCCGTGAGATTGCAGAGAACAGTTCACGACATGAAGTGTCAGAAAACAGTCCACATCGTGAACGATTTTCTGCACTTTCACGTGTTTAAACTTTTTGCTTTTGGACTCAGATTCCACGTTACCTTGTTATGTTTTTTAATTTTCTCAAGACTTCCTTAGCCTTAATCTGACTCTACCAAGTTCGTAAGTTTGATTTGATTAAGGCATTAAATTGCAAAAAAAGTTCACGCCATAAAGAGATAAGGTTTTATGTCTCGTGAAAAGGAATTGGTTCATGTCGTGAACTAAAAATGGTTCACATTGTAAAGGGTTCTAAAATGGTTCACGTCGTGAAATGAAAATGTTTCACGCCGTGAAGTGCTCTGAAATAGTTCACGTTGTGAACGATTTTCTGCACGTTCACAATTCTTAATTTTTTCAAAACTCGTGGTGTCAGGACAAGGCTACCTATTTTTGGCAAGGTAATCCCATGAATTGCGACATTAATCGTGGCGTTGATGCCGGGAGCGGTTCATAGTGTGAAGTTGCAAAAAACAGTTCACGTCGTGAACGATTTTCCTCTACTTTCTATGATTCTTTGAAATAGAAAATTTAGCATTTTTGTGTAGCGAGACTATCCAATAAGGCAGTTGTGAATGAGGTCAGGTTATCCATGAGAATGGAAGAATTTAAGACAACCAATATGGCATGTACATTGGTGAACTGTGACCTATGGGGGTGGCTTGCCAAACATGGCTGAATGGATCCAAGCATTTCTTAAGCCTCTTCTTCAAGTGTTGGTGGCTAATCGGCCCTCATGCTTGAAGCATGGTGATGTCCACAAAAAGAAGTGAAGCATTACACATGGGGGTGAAATTGTTGAAAAATATCGACCTTAGGTACGTGGCTTGTTTTGAACTTTTGTAGCATAATGTCAATGGCCACAGAAAGAAGTAAAGCATTGCAGAGGGGGGTGAAATTGTCCGACAATGTCGACCTTGGGTACACGGTTGTTTTAAACTTTTGGGCATCTCTACTTCGCTTAATTAGCATGGTTGAAGGTAAATTTTTTGCCTTGAAGGGAGATATAGAGCCTGGTTTTGATTGAATCACCACTTTGTGTAAAGATCTCCATTTTGGTGTGCAAGGATCTGAAGGCTCCTATAAATGGTGATTTGGATGTCCATTTGATTAAGGTAAGATCTCCATTGTAGTGCAAGGATATGAAGGCTTCTATAGATGGCAATTTGGATGCCTATTTGATTGGGGCAAGATAGGATCTTCAAGTCTTAGCATGCCATGCATGGATGGAAGGCTAGTAGTCATAGCATGACATGCATAGATAGAAGGCTAGTAGTCATTGTGAGTGTGCATACATCGAACTTGTGAGTTTGGCTAGAGAGAGGGGCTAGAAGGCTAGTAGTCATTGTGAGCGTACAGACACCAAACTTGTGAGTTATGGCTAGAAAGAGGGGATGGACTTGTGAGTTATGGTTGAAAAGAGGGGACGAACTTGTGAGTTATGGCTGGAAAGAGAGGATGGACGGTAGCAATAGGGGCAAAGAATTTGTCCTGCATGATTTTCTCCTTTGCTTCATTGATCAATGGATTTGACACCACTGTAATTGATATACCAAAGAAAACAATCGAATCGAAGGCAAGCATACAAAATGTTATCATGGGGCATTGATGCGGCTTGCGAGAATGAGATTTGATGTTGGGGGATGTCTAGAGAGCGAGGTGCAAATGAGATTATTGGGCTTAACCAGAGGAAGGCATGGGTGCGTGGAATGGTGTCGGATAGACCACATGGTAGGGCGGACTACCCGGATCTATCGACTTAAGTGCAGGTGGTAAAATGGGGTTGAGTGCAAACCAAAAACTTGCAAGGGTTTGTTTGTAAGTGGAAGTTGATTTGGGTTTATGGTTATTGGGATTTGCTTTTAGACTTGTGGGTTATTTTACATTTGGACTATTTGGACGATGCACCTGCAAGTAAACCTAGCTTGACCATCTTTATCTTCTGTTGTCCTCTAAATCACTCAGTTTGGGAGGCAAAACAAGCAATAAAAGGGAATTTACCGTTGGGTTCTGTTGTATTGGATTTGCGACCTCAAGGTCGCGGAGCTGCGAGGCAGAGGCTTGCAAAGGCGGGGCTTATTAGCCGTGGGCAATCGAGACTCACGGCCGTTGCGTGGCGGGCCCAATGGCCACGGCCACGTCCCCTGCTTGACACGCACTTGATCCATTTTTAACTTATATATATATATATATATTAGAGAGAGAGAGAGAGAGAGAGAGAGAGAGAGAGAGAGAGAGAGAGAGAGAGAATAAGGGGTTTTTTGAAATAAATTATAAAAATTAATTAAGGTTTTTAAAAAATAAAAAATTGAAGATAAAAAATAAAATTAAAACCATGAATAAAAATTAAAATTGAAAGAGGGGGGAGGGGGGGGGATTCTTTTTCAAAATTTTAACCCCGGGGAGGTGGGGGCACTGTGCGTGCATGCGTGTATGTGCATATGTTATCATGTGTGCAAAGGGTGTGCATGAATCAGTGTTGTGTATTTTGTGTGTGAGTTCGTTTGTGAATGTGTGTGTGTGCATGTGTGTGGTGTAGGGGGTGTACATGTGCAGGTATTTAGGTTTTCAAATTTTGTACGTTTGTGAGCACATGTGTGCATAAGTAAAAGTGTATGCACATGTAGGTGTGTGCACGTGGTTGTTTGAGTGCATCGTGTGCACATGCGTGAGTTTGTGAGTGCATTGGTGAATGTATGTGTACATGTGGTGTAGTGTGTGGATAGTGGGAGGTGTATATACGTCTAAATACATGTATGTGAGTGCACATGTGAGTAAATATGTGTTTTAGTATTCAAGTTTTAATCATTCTTGGGTATATGTGTATGTATGATTGATCGGGTACTAGATCCCTTTGAACCTTGGGCGCATAGCTCTCTTTGGGGCTTGGCACCATAGGTGGCTCTTCTTCGATGGGAATAACGTTAGATAGAGCCATTGCATGCAGACAAGGAATTGCCTCTTGCTACTTAGTGTCCATGGACTCTTTTGACTTCTCTGGAGGAGAGGTGATATATCGACACATGAGTTGAGGTGCCATTGCTCTTCCATTCCTACTTAAGCTTTTGGGTTCGCATCAAAAGCATGAATTTTGGTCTCCACTCCATCTTTGGTCTTGCGTTTGTTGATAGTGTGGTCGTAAAGGCTTGTGATGGGGTTTTCATGACTTCAGATCCAAAATGTAGGGGTTCCCTTTATAGAAGCCTCATGCTTCTGACAGCCTAGTTGGGACCCACCGAATTGTTGGCTACTGGGGTTGGAGGCTACTTCTGACTCTCTTTGACTTTGGATAAGAGCGTGCAAGCCGGGAGGCCTTTAAGGTCCAAACAGAAAAACGGATTTCATCGTAGAAGCCTTGACCTTCTAACCAGTGGGGTTGTGGGTAAAAATCCCTTACATGAGACTCCAGCTTGGCATATCTTCACTCATGGTGGGTAGGCTTTAGGCTAAATGGTTGGATGCTAGGTCTTTTCATGGGCATTGTACACAGTTAGTGGCTAAACTGATTACACAGTTAGTGGCTATAATCTATCCCCTCATGAGAATGATGCTCTCTTTTATTGTACCTGTGTGGGAGGTCACATGAAACTTGCAAGACACATGTTTAGTTCTAATTAAAAAATTAGCTTCAAAACAATCAATGGGGCCATGGATTGGGAATTGTTTACCGAGGTAATGGCAGTTGCTGTAACAGATATGTGTGGCAGTGAATGGCCTAATAAGGTCCACGTCTCCCAAGATAAAATGTTATGGCTAGCCCCGATGTCAACCAAGGCAGGCCACATTTCTAGGGGAACTCTAGCTCAAGGTAAGCAAGCTCTGCTATTGGTTCTATTTCAAATACATCTAGCACAAAAAAGGATGTGATTTAGCTTTGTCCAAACTCAAACTTCTATGGAAAAGTATATATGGTTTCTAGAATGTGAATCCAATCATTGGAATTGGAAGGCTTTGGGAGGGGCTCATATTCTCGATCCTCGTCTTCACCACTAGCATTTTGTTACAAGCTTTAGAGACATTGACATGGTGTGAGTTTCTACGTTGTATGCTTTGCAGCTATCTCTTGAAATAATCCCAACAGTTATACATCACTCATTAGCGAGAATTCCTTGACCCATGGTGTTAACCACTTCATAGGTTAACATGGTTTTATATGCCCGACCAAGCATAAGGCGCTTCACCATCTTACCACCCCCACTCAAATGGGTACGTTGCTCTGGAACATATAAAATGGCCTTACCTTAAACTTAATGTCAAATACAGAAATCTAAGGACTTTGTATACATACTTACTTAAGACTAGTAATAGAGGCTAAAGTATTGGGGAGGAGACTCATGGATACTTCAAAAGAGGCACGAGAAAATGGAAGAACCAAAAGAACCCACCTTCAAACAAAAGGTAGATGTAAACTACCATGGTGTCTATGGCCACATTGATACATTGGATGGAAGAAGAGCTCAAGTTCTCTAAAACAAAGCTCTAGAATCTCCATCAGCATCTTTCATCAAGCTCAAGGAAAACATCCATGAAGAGTGCATCAAGCAGGGACCCCATCTCCACCAGCATCTTCCATCAAAGCGCTCAAGGCATCAATGGGCATGAAGAGTGCATAAAGCAGAGACCCCATGGCCTTACCTTAAACTTAATGTCAAATACAGAAAGTCTAAGGACTTTGTATACATACTTACTTAAGAATAGTAATAGAGGCTAAAGTATTGGGGAGGAGGCTCATGGATACTTCAAAAGAGGCACGAGAAAATGGAAGAACCAAAAGAACCCACCTTCAAACAAAAGGTAGATGTAAACTACCATGGTGTCTATGGCCACATTGATACATTGGATGGAAGAAGAGCTCAAGTTCTCTAAAACAAAGCTCTAGAATCTCCATCAGCATCTTTCATCAAGCTCAAGGAAAACATCCATGAAGAGTGCATCAAGCAGGGACCCCATCTCCACTAGCATCTTCCATCAAAGCGCTCAAGGCATCAATGGGCATGAAGAGTGCATGAAGCAGAGACCCCATCAATGTGCATGAAGCAGAGACCCCATCTCTCTACTTCAACATATCCAGAGAAGGGTCCAACTTTGAAAAACATCAAATTATCTCACATTATGAAAACCTACTACAATCTCAGGCCTTGAGGATTATAGGTCATCTCGAGGAAGCTACCTAAAGTGTTAACAAGGGAGGGTACTAACACCAAGGATAGAATCCAACAAGTTAATCTCATGTTGTGAGAATCATGATGATTCTCATGATTGTGAGAATCCTAATGAGCATGCTAAGCGAGAGAAGGACTAACATCTAGCCCCATGGTAATAAAGATGACTCTCTAACTATGCAAATACTAGCATCCTTTCAATTCTCATCATGATCCTCACGACCGTGAAAATCAAACTAACCTACTAATAGGCCATCATTTCACTTTGACGGGTTTATTACATTTCTAACCATTCCAATCATCAAACATACACTTCATTGGATTTTTAGGTATGAGAATGCATTCTTGAAGGCATGAAAATCACTCTTGCATTTTCAAGTCTCAACTCATAATTCCCTAATCCACTCCAGTTTATCATAATATATACTTTTCATCAAATGTGGTTTGCATATGTCAAATCATCATCACACAAAGTTTTCAAGGATTACCAAGTGCGTAAAAATCACCTATGTCGATGGCATTCTCATGCATGAGAATTGTCACTTATCTTGGGCCAATTCCATGCTGACATGTGTTTAGGTTTTTATGTTGTGTAAAGCTTATCTTTTGGGCCCTAACTCTTTATTTATGTTTTTTTTTCCAAAGAGACATTACTCACACCACCCCATCTTGTGGCACAAGCAGAGGGGGAGAGTCAACCTCGCACCATCCTTGGCTAGAGTGTTCACCGTGCCACTAGCAAATTTGGCTAGAGTGTTCACCGCGCCACTAACAAATTTGGCTAGTGTTCACCGCGCCACTAGCAAATTTGGTCGACACTGTCCCACCCCTTTCCTCATCTCTGTTTCTGTCACTCTATGCTTGTTGTTGCCATCATTACCATTGCTTTATGTCACCTCCATCTCTTTGTCACATCCATTCCCCCTATGTGCCTCCTAGGTGCATGCTCTTATGTACCATTGCCGTTTTGCAATAGTAACAGCAAGAAGAGGACTAAGTGAATCATCGTCATCAGTGTGTCACCATTGTCGCCTACTTGTGGTATCTACTGACTTTCTCTTGTTTTGCAAATCATACTCAATTGCGTGTGCCAATTCAATAATTTAAAACTCTATCATCTCAAATCTTCTCTGCATATTCAAGAGGGTGAGGAATTGATTATAGATATTAATACCCTAGTGGCTATGTTGGGAAGGAAAGCCAATCAAGCCCCATCCACAACCTAGGTACTGAAAAATATGCACTCATAGAGAACATGCCCCATGTATCTACCATAGGTAGCAAAGCCAGTACCACTTAGAAGCATGATAGGAGGACGAGCAAGAAAATGGCTCAAAAAAGGAGCCAACGAATAAGAGAAGAAAATTGTTCCCGTGAAAGTATTCCAAAGGTGCCTCTAATCCAAGAGATGCCCAAGCTACCAATCCATCTAAATTCGGAATACATGCTCCAAGAGATAATTAAATGTGTGGAACATTCTCTGAAGCCAAAACATGAATGTGCTACTCACTATATCTTTCCTAGTCTCAGGAAGAGGCTTGTTGCCATGCATTTCAAGTGCATGCCAAGCGGTGGTAGAAGACATGTCCACATGCATTAAGAGCAAGAGTTGCATGCCCAAGAACAACAAGTGCATGAATTGTAGGAGGAGGTCTAAAGGAAGAATATAAGGATGCCGATCATCATGATTTTCAACTCAAGAGGCTTGTCCATGCATGCCAAGCTCACAGTGGCAGAAGACATCATCACATCCATGAAGAATTGGCTAGAAATTTGGATAGTAGAGCTAGAGATACTTAAAGACTCCCTCGATATGGAGATTGCAAAACCATACAAGAGGAAAGGGAGACATAATAAAGACCATGCCCTATCTCTCCAAGATTTAAATGCCAAGAGTAGACCTACACAAGATGACACAAGGCCCAACACCCACAAAAGCAAGATAAGCTAAAAAGCCACCAAGATGTGCTTGCCCACTTGAATGACCACACAACTATCTCTTGTAAGGAAAGAGACAACTGCAGCAAGAGCTAAACTAAATAAGGCATAAATCCTATCCTACTATAGCAAAAACAGTTTACTAATAAGAAATATGGCAAACTACTAACAAACAAGCCAAGAAAGGGAAGATGTAATCTCCCAACAAATTGCTAACACATGAAAAACAAGTGATCACTCCATAGTAAAGGTTGGCAAGAAACACTAGGCTAGAGACACAAGAAAAAAAAACTAAGAATGAAATAACTCATTGATAGAAATTCTTCTTTGGCTATCCTATTGGTGATTCCTTGGGCCCCTCCTCCTTAAACCTTCTCTATGTTCTTTGCTACACACTAACCCTATCTCCATGCACATAGATTTATGAAGCTAATCGTGGTGCTAATCACTCAACCCAAGGAAAGATGACCTCAACAATCTCCGATTTGACATGAACAAAGGTCTAGATCCAAGCATAATAACGTATTGCCTACCAGCTTACATGCACACAACCTTTGAGGATATGATCGGCAGCACAAGGTTTTGGACACCATTGCCATACTTTCAAAGACCCTTCAACAAAGGCTGCAAGAGCACAAAAATCACTATTGCAATGCCCTTTGGTGATTTGGGTTTCAATCATAGACAAATTCCTACATGTGAGAGCAAGTCAAGAAGTGTTACACTTATAAACTTTCTGAGAAGTTGGCCATCTCCAAGATTTTTAGTTAATTGGGTTTAGGCATTCAAGTGTAAAGGATAGTTGTGTATATAAGTTATTTTCTCAATACACAATCCTTTTTGTGCCAATTAAGTCTAGTGTTGTCCTTGTGTGTGTGAGAGTATAGAGTGAGAGGTGTGTGAGAGAGTAGAGAGTGAGGTGTGTGAGTTCTTATAGAGGTGGAAGATGTAACTAACATGGTGACATCTTGGATGTAATGGAGCTTCAATAATAAGTCAAGCTTATGAAATTCAAGAGGACCAAGCTTGAGAACAACATAAATTCCCCATGATCATTGCATTCCTTTCTAGCTTTCCTTGAATGAATAGAGTCCTAGGAGAGGTAGGATAAGGGTATAACACCTCTGATCATCTTACTAGTCTATTTTCTATAATTTTCCAAATTAGCATTATTATTCTCTTCCAAGATTTCCTTCTTATGGTGATGGTGTTGCCTTGCTCCTCCTCTCCAAGATCCTCAGTTTCTCTCCCATTGGGTCTTGTTAAACAACCTCCACTGACTACAATGTTTCTAGGAAAATTCTTGATCTTTGTAATTATTGAGGCATTAAAGTATTATTATATTCTAATACTTGCACATCAATCTCGTCTCATAGGTCTATTTCATAAAAGTATGTGTACAATAGTTCTAATTTATAAAAGTTTGTAATAGTCATAAAAATAAAATTTGCGAGTTTAGTTTGTACTAAAAGGCATGAGGCGAGTCTATAAGCAAGAGCTAACTTCCGTCTCTAGAGGTGTGAATCTAGAGGTGTGAACTTAGAGGTGTGAGTCTATAGGTGTGTCTAGAGGCATAAACCAACATGCATGCGTCCACTAGTCGTGACGTAATTCTAGTTCACAAAAACGCATGTGAGCCTATTTCATATAAAAAAGGTATGAGCTTGTTGACGTATGTTTAAGGATGCGAGCTCACATACACAAGCCTAGAGACATGAATCTACAAGAATGAACCTAGAGACAAGAGCCTAATAATAAAAAAAGATTAAAACATAAAATAAGTATATATATATAGTCTAATTTCAAAAATCAATTTCAAACTTGCTAGACACCGTTCCACCTTTGATGTGAATTCAATTTGGGGTAACCGTTGGATGGATAATGGGTGATTGATTATGACTATAATTCTTCTTTCTTCTTCCTAAAGAATATGAGTAGATATATCCTTACAAGCCTTCAAGTTAATTAATAACTCTAGACAAGTCTAGTTGACTCGTACTTTGAGTTACGTCTTTTTTCACGAATTTGTGAGCTTACCTAAGAGCTAGTTTGGCTTCATTTTTAAGTGTTGGCTTTTTAACTTGATGAGTGATGATTAAGATTCTTAATCTATATTAATAGTGATTATACAATTGATTTAAGTATTTTTTATTTACTTTTCATTATTTTAGTATACTTGTAAGCTAGCAATTTCAACACCACAAAAAATATAATTTAAAAAAATTAAATGCATAAACAAAAACTCACATTCTAATCCATACCTAATGAAGAATAATACTTAAATTTTCAAAATGGATTTCACGCTTAATCACAATTGCTAAGCTACTCTTGATTGAATGCAATGAAATCTAAACTTTACAGACTCCAAAATCATATAAAACACCAAGAAACCAAAGCATTCCATTTTTTAGTTACAAAAATGAAATGCCCTAATACAAATAAGCTTCAAAACAAAATTAAAAAAACAACAAACTAATCACATTCAAGACGCTAAAATCATGTTTTTCAAAGTGTGACCTCCTAACTTACATCGAACAATATTGGGTAATTCCAATGGCTTGGAATGAATGGATGAAAGAAACTAAACGCTAGGCTAGTCCTATCCACAACACCAAATATATAAGAGCTTACCATAGTCTTACAAAATCATGTGTCGCTGGGTTTTGCCTTCAAACCACAGTGCAACTCCCCAATGTGAGTGCGCTAGCTCGTCTCACTCCGTTGTCACGCTAAAATGCTTGTTGCTAAGGACGTCAAGATAGAGTTCTCTAAGACTAGATGCAAGCAAAAAGTCTATATACTTCGTGGTGGTTCTCTCACAAAAGATAAGAAGCTAGTAGAATAGGAAAGCCATGCCAGATCATGTGTTGCCGGGTTTTGCTTTTAAACCACAATACAACTCTCTGATGTGGACACGCTAGTTTGTCCATCTTGATCCTCACTCCATTTTCACACAACACTCCTTGCTAAGGAGGGGAAGATATAGCTCTATATGCCTAGATGGCAACAAAAGGAGTATTACTTCACAATGGTTCTCTCTCACAAAAGGTGGATAAGAAAGAAGCTAATAAAGAGAAACACTTGTAATGAAACCTATTCAAACAAGCATCTTTCTAACATGCAAGAATCAAAAAGAGCACAAGCAAGCAAGAGAAGAGAAAGAAAGAGAAGAGCTCACAAATATTGTATTGCAAGGAAATGAATGTTCTTTACTTAGTGTCAAAACTCACTCACATACATCTGACTAGTTTTCACACTAGGAGAACCAAACTTCAAAAGAGTCCAACCACTATTACTAGTCTTAAGCAAGTATATACACGAAGTCCTTAGACTTTCCCTATTTGTCAATAAGCTCAAGGAAAGCCACTTTATATGTTCCAGCACTATCTTACAAAAGATAAGTATCCAATCGAGCAAGTAAAATGGCAAACAACCATACACTTTTACCTGTCATATACAAACTGTATGCCACAAACACCGCCGTAAAATAGAAACGCGTCTCTATGTCCCATTGATACTAATTATAAACTTAACACGCATGAAAACTAGTGACAGATCAGAAAACTTGATGCTAAACTTGCCTTCAAAGACAATGCTTAAATGCTAGAGAACTTCACTTACAAAGGTAAAGCCAAAGAGCTCCTTACTTTCACATACTATGGGCAGTAGAGAGGTAGAGCTGGGGTAGAGATCGTAGGTCTAGCCAAGGAATGTTAGCAACCCCTTCAATCAACGAGAGGGGCTAAAGGTGGTATAGGGCGGTGACTATAAGTAACCACTCATATGCTAACAATTGACCTACCTACTAATTATGGCTAGCACAACTAAATGTGGAAAAAAAAAGGGGTTGATCACTCACCCATAGAACTACGCAGTAGCCCATTGAGATCAATAATGAGGATGCCATACATGATATCCATCACATAAAAAGTGCTACTGGCAAAATCATAGTGATAATAAGCTAGATCGTTATGATAACAAGTTGAGACGTGGCAGCTAAGTAATGATGAGACCTGATAGATAGCATCACACAATCGGCATGAGAAAGATCATAACACTCACCAAGCTTACAACTACTAATTTAGCAAATATTAAATATTCTTCAGCTAAGCCAATAGTAGAGCCCTACTGGCCTTCTTTGTGGCTGCCACACTTCTTGTAGCAGATTCTGAGATCTGCCTCTTGCAAGCTTTACTTAACACTGCCCACTTACGAGACCAGCCCCTGTCAAGCTTTGCTTACATTGCCACTTCTTCTGTTGGTGTCTCCTGGCCAAAGGGACAGTCCAAAAAAATTAAGTTTTTCCACAAGGGGTTTTTGAGAGAGAAAATTTCATTAATAAATCACTAGCTCCTCGTGTGCAAATAGGCGTGCTTCACATGAGCACCCGATTCTCCTTTCTGATCACCTCCGTTTGTCAAGGACATGGCCTAGGCGACAAAGAGATCCAGAAAACATAAGCTATGGATCACATCACTGCATTATCATTTTCAGTTTGTATGCCTGACCCTACCTGCATTACTTCACACTCACTGAAGAATCCCAATACTGCACAACGAACCTCCTGCATTCAGATTTCTTCTTTCAAAGAACATCCTCTGACCACAAACTCAAGGACTGAGAGTATGAATTTCGCTTGAGCTAGGCAAATTGGGCTCCCTACATGGCTTTCAGGGGATTGAAAAAATCATTAAAAATATACAAGACATGCCATATGTCAGCACTCAGAAAGTAGGAAACCAAAGACATCACTTAATGTGATGATGCCTTCCACGCGCCGACTGCCAGCTTCTACACAAATGATTCGCCGCACGCCTGCACATGGACATGAATAATGAAAAATGAATAATAATACACACAGTTGGCTCCAGAAGTAAGCTTGTAAAAGACCTGCTCACTGTTCAAAAGCAACATGCACAGGAAGCTATCATACCGGGTATGGCCAAACGCTCCAAGATGATCTGCAAAGTATCAGTACGAAGACACATCTGGCATCTCAAAACAGGAGCTGCACCTGCTGAGGCTCTTCCATCATGAACTAGATGCAAAGCCTGACAAAATTCAAAAAAATCATCTTAACTACTGAAACTTTTTTGGGATTCATGCATGGTTGGTGTGTGTGTTTCACGTGTAGGTGAGCATGGGTGGGGGCATGGTCGCGGGCACATGGGTGCATGCGGTTGGGCAATCTTTTAACGATTGCCAAAATGTGAAGCTACGACATGCTATCAAAGAATACAATGATGATTTAAGCTTTTACTTGCTCAATAGTCAATTGGTCAGGTTGCACATGGACATAGGCGTTGTCCCTTGCCAATGCTGTGACGTCACTGTATACATGAGATGCAGAAAAGAAAACGTAAGCATAAGTGTACAGATTATCAATGAAGTTTTTTATAGACAAAGAAGGCCTCCCTCTTGCTGCCTCTTTAAATCACCCGATTAAATAACTGAGATCAACAATGCTGAGTTTAAAGCATACCTTCTGGCAAAAATATCTAGCAAAGAGCCATTTTCATCTACAATCGGTACTGCACTAACTCTTGCTGCACAACAGAACAAAAATTACAATTTTTGTAAAATAAATATTTTACATATAGGGTGCACCACGAGTCACGACTGTACACACCTGCCAAGAATCATTTCATAAGTGATGCCAAAGCAATTACCTTGTATGAGTAATGCCAAAGCAGTACTAAGAGAAGCGTTAGCTCTAAGAACAGCAAGAACGCAGTTAGGTGCCTCCCTCCTCCAAGTGCCCACAGGCAAAGAACCTATTGGCTGGTTTAAAAGCGGCAATGACCCAGCTGCATGCTGGAAATGCCTACACAAGCCTGACAGAAAAAAAGAACAAAAAGGCGAAGTCTTTCAGAGAAAAATAAAAAAACTATTCGTACGTGAGTCAGCTTCTGATACAAAAATGTTGCAGTGACCTGTCACTTACATTTCAACACACTGGAGAGAGTGGCCAAATGTAATAGCTGTGGCCATGCCCAATCTCGAGCTGGACAGTGGAGCACCGGCACTGTTGTCACCTGATAGTGGAGTAACTTTTTGGCTACCAATTTTAAAGAATCATCAGGGCCAACCTGCCAACATGAGCAAAGTGTAAATTGTGAATTATGATAAACCTAAAGAACTCTATGCCTGCCTGCACACATTGGGGTGTGTGCATGCCTGCGCCTGACTAAGGTGTAAACGTCTGTTTGGGTTGGAAGGTGAGGGGGATAGGAGAAGAGGATGAACCAATGCTGGCAGTAATGTGCTAGCTGAACCAACATAGGCAGCCCATGAAGTGAAACTTTCTTTCCCAAACTGCCAATTTACTTTTCAAGCTAAATACTCGTCAAGAACAAGGAGCATGTGGTGGCAGATGCCCTCAGCAGGGGACAGCATTCAATGCAAACAAAAGAGACCTGCTCAAGTAAGAAATTTTTCCTATGTAGGAAGGATTGCACTACTTCAGTATTTGTGAAGGGCTACGGAAAAGTGCTCCACAGACATGGAATTCTTTTTAGTACTCTAATTACAATGGCTATACAAATTCCAATATTGTGTAGTCAAGGATGGAAATTTCAAGCACTGTTACGGACCCAATGGTCATAATGTGACTGGCACTTTTGATGGGGTTTATACTTATGCCTATGGATGGTTCCTGGAGAGGGCTATAAGTGCTTTTCAGTATCACCCAGGGGTATTGGGCTCTGGCAATATGTAACACCAGGGTTTGGGCAACAAGCTTTATTTGGTGTTGGTGTAGCCTCAGACTCCGGGGGGCTCCCCGTGGGAGTTATATCTGGTTGGTAAGCATGTCAGCTACATCTACTACAGTGGTCTTTGCATTTAATTGTGTATTTTGCATGTGTTGGCTGGGGCAACTCTTGAGAAGTTGACCTTTTTTCCTTTTTTGGCTCACAGCACACTCTTTGGCTACTCCACACTTGCCAGGGGAAGACGTTTCTATGCATACTGCGAAAGTCGCCAAAGAATGCATCCTCATAATTATGGATCACTTGAGTAAGCAGATGCACTAATCCCTTGCAGCATACTTGCTATGGGAAGAAGTTACTAAGGATCTTGCATTAGGGTTGCCAAAGAGAAGCAAGTTCTACATCCTCACACTCATGGATCACTTGAGTAAGCAGACGCAACTAATCCCTGGCAACCCAGATGCCAATGCTCAGAACTTACAAGATGGCACATGAGCTATGCTAACTTCATGGGCTGAGTCCAAGATGCCAAGATCACATATCCTAGGGTACACTTCAATTCAAAAGTACTATTCACCCTGTAATGACACACAGGAAAGTATGAACAATACCATTATCGCACTGCTCTCTATTACTGCCAGACACTTTGAAAGGACTACTTGCTGTCAGAGTTACTGCAAATCAGATGATGACCCATACATTACTTTTAAGGTACCAACATTACATTTTAAAAAATCCATACTGTATGAGGTATGGACATTACATTAATAAACACTATTATTACATTTTGTATAAGCAACCATACATAAATGAGGTACTACATAGGCACAACATAAAAAACAAGCAAGCTAGCTGTTGGTGAACAGAGAACTTGGAGAAGAGAGAGTGCAGGAGAGAGACGGGGAGAGTCATAAAGGAAGTCATGGAAACAAATGTAGATGCACTTAGATGGTGGCTATTAAATAGCCTTTGAAGTACAGAAGATAAGGTCGTGAGGACCATACAAAAAATAAAGTGCTACATCACACTAAAAATAAAATCTAGATAATACTAGGGTGTGTTCACACACTTACACACAGGTGTGCACACACTTATTATTGTGAAACCACTATCAAATCCCTCAAAGCAAGAAGCTCTCATTTAAGTGCATCTAAAAACAATCTGTTGCTGCAGCTCAAAACTGTCATGCAATGACTGACGTAATGATTGACGGAAGTACACATACTTGGCGATCCAAGGTTGTGCAAACACCTCATAATTACGATCCAGCCATATTGTCCACATAGCCCAATATCTTGCCCAGGCAAAGAAAAGAGCATATTCCTGCACTCTGAAGGAAAATCTTCCAAACATCCAAAATATTTTCCTAAATGTCACCCCACAGAACCTTATTCGCATATCCGAAAATAGACAATTCAAAAAATCTCGTGTCAATGCATGCCCATAGCAAATGATAAGTACTCTCCATCTGATGATGGCACCGCAAACAATTTGGAGCTTCAATTTTCCGCTTTGTCAAATACTCTCCTACCAGGGGCGTTCTCATGAGGCATCTCCATAGAAAAACCTTCAATTTTAAAGGCAATTCGCTTTGCCATATCTTTCCCAAATTGCCTTTCCACCAGCCTAAGGACTTGTTCATATGCCACACCCAATCTGCATGTCCCTTTATCCATGGCTATCGAAGCAGTAATCTATATGCCCTTGCTGTTGTCAATCCACAAAGAGGAAACTCCATAGAATAACCTCGTCGTCTGTTCTTTAGTAGCCAATCATCCTGTCGTTCCCAACCGATCCATAATGGGCTCCCAATTACCACCGTCATCATACTTGTGGAAACGATAATGATCTGCCTTCAGTCGATATGACATCTCCCACTTTGCAAATTCCTTTTTGTGCTAAAAAATAAGCTTTTCTTGGCTCAGCCACAGCCAATGGTGTATCAAATGCTCTGCTCCAATGCACATTTTCAGCTACCAGCGTGTGTTCACGGGGCACTAGCCTATGTACTGTATGAGCACAAACTACCAGTCTTGCAGCAATCTCGAAGAGTAGGGGCAGCTTGGGATTTTTCCTTATACCTAACCTACCAAGATATCCGAGTAGAAGAGATTCCAATGCCCAAAGGAATCAACCTTGTAACACGCACACATTGCAGCCAACATCCATGCCCATGGATGTCCTTGTTCCACGAAAGTTATTATTATGGTACTTTTTCGAGCCAGTACACGGTAATGCACATTCAAGATATTCAGCCCACCATGCATTTTAGGGCTGCATACATGCTCCATTTTCAATAGCCTTAAAGCCTTCCTATCAATGCTTGTTTTCCATAACAGTTCCATTGTTGATGACATGAATGTGTTGAGCGATTTTTTGTCCCAAATTAGCAACGGCAAGAAGAACTGTATGTAAGACATTATGATAGATTGTACTATTCGCAACCTGACATGCAAAGGCCATGCAAACAAGTGCTAGTAATCAACCTTTTGTTTGCACCCATGCAACTGCTTCTCTCAAAGAAATGTTCCAACCCAAAGGATATCCCAAATGGCTAGTGATTTGGCATGGGGATAGCGTCGGAATGTGCAACGAAAAATGAAACAGAAAACTGAGAGAAGAAAAACGCAGAAGTGATGGAGAGAGAAGTGTTATATACCTAGATGAATCCAGGAACATGCCCAAATTCACTTTTTAGGAACGTGCATGATATATAGTCATGGTAGTCAACCCACAAGACTATATAACTATCAACTCCATTATGCATAGTATGGACTAGATACTACGACATCCCCACTAACGTTATCAGTGCCCAATAGTGGGTGTAGAACTCTATAACAAGATATGCTCTCACACACACACATAAGAGCATCTAATCACACAAAGCCCTTCGTACTGAGTTTCTATCAAACCTCCAGAGATGCAAGGCAAACTCAGCCATAATGAAGCCTAGCACTCAGGGAAGTAGCAAATAGAAAGAATTAGTATAGCAAATAAGTATAGATCCGGTATAAAACTGGGGAAGGGGAGGGGAGGGGGGGATGAAGTGGTATATACATGGACTGGGGTTGCCAGTCGGCCAGTGGAAAACAGGCCGACAGCCCCTCTATATGCCCCATGGGCTGGTCGGCCAAGTCGGCCACCTCCTACAAGCCGACAGAAGAGAGAAAAAAAGAGTATCCCCCCATGATTAGAAAAAAGTTGGAAAACATGGACAAAAAATGGATACTCCTCACGTGGGCGGGCACACCCACATCACTCGCCCTCACTCCCTATAGTGTAATATGGTACAGACAGGAGATGACTCCTAACACCCCATCTTAGCTCCTGGATGTGGAACCAACCCCAGTGACATAGAGTGGTGACGGAGTATCTGCTGAGGTAGAGACTTCGTGAAGAGGTCCGCCGCATTGTCCTCGGTTGAACAAAAAACCAGCAAGATGTCACCAGCCAAAATCTTATCTCGAACAAAGCGATATTGTATCTCTATATACTTGGTTTGGGCATGGAAGACCGGGTTCCAAGCAATAGCTATACAACTCTGGTTGCCACACTACTCGATAACCGTGGGTTCCTTCTATGGAAACCCAATCTCGCCAAGTAACCTCCGTAGCCACACCACCTCGCAAGCAACACCACAAGTAGCTTGATACTCTACCTCAGTGGAAGAAAAGGCAATAATTGGCTGCCTCTTGCTGCTCCAAGAAATCGCTCTTGAGCCAAGGGTAAAGCCGTATCCTGAAGTAGATCTCCTCATGTCTGGATCTCCTCCCCAATCAGAGTCACTCCAACCTCGGAGACTGACTCGGTCCTTCACTCCCCCTCCAGTGTTATAAAAGAGTCCAAGATCCTTTGTAGTCTGCAGATACCGCAAGATCTGCAATCCTACGTCCTAATGAGTCTTCAAAGGTGTCTGCATAAATGAGCTCAACAACCCCACTGGAAAACTCAAGTCCAATATGGTGTTCAGCAACCAAAACCATGAACCAACAAGTTTCCGATATAAAGAGGCATCAACCGCTCACAAGGATCATGTAGAGTAAGTTTGGTATTCGGGTCCATCAGAAATGAAATAGGCTTGCAGTTCTCCATCCCAAAGGCCTTCAGTAACTCATCAACATACCGCTGCTGAGAAACAAAGAACCCCCTCTGGGTCTGCCAAAGCTCCAATCCCCAAAAAAAAAATGAAGCCAACCTAGATCCGTCATCTTAAATTCCTCTGACAAGGCAACCTTCATCACAGCTATGTGCTCCACATGACTGCCATTGAGGACAAGATCATCCACATAGAGGATAATCAAAGTGATCATACCACATTCCCGAAAGAGATACAAGTTCAAATCTGCAATTGATCTCTGGAAACCCTGTCTATGAAAGAAAGTATCAATCTTCTGGTTCCAAGCCCTAGGAGCCTGTTTCATACCATACAAGGCTTTCCGCAACCTGTAAACCATACCTTTTGAGCTCGGAACCTCAAAGCCTGGAGGTTGCTCAATAGACACCTCCTCCTGCAAGTCACCATTTAGGAACGCAAATTTAGCATCCATCTGATACACCGGCCACTACTGATGAGAGACAAGGGCAAGAACTGTCTGAATCGTGGTCATCCTAGCTGTCGGTGCAAAAGTGTCCTCACAGTCGATGCCTGGCTGTTGAGCATAGCCCTTATCTACAAGTCTGGCCTTGGGCTTGTCCACAGACCCATCGGACTTATACTTGGTTTTATAGACCCACTTGACGCCAATGACTGACCGTTTTGACAACCTCGGAACCAACTCCCAAGTCCCATTCTTCTCTATGGCCTCTAGTTCCACTTACATGGCTTTCCTCCAAGTCTCCTAGAAAAGAGCTTCCTTAACTGAAGTAGGCTCCTTGTCCCGAATGATACGAGACATCAAGGCATAATTTACCTCTAAATGCTCCTCTGATTAACATTTGTCACGAACTCTATGTGATTTTTGAGGTCCATCCTCCGTGGTCCACTCGGAGAGATACCGCGTCACACCAGACTCTCGAATGGTATCCAACAACCACTTCGGTACTCGAATAGAACGCAGAGCCTCCTACTGCGGCTGGGGCAAATCTCCAACCTCGGGATCAACCTCTTCGACTGACTCAGGCTGGCTAACTGGAACAAGAGCCTGGGACTCACCCTCATGCTCATCTGGCTCTCCAGGAAGCGGTGGCTACTCAATAGTGGAAGTTGAAACATGCTCATCTAGCTCTCCAGGAAGCGGTGGCTACTCAATAGTGGAAGCTGAAACATGCTCATCAAAGACAACATCTCTGCTGACAACAACCTCATTCCGCTCTGAATCATATAACTTGTAGCCTTTGGAAAGAGAGTTATATACCACAAAAACAAGCTTCTGGGACTTGGAGTCAAGCTTCCCCCTCTACTTCTTCGGAATGTGAACATAGGCATCACTCTCAAAAACATGGAAATGGGAGACATCTAGTTTCTTCCCAAAATAAGCCTCAAACAGAGTCATCTTAGACACTGCAGTCGTCAGAAATTGGTTGAGGAAATGGACAGCCTTAGCCACAACCTCTCCCCAAAGTGGACAAGGAAGGTCGCAATGCTCCAACATCGTCGTCGCCATCTCCACCACAATCCGGTTCTTTCGCTCAACCACTCCATTCTCTCAAGGCGACCTTGTATTGGCCAGCTCCCGCTTGATGCCATGCTCCGCACAAAAGCATTAGAAGAAAACTCCCCTCCTTTGTCAGCCCGAACAGTCTTTACCTACAATCCAAACTCCTTTTCCACCAAAGCATACTAGTCCTTAAACCGAGCAAAGGCTTGGCCCGTATGTGGCAAAAAAATACACCCATGTGAACCTGCTACAATCATCCACAATCAGCAAGAAATACAAGGCTCCTCCCAAGGATGGGGTCTACATGGGCCCACACAAGTCACTGTGAACAAACTCCAGAGGTCTCAAAGCCTGCCTGGTAGCCTGCTTCCCTATACTGCTTCCCACATATGCAAGAACTCCAATGTCCCTGCCTGCTGCCAACATCTGGCAAGCCACCACCATCTGGTCCCGAAGGCCTGCCGCAACGCGCCCACATTTAAGTGGCCAAAACAAAAATGCCACAATCAACAAGCTGAGTACCTGTAAGAGAAGAGAGTGCTGAGAGTTTGTAAATCCCATTCTCCACTCCACCTTCCCAAACAACCTAGCATGTTCCTTTGTCCCGGATAGCAACTGAATGCTCATCAAACTCCACCCGCATGCCAGTCTTGCAAACCTCATGTACTGACAAAAGATGAAAACCAAGAGATGGAACATAAAGAACTGGGATAGAATGCTTCCCCCCTCTGCCATCGGGGACAATCTCCAACCTGGCCTCACTGTGAATCGGGGTCACCAATAAAGATATGACTTGTTTGCCTCCAAAGGTCCTGTAACAACTCTCGGGAAGGAGTCATGTGCCTAGAAGCACCACTATCCAAAATCCACTCCTGAGTATCCCCAACGGTGAGACCAACCGCCTCCCTACTCGAAAAATATGAAGCTCCGGTGTCCATAATCTCCAAGTGCACAAAAGCTGGAGTCTTCAAGGCTAAGGAATCCGCACCTTTCTCAATGCTCCACTGAGGACATTTCCTCCAATAATGACCCTTCTGGCCACAATGGTTACAGGCCCGCTCGGCCTTCAAAGCATCACGATCTAAGTCAGGCTTGTTCTTAGGAAAAAAAATAAAGAAGAGGCTGAGTTTTCTTGCAAGGTGGCTGTCCAGCAATGTCACCCGCCTTCTACCCGCTTCTCCACGTCCTGTACAGCCCAAATACTCTCCAATCAGCACCAAAAAACAGTGATATTGCAAGCTCTCACCGTCTCCAAAGCTTCAAGCCACCTGGGGCTCTGATAAAATGTCGGAATGTGCAGCGGAAATGAGACAGAAAACTGAGAGAAGAAAAACACAAAAGTGCTGGAGAGTGCAGTGCTGTATAAACTCTACTATATACACAAGATCTGGTACAAAACTGTGGGGTGGGGGGTGGGGGGGGAGGGAGGCAAGATGAAGTGGTATATATATGGGTTGGGGTTGCCATTCAGCCAGTGGAAAACAAGCCCACAGCCCCTCTATATGCCCCATGGGTGGTCGACCAGCAAGGCTTGGTCGGCCAGCCCCAAGTCGACACGCCGACCGAAGAGAGAAAAAAAGAACAGCTCCCCACAACTAGAAAAAACTAGGAAAACATGGACAAAAAATGGAGACTCCTCACGCGCGTAGGCACACCCACATCATTGGACCTCACTCCCTACATTGTAATATAGTACAAATAGGAGATGACTGCTAATAGGTAGTATATCTCCTGGCCAAAGTATATATTATGCTAATCCGCCTGTTTTAGTGGTAGCAACTTCGACTTTCTAAAGTTGATTTTCAGCCCCACCACTGATGTCCCAAACAATTGCAAAACATCCATAATAACTGTCACTCCCTTGGAGTATCTGCCGCGAAGAAAAAAGAGTCAATAGCATATGCATGTGCAACGATTGATGACCCGTAATTCTCCTTTCCAAGTAATAACATCCATATATATCGGTAGAGGATGAGTGGCAATTGCATACAACATGAAGCTCAGTGGGCAGCCCTGCCTAACCAATCTTCCCAAAGTCCAGGGTGATGATAATGATACATCTAGCTTGCTGCCTGCATACAACCAGCAAATAACTTCTATCATTTTCGAAACAAACCCCAGATATTTCATGGTGGCAGCAATAAAGTCCTAGTGCACTGTACTAAATGCTTTGGCAATGTCTACCTACAGTAGCAACACCTCCTAATCAATATATTTGGCATACTCCATTCCCACATAAGCATTACATATGTTGTATGTTATTTGTCATCTACAAATGAACCCATATTGGGCAAGATGCAAGCCTTTGTTAAGCACATTGGCTATTCTATTGGAGATAATCTTTGTCACCAATTTATATAGCACTGGCATTTAAGTGATAGGTCTCCAATCAACCAAATTCAGGCATACATCCTCTTTTGGAGCCAATTTCACAAGGCCCTCTTGCCATGAAGCAGGCATCCATCCCAATCTAGCAAGAGCATTTTGTAATTCCATGTTCATGAAAGGGGATTCCTTTTGTGCAGCTTCTTGTTGATTAAGAATTGGTGTCACATGTATAAGCATCTTGGCTTTCGCTTTCGACTCTTTCCACGAGAAGTGTCGCTAGTGTAGCAAAGACAAATTGGAAATGTACCACACATTCCCTTTTGAGTTCATTTACATCATTGGTCCACTAACCATCAGGCTTCTACACATGATGTATGCTTTGCTCTTGTCTCTTTGCATGCAAGCTTTTGAAAATTTGTTTTGACGAGCACCATTCATCTAGTAAAGGCTTTTGCCTCACTCATATTTGCTATTTTTTCAATTTCCTCTCATTATTGCAATCTATCATATATCATGCATTTAAAAGCTCTTCTTCCTTCTCTTGACTCAATTGCCTTGTTTGTGCAATCTCATGCAATGCCTGCACATCAACTTTGCATCAGTTTATTTGCTCTCTTTGCTGCCCCATATACCATTTGCCATATTCTATAATGATAGATTACATCCTTCTTGCAAAGTTTCTCCATGCGAAGTCCAGGTCATAGCAAGCATCTTCTCTAATTAGTCCAATGATTCTATACACCTTTAATCGATACACATCATGTGATAGGTAGGAGCTATTGACTATGCACAGTCATTTCCATGGCAGCCTTGCATTGTCCATAGGTATTTCAAAATGCATCCCCACCCATAATGGATAATCACCCAATAATTGAGATGCATAATCCATCCATACCTTCGCAGGGCTCAGATTCCCATTGTGTACATTTAACATATACCATCTATCAAGCCTCGCTTGCTACTTTGATCTAGCATTATGTTGAAATGTAAATCCTCTTTTATCGAAATTCCACATATCCATTGCTACAATGTCTCTAATAAATGTCTTCCAGGCCACTTTTTTTGCTGCAATCATGTGAATATCCCCATATGTGTTATCTTGCACTGATAGAGAGTTATTGAAGTCCCCTAACACAAATGTATTTGTTAACCATGGATAGACACCCAGTCTTCTCTAGAGTTCTAACCTTCTAGCTAACATTGTTGGTGCATATACAATCGCAAATTCATGCATTTGTTCATTTAACATACATTGCAGTACAATGTATCTACCAAGAGGATCGTTATAGGCGATCACTCGTCTCAAAGCTGTTCGTATCATTATGCATGTGCCTGAGTACTCAACAATTTCCGCATAAAATATACTAAAACCTCTAAAATAGCCTATTCTTCTAGCAAAAGTATGTTGATTATGTTCTTGCAAGCAAATCACGTATGGATTTGCCGAAGCAACATAATCCCAGAGCAACCTCCATTTATTTGGATCGAACGAGCCTTGTACATTAAATGTTGCATATGTACGTAGTGTCGTGTCCTTCATGCAACTTGCATATAGTCTGTAGCTCTCCATGCATTTGTTGCAAGTATTACATCCCTCCCTTCACTACATTCAACCAATTCATGGATGTACATGTGGCTGATTCGCCCGAAATGGAGGCCACAGATGTTTTATTCCAATGCCTCGCAATCAATGGCTTATTTCTCAAGGCCACTGTTTTTCGAGCATTTGGTGTTGTTCAACCATCAACATCTTTTTTTTTGTTGATTTCTCTATTTGCACATTGCTTTTATTTTGTACTTAGTGCACTGCTTTCCCTTTATTTTGTGCCATACTTTGTTTCGCATTTGCCATCAGCACATTTACCATAGTTATTTATTCTAGAAGTTTTGGTTGTTCCTACATCAATGGGGGAGGAATTGAGTCCTCAAGGCATTGTGATTTCAGTGGCGGGCATTCCGATGCCAAATGCCCAAACTTGTGACATTTGAAACACGGCCCAATAAAAGAGACCAGTTTAATTCATATGGCTTTTTCCCCATGGGAGTATCTCGATTTCAGTGCTTTCGGGTGTTGGCACATCCGTATCCCATAGCAAACAAAATTTGTTTCTATTGCCCATGATTATGGGCACAATCCACCACTACAACCCATACCAAGCATTGATGTTTTAGCAACCCTTGATAGTCAACAGTAGGCACCCAAGGCAACACACGCACCATTTGCCTGGCGTAAAAGAGAGGTGCAATCTCAAACAACTTTTGCTTTGCCTGCACTGAGTTAAGCAGGATTTCTAAGAATCCTTTCGCTACATAGTAAACTTTGTCCACACATTCTTCAACCAAGAGATTGTTGACCCACAACAAATATGCCTTGCTGAGGGTCCCGAGAAAAACAATATTGCAGCCTGCTGTGAAAATTTCCTCACTTGAGGCATTATAGTTTCTGTCTGCACTACCACTTGGTGCACGCGCGCACGCGCGCACACACACACAAAAACACACATATACTACCTAAGGGAAGGTTCATACACATTGCCACTAAACATATTCAACCCCTTGTAGTGGTAATGTGTCTAGGTACCATTGACCATGCTTGCGTTGTGCTTCTCCTCAGAATTGTCCTTTGCTGAATTGGCTTGTTCTTTCCTCCGCTCGCGGCTCGCTAGCGATCCGCTTCCTGCATTCATTGATCAAATGTCCCTCCTCATGACAATAGTGATACTTCCCTTTCTTCTTCTTGGAAGGATTTTCGGATTTGACTTTATCTTTGACTTGAAATGCCTGTTCGCCATGAGTAGGAGTGAGTTAACTCTAAATTTCTCCTCCTACAAAAGAAGACCTATCAACTCATCAAAAGAAGACCTATCAACTCATCAAAAGTTACTCGAGGTGCACCTCTTCTCATTCGGAGATTCAAAGAGGTACGAAACCATTGGTAGGGTAGCGGGTGAATTGAGACTAACTCTCGATCTGAAACCACTTCGTTGATGTTAAGCAGCTACTCCTTGAGGTCTTTGATCTTGGTCAAATAATTGATGACTGGCGTACCTTCATCCATGGGAGTAATATCTATCTCACGCTTGAGGTACGTCACTTGAACCTCATGTTGCGAGCTTGGTACATAGACTCCACAACTTGCCATGCAAGCTGAGACGTCCTACAAGACCGGATGGGTGGGTGAAACCGGCCTTCAAAAACTTAACGGGCGGTGAAACAAACACTCACACACAAAACACTTCAACACCTTTGAGGACCTGGAAAAGGAAAACAAACAGGGGGAGCTAGAGTGCTCCTGCAAAAAGTACACAGACACCGATTGGCCCCAAATCGCAGTGGCGCCCCTTGCGGTATTTCTTTAATTTAATCAAATTTGAGTACAGAGTACAACTTGTAGAATCCTCCACCAACAAGATCCCTTGTAGTAGTTTCACCCAGGTCTTCCAAATGAGTGCTTAGCAAGCCTTACCCCATGTCTTCTTCATCAAGAGCCCTTCTCACAGTCTTAACCCTTGATCTTTGTCTTCAAAAGCCTTCAAGCTAAGTGCTCGAGGGCCTCGTACACACTCAAGGCTCAAGACTCGCTAGCTGGCACCTCTCATGGCGCTCTTGCTCTCTTGCAAGTCTACCTTGGATGTGTCCCATGATCCAAGTCCTACCACTTGCTAGCCAAGGCACTTTTCATAGCACCCTTGCTCTCTTGGTTAGGAGATGAAACCGGCCTTCAAAACAACTTCGCAGATCTTCAGGAAGAATACATGCTTTTCCTAAAACGGGGCTGCCAAGAGCTCACCCGAGAGAGAGAGAGAGAGAGAGAGAAACACGTGTGAAATCCCTGTTCAGTCCTGTGGCAGTTCTGCACCACCTGAAGCCGCCTGCAGCCTTGCGCCTCCTCACAAGAGAGAGAGAAAGAAATAGCGCGAGAGGAAACCTGCCCGGCTGTCAACTTTCGTACACTTCCTGCAGTTCTACTGTAGCCAACCTCTCTCAAAGAGCATTGGCAGCCCCTGTGCGCCTGTAGTCCAACCCGCTCGTGTGCCAAGCGAGGAGAGAGAGAGAGAGAGAGAGAGAGAGAGAGAGCAAAACTCTGCCTGCAGCTCTGTGCGCCACCTTCTGCAGCAGCCTGCAACCCTGCGCCTCCTCCCAAGAGAGAGATAAAGAGAGAGCACGTGAGGAAACCTGCTCAGCCCTGTGCGCCTCCTTTCTTGCAGCGGCCGACTTGCCCCTGCAGACCTGCGTAGCTTTTCACAAGAGAGAGAGAGAGATCCACGCAGTCCAGCATGCCGGTTTGCAAGAGAGAGAGAGAGAGAGAGAGAGAGAGAGAGAGAGAGAGAGGAAGCAAGCGCAGTCCAGCCATCTTTCCCCCCCCCACGCAGCTTTGTGCCACCTTCCGCTTTTTTCTACTAAAAAAAACTAAAAGCAAAAACAATAGCAAAAAGCATATTCTCCAAATTATTAATATTTTAAATCATCAAAGGTTATAAAACCTTATAATTTAAAAATCCCTTTGTACCAAAGGTTATAAAACCTTTAAACTTAAAATCCTTTGTCCCCTTCGCACTTGGGGCTGTCCACACATGGGTTTCCTTCTCAATTCCAAACGGATGCCATTCACACTGTCCACCATGTCCCCGTGCCCACCTGAGAAAAAGACAGGGTCGTAACATACCCCCCTCTTGAAAAATAGCAAGCGTCCTCGATTGCACTCAATGGCACAGTAAGACATCTTATGAGCAAAGAGTTCCCATATGACAAAAGCAATGGCCCTCAAATGCATCTGGGTGATGAAACAATCATCCTAGACAATATAGCCATACCGTCACTTGAAAGTGACAAACAACTCTTGCTTGTTCCTTCAGAACCTGCAGCAAAAGTCTACAACCAAGTGGAAACACATAACTTGTGTTAGCCAAAAACAAAATCATGCATCATTCTACATATGACACATACATGCATTTGCAAACAATATGCTCCTCAAGTTGCTCTACCTACTCCACCTGAATGAGCCGTCGCAAGAGTCAGCTCCAACTCACAGGCATCAAGATAAAACTGCAATACCTGAGGTGAATCTGCGAAGTCACCCTCCTCCATCCACTTCGCATCCATCGATGAATAATTCTTGAACTTCACAGGATAGCGACGGGAAACTTTACCTTGTACCTTTCTTTCCTTATGTGCTAGTATCTGCTCGAGAATAAAACCTCATCAAGTTCTTCCACTTTCGTCTAAGCCTCATCTGATACATCCTCAGGCACCCAAAACCTACTTGCACTCCACCCAAGTGGTAAGCACAAGTCCCTGATGAAGCATAGTAGATCACCACTGCTACACATAGAAAGAAGCTGCCTTCCGAACCTATGAAGCCTCCGTGAAGATACCACCGGTGACAAAGTGTCAAAAGCCATAGCCTTCATCCCATCTCTTGCACCATAACACTTCAGCTGCTTCTTGTTTCTAGCCAACTACTTCCAGTCCTTGGTGCCTTTTCTCCTGAGCTTCATCTTTAGCTTTTGCTCTTCACCTCATATAGGCAAAGACACACAATCCTGCACTGCCTCCTGTACTTCCTTTTCACTTTCCTCATGAAGAAGCTTTTGATGTGACTCTCATGAAACAACCACGAGCTCGCCTCCTTGAGAAAGTCGACGATGTCTCGGCAATGGAACCATGAAACCGGCCTTCAAAAACTTGACGGGCGGTGAAACAAACACTCGCACACAAAACACTTCAACACCTTTGAGGACCTGGAAAACTCCAGGGCCTCGTACACACTCAAGGCTCAAGACTCGCTAGCCGGCACCTCTCATGGCGCTCTTGCTCTCTTGCAAGTCTACCTTGGATGTGTCTGCCATGTGCACAGTGTGTATCTACCGTGTGCTACACGCACACAAGACTAGCTTCGAGGTTTAGGGAAGCTTGGAGCTAGGCAGGCTGATTGGCAAGCTAAGTTAGGGATAGAGGTACCCTAGTATGGATTTGTGGGCGCCCAAGTGTGGACACCCGATGACCGGCCAAGAGCCTATAAAAGGGTGGCCAAGGTTAGTCATTAGTCATATAGAGTCTCGCGTGTCTTCGTGAGAGCTCTATGGTCAGGAACCTGGATCTAGTGCAGACGTACACCTACTTTACGCAATCAAGGTCGGCAGCAGTCTCGAGGCCCGCGAGAGTAGCTTCGTGGCGGTATGGGACGTCATGAGGTAGAGATTGGTCGGTACGTCCATCTAGTTAGCTCATCTCGTGGCTCGGTACGGACAGCCAAGACTTGTGGGCTTGCCCACGGCTGTCAAGGTTGGGAGGTGAGTCAAGCCTGCACCCCCTCCCAACCTTCATAGCCGTGGGCAAGCCCACAAGTCTTGGTTGTCCCCACCGAGCCACGAGCTGAGCTAACTAGATGGACATACCGACCAATCTCTACCTCATGACGTCCCATACCGCCACGAAGCTACCCTCGTGGGCCTCGAGACTGCTGCCGGCCTCGGCTGCGTAAAGCAGGTGCACGTCTGCACTAGATCCAGGCTCCTGACCATAGAGCTCTCACAAAGACACGCGAGACTCTATATGACTACTGACTAACCTTGGCCACCCTTTTATAGGCTCTTGGCCGGTCATCGGGTGTCCACACTTGGGCGCCCGCCCTTTAGTCTATCCCTAACTCAACTCACCAATCAGCCTGCCTAGCTCCAAGCTTCCCCAAACCTCGAAGCTAGTCTTGTGCGCGTGTAGCACACGGCAGATACACACTGTGCACATGACAGTGTCCCATGATCCAAGTCCTACCACTTGCTAGCCAAGGCACTTTTCATAGCACCCTTGCTCTCTTGGTTAGGAGATGAAACCGGCCTTCAAAACAGCTTCGCAGATCTTCAGGAAGAATACATGCTTTTCCTAAAACGGGGCTGCCAAGAGCTCACCCGAGAGAGAGAGAGAGAGAGAGAGAGAGAGAGAGAGAGAGAGAGAGAGAGAAACACGTGTGAAATCCCTGTTCAGTCCTGTGGCAGTTTTGCACCACCTGAAGCCGCCTGCAGCCCTGCGCCTCCTCACAAGAGAGAGAGAGAGAGAGAGAGAGAGAGATAGCGCGAGATGAAACCTGCCCGGCTGTCAACTTTCGTACACTTCCTGCAGTTCTGCTGTAGCCAACCTCTCTCAAAGAGCATGGGCAGAACCCTGTGCGTCTGTAGACCTGTCAGAATACGCAGCGGAGATGACAACCAAATCTGAAACCACAAGAGCAAGTAGAGTGCAGAAAATAGACAGCACAAGAGAAGGAGAGAGATAGGCGTGTAACTCTGCTCTATATACACAAGATCCCGGAATGATACAAGATGATATGACAAGGGAGCAATGGGGCCATTTTATATGGCCCCCATACTACAGTTGGCCTGCATCAGAAGCAGCCAACAGGCCCTAAACCTCCACGACTTGCTGCAGGCACCCAGTCGGCCAGCTATAATGAGTCGGCCAACTCATCGGTGAAGTCGTGGACCTGATGCAGGAGTCGGCCAGAATCTGTGAGCTCCAGCCACCACAGGGCAGCCACCCAAGCCATAGAAAAATAGAAAAAATGGGAAAAAATACGGGGAGTGAGGAAAAATGAGAAAAACACCTAGGAGGGCAGGCACACCCACAACAGAGGCCGTGGTGTCTCAATTAAGACAGGAGATGACTTCTAACACCCCCTCTCAGCTCCTGGCTGAAAAACCAACCCTAGGGAGCTGGAGTGCCGCCTGAGCATAGCCATAGGTAGAGACTTCGTGAAGAGGTCCGCCGCATTGTCCTCCGTCGAACAATAAAGTAGCAAGATGTCACCAGCCAAGATCTTCTCACGTACAAAGTGATACTGTATCTCTATGTGCTTGGTTCGGGAATGGAAGACAGGGTTCGGAGCAACAGCTATACAACTCTGGTTATCACATTGGATGAATGTGGGCTCCTTCAGTGGAAACCCAATCTCGCCTAGCAGCCTCCACAGCCACACAACCTCGCAAGCAGCACCACAAGCAGCCCGGTACTCTGCCTTTGTCTAAGATAAGGCAATAGTTGGCTGCCTCTTGCTGCTCCAAGAAACTGCTCCTGAGCCGAGGGTAAAACTGTAACCTGAAGTAGATCTCCTCGTGTCTGGATCTCCTCCCCAATCTGAGTCACTCCAACCTTGGAGTCTGACTCCATCCCCTCCTATGTAGAAGAGTCCTAGATCCTTCGTACTCTCCAAATACCGCAAGATCCGCAATCCTGCATCCCAATGAGACTTCAATGGTGTCTGCATAAAAGAGCTCAACAGCCCCACGGAGAAGCTCAAGTCCAATCTGGTGTTCAGCAACCGGATCAATGAACCAACCAGCTTCCGATACCGCAAGGCATCAACTGGCTCACAAGGATCATTAACAGTTAACTTTGTATTCGGGTCCATCGGCGAAGTAATAGGCTTGCAGTTCTCCATCCCAAAGGCCTCAAGCAACTCATGAACATATCGTTGCTGAGAGACGAAAAAACCCCTCTGGGTCTGCCAGATCTCCAATCCCAAAAAGAAGTGGAGTAAGCCTAGATCGGTCATCTCAAACTCCTTTGACAAGGCAACCTTCGTCACGCCAATGTGCTGCACATGACCGCCGGTGAGAATCAGATCATCCACATAAAGGATGATAATCGTAACCATGCCGCGTTCCCAAAAGAGATACAGGTTGGGATCTGCAACCGATCTCTGAAAACCAATCCGAACAAAGAAGGAATCAATCTTTTGATTCCAAGCCCTGGGAGCCTATTTAAGACCATACAAGGCCTTACGTAACCTGTAAACCATCCCTTCTGATCCTAGAACAACAAAGCCTAGAGGCTGCTCAACATACACCATTAAGGAACGCAGATTTTACATCCATTTGATACACAGGCCACCTCTGAGAAGAAGCAAGGGCAAGAACGGTCCGACTCGTGGTCATCCTTGATGTCGGTGCAAAGGTATCCTCGTAGTCGATGCTTGGCCGCTGAGCATAACCTTCAGCCACAAGTCTGGCTTTGTGTTTGTCCACCGACCCATCTGACGCATATTTGGTCTTAAAGACCCATTTGACACCAATGATTGACCGTTTCGACGGCCTTGGTACCAACTCCCATGTGTTGTTCTTCTCGATGGCATCAAGTTCCACCTCCATGGCTTTCCTCCAAGTATCCTGTGAAAGGGCTTCCTTAACGGAAGTGGGCCCCTTGTCCCGCATGATACGAGACATCAAAGCATAGTTTACTTGAAGAAGCTCCGCTGAATGGCTTTTGTCGCGGACTCTGTAGCCCACTCGAAGGGAAGCTCCGTGACACCTGACTCCCGAAGGGTGTCTATCAACCACCTGGGTACTCGAACAGATCGCGGAGCCTCCTGCTGCTGCGGGGGCTCTACTCCAGCTGCGATAAACCTCCTGTACTGACTGTGGTTGACCAACTGGAACAATGGACTGGCAATCATCATCAGACTCCTCTGGATCTCCAAGAAGTGGCGGCTCCTCTCGACAGTGAATACTAGAACATGCCATAAAAGACCACATCCCGGCTGACAACAATCTCATTCCTCTCTGGATCATACAATCTGTATCCCTTGGAAAGAGAATTATACCCCACAAATATAAGCTTACGAGATTTGGAGTCAAGCTTCCCCCTCTGCTTCTTCCGAATATGTACATACGCATCGCTCCCAAAAACACGAAAGTGGGAGACATCAGGTTTCCTACCAAAGTATGCCTCAAACGGAGTCATATTAGGTACTGAAGTCGTTGGAGACCGGTTGAGGGTATGGACAGCCGTCGCCACAGCCTCTCCCCAAAGTGGACGAGGAAGATCACGATGCTCCAGCATGGTCCTCGCCATCTCCACCACAGTCCTGTTTTTGCATTCTACAACTCCATTCTCTGAAGGCGATCCTGTATTGGCCAATTCCCTCTTGATGCCATGAACTGCACAAAATCTGACGAAAGCATTCGAAGATAATTCACCTCCTTTGTCAACCCTGAGAGTCTTTACCTGCCATCCAGACTCTTCCAGCACCATCACATGCCAATGCTTGAACCGTGCAAAAGCTTGGTCCTTTTGTGAAAGAAAGTAGACCCACGTGAATCTGGTACAATCATCAACAAGCAGCATGAAATATAGAGAACCTCCCAATGATGGTGTCTGCTGTGGTCCACACAAGTCGGTGTGAATCAACTCCAATGGTTTTGAAGGCTGCCTAGAAGCCTGCTTCGGAAAGGATTCCCTATGCTGCTTACCACATATGCAAGAACTGCAATGTCCTTGCTTGTTGCAAACATCTGGCAAGCCAACAACCATCGGGTCCCAGAAAGCTCGCCGCAGTGCATCCACATTTAAGTGGCCAAACCGAAAGTGCCACAGATCTCCGACCTGAGATGTCAATGAGGAGAGTGCGGAGAGCTTGTAGATACCATTCTCCACACCACCTTCCCAAACAACCTGGCCAATCTCACGGTCCCGTAGAGAAACTGAATGCTCCTCAGATTCCACCCGAAAGCCAGTCTTGCATACTTCATGCACTGACAGAAGATGAAAACCAAGAGCATGGACGTAAAGAACACAGGAGGAATGCTTACCCCCCTTGCCGTCAGGAATAATCTCCATCCGGCCCTCACTGTGTATCGGAATGGTGGAGTTGTCGCCAATGAAGATGCAACCTGACTGCCATTTTAAATCCAAAAAGAAGTCTCGGGAAGGAGTCGTGTGCCTGGAACATAGTTGCAAAAAAACGCGTTTCAAACTTTAGGCTACTCGTTTGAAACGTGCAAACGTTTCAAACGTTTGAAACGCGTTTTTTTGCTGGGCCAGTTTTTTTTTATGATAGAAAACGTACGATGCAGTATCTCCTGGCATTTCAGTTTTGAAAGTGACGCTTGAAAGAGACGTTTCCAGCCTTTGAAGTCTTCCAGGTTTGCTTGCACCCCTACCTACGCACCAGTCCTTCTCCCCCGGCCCCTACGCACCGTAGGTAACAGGTTTGTACTAACCCTAAATCCTGATTTTTTCTGATTTTGGACCAAATTTCAGATTTGAAATTTGGGCATTTTTTGCCAGGTTGCCTACATTGGTGCATGCACACCTTGCCTACGCACCAAGCCTACTCCTCCGGCCCCTACGCACCCTGCTTCTCAGGTTTTTAATAACCCTAAATGCTGATTTTTTCTGATTTTGGACCAAATTTCAGATTTGAAATTTGGGCATTTCTTGCCAGGTTGCCCAAATTTCTTCATTCATTCATCATGCCTCGGGCTAAGGATGCCATGTGGAACCACGTAACTCCTGTGAGCAGATATGGGGGTTCAGGCACAGAAAGGTGGAAATGCAATTTTTGTGCCAAAGTGTCAGGTGGGTCTATTATTAGGGTAAAGGCCCATTTTACAGGAGTAAGAGGGGAAGGCATTGGCCCTTGCAGTCAAGTACCAAGAGAGGTTGTAGCGTCTCTTCAGCAATGGAAGAGAGAACATGAAGCAGCAAAGGGAATTCAGCCTATTGATGATGATGTACAGGATACAGATTCTGTAGGTGATGTGTCCAAAAGAGCTAGGACAGAGGATGATTTGCAGAGTCAAGCAGGTGGGTCTAGCTCCATTCCTGTAGCCCACAGATCTTCATTGCCCACCGTGCCTTCTCTAAAGAGGGCAGGCATTAAAGCAGGCATACAAAAGCAAGCTGTCAAGGAGGCCACACGTGAATTGACAAAGTTGTTTATACAATGCGCTTTGTCATTTCACGTCGTGCGTACTCCTCGTTGGAAGAAGGCCATTAAAGCTATCAGCCGCATTGGGTATGAGTGGGAGGGTCCATCTTATGAGTCCCTTCGCAAAACCCACTTAAGGAAGGAGAAGAAGGCAGTGGAGCTTGAGATGGAGCCTTTGAAGGCAACCTGGCAGAAATATGGATGCACATTGCTTTGTGATGGCTGGACAGACATGAGAAAGAGAAATGTATATAACATTTTGGTGTCCTGTTGTAAGGGCACAATGTTTTTGCGTGCCATTGATGCCTCGGTTCCAGGTACAGTTGTTACTGGAGCATTCATATGGAGACATTTGCGTGAGGCAGTGCTAGAGATTGGCCCAGAGAACATAGTGCAGGTAGTTACAGATAATGGGTCAAATTGTGTATCTATGGGCAGGATGTTAGAGGATGAGTTTCCAAAGATAGTGTGGACTCCATGTGCATCACACAGCTTGGACCTCTTGATAGAGGATGTGGCCAAAATTGGGTGGATTGCCGACCTCTTTAGTACTTCTCGGAGCATGGTGAAGTTTGTCACCAAGAGGCCAAAGGTTTTAGCTATGTTTCGTGCACACAGTGATTTGGAGTTGTTGAAGCCCTCAAACACCAGGTTTGCTTACATGCTCATTGTGGTTGAGAGGCTTGTGCGGGTCCGTACAGGTTTACTCCGCACTGTTGTCTCTCAGGAGTGGATGGCATGGGATGATAGAGAGCATCCCAAGGCAGTAGCATTTGTGCGCGCGGTAATGCGAGACACTTGGTGGGCTGAGGCCCTTGCACTTGTCACGGCCACTCAGCCTATATATAGTGTGCTTCGCATTACGGACATGGAGGGCAGCACCCTTGGACTCTTATATGAGTTCATGGACCGCATTGGAGAGGCCCTAGATCGATGCACTATACTATCAGCTGAGAGGTATGTATCATTGTATGTCATTGTTGTTCTTTTAGTTGCCAGTGGCCACATTATACATTGATATTAATTCCATGCTTCCAAGTGTCGTTGAACAGGATCCAGGACATCAGGGAGGTGTGGAACCGTAGATGGGATTGGTTTCATAGGCCAATCCATGCGGTTGCCCATATACTACACCCACTATGGCGGAATGAGGAGCAGTTCAACAATGAGGAGCTAGAAGAGGGATGGCAGTCTTACATCCAGACCTGGACTGGAGGTGATGTTCAGCTCCTCAGGAAGTTAGAGGATGAGCTCCTAGTATTTCGGAATGGGAGTCATGCCTTTGGGAGAGCCACTGCAGTTTTGAGAGAGACTCAGCTTCAGCCAGTCTCTTGGTGGGAGAAATATGGCATCGGTACTCCAGTTCTGGTAAGTGCCCACTGACAAGTTACAACTTACATGTAATAAGTTTGCACTTTGAAGTAACAACTTAGTACTTACAACTTATATAAGTTGTTTCTTCTTATTATTTATAAAGTTTTCTGTTATCTTTTGACAGAAACGCCTTGCATTACGAGTCCTCTCACAGGATTGCAGCTCTGGTCCATGTGAGAGAAACTGGAGCACATGGGCCCTCTTCCATACAAAGAAGAGGAACAAATTGTCCACTGCTCAATTAGAACGGTTGGTGTATTGTCATTGCAACCTCCGTTTAATTGAGCAGCAAGGCAATCCCATTGAGCCGCGCCAAGTGAATGTCGACAAGATCGACATAGAGAAAGTGAAGGACGTACCAGAGATCCCTGCTGAGGAGCGCGACATCTATGCCATGCTATACGAGGAGATGATGGCACCAGCTACTATGACACGATCACGGGCACCGACATCAGCAGATCATGCATCTACGAGTGCTGAGGCTGAGGCTGAGGCTTCATCTTCTTACGACACAGACTCACATTCCTCAGAGGAGGATGATGCTGAGTAGTTACTAGTTACTACTAGTGACTCTTGACTCTTGACACTTGAGTCTAGAGTTGAGAGTCCAGACTCCAGACATTGGAGACCATTTGTTTTTTCAGAGTTTTTGTATTTGGTCTTTCGGTACAGACATCTGTATTTCAGATTTCAGATTTATCATTTGACACTATTCACTAGTGCTTAGTATGTTGCTTAGTATGTTGTAAGTTGTAACTTGTAACTTCAAACTGGTTATGCTATTAATAATTATATGGGTTTTTGCCATCTATGATCTAATTCCTGATTCCTGAAGACTGCCATGTATCATGTATGATGTATCATGATTCATGTTACATGTATGATCATTGTATGATGTAAATTGTAATCATGTATGATGTATTAAGAATCAGGATTCAGTATGAAATTTGAATCATGGATTCATCATTCATGATGTATCATGATTCATGTATATGAAAGTTGAATGTAGATTTTAGCATTAAACTGTACCAAACATAAATTTATGGACACCCCCCTAAAAAAAACCTGGAAAAAACACCTGAAAAAAAATTTGAAAAAAACTTTTAAAAAACTTTTGGAAATTTGTTTGAAACGTTTTTGAAACGTTTCAAACACGTTTCAAAAACGCGTTTCAAAAAACGTGTGGCAACTATGGCCTGGAAGCACCACTCTCAAGAATCCACTCCCGGGTATCCTTTGCGATGAAGCCAACTGCCTCCTCGCTCGAAGACGACGAAGCATTTGAGTCCATCATCTCTAAGTGCACAAATGCTGGAGTCTTTGCAGCTGAGGCTAAAGAATCAACACTCTTCCTAGTGCGCTTGGAAACCTGCTCAGACCTGTGCGCCTCCTGTCCTGCAGCCGCCGACTTGCCCTTGCAGACCTGCGTAGCTTTTCACAAGAGGAAGAGAGAGATCCACGCAGTCCAGCCTGCCGGTTTGCGAGAGAGAGAGAGAGAGAAAGAAAGAAAGAAAGAAAGAAAGAAAGAAAACTATATTAACGTCCTTTAGAGGCCACATCTGACCTATAGGACTAATCAGATACATCCATGTGATTACATTCCACTTCGGGGGCAACAAAATGAAAATAGAGATAAAACTAAAAATAGTTCAAATTCCCTACATGAACGTAGGAGAATCCTAGATAACATGAAGGATTTCTCTAGCAGCTACTCTTCATTACTACCATGTTTGGTTGTCCTGAAATCTGCAATAACAGCTCTACCTCTACTGTAGACTGCCCATTTTCCTTGTTTCCTTGCTTCGTATACTTTATTGAGTTCTTGTTTCCTGTTTTTTAGTTGTGTGGCTGTGAGTTCATCCGCCATCGAGAGAGAGAGAGAGAGAGAGAGAGAGAGAGAGAGAGAGGAAGCGAGCGCAGTCTAGCCATCTTTCCCCCCCACGCAACTTTGTGCCACCTTCCGCTTTTTTCTACTTAAAAAAACTAAAAGCAAAAACCATAGCAAAAAGCATGTTCTCCAAATTATTGTTATTTTAAATCATCAAAGGTTATAAAACCTTATAATTTAAAAATCCCTTTGTACCAAAGGTTATAAAACCTTTAAACTTAAAATCCTTTTGTCCCCTTCACACTTGGGGCTGTCCACACATGGGTTTCCTTCTCAATTCCAAACGGATGCCATTCACACTGTCCACCATGTCCCCGTGCCCACCTGAGAAAAACACAGTGTCGTAACAGCGGGATGATTGTGCGTTTGACTGAGAGGGAGATGATGCCAAGGGTTTGTGCATCTCGAGCATCCCGTCAACTTGGTCTTTGGTTTGAGGGAATTCTTTCAGAGGGAGCTTCCGTTGTGCCTGCTACTACCTTTGCTAATGACCTCCGTGGAGTAGTTGGCTGGTTGGGAATTGGATGGGACATGCCAGAGACAATTCCCCAAAGACCTTTGGCGACGAGGATATTACAGAGCATAAAACTCCACAAGCTAAAGTTGGTGCCATCCAACTAGTCCTCGGCTGTAAAAAAATCGAAGAATCTCTGAGGCCATATCACCCACACAAAGCATGCAAACTCTCTTGATTGCAGAAGAATCCCCTTGTGCAGGGAACTCCTAGAAGTCAGAGAGTGCTGAGGAAGGCTGAGAAAACTGAGGACACCAAAAATTACTAAAGAAGGCTAAGAGCACCTAGAAATAGAAGTGCTCGAAGATGGATTGAAGTACACACGGAGATCTCCTGAGTGTACTAGGAGGCTGAGTTACTGAATGCGCAAAAAAAAAAAACTCTGGAATGGTGCAATAGAATGTTAAATCCCTTTTAAGTCAAAACTCTCTCCGCTGAAAGATAACTAGAGGTAAATGTATGAACTGAATGTTAATATTTACCCCAAACCAAGCTTGCTAGAGGTGTCAGAGGCGTTTGGTACGAGGTGGGTATAGTACGCGCCTCGAAAGACTCGTATTTTTTAGAGACGTTAGAGGCGTCTGTTTATATATATATATATATATATATATATATATATATATACTCCAAACCAAGCTTGCTAGAGGCGTCAGAGGCGTTTGGTACGAGGCGGGTATGGTACGCGCCTCGAAAGACTCGTATTTTTTAGAGATGTTAGAGGCGTGTTAGAGGCGTCTGTTTATATATATATATATATATATATATATGTGGTACGCGCCTCGAAAGACTCGTATTTTTTAGAGACGTTAGAGGCGTGTTAGAGGCGTCTGTTTTTATATATATATATATATATATATATATATATATATATATATATATATCATATAGTGAAAGTTGAGAGAGAGAGAAAGAAGAAAGAAAGAAAGAAAGTTATATTAACGTCCACGGGAGGCCGAATCCGACCTATGGGACAGATCAGGTACATCCATTTACATTCCACTCTGAGTATCAATGCCAAAGAGGCATAAAACTGAAAAAAAAATAACTCAAAATAAACTCTTAAGACTCTTACGAGTTTAAATTACAATGGGTTCTATTGCATCTAGTTTGAAATTGAGGTTCAAAATAAAAATAGCTATATTTCATCCATGGATGGATTTGCTCTTGAGGGGGGTGGGGTACGGAATTCTTTAATGATTGCTTGTCCTCCTCTGTATATTGCCCATCTGCCATTCTTTCTTGCTTCTTTAACTTTATTCAGCTCTGTCGATCTGTTCTTGAGTTGTAGCAGGGTGAGTTCATCAGCTATCCATACCTTTGTCCCTTGGAGAGACCTTGTTTGCTTCATCACTGCTATTTTCTCATTGTTGTCCATATAGGAGACTTTTGCCTGTGTACCCTTTACTATAATAGAGATAGGTCTCCTAAGTCCACGAAGGGGACTACTTTGCTCAATTGTGCTGTAAGTACATCTGTATCTAATATGTAGTCTTCTCGAAGCTCTTGAGCTATGTCTGCCCTATCCCAGCCTTGAGGAAGACCACCGACTCTGATTACCTTTTTGTTACTTCCCATTCGTTCCTTTTCTTTGACCGCTGATATGACTTCTTTAACAAAATCTTGTGAGTTAACTGAATTTACCTTTGAAACATGGTTTGTCGTTTCTGTTTGTAGTGTTGTAGGTATGGGTCCTCCTCGTGCTTCCTCTTGCTTCGTCTTCATGGCTTGCACTTGCACTTTCAGTTCGTTGATTTGTTCATCTTTCTTGATAGTCTCGTGTTTCAGTGCTGCTAATTCTCCCTGGAGTTTTGAAACCGGCCTCTGATAGAAAACCAGAGTGCGGTAAGAGCTAACACCCGTCCACTTGTAGTCTAGATGAAAAACAAAACACAGATTGGAGCTAGAGTGCCCAAATCTGAATACACAACGACACCTGTTGGCCCCAAAGCTTGGCGCCCCTTGCGGTATTTCTTTATTCCATTAAAATAATATGTATGGCTGAGTACAACACAAAAACCAGCCAAGAGTTTACACCTGTAGTCCAATCTGACTGCCCACAAATCCTTCTCAGCACAGAGGATCTATGCACACAGATCTGTGTCTTCAAGCAACACACTGTGCCTCCCTCTGATCAGCCAAGTTCACAAAGCAGGCCAGCCATGGGCATACATCTGGCATAACTCATAAGCATGATACAACTTCTCAGCTCAACATACATATGCTGTTCAATCCCTGTCTTAATCTCTTGTCAATCTGCCATACTCCTCCTCTCACAAGGAGCCAGATAACACATACCTGTAGCAGACATCAAGCAACAGAAAGAGAGATAGATGAACAGAGTCAAGGCTTACCAAGTTCAGCTCGTGAAACAACTCTGGAGGAAACAACAGCACCAATCTGTGCCTGCACAGTGCAGGCACTTGAACCCACAATCCTGCTTCACACGTGTGCTTGCACTTGCCTGTATCTTCCTCCTGATGCTCACTCCTATGCTGTCCTTGAAAGTACAGATCTGAAAATCAGCACTGTACTTGATTGTACCGCCTCGGGATGCGTGCCAGGCGTTGTACTTGCATAAAACAGCCTGCTGTCCACTTCTGTACCAGCCTGAATCAGCCTGCACAGGTCTGTCCAGCACCCAGTAAAGCACCGCCTGCACCTGTATGAGCTGTATCTGACTGCCCGTACACTGTACGGCAGTCGTACAGTAAAGTATGGGCTGGAAAACAGACTGTCCAGCCTGTATAAGGCTTCTGCGCAGCCACCAGCAGCTGCTCTGTGCGCCGCCAGCAACAGAGGAGAGAGAGAGAGAGAGAGAGTGTCCTGCTCTGGCCGTACAGTGCTGTACGGCTGGTTCCACTCTGAAAAACAGCAGCCAAACTGTTCTACAGCAGTCGCCTCCTCCTCCTTAAGCTTTTCCACGCTTGGAATCACATGCGCATGAGAGAGGCTCCTCTTTTGCTACACGACTCCCCAAAAAGGGAGGAGAGAGAGTGAAGAAAGAGAAAACCTCCTTCCCAAGTTAATCCCTAGGGCCCCAACTTAATAAGTTCCCTAGGGCCACTAAGGCCTAGGGGCAACTTTAATAAACATTAAAAGTTAATGTTTTAATGTTCCCCCTTCACACCTAGGGTTGTCCACACATCTTTAAACACTGTCCGGGCACCCCCCATGTGAATCATAAAATATTCTGACCCTGCAACCACCATGCCCACACTTGTCCTGCTCCATTTTCACAGGGCCATGACATACCCCCCTCTTGAAAGATGGCAAGCGTCCTCGATTGCATTCTGGTGATGCATCAAAATATCCAAAGTGAAATATACAATATGGCAAGATCAGCGTCCCAATCTCTCTGAGCCATACACATGTATCATCATTCACTGCAAACCAATGGCATAGTAATAGTCCAAGTTGTATACCACTATGAACCATACATATCCACAAAAATCTCCATGTGACTAGTACACATATATCATAGAAGTCCCATAAACAGATGTACTGTCAGCCTCAGTACCTTCGGATGAGATAAAATCTGCACCAAGCGACCTCTAGATGTCATCTGAGCCTGTCTGTATCAAGGGAGTGGAGGTGCTACCCCCCTCTTGAGCATCAGGTAATGCTCCAGACTCATGCTCTGCTGAACCTGAATGAGCCACAATAAGAGTCGGCTCTAACTCAAAGGCATCGAGATAAAGCTGCAAAACCTGAGGTGAATCTGTTAAGTCACCTTCCTCCATCCACTTCGCATCCATCGGTGAATAGTTCTTGAACTTCACAAGATAGCGACGGGAAACTTTACCTCGTACCTTCCTTTCTTTATGTGCCAGTATCTGCTCTGGAATCAGAACCTCATCAAGTTCCTCAACTTCCGGCTGAGCCTCATCTGATACATCCTCAGGCACATCCCCACGGAAAGGTCTAAGAAGACTCACGTGAAAAGCATTGTGAATCCTCCAGTGATCTGGTAACTTCAAACGATAGGTCACCTCACCAATCTTTTCCAAAACCTGAAAAGGCCCATAATATCGCATGCTCAACTTAGGGAATAAGCGCTCTTTACCCTTCATCTTCTTGAGTCTAGCCTTTTCAAAGCGCAAAAGAACCCAATCACCCAATGCAAACTGCAAATCACGTCTGTGACGGTCTGCGGCTTTCTTTTGCTTCTGCTGAGTTTTCTGGAGGGCCAACTTAACTCTCCGATAAGCTTCATCTAAGCTCTCCACATACTGATCAGCCTCAAAGATCTTATCCTTTGTATGCAAAATGGGCGGTACCTTCTTCCCTCCTTCTACAATCTCAAAAGGCGCCTTGCCTGTCGAGCTTTGTACAGTGTTGTTATATGCAAACTCCACCAAAGGAAGATACTTTTCCCATTGTTGCTTGTGCTCTGACACATAACACTTGAGAAGATCCAACACTGTAGAGTTAGCCTCTTCTGACTGACCATCTGTCTGTGGATGAAATGACGATGAAAACTTGAGAGTTGTACCCATGTTGTCAAACAACCCTCTCCAAAACAAACTCGTCATCCGTGGATCACGGTCACTAATGATAGACGTAGGCAAGCCATGATACTTGAAGATGTTCGCCATGAACAACTTCACCATATGATCCACTTTAATTGTCTTCCTCACGGGAATGAAATGAGCCTGCTTACTGAACCTGCATATGATAGTCCAGATGCCATCATTTCCCGTGTGTGTCCGTGGAAGATCAAATACAAAATCCATGGCAATGCTCTCCCAAGGTCTATCCGGAATAGGTAAAGGCTGTAATAACCCTGGTGTCTTCTGACGGTCAAACTTTACCTTCTGACATACGATGCATTGCCTCACAAAGGCATCAACATCTCTTCTCAAGGTTGGCCAATAAAAGAAAGTCTCCACTGCTTTTGCCGTGGCGTCAATACCTCTATGACCTGCATACGGTGGAGCATGACTTTCAATCATAACCTTGAGTCGCAATGGCCTGGTAACACACAGTCTGCCATGCATCAATAAAAACCCATCTCTGAGAGTGTAATGCTCATGCCGTTGACCCTCAGACATCTGATCATACAACCTTTCAAAATCCTCATCATGGGCATACTGCTCTTTCATTTCATCAAGCTCATGATGATAAGCAAGTGAAACTGCAGAGACTTGTGGCTTGCGTGACAAAGCATCTGCCACTACATTCTTTTTGCCTTCCACATGCACAATTTGGAAGTGAAACATTGACAAAAAGTTTGCCCAACGCATATGCTTCTCTGAAAGCTTAGTCTGCGTGAGGAAATAACGCAAGGTCTGATGATCTGTCTGTACAGTGAAATCAGCCCCAAGCAAGTAGTGTTTCCATGTAGAAAGAGCGTGAATTACAGCCAACATCTCTTTCTCATACACCTGTAAATGCTTCTCGGCATCTTGCAAAACTCTACTCTCATAGGCTATCACATGTCCCTCTTGCATGAGAACTGCACCAATGCTACTTCCACATGCATCACACTGGACAACAAAAGCCTTTCGGAGGTCCGGTAACACCAATACTGGGTCCGAAGTAAGCTTTTCTTTGAGCTTTTTGAATGCTGTAATTTCCCGATCAGCCCATCTAAACGGAGTTGCTTTCTTCGTCAAAGCATGAAGAGGTGAAGCAATTTCAGCAAAGTGCCGTATGTAACGCCTGTAATAGGAACACAATCCTAGAAAGCTGCGTACATCATGCACGGTCCTCAAAGCTGGCCAATTAAGTATTGCTTCTACCTTGGCTGGATCCATACGGACTCCATGACCAGACACAATATGCCCCAAGAAATGTATATCCTGCAAGAAAAACTCACTCTTCTTGCCATTAACCACCAATCTATGGTTTCTGAGTTCTGCAAACACAATGGCCAAATGCCTTCTATGCTCTTCCTCAGTTCGTGAATGCACAATCATATCATCAAAGAATGTGCCCACAAACTCTCTATGAGGCCTGAAAATCCTGTCCATCATTCTGTTAAATGTGGCAGGCGCATTTGTCAAACCAAAGGGCATAACCAAGAACTCATACAATCCAAACGTGGTTCGGAATGCTGTCTTATGCACATCCTCAGGTCTAAAGCGTATCTGATGATACCCGCTTTTCAAGTCAATACGACTAAAAACTGTGGAGCCCTGTAAGCGGTCCAAGATGTCATCGATCCTTGGTATGGGGAATCGATTCTTGATGGTATTCTTGTTGAGCGCCCTGTAATCAATACACATGCGCCAAGAACCATCCTTCTTCTGCACTAAGAGCACAGGTGAGCAAAAGGGTGATGAGCTAGGCTGAATCAACCCCTTATTCAATAGCTCCTGCACCTGACTCATAATCTCTTCCTGTTGGGCTGCACTAACACGGTATGGCGGTCTATTCGGTGGAGTACTACCAGGAATCAGATCTATGGCATGATCTTCTGGCCTCTCAGGAGGTAATTCTCCTGGCAATGACTCGGAAAAACAGTCTTGAAACCCACTTAAGAAATCAGCCCTGTCCTTATCTAACATTGACAAATTAGACTTAGACTCATCATCCTGTGCATCCTTTACATAAATCAAGTACGCGGAAAGATGCTTTTTCATTACTGATGAAATCGCCGAAGCGGATACAATAGGAACAGATTCCCCTTTGAGTTTTACATCCAATACATGCTCTTTCCCTCTATGAGTCAGAGTAATTTTCCTATTGTAAGTATCCACCACCGCATGTACCCTGTGGCACCATGGCATCCCCAACAAAACATCACAGCCATCCAAAGGCATGATGAAGAACTCCTCGCTGTCCACATAACCCTGCAAATGAAGCCGAAGCTTCCCAATAATAGGAGTAACGGGTTCTGCATACCCTGGACAAGCCATATTTGCCTCATGTAACGGCCCCATCTCCTCTGCGCGAATCCCCAATCGGCCAGCCAAATCTGGTGAAATGAAGTTGGCTCTAGCACCTGTGTCAAAGAAGATCAAAGCATTCTGATCTCTCACTTTGCCCCATGCCCTGCACAACTCTGTAGCTTCACCACCTAGCTGCTCACCCACAAGATCAGGAACTAAGCCTGCAGAAGGCTTTGGTTTCTTTGGCTTGGGCTCTCCTTTATTGTCAGGGTCCTTCTTGGACGTTCTCTTGGGACAATTGAATGACATATGCCCCTCTTCAGTACAGTAAAAACACTTTTGAGCATCTCTCAAAGCCTGTCTTTCCTCAGAAGTCCTTTTGGGCATTGGCAACTTCTTATACTTTGTCTCTGTAGACCCTTTAGTATCACGAGAAGCATGCCCAAATTTTTCAGCTTTCTTGCCCAATTTCTTACTGCCTTTAAATCCAGATGAACCACCTGTGAGTAACGCATTAGCTGTCATAGCATTTTCAATCATCTGTGACATGTTCGTTACTCTTGTCTTTATACAGTAATCTCGTACCTCCTTGGGCAGCCCACAACAATACTTCTCTACCTGCTCAGATAATGGCACGGCACGATAAGAAGTCACTGGGAGTAGAGCTTCCCAAAACTTCTTGTTATAATCCTCCAAACTATCACACTTTGAAGCATCCAGCTTGTGCCATGCTGTCATAACATCCACCTCAAATGTAGATGTGAGCCATACAGAAGAGAAAACCTGTTTAAATTGAACCCATGTGGTGGGTGCTATGCCCTGCAAAAGAAGAGTAGACCACCACTGCAAAGCATTGCCCTTGAGAAAAGTGGCAGCTTTCCTCACCTTCGAGGACTCTGTGTAATTCCCACCAGAAAAAGCAGCATCAAACTGCTGTAAAAAGGTAAGTGCCTTCAATTTATCCTTGGCCCCACTAAAAGTGTCAAACTTCACTGCAGCTCCCCCTTCCTTGTAATCCTTCGCCTTTCCCATAGGCGTTAGATTATCATATGGAAGTTGTTTCGTGAGATTGCTGCCCCCAACATTCATACCCATCATTGGGTCAACATTTCCCATTCCAACACCAGGCATACCATACATTCCAGCCATGTTTCCATACATTCCATGCTGCATACCTGGCTGCATGCCACCAAACATATTGCCTTGCATCCCAGGTTGCATGCCTCCAAACACATTTCCTTGCATACCGGACTGCATACCACCATACATATTCCCTTGCATGCCAGGCTGAAAATTGGCTCCAAAAGGCCCATACATACCCATGCCTCCCTGAGGATAACCCCCAGTCATGGATTGAAACGCTGAGCCACCACCAAAGTACCCTGGATGCATGTTCTGCTGAGGAATAGGTGGCTGTCCATAGAAGGAACTCTGTGGGTTTGCACCAAAAGCATGCTGCATGTTCGGAAACTGTGCAGGAGATGGATCCTGTGGAGTGGTACCACTATGACCTTGAGAAAGATTCTTCGAACGAACCTTCTTCTTCTTTTTCTGGGGCTCTGTGCGAGGCTCTGAGCGAGATCTCAAAAATTCAGCAAATCTCTCACTCTGAGTGAGCTGCATAAAAGTATCCATAACACTAGGCAAGCGATCTTTGAACCGAGCATCATCATCCTCTTTACCATGCACATCTTCTGGCTGTGTTACATCCTCATAAGGCTCATCATCTGCAGCTTGTTCTCCTGCAAAAATATCCTCAGATACATCTCTTTCAGGAGAAGTCTCTTGCTCTTCTTCTTCATGATAGAAGTACTCTTCCTCTGTATCAGACATGATTGCTGAATTTTCAGCGATGGCTTTCTTCAAAGCAACCACGAGCTCACCCCCTTCAGAAAGTTGATGATTGGTCCCGGCAACGGAACCTTGAAACCGGCCTCTGATAGAAAACCAGAGTGCGGTAAGAGCTAACACCCGTCCACTTGTAGTCTAGATGAAAAACAAAACACAGATTGGAGCTAGAGTGCCCAAATCTGAATACACAACGACACCTGTTGGCCCCAAAGCTTGGCGCCCCTTGCGGTATTTCTTTATTCCATTAAAATAATATGTATGGCTGAGTACAACACAAAAACCAGCCAAGAGTTTACACCTGTAGTCCAATCTGACTGCCCACAAATCCTTCTCAGCACAGAGGATCTATGCACACAGATCTGTGTCTTCAAGCAACACACTGTGCCTCCCTCTGATCAGCCAAGTTCACAAAGCAGGCCAGCCATGGGCATACATCTGGCATAACTCATAAGCATGATACAACTTCTCAGCTCAACATACATATGCTGTTCAATCCCTGTCTTAATCTCTTGTCAATCTGCCATACTCCTCCTCTCACAAGGAGCCAGATAACACATACCTGTAGCAGACATCAAGCAACAGAAAGAGAGATAGATGAACAGAGTCAAGGCTTACCAAGTTCAGCTCGTGAAACAACTCTGGAGGAAACAACAGCACCAATCTGTGCCTGCACAGTGCAGGCACTTGAACCCACAATCCTGCTTCACACGTGTGCTTGCACTTGCCTGTATCTTCCTCCTGATGCTCACTCCTATGCTGTCCTTGAAAGTACAGATCTGAAAATCAGCACTGTACTTGATTGTACCGCCTCGGGATGCGTGCCAGGCGTTGTACTTGCATAAAACAGCCTGCTGTCCACTTCTGTACCAGCCTGAATCAGCCTGCACAGGTCTGTCCAGCACCCAGTAAAGCACCGCCTGCACCTGTATGAGCTGTATCTGACTGCCCGTACACTGTACGGCAGTCGTACAGTAAAGTATGGGCTGGAAAACAGACTGTCCAGCCTGTATAAGGCTTCTGCGCAGCCACCAGCAGCTGCTCTGTGCGCCGCCAGCAACAGAGGAGAGAGAGAGAGAGAGAGAGAGAGAGAGTGTCCTGCTCTGGCCGTACAGTGCTGTACGGCTGGTTCCACTCTGAAAAACAGCAGCCAAACTGTTCTACAGCAGTCGCCTCCTCCTCCTTAAGCTTTTCCACGCTTGGAATCACATGCGCATGAGAGAGGCTCCTCTTTTGCTACACGACTCCCCAAAAAGGGAGGAGAGAGAGTGAAGAAAGAGAAAACCTCCTTCCCAAGTTAATCCCTAGGGCCCCAACTTAATAAGTTCCCTAGGGCCACTAAGGCCTAGGGGCAACTTTAATAAACATTAAAAGTTAATGTTTTAATGTTCCCCCTTCACACCTAGGGTTGTCCACACATCTTTAAACACTGTCCGGGCACCCCCCATGTGAATCATAAAATATTCTGACCCTGCAACCACCATGCCCACACTTGTCCTGCTCCATTTTCACAGGGCCATGACAAGTTTCTTCAGTTCTTGCATGAGGTAGGCTTCCCATGGTGTCGGCTTGCTCACGGGTGGAGGAATGGGCGGTAATCGTGAAGCGATGACTGAGGCAAAAGACTTCTTACTTTCCATGTGTTGCTGCTGATAAAGGAGAGGACTGTTGGTGGAACGAGTCTCCCCTCAAGGGTACCCTCTCCCCTTTGGGGGAGACTCAGAAAATGCGACCTACAAGATGCTCAGCTACAGGTGCAGGGGAGAGTTATGTTGCTGCCTTGGGGGCCTGAGCAAGGGTGGGTGGGGAAAGGAACGCGAACAGAAAAGGACGAGGAGCGAAATGCAGAGACTGAAGCGGGGGGGGGGGGGGGGGAGACGGGGTGAACGGGCGAACAGAGAAGGACGAGGAGCGAAATGCAGAGAGCGAGGAGCGAAATGCAGAGACTGAAGCGCGGGGGGGGGGGGGGGGACGACGGGGTGAACGGGCGAACAGAGAAGGACGAGGAGCGAAATGCAGAGACTGAAGCGAGAGAGAGAGAGAGAGAGAGAGAGAGAGAGAGAGAGAGAGAGAGAGAGAGACTCCTCACATCTTTCTTCCAGAGCATTGGAAATTGTTGAGCTCAAGAGATGATTGACAATGTCAATCAAGCGAGAGAGAGAGAGAGAGAGAGAGAGAGAGACTAGAGTGTGTATGTATGAGCCTTGAGGGAGGGAGAGAGAGGGTGTGTATGAGAGGGAGAGAGAGTGTGTGTGTGAAAGAAAGAAAGCTGTATTAAACGTCTGCAAAAGGCCAAAATGACCTATGAGACCAAAATAGTCCATCATCATCATCTGGATACATCATCAAGATTCAAGGGTACAAAGTAAAATGAAATGAACCGGTAGTATAGAGAGAGCTCCAAAAGTGGGTATGAAAAACATCATCATCCTAGTGTGTTTGAACTTTGAACTTTGAACTTTGGGTCTTGAGAAAGGCTTGAGGGAGGGAGGGAGAGAGAGAGTGTGTGTGAGAGGGGCTGCCTTGGGCCCTTAAAGCCCTCGTCTAAAGACTCAAACCAGCCCAAAAAAAAAAGAAAAACATTTTTTTTTTTGGGGTGGATGCCTCGATCAGGCAATCGTACGCCTCAAACGCCTCTAACCGTTAGAGGTGCGCCTCGTAACAACTGTGCCCCAAACTCTCTGTGTCTGATGCAGAATTTCTTTGTCCCGAACTCTCTGTGTGTGTTGGAGGCCCAAACAGATTTGCTGCTGCTCCTGGAGGTGATGGGGCCATCTCAAGTGGTGTGCCCTAGCGCTGGCAGAAAGCGACGGAGGTGGTGGAACAGTTTGCAGGCAGTGCGGAGATGGCAGAGCTTCCTCCAAAGGCAGGGCGGAGACCGCAGAAGGCAGCAAAGGCTCTGAGACAGCCAAGACAGGCTGAGCCACCGGCAGAGGTGGTTCGCATTCCAGTCGAGCCGCCCGTTGGCCGGGCTGGGCCGCTCCAGCAGCTGGCAGACTGCTTTCCACTAGCGCCACTCATTCAGGTGGTGCAAGCTAGCGGCATTGGGCTCTGTGCAGCTTTGAGTCAGAGCAAGCGGGCAAAAGGGCCTCTGAGGACGGTGGCAAAATGGCCTAGGCAGGTAGAAGCATCATGAGCACAGCAGCTGGATGGCAACAGTGGTGCACACAGGGGCAGCAGTTCAAAGACAGTGACAAGCAGAAGAAACGCCAGGTGCAGAAGCTCTGATACCAACTGATGGCGAACAGAGAGCTTGGAGAAGAAAGCACAGGAGAGAGAAGGGGAGTGCCGACACCAAGAGAGTAAAGGAAGTCGTGGACACAATTGTAGATCCACACATCTTCATTAGATGGGGGCTATTAAATAGCCTTTCAAATGCAGAAGATAAGGTCGTGCGGACCGTACAATCAAAATAAAAGGTTGACATCACACTAAAGATAAAATCTAGATAATACTAGGGTGTGTTTTCACACACACATATACTACCTAAGCGAAGGTTCATACACATTGCCACTAGACATATTCAACACTAGCATGCCATATACTACAAAGCATGATTAAAAGTGATCTCGCATTCTTAAAAGGGGTATTTTGAGATCAACTATTTGTCAAAGTACTGTATTTTCCATTTTTTAATGGGTTGACCCCACACTGGTTCGGTGTCTTAACTACAAGGGCTGCATGTGTCACAGAAGAGAGAAGCCAAGGTCATTGGTAGATTTTGAGAAAAGCCTCTCCTGGGGTGTGGAGACTGGCCCTAGCCTGATGCACAAACATAACTATGATCAACATGCTTCAAATGTTATTAGAATAAGCACCAGATCTTGGGAGGAATACCTGCTGTTGGTGCGCCACTTCTCAGGTGTTTCATGATCAACCCCATGAGCTAACACCCAACAAGCCGGGCAGCCCCAAAATGCTTGCCGACCCAGCCAGATCATGGTGATAAAATAAAGGGTTGGCCAGTTAAATAAGAGGCTAATCAGCAAAACAAGAGATATAACTGATCTCCATAGTGACATGGGACGGGGGGAACGGACCCTAGGGACGGGGAACGCGTGGAACGGGGGCGGGACGTCCGTGGGACGGAGGGACAGGGACGGCTGCCTAACGGCGGGACGGGGACGCCGGGAACGGCGTTCCCTGTCCGTACAGGGACGATCAAACTGACCGTTGGCGGCAGTTTTTGACCGTTGACGGGGCGCCAACGGCTATCTGTCCTAGCCGTTTGGTGATGCGCAACTCCTCCAAGGCTCCAAGGCTTCTTCCTTGAGTCTCTCTCTCCCACATGGCTCCCCTCTTCTTCTATATAAGAGACCTCTACCTCCATGCTCTCCTCAAGCCATCTCCTCTCCAAGCTCTCCCTCTCCAAGACCCCAGGCTCAAGCTCTCCCTCTCCAAGCTCTCCTTCTCCAAGCTCACCCTCTCCAACCTCTCCAAGCTCACCCTCTCCAAGCTCTCCTTCTCCAACATCCAAGCTCACCCTCTTCAAGGTCTCCTTCTCCAACATCCAAGCTCTCCCTCTCCAAGCTCACCCTCTCCATTGTCCAAGCTCTCCTTCTCCAACATCTCCATCCCGATTCTCCGTCTTGACTCTTTCTCAAGCTCTACCATCCATCTCAAGCTCTACTCTATCACTATGGCATCCTCTTCTCAAACCCCTTCCTCTCCTCAACCCGGGTCCGCCGCCGCCTCCACCACTTCAACACCCGCTCCATCACGACGAAGGAGGCCCGCCGTACATCGATGGAGTTGGTGGGATGAGGTAGAGTGCTCGCAATACGGTCAAGGGGGTGGTTCAAGACCATGGGTATGTAAGCTTTGCGGCTACAAGCGAACCGGCGGTGCCCACAAAGTGCGTGCTCACTTCTTGCATGAGCCCGGCAACGAAGTGCAATTTTGCAAGGAGGTTTCGGCCGAGAAGAAGAAGGAGCTCCTTGAAAAGCTTGTGGTTTATGAGGCAGCCGAGTTGGCAAAACGCAATCCTCAAGTGGCCGTCGACCCCACATCCTTTGTGAGGACATCAACGCCGCATGTACCTCGTTCATCAAGAGAGGCATCCGCTTCCCGGGGACGCCAAAGTACTCTTGATGAGAATTGGAACCCTCAATTGAAAGAGGAGGTGGACATGGCGGTGGCACGATTCTTCTTTCATGACCACATAGCATTTCGGGCGGCACGGTAAGTCCTTGGCACTATGCTCATGTACTATTCAAAATTCAAATATCATGCTCTAAAGACTAAAACTTAAAAGACTAAATGATGGTAAAAATCTGAATTTTGTTTGTGTTTTGCATATGGTGTTTTGGATAGATCTCCATACTTTCGGGCCATGTGCAAATTGATAGCGGAGTATGGACCCTCTTATGTTCCCCCCTCTTCGGAGACCATCCGCACACCTCTCCTTGAGAAGGAGAAGGCAAGCGTGGAGGTGGCGACCAACCACATGAAAGAGCAATGGGCTGAAAATGGTGTTACCCTCGTCGTTGATGGGTGGAGTGACACTAGAAAGCGCTCCATCCATGGAGTTGTTGCCTACTCACGAGGGGAGACATACTTTGTCGACTCCCATGATGCTTCCGGGACCGGGAAGAGTGCCGAGATACTTGCTGCGGAGTGGGCAACAACACTAGAGACGGTGGGGGCGGAGAATGTCATTGCCATATGTGCGGATGGAGAACCGGCAAATAGGGCGGCGGGGACAATTCTCCAAGCAACTTATCCTCGCATCACCGTGTGCTTTTGCATGGCCCATTGCCTCAACAACCTTATCAAAGACATAGGGGCCTTGGATTGGGTTGCACCTATCATTGAGGGTGCCAACAAAATAGTGACCTTTGTCCTCAACCATCAAAGGGTGCAACACGAGTTTTCCAAGAAGTCAAGCCTCTCTCTTCTTAAGTATTCCGAGACGAGGTTTGCATTCAACTTTCTCATGCTAGGCCGCTTGTGTACATGTAGCGGGGCATTGAGGGGACTCTTCCTCAGTGATGAGTTTGCACGCACTTCAGAGGCTTCCACGACGGTCGGCAAATTTTGCAGGGAAAGGGCGGATGATGCGGCATGGTGGGAGGAGGCCAAGGCGCTTGTGGAGATGGTGCAACCGATTATTGATCTCCTTAGGGTAGTGGATTCCACTCAACCATGCATTGGCAAAGTGTACGAGGCAATGGATCGCATGACAGAGAAGCTAAAAGCAATGTTCAAAGTCAAGCCTCACTATAAACAGGTCAAATCCCTATGTTTGAAAAGGTGGCAAGCCTACCACTCTCCCCTCCATGCTGCTGCCTACATTGTTGATCCTGAGTTTCAAGGCAAAGGGCAACACAAGGACAAAGAGGTGAGCAAAGGCCTTCGACAAACCTTGGATCGCCTTTACACTAGTGAGGAGGATCGCCGCACAATCAAGGACCAATTGCAGATTTAAAGAGAGAAGCGGGGGGCTTTTGGTTTGGCAGATGCACAGGCGGACCGCTTCAAGGTAGGGTCTGCACTTTGGTGGGAGGATTATGGTGCGGAAACTCCAAAGTTGCAGGAATTTGTTGTGCACGTACTCTCACAGGCTTGCAGTAGCAGTTGCCTAGAGCAACTCTGGTCAGTTTATAGCCACATTGCCTCTACGAAGAGGAACCGCCTTGGTGTACAGCGTGCAAATGATTTGGTATTTGTCAGTGCCAACTTGCGAATGCTTTGCAAGGGCTTGACAAAGAAGGCAGATCCTTTCACCGAATGGGCGCAGGCACAGCAGGACCCACATCTCTCTGATCAGCAGAGGGCCGAGATTTTAGAGGAGCTTGAGGTTGTGCCCGAGGCATTGTCCCCCCCACCTCCCCCTCCCCTCCCACTTGAGGACCAGCCTATGGAGGACTTCACTGAGGAGGTCACGATTGATCTTCTTCACCCTTTTCAGCCTCTTGCCTAGTCTCTTGAGTCTAGAGTCTCGAGTCTCGACTCTTGCCCCACTTTTTTGCTAGCAATCTTGTATCTTGGCACTTAGTCATTTTGCCTTGAGTGTACACCCTCCTTGGGCCTTTCATTATGCCATTTGGCATTTATGTTTAGATTGTACACTCAGTTTTGTTTATCACGCCATCGGCGCCCCATTATAGTTTTTTGCTAATACAACTATGCATTTCTCCTCTTTTTGGTGCAATTTTGTGCTTAATGTCTTGGTTTCTAAGTGTAAATCAAGTGTGTTAAAAAAATTTGCAAAAAAACAATCGTTTTCAGATTGCCGTTTTTTCCACCGTCCCCGGGACGGCCTTTTGCCCCGTCCCCGTCCCGTTCCCCGTCCCCGTCCCCGTCCCCGTTCCCGTTCCCCGTCCCATGTTTCTATGCTGATCTCCCACCCCCTTCTTTCAGCATCCTGAGCAAAAAGCAGGCAGCCATCATGGGCAGCCAATAGGAGTGAGCGCCTGCAGGAGAAGACCAGCCCATGTCAACTTGCAATAGTGTCTTGCTACTTGCATTGGAAATCGGAGATATCTTGTGAATTTTTGTGGCTTCCAAGGTTCTCTTGATTCAGCAACATTCAAACATACTTGACTGAATTTGAGTATTTTGCTGATCTCTTTGATTTCCAAAACAAGGTAATGCAAGTAGGCTTACAAACAATAATTTGAACCTTCGAAGATTGGAACTGGAAAAGGTGAACAGAAACATCACTCTTTCTCACTCTCATAAACAACACTATTTTCCATTCTCATAAGCACTCAATTTAGTAACACGTCGATTGTCAATGGACTACAAAAATACTCACAAAATGGAGAAGGCTTCTTGATGTAGCTAGAGAGGTATCATTAATCCTAGCAATGCTGATTTTTTCATTTTTCCAAGCAGCTATGGTGTGGGTTTCCAGTTCCTCCTCTGACAAAATTGCTTGCTGGCTTCTTATCTGTGAGAGATGAGAATACAGGCCTCCAGGATTACCATAAGCTTGACAAATTCACTTCACAGACAGTGCATGTAGTGTATTACTCAAACCTAGGTCTTTCAAAACTGAAATTGATTGTCCCCAATAGACTGCCCCGCTCACCTGCATCACAATTGCAATGAAGTCGGATGCAGTCAGCATTCCAACAAACTGCTGCTGATTGGAGTCCCATAAAGGGGCCACTGAGATTCCCTGCATCTCAAAACCTTTTGTCAGAAAATAGCATTACAGCCTCTAAAGTTTCTTGTTCTGCAGCACTGTAATCTTTAAAGCAGACACTGACAAAGAAAAGAGAGAACCTGCTCGTAAAGCACATGGAATGCCTGTTTTATAGGCAAAGAGATGTCAAGTGCAACAATCTGTAACAAAGTTGCATCATTTCAATACATGCTGAGAGTTTAAAGAACAAAGTCATGATGTATGTACATGTACACACACACAAATGTGCTGTGTGTGCGCGCGCGCGCGCGCGCGGACACTGTGCAAAAAGTTTTAAAAAAAACACTAGAAAAAGTTTTGCAAAGAAAACAAGGTCAGCAGGCAATTACCTTTCCTGAATCTGGCAATAACTCAAATGCCGTATGCTTTGTCAAAAAGTCATCAATGAGTCGTCGTGATGCATCAAGATCAGCCACTGAGATATTCCTCATGCCCTCCAATGGCAGCTCTTGATGGTGTGAAAAACTTGGAGTAGAGACCTGAAAACACCACCCCAAAAAAATATCACCAAAATTTTCACCTAGTTTCTCACAATGGCACCTCTTTTGCAGCACAGCTTAGATAGTCCAAAAAACCCCGACAGAATACAATATTGAAGTCCTCAAATTTGTAATGTTTAACAAAGCTAAGTTCTGAGTTATAATTTTTTTTTTCTTTATCTTCAAGGGCGCTCTATTAAAATAAACTTTACCGTGGCTATCCTCCAGAAGCAACCTTGCTGGAAAGCGACATTAATATTTGCAAGGTTATCGTAATACTAAGGATATGTGGTAGAGCAAGTCATAACCTTAGTTGCATGGAAGTGTTTGCACTTTTGACTGTTGCAGCAAACTTGATTCCTGCATTCTTCCTGTGGCTGCCCCAAATCCTCCAGAACCGTAAAACACACTGCTTCACAAGCAGCTATGCCAGCAGCCCTATATTCTGCTTCTACAGGGGAGAGTAAAACACTCACTTGCCCCTTTCTGCTCCGAGAGAGAATACCTGTGTCAAGGGAGAAACATAACTTGTAGTGGACTTCCTTGTGTCCACATCTCCAGCCCAACCCGCATCAGTAAAACCCTGAAGTAACACCTGCCCATCCTCTGGTACAAAATCTCATATTCAATGGTGCCTTTGATGTACCTAAGAACCCTCAAAGAAGCTTTCCAGCGGCTCATGCACCCCTACTGCATATGAGATATCAGGACAAGTGTTGGTTAAATAGAGTAGGGAACCAACTAGTCTCCACTATCGTGCTCTATCTGCCTGAGGTAAAGAGGAATAGTGGGTGAACTTCATGTTCACATCCATCGCGGTTGTTGCCAACCTAATCCTCCATCTCACTCAAACCTGTGGAAAAGCTCCATACAATACTTCTTCTGACAAATGAATATCCCTATAGGCACATATACAATCTCCAATCCTATGAAGTAGATCCTTTTCTTCCCATTCTTCAAGCTCCACGGCATACTCTTGAGGATCTTTCTCCACTTCTTTGTCTGCATCGTCAATGATCTGGCAAGCATCTTCACCAATTGCCACCTTCCATAGCTTTCCGGCGGTTGGCTAGTTCTTTATTTTGAACTTCCACAAAGGATTTAGTTGCTCCCGTCACGCTTTGTGGCTTTGGGGAATGAAAGGGCTGACACACCAGCCATGGCTCTTGATTCTATACTTGTCTGTCCAAGTGTTAGGTGGTTGTGTAAACTAGCACTCTATTGTGTAAATAATTCAGCTTTAGTGTGTGTGAACAGCCGCTACTGTGTACGTTCCTTTGTGTGTAGGAACAACCTCTTAGAAGGATCTTATGTAAGCAATGATGTGTAAAGGTGACACCTCTTAGGTACACTTGGCATCATGCTTTGACATTTGGCATGTGTGGTGGCAGCATATGCACACACCTTGTAAAGGGGGCCTCTCCTAAAAAAAGGACCAATTATCATAATGCAAACATGCTTTTCCACCACTCTTGAGTATCTACCCTAATCGCTCACCAGAGTCCGACAATTGGTATCGGAGCAAGGTTCTCCAGCTGCTGCTACTTGTGCCACCCACACAGGCCCAGCCACTGCAGTACTAGTAGCTGCCATCCACCTGCCGCCCAGAGCCCACCTCTGCCCGAACATGCCACCTACTAGTGCGCAGCAGACCACTGTCAGCGGCCTTTGGGGCAGCTCAACTCCTCCGTGCCACCTAGTCGGGCAGCTCTATTGGAACGAGGACCGCCCCGGCCAACGCCTCTTGTTTCGTTTCTGATCGAGCTCTGCCCACCCTCACGGCTCTGAGACCGCTGCCGCCGCCCAGCCATCCAGTGGGTGTCAAGTACAGTGGTCATCCAGGAGCTTCTTTGTGCCTTCTTGAACTTCTGTCGCCTACACATTTACAAGGTATTCATTGTTTAAGAGCTTCCATACCTTCTTGAGTACAGTCCGTCAGGCCCTTCCTCAGGCTGACTTCTGGTGCATGGGTGGAGACTTTAACATGATCAAGTCAGCAAAGGACAAACTCGGAGGAGGCACGGCTACACTCTCAGACACAGAGTACTCTGCATGGGAGGAGTTGGTCATGGCACTCAGGGGACAAGACCCTTGGCATATACCAGAGTTTGAGCTTAGCTCCAGGAGCCTGTGCTTCTCATGGTCCGATAGGAGGAGCACCGGCCCAAACCTCTCTCAACTTGATAGATCCTACATGGATGAGTGGGCTTGCGGTCGCAGAGGCATGATTGGCATCTTGGCAAGTACCACTTTCTCTAATCTGCTCTAGTTATTCTGCCCTTGGAAGACCCCTAGAGGCAGGATAGGCATTTGAGCACCAGGATTCCGGACAGCCTCATACAGGACCCCGAAATCTGCAGCAGGATAGAGCAGATATTGGCAGGACTGGATTTTATCTCATGTTCTGCCGCGTCCACCTTGGATGCGGGCCTCGACGAGATCAGCTGATTTTTGCAAGAGGCAACACAGAGCAGATTGGAGGGATTTCGTGAGCAGGAGAGGAGCATTCGGAGCTCCCCAACGTCTTCAGGAGAGTTCCCCCGATAGCCCGTGGATTGAGAGTCAGCTTGCTGCTTGCTACTGCCCGTACAGAGATCAAATCCATGGAGGAGAGCAGGGTGGAGTACAGATACCATGCCAGAGCTTCCTTTTGGACCCACGCCGTAAATAGAGTCATGGGGGACTTCTTTGAGATTGTAGTCCCCCATAGGCGGAGAGATGGTATTCACAGGTTGCGTGGCTAGGATGGAGCTATCATTTCTACCCACCCCACCCACCCTTGTGAGAGCCATTGTCACTGATTTTTTCTGATCCTTCCTCACAGGTGCCCCATTGTCCCCACAAGTGGTGGACACGCGTGAGAGGGTCTGGCAGCCCATGAGAGAGGTGGTTCCCCCGCTCTCAGGACCTTCTTATTGACTCCCTTCACAGCAAAGGACCTAGCGGACACATTGACGACTTTCCCTAGGGGCAAATGCTCGAGGGCAAATGGGCTTCCAGTGTCGTCCTTTCTTCGCCACTGGGATCTCATGGAAGGCGGCCCTCAAGCAACCTTCGATGAGATTATGCTTACAAGTGCCATGCCAGTGGGTTTGATTCACTGGATTCCTAAGCAGGGTGGTGACAGAATGGAGATCCGGCATTGCATGATGCAGAGCTATCTCTTGGCATTTATGAGAAAGAGCTCTTGGCTGTAATTCATGCACTTACTATATGGAAACATTACCTTCTTGGGACTGATTTCACTGTGAAGACAGATCACCAGTGTTTATTTTCTTACCCAAACTAAGTTGTCAGAGAAGCATATGAGGATGGCCAATTTCCTCTCTATGTTTCATTTTCAGATCTTGCACATCCCAAGAAAGAAGAATGTAGTGGTTGATGCATTGTCACAAAAGCCGTATGTAGTAGCTATCTCGGTTGCCTATCATGGGGACTTGTCTGCCATGCGTGATTTGTATCATACGGATGCTGATTTTGCCACTATTTGGGCTTATTTGATGGCTGGTCATGCACATGCCTCATATGTGATCAAAGAGGGTTATCTCATGAAAGATAATTGCTATGTGTGGTGTCTGACATGAGGCAAAAGGTTTTGGATGAGTGCCATGCTCCTCCTTATGCTGGTCATAGAGGCATAATGCCTACTACGCACATGATTGAGCGGTATTTCTTTTGGCCAGGTATGTGGAAGGACATAGAGACACATGTACGTGCATGTATCACCTGTCAAAAGGTGAAATTTGATAGGCAAAAGGCACCAAGTTTGCTTCAGCCACATTGCCTATTCCCACGCAGGCATGGGAAAGTATTACAATGGATTTCATTATGGACTTGCCACGCACCCAACAGGATAATGATGCAATTTGGACAATTGTGGACAAGTTTAGCAAGCAAGCTCACTTCTTGCCGGTCAAAAAGACCATCAAAGCTGAGCATATGGTTAAAATATATCTTGCACAAGTGTTGAAGCATCATGGAATGCCGAAGTCCATTGTGGGGGATAGAGATCCCAGAACTACAAGTCTCTTTTGGCAGGCCTTATTTGATAATATGGGCACCAAATTGGACTTCTCATCAGCTTATCACCCTCAAACGGGTGGGCAAAGTGAGGGTGCAAATTCAGCCATGTTGGATCTCTTGAAATGTTATGTGGCGGATCAGAAGTCTTCTTGGGAGAAGTACTTACCGCTTGAAACCGGCCTTCAGCAACTTGACAGGCGGTGAACACACTTAATCACACTTTACGAACTGGAATAATAAATTTGGAAGAAGAAAATAAATAAGTGGAGCTAGAGTGCTTCTGCACAAAAGACCAATTGGCCCCAAAGCATGGCGCCCCCGTAGGTATTTATTTATAACTCAAGGTTGGCGTAGCCCTTGTACAATTCCCAAGAAGATTCCTCCTTGATCCACGGGGAGGAAATCTCCTTCAAGCTTTCACCCAAGATGTGTTGTTGGATACAAGGGCCTTGGCCCCTTATTTATACAAGTTTGGGAAAAAAAAAGCTATGCTTTTCTCCCTTAGAAAAATCTATTATAAAGTGCTTTTCCCCTTTATTGAAAAACTCTTCGAAGGATTTTCTCTTATTCTTATATATATATATATATATATATATATATATATATATATAATACATGGCGTTGTGTTTTTGACTTCAGCGCAGTTTTTCTACGCTTTTGGCTACACGTTGATTTTTCTCTTTGCGTTTTTGCTGCCCAACGTCTCTCTTTCTGCGATTTTGGGGATTCGTGCCAGATTGCCTTCTTTTAGTTGCAGCCCAGCCACCTTTGACACGTGGCAGTGCCACGTCACCTAGACGTGCTGCCTACGTGCTACGCTGGCTGCTACCTGGCTGCGTTGGCTCACGCTGCTGCCTCTTTCTCTTGCGCTACCCAGGCGCTGCAGTGCAGCCGGCTGCCTGCCCACGTGGCAGCACACGTGTTGTCCTGTGCTGCCAACCGCCTGCGTTTTCTTGCCTCCAGTGCTATTGTGTGCCTCAGCCACACGTCAGCTGCGGCGTAGTCTTTGGCACATCACCTATGCCACGTGTCACTATGACAGTACTTCTTGTACTTGCAGAGATGACCCATAGATATCCTTGAGAGAGAGATTGCTATACCTACAGCAAGGTAAGAGAGAAACCAAAAACATGCACATGTACATACAAATGGGCATGCAAAAACATGTACTCACAAACACACTAAACATGTATCTGTATCCTCACACATGTGTACAAACTTACATATGCATACACAGATCCAAACATGATTAGTGAATGTTTAAACATGCTTAAAACATGATTACAATGCTTAAGATAGAGGTAAAACTCAGTCCTGTAACACCACTTATGGAATTTGCATACAACAACACGGTGCATGCATCTACAGGAAAGGCCCCGTTTGAGATTGTTTATGGTAAGGTGGTTTTGCCACCCATCCTTCGCACACAAAGGATCAGATATTTGCTGAGCTGATGAGTATGTAAGAAACTTGGATATTACTTTTGCTCAAATGCGGACAGCCATTGCAAGGTCACAAGACAAGCATAAAAAGGCTGTCGACAAGCATAGAAGGCAATTGGATGTTAAAGAGAATGATTGGGTATTGCTGAAATTTGAGAAAGCAAGACTTGCAAAGAGGCCTAGCAAAGAGGGTGCATATCCTAAGCTTGCAACCAGGTACTATGGGCCTTTTCGAGTGATCGAGAAGATCAATGACGTGGCTTTCAGATTGGCATTACCTAGTCATTGGCACATACACAATTCTTTTCATGTGAGTCTCCTTCGCAAGTATGTAGGGCCGGAGCCCAGTGAAACGGTCATTGAGGATCCACTGAGGAGTGTATCACAAGGAATGCAAGCTTGCTGCAAGCAAAGTTGTCAGGCGTTATCTTGTCAAGTTTAAGAACTATCTTTCCATTGATGCTAAATGGGTAGATGAAGAGTTCTTCAGAGATTGCCCGCATGTGCTTCAGACATATTTGGATGCTTTTCAGTTGCGGACAGCTGTTTAGCAGCCGGGGGGGATGTCACCATTTGGCCACCCAATTGGTCCGCCCGTGCTTTCTCATCATGTATGTACATTGGACTAGTGTCCATGGTAGTATGCCGGGGATTGATGCCACTTGTGTGATACTGTGGACTTGGCTTTCCGCTGGGACTTGTGCCTCCGTATACATGCCCGGAAATGCTTGGTGGATTGGTGTTCCATTGGGTCTGGTATCTCGTGTACTTGCCTGGAGCACATCTATTTTGGTATAGTCTCATGAACAGGGATTGTCCATACCAATGCTGCATTGCATAGCATCTTTATGTACTTGGTTGCAATTGAAATTGCATGCTATTTTCATGCTTGCTTGACCAATGTGTAGTTCCGGGTAAGGGGACGCCCACCCGCGAACCGTGCATGTGAAACTGTCTGTTGACATGGTTATGTGGCATGTGACAGGTGGTAAGTATTGGTCATAAACCTAGCCTTAGGAGTTAGCACTAATTTATTATAAGTGAGTGTGTACACACTTCATTAAGTTTTGGGCGACCAAAACTTATAAATTATGACCAGCCTAGTGTTCACACACACTGATGTCCCGAGGTGGACATAACCCAATGTCCACCGCCCAAACCTTATCCCCTTTGTACAAAGGGAGTAACCAGCCATGTGTCCACTCTAGCTTGCTCCACAAAGCACCTGTCTACCACCTACACTCGACAACTCACCACCTCACTCCTCCTCTCTCTAGAGATTGGCGCCTCCTTCATGAGGGCTGTTGGACTGCTGCACTTTCTCCTTCCCAACTCTATTTCCAAGCTTGCTAAGGTGTTTCACAAGCTTCCAAGAGTGTTTTCGGATACTAATCACTCTCCTACACACTCCCAATGACTGAAATTCAGCAAAACAGCTCTCTTTATTGCTGTAATTTCTGGTCTTTTTGCTGAAAACCCTAATTTCAGCCCTCCTTTCTCAAGTTGAACCATAGGTATTCATACTGTATTCATACTTGTTTGTAATACTGTATTCATATGCATTGGTATGGAAATCTCGTCAAAAATGCCCATGACACTATGTACTTGATTCTCCCAAGATCAATATACTTTATTTGAGGGAGAGGTCGGCCGTTCCGGCTCATTGTGTGTCTCTTGTCAATTCAGAAAATTACTTCTTGTATTTGAGCAAGTGTCCATCACATCTTAGTGTATTTAAGTGTATTGATTAGTGAAAAGATGCAGGGGGGAAGAGAGCTTGAGCTCTTGCAAGCACACACACACACTCACAAAACCCTAATAGAGAACACACAAGGTGAGAGGCTGAAAATCTTCTTCTTCTCTACTCAACACTCAACACACCATATACAAGAATAAGAGTACACAATAATATGAAAGGTACTCAACCAATACATACACGGGTTCTCTATAGTGTGAACCCGACTAAATGAGCTGGCGCTATAACTATGCCAGTCTCTAGAGTGGCTGTCACACAGCCTGTCATCCCACTGGCCGCATATCACCCAAGATCTCACCAACCATGCCAGTGGTGTAAGTGCGGGGCCTATCCCCCAGGCGGGTCATCAGTGTCCACCGCCTCACTAGAGCTCGATATCTCAACACTCCCCCTCGAGCTCAACTCCATCTCATGTACACCAAGCGAAGCCCTGAATCTGCGGAGCTTCTCTGTACCCAATGCTTTGGTGAAAATGTCAGCTACCTGATCCTCTGTGCTGACATAAACAAGGTCAAGGTCTCCTGCCAAGACCTTCTCTCTGACGAAGTGGTAGTGGACCTCTATGTGCTTCGTACGAGCATGAAAGACTGGGTTCCTGGCCAACTGTATACTACTAATGTTGTCACAGAAAATGACAACTTGTCTATCCACTGATAGACCCAAATCTGCAAGTAGCTTTCTCAACCAAGCTACCTCACATGCTGCCATAGCAGCTCCTCTGTACTCGGCCTCTGTACTCGATAGAGCAACCGTAGGTTGCTTCTTGCTGCTCCAAGTCACAGCAGCACTCCCCAAAGAAAACATGAATCCACTGGTAGATCTTCTGTCTGAGATACTACCAGCCCAATCAGCATCTGTGTACCCATGTACACATATCTCTGTCCCAGTCTCATAGAATAGTCCACAATGCAAAGTAGACCTCACATACCTCAGTATGCGTCTCACAGCATCCAAATGCGGTTTCCGTGGAACCTGCATAAACTGACTCACCAACCCAACAGCATAGCTCAAATCTGGTCTGGTGATCGTCATGTAGATCAAACTTCCTACTATGCTCCTGTACATAGTAGGATCCTCCAAGATCTCTCCTGAGTCTGCACTCAACTTGCCATTCTGATCCAATGGCACAGAAATAGGCTTACAGCCTGTCATACCATACTTGGACAACATGTCCAAGCCATACTGTCTCTGCAGTAATCCAATACCATGTGGTGACCTAATCACCTCAATGCCCAAGAAATATCTGAGCTCCCCCAGATCCTTCATCTCGAACTTCTGTCTAAGCAAGATCTTTACATCGAAGATCTCTGCATCATGGTCCCCCGTAATGATCAAGTCATCTACATAGATGACGACAAGCACAACTCCTCTATCACCATGTCTCACATACAGCGAGAAATCTGCATTGGCTACATGAAAGCCAATAGTGACAAGATATTCAGAAATCTTGTCAGACCATGCTCTTGGTGCTTGCTTTAAGCCATACAAGGCTTTCTTCAACCTGCAAACATGCTCGGGGTGACCCACATCCTCATATCCAGGTGGCTGCAACATATACACCTCTTCTTGCAAATCCCCATGCAAGAATGCATTCTTTACATCCATCTGATGTAAAGACCATTGCTTTGACGCAGCCACTGCTATCACAACTCTCACCGTTGCCATCTTGGCAACTGGGCTGAAAGTTTCCTCATAATCAATCCCATATGTCTGCGCATATCCTTTGGCTACCAATCTAGCCTTGTACCTGTTTATGCTTCCATCACTGTTATGTTTAACTTTGTACACCCACTTGCAGCCAATGGCTTTCTTGCCTTCAGGCAGTTGCACTAAATCCCAAGTTTCATTTCCATATAGTGCATCCATCTCCTCATCCATAGCTTTTTCCCAATTCACATTTCCAACAGCCTCATCAATGCATGTGGGCTCAACAACCTGCACAACCTTTGCCATATATGCATAGTGATGTGCCACATAACCATCATATGTAAATCTCTGCACAGGATTTTTCACTCTCCCAGATCTTCGCAGCTTTTCATTCATGGCTTCCATAGCCTTCTTTACACCAGGTGTTCTCATAGCTGGGATCCCAAGCTCCTCATCAAGGCTCATATCTGAGCCACTAGACTCTCCATCAACATGAGAATGCCCTGCAGAAATGTCAGGCATACCAAGGGGCTCAACCACTTTCTCTTTTCCTTTACGTGATGTACTAATCACATTTGCAGGGCTGGTATTATGACGCAGCCTGCCACTCCATGGTCTATCAACAGACCCACTAGATGAGGACTCTCCTGGTCCACTCAAGGACTGTGATTGCTGACCTGCATTCTGTGCAACCACACTTCCACTCACATCAGCCCCAACAGCTTCTTTTTCAACAGCATACCAGCTGCTCATCTCATCAAAGACAACATCCCTGCTTACCCTCAACTCACGTGTAGCAGGGTTATAACACCTGTATCCCTTTTGCTCAAGGGAATATCCAATGAACACACATTTTTCAGCTTTCGGATCCAGCTTGGTTCTCAGCTCATCTGGCACATGCACATATGCAATGCATCCAAAGACTTTCAGATGAGACAAATCTGGTTTTCTGCCAGTAAACCTCTCCTCTGGAGTTACATCATGTATGGCTGCAGTTGGAGTCCTGTTCATGATGTATACTGCTGTAGAAACAGCCTCAGCCCAATAGCAATGCGGCATATTTTTCTCTTCCATCAATGCCCGCGCAATCTCAGCAATGTGCCTGTTTTTCCGCTCAGCAACTCCATTTTGCTGCGGAGTGTATCTGCATGTATACTGTCTCCGAATTCCATTCTTCTTCAAAAATTCAGAGAACTCATTGGAGAAGTATTCTCCCCCTCCATCTGACCTTAGGCACTTGACATATTTTCCTGTTTGCTTTTCAACCAAAACTCTGAAATTCTGAAAGTGAGTGAAAACCTCACTCTTTTCCTTCATGAAATATACCCACACTTTCCTTGTGTGGTCATCAATGAAAGTGACATAGTACCTGCAGCCTCCCATAGACACGGTCTTCGTAGGACCCCATACATCTGAATGCACAACATCTAGTGCATTTCTGCTCACATATCTGTTACGTGGAAACACATGCTTTGTTTGCTTCCCAAATTGGCATGCTTCACATATTTTCTGCATACCTTCCACTTTAAATTTTGGCAGCCCTGTCACAATTCCTTTTGTTTGCATAGACTTCAATCTCTGCACATTTACATGTCCAATTCTTTTATGCCATATGTCTGTGTCTGCAACAACTCCTGTACCATTTGCAAACATCGCAGCACTCATTTCAGGCATGTCTACATTCAACGTAAACATTCTGCCCACTCTGTTGCCTTTTGCAACCAACCTGCACTTGTCTTTAAAGTCTTCGACATAACACCCATCAGGGTTAAACCTAACCTGCAAACCCTGCTCAATCATCTGGCCAACTGAAACCAGATTCTTTGTTATGTTCGGTACATGAAGTACATCTGCAAGGTACTTCACTTTGCCATCCTGCATAGATAATGGCACATCTCCAACGTGGGCGATTGGATGAGCTGTGTCATCCCCTGTTTCCACAAAACCTGGTCTTTCCGGGTTTTTCATCTCCTTGAACCACTCTCCATGACTCGTCATGTGGTTCGAAGCGCCTGAATCCACATACCATACATTATCTTTTTGTGCTGCATCAACATTTTCAGACATGGCATTCACAACATGCTGCATAACAAACAACCTTTCATTATCCTCATTATTTCTGCTTGAGGATGCATAGTTGTTTTGCTGCACTTTCCCATTTTGCATGTCAGCCTGCTTCTTATAACATTCTGACTGCACATGTCCTGGCTTACCACAATAGTAGCATTCACGTGCATCATTATATTGCCTTTGCCAATTTCCACGGCCTCTTTGACTCCCCCTGCCTCTGAATTTGCCTCTTCCACCTGCGTGTTGTTGTTGTTGATTCTGGGACTGTTGTTGCTGCTGCTGCTGCTGTCCAAAATTCTGATTACTTGTTCGGCCACCTCCTTGACCGCGTCCACGGCCTCCTCTACCTCGTCCTCTTCCTGAACTCGTGTAGAAGGCCTGTTGCTCTGAACTGTTTTTGCTTTGTGAAGACTGTTGGTCTTCACCCAAGCTCTTCTCTTCGATAATCAGCATAGACACCAAATCTGTAAAGTTGGGAATGTTTTCCCGAGTCTGAATAGACGTCTTGAACGCCTTGTATTGTGGCCCGAGACCACGTAGACAGACTTCCACCTTGTCATCATCATCTACTGACACACCAATAGATGCAAGGGATTCCACAATGCCCTTTATCTTCAGCGCATAGTCATTCACAGACATGCTCTTTTTCTCCACAGTGTGAAGTTCATTCTTCAACTGTATCTTACGTGCCTTGGTGTTTGTTTCATAAAGCTTTACCAAGGTGTCCCACGCCTCCTTGGGGGACTTGGCATCCTGAATGTGCCCAATCATGGTGTCCTGTATACTAATGGAAAGCCAATACATTACTTTCCTGGCTCCTTGGTTCCAATCTTTAAACTCTTTCACATCTGCAGCAGTCGGATTTATATCCGGTATCTCCGGTGCCTCTTCATGCTCACCTTCTATGTAGTCCCAATAACCTTTTCCCATCAGGAAATTCGTCAATCTGAACCTCCAAGCATGGAAGTTATTCTTATCCAGCTTCTCAGCCACAATCTGAGTTATCCCATCATTTGACATCTTGCCAAACACACAACTTTACCAGAAACTGCACTCTGGTTTTTCTGCACAAATGCTGTATTTTCTGCACAGCGGTACTGCAGCACTCTCAAATGTCACAACCAGTGACTTCAATGCACATACATACACCCAATGGCAACTGTAGACCTCTTTGCAGCACCCACAGTGTCTGCACAGTCAATCTGTCTTCCTGCAGTTCTTAAAACAGAGTTCTGCAGAGAATCGATGACTTACCCGCAGTACTCGAAATCGCCTGCTTTCTGAAAAACGGAGGTCCAGACGCGCCCGAAACGCGTTTTTGGCCCGAAAAATTCAGTCCGTAGGACTATATAGTTGCCCTGTAGCTTCACTCCCGCGAAGAAAGCTCCTCAATCAGAGATCGTTTGCCGGTGCCTCCCGTAGAGCTCCCGACAAGGGTGTAGTCACCAACACAATAGGGAAGAGTAGTTGAAGCTCTTACCCTCGTACCGCTTCCTGTGGTTCTCTTGCTTGCAGCTCAGCCCTTAGCACGAACCAGGCTCTGATACCATGAAAAGATGCAGGGGGTAAGAGAGCTTGAGCTCTTGCAAGCACACACACACACTCACAAAACCCTAATAGAGAACACACAAGGTGAGAGGCTGAAAATCTTCTTCTTCTCTACTCAACACTCAACACACCATATACAAGAATAAGAGTACACAATAATATGAAAGGTACTCAACCAATACATACACGGGTTCTCTATAGTGTGAACCCGACTAAATGAGCTGGCGCTATAACTATGCCAGTCTCTAGAGTGGCTGTCACACAGCCTGTCATCCCACTGGCCGCATATCACCCAAGATCTCACCAACCATGCCAGTGGTGTAAGTGCGGGGCCTATCCCCCAGGCGGGTCATCAGTGTCCACCGCCTCACTAGAGCTCGATATCTCAACAATTAGCATTGTGTTCAACCAAGTTACACCTAGGTATATTGACCCCGCCATTCAGAGTCGTGCCTTGCAAGTTGATTGTTAGAGGACTTCTTCCAAGTGAACATCTTGGAGCTCAGGCCAACCTGTATCCATTAATGCAAGAGTAGCTACTTTGAAAGAAGCCAAGGTTTTAGTAGCCAATTCATCAGCCTTTTGATTATCGTGGTTGAGTATGTGTTGGAAGCAGATTTGATCTTGGGGCATAAATGGACTATTTGCTACCCAAGCACCACTGTGCTTTGCTAGCGAGAGTCATCATGGTGGTCAACGACAAAAAGTTGACAATACCATACAGCAAGGAAGAGGATCCAACTTTAATGGATTTCTATGATGTTGAACGCAAAAGGTTACAAGCCTCTTCCACAGAAGCCCCTCTACACAATGATGACCTACCATCTACGTCAATCATAGTGACATGGGACGGGTGGAACGGACCCTAGGGACGGGGAACGCCTGGGACGGGGGCGGGACGCCCGCGGGACGGAGGAACGGGGACGGCAGCCAGCCAGCGCAACGGGGACGCCGGGAACGCGTCCCGGGAACGTTCCGGGAACGGCGTTCCCTGTCCGTACGGGAACGGTCAAACTGACCGTTGCGCAGTTTTTGACCGTTGGGCGGGGCTTCAACGGCTGTCTCTCCTAGCCGTTTGGTGATGCGCAACTCCTCCTCAAGGCTGAAGCTCTCCCACATGGCTCCCCTTCTTCTATATAAGAGACCTCCATGCTCTCCTCAAGCCATCTCCTCTCCAAGCTCTCCCTCTCCAAGACCCAAGGCTCAAGGCTCAAGCTCTCCCTCTCCAAGCTCTCCTTCTCCAACATCCAAGCTCTCTCTCTCCAAGCTCACCCTCTTCAAGCTCTCCTTCTCCAACATCCAAGCTCTCCCTCTCCAAGCTCACCCTCTCCATTGTCCAAGCTCTTCTTCTCCAACATCTCCATCCCAATTCTCCATCTTGACTCTTTCTCAAGCTCTACCATCCATCTCAAGCTCTACTCTAGTCTCTATCACTATGGCATCCTCTTCTCAAACCCCTTCCTCTCCTCAACCCGGGTCCGCCGCCGCCTCCACCACTTCAACACCCGCTCCATCACGAAGGAGGAGGCCCGCCGTACATCGATGGAGTTGGTGGGATGAGGTAGAGTGCTCACAATACGGTCAAGGGGGTGGTTCAAGACCATGGGTATGTAAGCTTTGCGGCTACAAGCGAACCGGCGGTGCCCACAAAGTGCGTGCTCACTTCTTGCATGAGCCCGGCAACGAAGTGCAATTTTGCAAGGAGGTTTCGGCCGAGAAGAAGAAGGAGCTCCTTGAAAAGCTTGTGGTTTATGAGGCAGCCGAGTTGGCAAAACGCAATCCTCAAGTGGCCGTCGACCCCACATCCTTTGTGAGGACATCAACGCCGCATGTACCTCGTTCATCAAGAGAGGCATCCGCTTCCCGGGGACGCCAAAGTACGCTTGATGAGAATTGGAACCCTCAATTGAAAGAGGAGGTGGACATGGCGGTGGCACGATTCTTCTTTCATGACCACATAGCATTTCGGGCGGCACGGTAAGTCCTTGGCACTATGCTCATGTACTATTCAAAATTCAAATATCATGCTCTAAACTTTAAACTTTAAAGACTAAAACTTAAAAGACTAAATGATGGTAAAAATCTGAATTTTGTTTGTGTTTTGCATATGGTGTTTTGGATAGATCTCCATACTTTCGGGCCATGTGCAAATTGATAGCGGAGTATGGACCCTCTTATGTTCCCCCCTCTTCGGAGACCATCCGCACCTCTCTCCTTGACAAGGAGAAGGCAAGCGTGGAGGTGGCGGCCAACCACATGAAAGAGCAATGGGCTGAAAATGGTGTTACCCTCGTCGTTGATGGGTGGAGTGACACTAGAAAGCGCTCCATCCATGGAGTTGTTGCCTACTCACGAGGGGAGACATACTTTGTCGACTCCCATGATGCTTCCGGGACGGGGAAGAGTGCCGAGATACTTGCTGCGGAGTGGGCAACAACACTAGAGACGGTGGGGGCGGAGAATGTCATTGCCATATGTGCGGATGGAGAACCGGCAAATAGGGCGGCGGGGACAATTCTCCAAGCAACCTATCCTCGCATCACCGTGTGCTTTTGCATGGCCCATTGCCTCAACAACCTTATCAAAGACATAGGGGCCTTGGATTGGGTTGCACCTGTCATTGAGGGTGCCAACAAAATAGTGACCTTTGTCCTCAACCATCACAGGGTGCAGCACGAGTTTTCCAAGAAGTCAAGCCTCTCTCTTCTTAAGTATTCCGAGACGAGGTTTGCATTCAACTTTCTCATGCTAGGCCGCTTGTGTACATGTAGCGGGGCATTGAGGGGACTCTTCCTCAGTGATGAGTTTGCACGCACTTCAGAGGCTTCCACGACGGTCGGCAAATTTTGCAGGGAAAGGGCGGATGATGCGGCATGGTGGGAGGAGGCCAAGGCGCTTGTGGAGATGGTGCAACCGATTATTGATCTCCTTAGGGTGGTGGATTCCACTCAACCATGCATTGGCAAAGTGTATGAGGCAATGGATCGCATGACAGAGAAGCTAAAAGCAATGTTCAAAGTCAAGCCTCACTATAAACAGGTCAAATCCCTATGTTTGAAAAGGTGGCAAGCCTACCACTCTCCCCTCCATGCTGCTGCCTACATTGTTGATCCTGAGTTTCAAGGCAAAGGGCAACACAAGGACAAAGAGGTGAGCAAAGGCCTTCGACAAACCTTGGATCGCCTTTACACTAGTGAGGAGGATCGCCGCACAATCAAGGACCAATTGCAGATTTATAGAGAGAAGCGGGGGGCTTTTGGTTTGGCAGATGCACAGGCGGACCGCTTCAAGGTAGGGTCTGCACTTTGGTGGGAGGATTATGGTGCGGAAACTCCAAAGTTGCAGGAATTTGCTGTGCGCGTACTCTCACAAGCTTGCAGTAGCAGTTGCCTAGAGCAACTCTGGTCAGTTTATAGCCACATTGCCTCTAAGAAGAGGAACCGCCTTGGTGTACAGCGTGCAAATGATTTGGTGTTTGTCAGTGCCAACTTGCGAATGCTTTGCAAGGGCTTGACAAAGAAGGCAGATCCTTTCACCGAATGGGAGCAGGCACAGCAGGACCCACATCTCTCTGATCAGCAGAGGGCCGAGATTTTAGAGGAGCTTGAGGTTGTGCCCGAGGCATTGTCCCCCCCACCTCCCCCTCCCCTCCCACTTGAGGACCAGCCTATGGAGGACTTCACCGAGGAGGTCACGATTGATCTTCACCCTTTTCACCCTCTTGCCTAGTCTCTTGACTCTTGAGTCTTGTATCTTGGCACTTAGTCATTTTGCCTTGAGTGTACACCCTCCTTGGGCCTTTCATTATGCCATTTGGCATTTTTGTTTAGATTGATGATTGATCATTGTACACTCACTTTTGTTTATCACGCCATCGGCGCCCCATTATAGTTTTTTGCTAATACGACTATGCATTTCTCCTCTTTTTGGTGCAATTTTGTGCTTAATGTCTTGGTTTCTAAGTGTAAATCAAGTGTGTTAAAAAAAATTGCAAAAAAACAATCGTTTTCAGATTGCCGTTTTTTCCACCGTCCCCAGGACGGCCTTTTGCCCCGTTCCCGTCCCGTTCCCCGTCCCCGTCCCCGTTCCCGTTCCCCGTCCCATGTTTCTATGACGTCAATAATCGACTCCGTTAGAGCATCTACATCAATAACCGACTCCGTTAGAGCATCTACTCATTCAAACCCATCCTCACCTACAAAGTTCTATGCCAACCTCGCAGTCAATAGCTATTCCTAAAGAAGTTTCCACAGCCCCCCCTTCAACAGTTAGCTCTAGTAGCCTGAGAGGAGCGTCTTCAACAGCCCCTGATCTGAAACCCCTTGATCGGTTTACCCAGTGGCCATAAGTTGGGGGCCCGACCTCATGTATCATGGGGAGCATTAAGCATAGAACCTGCAAGGTCCCTTGGAGATTGGCTTGCATTCACACAACTTCCCCCAGAGACTCAAGAGAGGCCTTGCTGGGATTCCGAGGTAGAGACAGACTCAGCCTCGACATCGACTCCCAGGAGTGCCCCACCCCCCCCCCTTCTCTGCCGCAACGGGCGCGTGCAGAGTGGCTAAGCGTGTTTACTAGGCATGCTATTCTCTTGGCAGTCCATGGCGCAGATAAGAGCTCTGCTTTGCTCAACTTTTCTATTGGTCCACATGGCAGATTAGAGAGATCAAAGCCCCCTCTGAATGATTTCAATGGTTGCACGTTACAGAGGGTGAGGGTGATCAGATTTCACGCACGAGTGGCACATTGACCGCCCTCTGGCCAAGGAGGCCAAGGAGAGACTGGCGGTTACAGATTTGGGAGAGCCGTCCCCTCCCGCGCCTCCAATGGGACCCGGGGGAGTGGACTTGGCATGATCCTGCTGATCAACAAGAGACTGAATACCCTATTCTTCGCATACACCGTGCAGGATTCAAATACTCAAGGTTGCCCTGGCAGCAAGAGTACACTAGCAGTCACAGGGCCTCTCACAATAGTTTCTCTCATATTTTGGAAGAGGCCCCGAGACAATTTTCGGCCTCAAAAGATCACCTTCTTTCTTTGGCTGTCTCTCATATTTTTGGAAGAGGCTCTAAGACAATTTTCGGCCTCAAAAGATCACCTTCTTTCTTTGGTTGTTGACACACATGAGCTTGGCAATTGGCACGTTTTAGCTTGTGGTGCAACCACCCTCAAGAGTCTCAACGACATTGTCTTTGGGATTCCACCTTTTGATTCTTTGATCCTCGCCCTGTACATGGAGGTGAGTTTGTATCTAGCCCTTCATTGTTGTATGTAGCCTTCAGAGGCTAGTTTTTTTGTTAACTAATAGAAGGATCTTTTTCTTGTTAGAAAAAAAAAAGAAGCTTCCATACCTTTGTGATTTTGTGGGGAAGCATAAAGAAGAGAGAAGAGGCACATCAATACATACCAATATCTTGTTCACAGAGGTACATATATTTTGGGGCTTTCTTTTGCATACATCATTTTTGGCAAATTCAAAGCTTCTATGCTGCATTTATGGGGATTCTTGTTCAAAGGGGAGAATCAATGTAGTGAAAGCATCCATAGGCACTCTTGTACCTGTGCAAACTCTAGGCACTCTCGTTCTTGTGCACATATCTCAGAGCCTGTCTCTGCTCACGCAAGTATACATCCTATCCTTGTTATACTTCGGCGATCGCATCCTAAATCCCGGTGTCTTGTACAGGTTCTAGTCATGATTCAGTATTTTCTTACTAGCATATAGGGCATCAAGGGTTCTCTTCTAGAGGGGGGGGGGACTTTCTTGTTTTAAGTGCACATAGTTTGCTTTGAAAATCCAGCATTGTGAAGAGAGATGGCAAAGAGAGGATCTGATCTTTTTGGATATATAGCCACTAAGGATAGACTTTGTTCCCAAATGCAAGGGTAGTGATGGGTGAACACTAGTAGAACTAGCCGGGGCACTTTTTACCCCCCATAATAGGGATTTTTTCCCCCGAGCTCTTAAGCATGTGAACCTACCCTTATTTTACTTATATGGTTCACTTATATTGTACTTTGGCACTTTATCCAATACATTGCAGTTCGTGCTTCTCCTTGTACTCTGTGGGGGGGGGGGGGGGTGTTGTCTGTGCTTGGCTATAGCCTTATTCCAACATTTGGTTTCAAAGCAAGCTTTCATCACCAGGGACTTCTCTTTCTCCATTTTCACTCATTTGCTGCTCACAAGTGCGATACAGGCTGCAGCCCTTTTTTGCAGATTTAGCCTGTTTCGTCGCCTTCTCTAGCTTCGAAGAAAGCCTACTAGGCCTCTTATATAATAAAAACTCTTCTCTTTTAGTATTTAAAAAGCTTTAAATCTTTTTCTTTCCGAAAGCTAGTTGCATCATTCCAAGCTTGTTAGGTTGCCCTGCGCTGCTATCCTACCATGTGGCAGTGCCACGTCAATCTTCTTCTTCTTCTTTTTGGTTGCGTTGCATTTTTGCATGTCAACAACCTGTATTTTGATGCTTCGGTGACATTCAACCCAATATGCAAAAAGTCCAAGCAAGAAAATTATCTAAGATGCATGGCATACCTAGTTCCAATCAATCAAACACCCTATTTTAATGTAGCTATGTAATACCAATACTCAAACACATGACCTTGTCATTAAGAACATCAATTTTACAATCTTTACGCTCAAACCCACCCTAATATAAGTAGGCTCATTAGATAACTAGGCATACCAAAAATAACTTTCCTTCAGTTCTTCTTACATTCAGATAAGTAGGCTCAGCCACACAATTACTGATATTCTCTGGTTAAACAATCCTAATACACTCATACATGAAGTGGAAGGAAGAAATGCAGTGTTCACACAGTGAGCGATTTTGTAACAGTGGCTCCAAGCGCATCCCTGGATTCTTACAAAGAAAAGGGATCATGACCACCTATATATTAGCTTGTTCTTTGCATCCGTCTGCTGCCATTTCAGAAGGGCTTGACGGAAACATGATATATTGCTTACTTTATCTCATGAAAACAACAAATAAGTGGTGGGCCAAGTAGTGTAAGGTGTGAGTTCGATTGGTTCTTACGATGAAGAAAAGAATGTATATCCTTTTGAACCCTTGAAAATGAAATAGAAAATTAAGCCTCTTCAAACTTAACTTTAAAACCCCTAAAATCCTCATATTGTAGTTTGCAGAAAGCAGAGATAAATCAATTAGAAATTGCCAAATCAGCCTAAGATAAGTAACACTGGCTATAATAATTCAAAACTTGATACCTACCCTCTCTACAAGCATATCCCCGTCCACTTCCATACTTGCTCCAAGTATTGGTCCTTCAGTACCCTGTGAACTGGAAATGCCGTCTGCTTCACTGACTAGCATAAAATTGTTGAAATTGCCAATAGAATCTGTTACAAAACATTGTTGCTCACATCAAATCTCCATTCGCTATCCACCTTAAACTGCAAATCAGATAGAAACTGTTTTAGTAGCTCTGTGGAATCCAGCACCGTGTTTTTCAAACTATTAAGATTTGGACTTGTCAGCTCGCTTTCTCGATCTGTTTTTGAGTTTCACCTACCTGCCCTTCAAGGTTTAGTGTGAATGCTACATAATTAATAAGGTGCATGTGGTCGTACCATTATTTCTAACTCAAGGTGGCTTCAGAAAGGCCCACCCACCAACGTGTGGTGTCCAACTGTGGTCCTCCTCTTAGACGTCTTAGGGGCCGTCAGACTGTCAGCAGAAAATGAGGGAGGAGAGTATGGGCTCCCTTTCTGAAGCCACCTTAAGGTCCATGGGTTGATTGAAGGTTCAATGGGTTGTTGGAAAGTTTGAGAGAGTTTTTTGTTGAGCTATAGAAGGAGCTTGGTCTTTTATGTCCTTTGCATGCTTGATAATATTGCCACAATATTTGGAAAAAAAGAAAAAAAATCTAGAGTTTTCAGCTGCTGCATATCACATTTTAGCACTGGCAAACAGCATCTTGACACAAATGCATTTCATCCAATTTGAAATTGAACAAAGTGTTTTATTTATAAATGCTGACATCCACGGGGCCACAAATTGGAAATGGGCCCTCTTTTGCTTAGGCAACCTTTTGGGTGCCAAAGCTTTCCATGCAGCTATTTTTCAAACAGAAAACACTGTCCTGAAAGAAAACAGCTGTTTTCTTGTGAGAAATGGCCATGTCATTGCGTTTCCACTCCTTCCAGCCTGTCCTTGTTCCTATCCCAAGAAACAGCTATTTCCAGTGACTGCTGAAGGACCTTTGGTGCTACACAATGCTTTCAACAAGAGAAAACAAGCCATAAAAGTAAAATGCATTTATCAGTCAACATGAGCATGACAACTCACACATTATGTCAACCCATTGCTGTAATCACCTAACTGCAGTAATTACTAATACCTGCACACTTAGCAAAGAAGTGATTACAATAAATACTGTGTATTAATTTCTTCTGAATGATTACTTCTGTACAGGGAAATGATATGTCTAAATAACAAGAAGAGAAGTTGCTGCGAATTAAAGCTAATGACTGTTAGGCTTCTGCCATCTGAGTCTAAAATAAATATGGGACTGACAATTACGATATGCACTGGGCAGCCTTTGATAGGCTAATGACCCCTTCAATTATGCAAATCGGGTGCTGGTCAGCAGCTTCACGCTGGTCACAAGCTGGATGTGGGCTGGTCTGACTTATCTCCTAGCTGGTCCGACTGCTCCACTACCTCGCCACATGACTGGTCCGCTGCTTGCCCACGTGGCATGTCCACCTGTACATCTGCCCATCCAGCCTAACCAGAGCCCTGTACTGCCTGAACCTGCTCAGGGGTCAAAACCTCTAAAGACCCACTGTATCCACCGGCTCGGGTTCAGGCTCGTCAGGTGGTTGGGTCCATGATAAGCAAAGAGGTTAACCGTTACAGACATGAAAAGTGTGGTTCATCATCCAATCAGCTTAAAGATCGAGCACATCACTGAGTTTCTCCACAATCCTAAACCGGCCTTTCTTTCTGGGAGCCAGCTAAGAAGCTGCTTCACCAAATTCCTTGAGTCTCGACTTCTCGACCTTGAGATAACCCAATCAACGAGCTCAACACTGACCTGCCTGCAATGGTGATCCACCACCTTTTTGTAGTTCTGTTGGGCTCGAAGAATATTCTCTTTTGTTTGAAGATTTAATTCATGTGCTGGATCAGATGATCTGCAACAAACTGGTCACTAGAGGTCTCCAAAACCTTGGTGAGAGTAATACCGACTGGCCGCCCATTAACAACCTCAAAAGGCCTCTTTTTAGTGGAAGCTTGGACAGTATCAATGATCACATGCCAGACCAACAAGAACTCCTCCCCTGCATTCTGCTGGTCCCAACAGTCTCGGGGTGGAATGGGGTCCAAAACTTGAGCTTGGTCTCAAGGCCATAGAAAAGGGACTTCCAAAATGCTCCTAGAAACGATACGCTTCAGTAACACATGCAACCTGTACACCTCCCAGATGAACAATCTGGCCATCTCCATCACATCCAGATCAGTCTTGTAAGGGATGAGATGGCACTGTTTACTGAACCTCTCAACCACCGTGAAAATAGCATAGTTCTGGAAACTCCTATGCTTGGACAATCCGACCACAAAATACATAGGAATGTCCCCCCAAGTGTGAGGATTATGTTGTTAATCCCTCATGTTTTGTACTAATTACTACTTAAGTACTTAACTTAGAGAACAAGAGACTTCAAGAGAACACTTGAGAGAAGATTGAATTGAATTGAATTAAACTGAGTACAATATGTCTCTTATATAGGAGATGAAGAGACATTTGAAGAGGCATGTCCTTTGACGAAAGGACATGACCATAGATGAAAGGATACAACTTTAGGCTAAGGGATGTGTCTATTCGATGTAAAGGCACAACCAGTCATCAAGGAATACAACCATTCATCGAAGGGATGTGGCTATTCGATGAAGAGGTACATCCTGTGGCGAAGAGTCGCAACCAGTCGAGGGTAGGGGTTCCCTTGGCTGGTTACTCTTTGCATCTGCAACAGGAATCAGCAATGAAGAGAGGATATGATACATACATACGTCACAACTGTGACACCAAGGCTCCTCTAAAACTGACAATGCTTGGAGAAGACCCACACATTTCTTGTTCTCGAGTTTGAACTTCTCTTGGGATCACAATTCAAGTTTCAACATGAAGGGCTTACTGAGATTTTGAAGTCTAAGGACTAGGGTTGGGGAGACTAGAACTTTCACATGGTCAAAAGCTTTTTTTTCTTTTCCAAAAATAGATCCGTCTATTAGTTAACAACAAGCATCCACTCGTGGAGGACTACAACCCTCTGTAGAGGTAAAATGCTCAAAGAAAAGAAGGGGGTGCTCGCTCTTGCATGGAGACTGCATCCTGAGAGGAGGGGGGACGGGAAGCCACACTAGTGCCAAAAGATATCACCATCCTTGTAGGTGAGGAAGGGGCAGTTACTCCAAGTAAGCAAGAAGGCCACGTGGCGTTGCCTCACACAGTCAGAGTCTCCTGCCAATCCATCCCAATGTCCATGCAAGGTGTGGATAATGTCCGTCCATATGTAGCGAAACTCTGTTGGAGGGGTGAGAGTACCTCAATAACTTTGCTGCAGCGTGTACACCAAATGTGCTAGGCTGTGGTGCTGCTGATAACTTCCACCTCAAGTTAGTGTGGGTGTTGAGGGTCCAAGGGGACACGAGGGCCATTGATGCTGTGAAGGTGGTGATCCTGAAACGTTTAAGCTGAAGTGCAATGCCATCAGATAAATTGTCAGCTCACGAATGCGGTCCACTTCTGTTCCATATGACTAAATCCTGTACACTACAATACCACCTCCCCCTCTCTTTCCAAATAAAACCACCAAAAACAAAGCTTTTTACAAATGTTTCATACAATCTCAAGACATACGTTTAATGAATTGCGTGGAAGCTATGCTTTAAATACAAGAAACTTGCAAATTGTAAACTATTAAAAAAAAACCATGAAAATGGAAGAAGGGTACAATTATGGCTGCAAAGCTTCTGCCACCATGCTATAAATCCAAAGAGAGCTTGACTGGCAAAGTTGAGAGCTGAAATCAAAGGCAGTATGAAGTTGGATACAAAAAGCTGCAATGCCCACAGAATGGCGGGTGTGTAGGATCATCAAATGGGAAGAGAAGGCATTTCATAGCCCTCCTACTGTAACCGACCAAGTTGGTCAACCCATCAACTGCAGTCGTGGACACCCGGCACCCACAACCAATCCTGTAAAGGGCCATCTTTTGGACAGCCTGCTCCTCCCCTGCATGCTACCAACTCCTGTCCTTAAATGCCCTCATGCATAATCATACTACTGTCGACCCTGAATGGCGTTCCAGCTTGCTGTTTGACAGCCCATTGCAGATAGTCCCATATTGGTTGACTTGTTCACCTACCTAGCCATCTTCCTCTGCCATGAATCTCTAATTGGATCTCATCTTATGCCCCAACACAGAACCTGGTTAATCTGCTCAAAACTAGACTTCTTTAACAGTGGGGGGGGCTTACTGCAAAGAGCAAGCCAGAACTGAAACACGATCTTGAAGGCATACTGGACCTTGTTGACAGCACAAGGCACCTGATTGGTTGAGATTTCCCCCTTGTTTGGTTTGAAATCTCCCGTTTGTATATTTTTCTATCAATAACTCCTACATTTGTAACAGCCTCTTGGACCTCAAGTGTGGTGATGGCTAAAAGAAGAACCTCCCAAATGTTGTGATCAATGAGGCCAAACTCAAGATGGGAGGATGACTTCAAGCACATATATTATGCCATACAATGAAGACACACAAAATGTGGAGATGTGTTATAATAATCTGAGATTGAGCATCAGGACTCAGGAAACCTTCTCCAAGTGCATATCAGGGCTCCAGAGAGCTGCATTAACAGCATTTAATCAAATATGAGTTGCCCTCTCATGAGGGGAAGTAAGTGAACCGTTTCCAAAGAACCATGCATGATACACCATGCCTTTCAAAACTGAACCTTAGCCGCAAGTACGCATCCATATCTTACCAAAACATCCAAGAATGAGTCTAAGGAGGGTGCAGGATGGCATCACATCTAGGGGATCCGATCCGAGTCGAGGCCAATGTCAAGCATAGATGTCTTTCACGTGCCTCCTTCCTTGGTGCTGGTGCTGTGTGCATAGCCTGATACATGAATGGGAAAATGATCCTGGAACGCAATAATTTCCTCCAAGTAAGGGTATCAAAACTCTACAGTGCTGTGTTGGCATTCAGTCAAACACAGGTAGCCAGGTCTACCATCCCACCAGGGGAAAGAAGCCAAAAAATACTCTCATGCCGTTTCCAATGGGCTGTGAAGGATACACCTGACCTTCCAGGGCCAAATTTTGCATCAATAATATGATTTCACACGACTTAAATACTGCAGTCTTACTCGGAGCATCAAAGAACTCAGGAGCCAAGGATGCTGGGATGCAGAACCCATCCAGGACATCAGGCCAAGGCAGTATGAACCTGCCATTGATGTAGCTGTCCTCTCACAACCCCCACCCCCCCCCCTGCCAGTGGATACAAAGTAGAGAATTCACTGCTAGAGGTAAAGATCCTAGGGAAGGCCCTCCTGAAGAGAGAGCTTGACATTGTACAAAAATGACCAGTGTGACTGGACTGTGCCAAAGAGCTTTATGACCGACTGGTACATATACCCAACCTTCCAAAGCTGAAAGCTTCAGATCAGCATTCCATGTCCTACCTTCCCAGAATGAAGGAGGCCGAGGAAATTTCAGGGTGAGAACCAGGTTAACAAGCCATTGACATAACTGCCATCCAACAAAGCATTCCAATCCCCGTGAAAGCGGGTTTTTGGGAGGGGGGGGAGGGTGGGGGGGCTTCATGTGAGCAGCCTAAGACATAATCTTAGTCCAGCCTCTTCATTCAAAGTACACAATTGACTAATTGTGGTGTACATCATAAGCAGGCAGGCAATCTTCATGGAAAATCAACTTAGTATGATAGAGCTAAGATCACAAGAGGTCTCCTGGGTTAGCAGTGGTACTACCTGATGAATGAACTGCAGGGATACACACGCATCCGCCATGCGGCCAGACAAAGCGAGGTGAAGGCGATCCGGCTGCTGCTGGGGGGGCTCGGTGGGCATTTGCCCTTTTACTCTCTCTCTCTCTCTCTCTGCTTAGCTCCAACGAAGCAGGTCCATCAAAACCCTCTTCGCAATCAAAGGGCGATCGGAAATGAAAGAAAACGGGATGAATCAGAAGTCCATGAAAAGGGCAATCTGCAGAGAAAGGGAAGGCAGAAGCCGAAAAAGAGCCCAAACAGACAAAGCAGAGCTAAAATACAACAGTGCCCAGGACCTATGAACAGTAGCCAACTTTTGGGGTCGATATCTACAAGGGCTTGGCTTGGAAGGCAGCCTTTTGCCAAAAAAGTGAAAATAATGGATTCCCCTTTTGTCCCACCCAACACATTTGGTAAAGCTGGAACTTTAGGGTGTGAAAGGAACTTTATTAAGGATTGTTTTACTGGTGAAACTATATTGTGGGAAAGACAAGACAACCTCCCATAGTGAGAAGAGCCTAATGATGTATACAACAACTCTTATCTCCTCGATCAATTAAACTAATTCGTTGTAAGTATGCTAGAACCAAATTACCCTATAAAAGAGAACCTTGTTCTACCCCGTCATGCAAAGAACACTTTCAAATGGGGATGGAGGGTTCTCTCATCCCTTGGATCAATTAAACTAATTCGTTGTAAGTATGCTAGAACCAAATTACCACAACTGTGCTCTTCCCCATCATGCGAATGCTACATGACTAGAAAAAGAACACTTTTAAATGGGGGAATTACATAATCTCCCTCCTAAAACTATTGTCAACCTTATTTCTTCTTCCTATCCTGTTAACTCTGGCATCTACAACTTTGGAAAATTAGAGGTTATTTATTTGGCTAGTGAGCATTTGGCGGCAAGCTTTTTTTAAGGGCAAGTTTTGGTTCCATGGGGTTTTGCTTATGTGGACTACTATGATGATGTGGCACTTGACGTGTCCATGTAAGCTTGTGACATGGCATGGACATACATGTATCATAGACATATATGCTATCACGTGCACCATGCACATGTATGAATTATCCACATGATGGCCATGTATGATGTCATAGATCATGGTTGAATGCTCATTTGGTATGTACATGTGTGGAATGGGTTGTATAGGATCTCCACATGCTTTATCTTCTCTTGGTGTGCTCTCTACGACAGTCCATGTGATCCATATATGGTCGAAAATGGGCTCAATGTGATTTCTATCTGCTTGGTCTTCTCAAGATGTGCTTTGCATGGTCCATATGATTTTGTACACGGTCGAAATGGGCTGCCCAAGATCTTTACATGCTTGCCTGCTATCTCGGTGTGGTCTATACGGTCTATACGTGTCCCATGGATAGTTAAAACAAGCTTTGAGATCTTTACATGCTTGGTGTCATCTTGGTGTGGTTTATACGTTGCTTTTGGTGTTTTTTTATGTGTTTGTGGTATAGTCGTTAGGTGGTCCGTATGGTCTATATGATCCTTAGCAAGTGGTAATGGGCTACATACGTGGCCTATATACTCCAAATAGTACATGCACAATAATCATGGCCTATAAGTGATCTTAATATGGTCAAGGTAATGCATGGACAAGTCGTATGATGTTTATGGCCTGCATAAGGTGGCAACGGGCGGTGATCGTTATATGTTTGATATAGCTTGTATGTATGATTGGGATGGCCTACAAGTGATCTGTACTTGCTAAGTATAGCCCATGTATTATTTGCAAGGTCTGTATATGGTCTATATGAATTGGGAATGGGTTGTTTATGATCTTTATATGGTTTGTATTACACCCGTGTGATCTTTGAGGTCCACATGGTACATGTATCATTCAAATGGTTTATGGGTTATACATAATTAGGTGCCCTTAGTATAGCTCTTATGTGGTTCTTATGGTTCATATAAGGTGGGAATAGGTTGCATATGATCTTACACATTTGGTATTGTTGGCAGTTGCCTTACATGGTGTATAGAACATAATTTGGATGGGCTACAAGTGGTCTTCATGTTCTCAGTATAGTCCTTAGGTGGTGCATATGGTTTGTACAATGCCTATAAAAGGGCTCTTGTGTAGCCTATATGGTCCATATAGCATGTGTATGATGAGGATGGCCTCCAAGTGAATAGTATGTGCTTAACATAGCCCGTGTTTGGTCTGTTTTCAATCTACATGGCCCATTTTAAAAGGCAATGGGCTACATGTAATCTTAACATTGCCCCCATGTGGTCTATATGGTCAATACACCACGCGTAAAGTCAAGAAGTATATTATTTCTGTTTACTTGATCTTGTCTCAATGTGCTTTATATGGTCCACGTGGTTTGCAAATGGTCTAAATGTGATCTATGTGATCTCTATATGGTCGGGCTTCTCACGGTGTGCTCTTCATGGTGCATGTGGTCCATGCATCATCAAAATGGGTTCCCCAAGATCTTTACATGGTCAGTATTGTCCCAACATGGTTTGTACGGACCCCATGTTCCATACATAGTCCAAATAAGCTTCTTCATATATTTAAATGTAACTACATTATCTTGATGATCCACTGTTTTTCGTATTCTAGTGACATGAAAGATAGGATGTACTCGAGAGCTCTCCAGCAACTCAAGTTTGTATGCTACGCTACCAATCTTCTTAAGGATTTTAAATGGACTTCAGTATCTAGGAGAAAGATTTTGACACTTTCCCATCTTGAGAGTCTTTAACTTCGCAGGGACTTTCAAGAAAACAAGTCACCCTCTTCAAAGGTCAATTCTCTGTGGCTCTTGTCAGCATACATTTTTGCACAATCTTGTGCACTACGAATGCTATCTCTTGCTGCTTTTAGTATGTCTTGCATGTCCTCAAGGAAATCGTTGATAGACTGAATTCTCTCCTTCTCTAGCCCTACGGCTATAGGAGATCTTGGTTGGAAACCATACATTAACATGAGTGGGCTGCCAATGTCTTGAACTATTATAAGCAAATCCCAACAGTGGTGGCAGGTACTCCTCTTATTCCCTCGAAAAGTGGCTATTAAACTTCTATCGCTATCATAAACTATATCTACAGGCATGCCATATAGGTTGTAGAGATGTTCGATAAATAATTTAGCTAGCTGAAGAGTTTTTACCTCCTTTCTAGTAGGAATAAACTTGACCATTTTGGTCAACCTATCTACCACCACCCAAACCAAATCATATCCTCAACTCATTTTAGGTAACCCGGTGATAAAATCCATGGAAATACTCTCCCATTTTCTCTTGGGAATATCTAATGGATGGAGAAAGCCTCCAACTTTGAGACATCATGCTTAATGACCTGGCACTTCTTGCATTTCAGTATGGAGTCTTGGGCGTCCTTGAGCAAACTAGGCCGCTAGAATTGTCTTTCAACTAGTGCATATATCTTTTGTACCCTAGGGTGACGAGCAGTTGGACTATCGTGACTTCCAATAAGAATTTGGTGTCAAAAGTTACCAATAGATGTTACAAAAACTCTACCTTTGTAAAGCAAGTACCCATCGTCCTCAATAGAAAAGGTCCTAAACCTTTCCCCCCTAATGAACATTCTCACCTCCATTTGAAACAATGTCAAATGGTAATAAAGGGTCTATCCCCGAGCTCTCCATCTCAGTACATAACCCAAGAGATCCATCTAGTCTCTCTAAGCTAGAGCTCCCTCTTCTTCTTGTAGAAACCTCGACTAATCGCTCCAGATTAGCACTCCTTTTTGACAAGAAAGATAATGACAGTTGGCAAGTGCGCACGCGTACAACAAGCCAAACCTTTGAATAAGATCACACAAACCACATAGTGAATCTAAGAATTTGTTCTTGAATATGGTGAAGCTTAACTCATTCACCATTGGCATATGACTCAGCGCATCCACTACCACGTTAAATTTACCTCTTTGGTAATGAAGTTGAAGGTCAAACTCTTGTAGGATCTCTACCCACCTTGCCTTTCTACCTTTCAACTCATTTTGACTAGAAAGCCATTTCAAACTTTCATGGTCTGTGTACGGACCTCAAAAGTAGCACCATATAAATAATGTCACCACTTTCTAAGAGTATGAACTACTGCAAGTAACTCTCACTCATAGGCCAAGTAGTTACGCTCAGCACGGTCAAGCTTTTTGCTTTCAAATGCAACTGGGCATCCCCCTTACATTAAAATTGGAGTTCTTCCCAATTAATTGATTTATCTTTTATTTTTAACTGCTCAGTCAATGGGACTGCGATCTTCGTGTAGTCCTTTACATATTGTCGAGACAAACCAAGAAAATTTTACAATTCTTATAGGTTTTTAGGCTCTGGCCATTTGAGAATGGATTCGACCTTCTCTCGGTCCATTTGAATTCCCTTGGCAGACACAATATGCCCCAGATAGTGAATCTCCTTAGTAAAAAAATCACATTTTCTTTTCTTCGCAAATAGTAAATTTTTCCTAAGCAATTCAAACACTAGATGCAAATGTTGTAAGTGTTATTTTTGTGACTTACTATAAACAAGTATCTCATCTAGGAAAACTACTACGAATTTCAAATTTTCCCAAGTATAGATGTAAAACATTGTCCATCAATGGCATGAAGGTTGGCTGGTGCATTCATTATGCCAAACGGTATAACCAAGAACTTATAATGCCCAAAGCGAGTCCTAAACACAGTCTTGGGAACATCTTGCTCCCGTATATGGATCTGATGTGGTAACTCGACCTACGATCTATCTTAGTAAAATATGGGGCTCTAATGAGTTAATCAAATAACTCATCGATTCTAGGCATTGGATATTTATTCTTAATCGTTATTTGATTAAGAGTATGGTAGTCTATGCACATCCACATAGATTCATCTTTCTTCTTTACCAGAAGAATGGGTGATGCCCAAGGCGAAGAACTAGGTTTAATAAAAACCTTCTTGAAATAGTCGGTCGACTGCTGCCGCTTCACCTCATGTGCTTCAGATGGTTAAGCCTTACTTATTGGTTTTGAACCACGCAATACCTCAATGGTATGATCAATAGCCCTCGATGTGGAACACCATCTGGCAAGTCTTTGGGAAAAACATTCATTTGTTATGGGCTACCGCACTTCCCAAGAGGAAACTCTACACAACCGCAAACGGGAGAAGCAATAGACATAACAATTGTTGGGTACTTACCAATGCTTCGAGCTCATGTCCCTTGAGTTAAAATACAAGCAAAGTGATGGGCTATGGTGGATCAAATGCAAGAATCAACATCATTAGCAAGTGATTAGATGATGATTAAGATGAGATTAGTGAACAATTAACTGATAGCTTAATGTAGGCATGGATACTCAAAAACCAGCAAATACTCATTAGGCCAATGCCTCAATTTATAGTGTTTACATCCACAAGATGACAAGCATCTAATCCCACTGATCTCTCCTTGATTTGTGCCACCTCCCCTACATCTGGGGGGACACCTTTTGCTTGATTCTCTCCACCTCTTCACTTTTCCCATAATATCTCCTCCAGATCTTCTCATGCTACCCTTTATTCTCTCCTAGTAGATTCCACTCACCTTTTCACTCACCCTTTATTCTCTCCTAGTAGATTCCACTCACCTTTTCACTGCTACCCACTCATTTACAGACTCTCTTTTATAGCCTCTTGATAAGGGCTTGTTCTCGCACACACCCATTCACTTGTATATTTCAACACCTCCCCTCAAGTGAATAATCCTAGCACACCTGGACCCTATACCAAGTTTCCCTCTTACTTGGTAGCTTGTGAGACCAGTGCCTCAAGTCCCTAACTCATAGTCCTTGACACTCTCTCTTTATGTGTCCAAGACTACTACAAGTGCCCGTGACCTTGACTAAAGTGCTCACACATACATTTACCACATGGCCTACATCATCAGTGGCTCAGAGGTGGTTTTACTCTGTTGGGGCAAGTTACATTGGGTTGTGGGGTTTCTCTCTCTTTCTCTCTCATAAAAGATGATCTGATTCCACTTCCTTTTAGGAGTCTCCATGAAGTTTGCCAATGTCGATTCGTCTTCACTGGGTTTGTTGTAGCAGTCTTTTGCCATGTGTCATGGCTTCCCACAATTGTGGCAAGTGATGATCCTTCCTTCTGCCCTGCCTCTTCCACGTCCTCATCCTCCTGAGAATCCTCCTCGGGTGAAGAATGTTTCCACCCCTTTCTTCTCTTTGACCTTAGTCTCTTGCTCTAGTAGAGCTCCTTCTATCTCGTGCAGCTTCAATTTAGGTACATTCTTTAAGGTTGCCACAATGTTTTCATATTCTCCTTTGTCCACACTTTTCTTGTAGCCTCTTCTTATGCCCTTCTTGCATTGGTGGCTCCTACATTAGCATCTTCAATCTACTTCAGCCGCTCCTCTGTCAAGCTTTGGTTAAAGCTCTGGTTAACTCATTCAAGGCTTTGAGCTTCTCAGCATGGGCTTTATTCAGTTGCTCCCTCTCTGTTTGAAGGTTGTTTACTCTTTGTTTGGCTGCAACAATGGCTTTAGTGAGTGTAGTGATGTGCTTTGTAAATCCTTCTTCCTTGGCTTGGAACGTGGCATGGGTATCCTTAAGTTGATGTGTATGTTGCTCTTCTATCTCTCTTGCATGTGCCACTTCCTTTTGAAGCTGCTCCTTAGCTTGGTCTACTTGTGCCTTGAGCTTAGTGTTTTCTTTGATCCTCTGAAACTACTGTCTTGCTGAGTAGTTTGTTGTGTCCCTCTAATGTTTGGAATCTGTTTTCTTGCTCTTCTGCTGCTTTTAAACTTTTGAGTATTACATCTCTGTGTGTTGCATCTACCACATCATTTTGCTCCTTAAGCATTTGCACTTGGTCCATTGCTTCCTTTACTTGTTGCCATAGGGTGGCATTTGCTCCTTAAGCATTTGCACTTGGTCCATTACTTGTTGCCATAGGGTGGCATTCCTGTCATGTAACATATGAGTAGTAAGTAAATGATAGTGCCATACCCTTTCCTCTTGTTCCCAAATAGAGGCACTTATGGAGGCTGAGCCCTCTGTTTCATGGAATTGCAGTTGCAACATGCTGTCCGTCGAGGCCTTCCATGGTGTCCTGTAGGAAATGTTCAGCCTCTAAGTTGTGCAAGAAGGAATCTTCTCTTATTGTGCCTTTATCTTCCATCGATGCTTCTTGCTGGGGCTTGTAGGCTCTTCTACTCTCTTCATCTTTTCAGCTTCGTGGCCTTCCTATGTGGCCTCTAATTGTACTGATGTAGCTTCTTCATTCCATTCACTTACATGTTCTGCACCTATCTCTGCTAAAGGTGGCTGATCTGAGATGACAGTTGCAGAGTGGTGAGAGGTTTGTGAATACCATTTGGGCAGGGTTTGAGAGTGGTGTGTTAAGTGGAAACTCAGGAGCTGTGGTTGCTGGTATACTTATCTTTTCAATTCCTTGAGCTTCTTGCTGCTCAAGCACTTGCTTCAATGAAGCTTTTTTCAAGGATCCTGCAGTTTGGGATACCTGTGCTTCCGAAGTGGCTTCAGGAACTGGAAGGTTAGCTGCATGGCTGAGCACTTTAATAAGGAGATAGGGGTTACACACCTTTGATTGGTGTGACTTGAGGTAATTCTCCATTTCTCTATGAATGTACCATGCCCAGTCCTCTTGCTTCTCTTCATGTACCTTTGAGAGGTACATTGTTATATCTATCTACGGGCTTTACCTGCATTAGCATGGACATGGCCCTATAGGCTTTCTCATCGGTTTCATCTCGTATATTGTAATATTTGTCCCATTTGAGTTATAGGAATTCCTTTTTAGCATGTCTTCCATGGGCATCTGTTTGATTGTGTGTACATGTGTCCCATATGGGTGGGGGCAACTGCAGAGCATCCCATATTAGTTCCTTTGTGAGATGAGGACCTACTCAATGGTGCCATCTAACTTTGTTACTATACCTCTCTTGGTGGCCTTATCATACGACTTTATTAGATACTTCACACATAAGTCTATGTTGATGGTGCGAGGGAGGATTTCTGCCATGTCCCAGGCCTACCTTCTCCAACTTATTCTTGACATCTGTATCTTCTAAAATCTGCAAAAGCACTTTGGGTTGTGGTACTGGAGCATAATCTTTCCGTGTACTATCTGTATGTCCATGGTGATCATGGAACCTTGGAATCTCTGTGCATACGGGCCAAGGTAGCTAAGCTTGGTGCCGCATGGTGCTCTTCTCCTCTTTTCCGCTGGTGACCCTGTGGTAGTGGACTGAGTTATGGCCGGAGTCCCTTCGACTTCTGGGTCTGATGTAGCAGAGGAGGCCATCTGTAACATTAAAAAGGACATCAGTCATAATGACTGGTAGGAGCTCATGGTCCTCCTCCTCCTTTTTTTTTTGGGTGCGTGAATGTGTGTGTGTTGATGCTTGATGGGAAGGGTGTTAGTGGGGTGAGCAATAAAGGTGTGTATTAGTTAAAGTGGTTATAAGTCGTGAAGTTGTAGGCATGAAAGTCTAAGCCATGAGGTGTTAAGCCGTGAAGAGCTTAACACGTGAAAGGCTTAGCCCATGAAGTGTTAATAAGTGAAGTGTTAAGCCATGAAGGGCTTAACACGTGAAAGGCTTAGCCCGTGAAGTGTTAGTACGTGAAGTGTTAAGCCGTGAAGGGCTTAGCGCGTGAAAGATTTAAGCCATGAAACGCTTAGCCCATGAAACGCTAACGCGTGAGAGGCTTAAGCTGTGAAACGCTTAGCCCGTGAAATGCTTAAGCCGTGAGAGGCTTAAGCCGTAAAATTTTGACACATGAGAGGCTTAAGCCGTGTGATAGGCTTAGCTCATGAAGTAGCAGTTTAGTGATTCGTGAAAAAACAGAGTTGGGTGTGTTAACATAATTAGTGTAGAAGGAGTGTTAGTGATGTATGTGTGGTATGAACAACAAATTTTAAGTGCTCAGTGCAATGTTTACCCACTTGAGGGGTTAGTGTGGACTTCGTGAAATAGCAGACTGCTATTTCATGGGTTAAGGGCTCATGCCCTTGTGAGGCGATTTGAAGGGAGATGTTACATTCTTGCATGCAATGGATTAATCATTTGAAAAACAAGAAGGGGAAGGAACATATGCAATCGATTAAGGAGTTATGTAATTGATTAAGAATAGGAATACTGAAATTATTCCAATCTTTATCCACAATACTTTTATTCAACAAATGAAACAAGTGAAGGTGGACAACGTGCTCTTACTTGAGATGGATGGTCGCAAGCGAGGAGAAAGGGATGAACATCGATGCAACCCAGCAGAGCAGGCGATGAAGACCAATGCAAAACGATGAAGCTAAAGTGCAGAGGAAGATCGCACGGAGGTCAAAGAAAAATGCACAAAAAGGGAAAGAAGAAGTATTTATAATTCAGCCCCGTCGGTCCCGACGATGGCTAGCTTAAATGGGCATGCCACATGTCCGCTTGCGATTGGGAGAAGGCTTGTGACCATTTCACGACGTGAACCATTTTGAAGTGTTTCACGATGTGATAGTTCTGAGCATTTCACGGGCGTGAAGTAGCCTACAGATCACGGCGTGAACTATTTTACCCCTTATGTATGTAAATTTTGATACCCTATGGATTCCTATATGCTCAAACACTCAAGGCCACACATTATGCATTCATAGGAGGAGAAGAGTACACATGAAACGATGTTTCATGGTATGAAAGGCATACTCTTTTACCTTGTACCCACTTGATTAGGGATGGGTACCCACTTAATTAGGGATGGGTACCTCTTATGATCCTTCTTCGTTTATTGCCACGTAAACCAATGGGGTACTTTGGAACCTATGGGTATTTGTTTTTGCAACTGCTTCAGTTCAGATTGAGAGCTTTGGATTTTTCCCTCCATCTAGTTGAGGAGTACATCCACCAAATCCTGGTGAACCTATTCTATTTCTTGTGCATTTGAGTGCATGTCCTCTTTAACTTTCTTTTGCTAGACCAATGTTAGTTCTTCTTTATCATTTGATTTAGCAGTGGATTGGTTTTGTTTGTGCTTATGGGTCTCTTTTGTTGACCTGAAGGTGCACACAACATTGGGGTCTTGGATTGGTCTTTGGTACCCATACCATTGCATTAGCCCTGTGCTTCTAGTAAGTCCTTTCGGACCCATAACTTTTGAATGTTGAGTTAAGTGCAGGCTTGCTTGGAATACTGCTTCCTGTCCTTGGGTTGCTTTCCTGGTCCCTTGCCTGGTAGCATGACTTTTTTGGCTGGATCCCCATGAGGCCTTGTCTGTATCATAGTAACCTTGGGTTTGAAGCTGGGCTTTGGGAATCCAATATTGACATACTGGATACTTTTGCTACTTTTCTTGTGGTTTTCTCATATGGAGATGAGGTTGTGACGTGGACACTTTCTCTGTTTTCTTTGGTACTCGTGGGTCCATGTCACACGTCATTGCCTGTTTTCCTTTATTCATAATGGCATGATGATGGTGTCCTTGCCATCATTGAGTTGCAATGCTCGTTCTTCCCATTGGATGTGACAATTACTAGCATAAATCTAGGATCGCCCAAGAATCATCTCTTCCTCCATGGATCCTGTAGGCATGACAAACACCTTTCTGACCAAGGGATTATTTCTAATAGAAATATTAACATTCAAAAATCCCATGATTTTTGTAGTTGACAAATGCACACTGCGAACTTGTGCATTAGAGACCTTGTGGTGAGGTATGTCTAGAGCTACCCATGTTTCATAGGAGATCAAGTTATGACTTGATCTTGTATCAATTAATGCAATGCTCTTAGTGTGATTCTCTTTTGTAGAGACTTTTACACTCAGACGTGCAGGCTCAATGTCCAGGTCATCCTCTTCAAGCAAGGTGAGTGAAGCCATGTTCACATGTATCATTTTACCTTGGACTCTCTGCTTTGCCTTGGCTTCTTCTCGAGCTTATCTAATTTTTTATTTGGCTAGCTCCTTCTTTTGTTTCAAAAGATGCTCTTGTGCGACGAGCATTTCTTAGGTTAGGAGTTCGTAATACTTTTTGAGTTTGCTCCCATTAATGTATCCTTCCATTTCTACTCCCTCGATGGTTTTAATTCATACCGACCCTTGAGGGGTGATTTCGGACACTCTAAAAGGTCCTAACCCTCTGTATTTGAATTTCTTTTTCTTGGTACTTCCAACACATAATCCTACTTGAAGCACCTTGCGTAGCTTCTCCAGCAAAATGTCCTCCGGTTATGCGCTTCTTCTAATATCATGAATAAATTTATCTTCTCGCACACATCTTCTTAGGATATCATCCTTGCCTAGCTTATATAGTTCTCCAACAATCAATTGGTAAGGTGTGGCCAGCTTAATAAGCCGACGCATTTTATCCTTGTTCAAAGGTCGATCTTGCAGAAAACTATGAGCTAGATAGTCTGAAATCTCCTCACTCCACTTAAGCACCATGTCAAGCTGGAATAGAAAAGCATCTGGGAGATCATCATTAATGCCAATTGTTGCAAATTCTCCATTTGGAATTCTAGATAGATGGTTGGCCAACAAGTCTCTTTTCTTATGGTGACCGTAAAGTCAAATTCCAAGAGTAAAAGTAACCAGCGTGTGATTCTTCATGAGGTGCAAGGCTTGCTCATCACCAAATATAATAGGGCCTGATGGTCCACAAAGAATACAAATTTGTTGGCTAATAGGTAATGTCTAAATTTCTTTACAACATAAACCATGGCCAATCCTTTACGCTCCGTTGTGGTGTAGTTTATCTCTGCATCGTCGTTTGACGACTTGCAAAGCAGACTGGGTAATCCAATTTGAATTCCCTACGTTGCGCCAACATGCATCCTATTGCAAAATTCGATGCATTGATGTGCACATGGAATACAAGATCCCAGTTGGGTGGTTTTAGAATAGGTGCACTTTTCAGTGCTTTTTTCAACTTATCGTATACTTCTTGGCATTCCTTAGTCTATTCAAAGACAATGAGTAGTCTATGCAATGGCTTAGCGATTTCAGCATAGAATAAGATGAAACGACGATAATACCCAACAAGGCCCATAAACATCTGTACACCTTTGTAGTTGGTTGGTGGGGGTAACTCCAAGATCAATTTTACCTTGCTCTCATCAGTGAAAATACCGTTTTTAGATGCAGTGTGCCCTAAGATTACACCATGCTTGATCGAGAATTGACACTTTAGAGGGTTTAAAGATATACGATATAATCAACATCTCTTAAGTACCTTTTTCAAGCAAGCCAAGTGTCCAGTCCAGTGCGTGAGTGTGCACACAAATCGTCAATGAATACCTCCAGCCACTTTTGCAAATAATCCTTAAAGGCTGTGCACATCAATTGTTGGAAGGTTGCTAGGGCATTGGTGAGGCCAAAATCATAACCTTATAAGCATATGTTCCCCACATCTTCCCCACATCGTATTAAAGGACATTTTGTTCTGTATACGACAGTGGGTAGTGGTCCTTCTTGGTGGTTGCATTGACCTTTTTGAGATCAACACAAACTCTCAATTTCTCATTTTTCTTTGGCTCGATTTCATAAATGAAATCTGTAGTAGCAATGAGTTTATCTTTTTCTTCCTTTACAATCACTGCATACTTTGGATTCATTTGGTACAGGTTTTGCCTGGATGGTCTTGATCCTTTCATGATCGAAATAGTGTATTGAACCACCTAGGGTGGTACACCCTTCATTTCATTGTATTTCCAAGTAAAGTAATCCTCGAAAGGGTGGTGCCCAGTTCCCTAACTACAACTCGACCCATTTTTGCGGCCATATTTAACAGATCTGCCCTTGTGACTGCATTTAGATCTGCATTGGGATCTACAATTGGCCTCCGAGGGGCTATCCCCCCTACCTAGACCACGTCCTCTTCTTGGATTAGTTCCTCTATTTAATTCAGGTCTATAGCTAGGTCCGGCCAACTCCTCGTCTCTTGGCTCATTATTAGTAGCGTCAGCCCACCTTTGTTGGATTAGGAGCTCCATGCCCTGCAAGAATGTGGGATCATTGATCATTTCTTGTATAGAGACGATCCTCAACTTCTACATGTACCCTAGGTACATTGTTCTCTTCTTGCATCTCAAGGCCTTCATTCACTTTTGATCCCTCATTGATGGATTCTACAGTTGGTATTGATCCTTTTGTTATTCCCATCCACATGCTATCAGTGGAATTTCTAGATGTTTGTGGTTCTTTACCACGTGATCAAAACGGATTTACATTCTCCATTTCCCTATGTTCTGCCCTTGCCCTTGGCGTATCGAGCTCTTGTTTTCTCAAGCACAATATCCGCTATTGTCACTCTATCTTTGCCCTCTTCAAGTCTGTTTCCATTTCCGCCGATGTGGGGAAGAAGACTTGACTAGTTCTGGCAGCGCTTTTCTTATCCCTTCTAACCCTAGGGGTCGTCCCATTGATCCTTACTGTGTTAATGTTTCTGGGGCCAAAAGGTTGGGTTGGTAATTCTGGTCTTAGACCGTGTCCTACACTGGTTGATGGGCTCATGCCCGTAGATTGCGCGTCATCTTTTGTGCCATGTTTGAGACCAAAAAATCCCTGGGCCATATCAAAGATTCCACTAAATCTAGGAGGGGAAGAGGGTTTTTCTTCCTCTCCAAGGCCAGAGAATCTTAGCCCTTCCTCCATGGATTCCTTGCTACTTGTTTCTATGGTGGTTAGATTCTTCCAAGCTGAAACACTCGATTGAGTGCTCGCTTGAGTGGCCTGAACCAACACTCTTTTGGTCGGAAGAACCTAGGTGGTTTGATGCACTATCATCGAGGGTAAGATCATCTCAAATGAGTTTACTAGACCTCAAGTGCATGAGAATTTATTTCGATAAGCGAGATCACTCCTCCAACTATTTCAAATGGTTTTCTATCGAATTGTCTTTTTTGAAATAACAGATATTTGTGAAACCGCAGAAAATACTTCACGTCATGGAGTAGTAGGGAGCAATTCACACCGTGAAGTAGCAAGCAATGGTTCACGTCATGAACTATTTCTCATGGTGATGTTTTAGGTTTCAATTATTTAACTCAGAATTACTTCAATTCAAGTCGGTTAGACTCCAATGGTGTAATTAAGGTCCTTCTCCTACTACTGGTCTGATAGCCCTTAATTTGTGAACTAGCAGTCCGTGAACTACTAACATATGAAGCTCTAAGGTGTGAAGGGTTAACTCGTGAAGTATTAACCCGTGAAGTAGCAAGTTATGGTTCATGCTGTGAAGTATCAAATGCTTCACATCGTGAAACAGAATATGGTTCACGTTGTCAAACAGAGTGTGGTTCACATCGTGAAGTGCTTCGTAACTGTTTCACGTGATAAGATTTTTCAATTTTGTTATGTCAGATGTGTCAGGATCAGATGACCTAATTTTAGAAAGGTAATCCTGAGATTCTCAGCGCTGATTGTGGAAGGCTTTTCACGTCATGAAGTAGCAAGAAATGGTTTACGTCGTGGAACAATTTTTTGCACTTTTATGTGTTTAACTACCACGTCGACAGAATAATGTTTGGAGTGTAATTTTTCTATCCAAATGATCCAGAATGGTTGTGCTGCTAAGGATTAGGAATACAATGCAAGTCACGAACACAACCAATGGCTCCTTGTTTTTGTAATTTTTGTGAATTTTTGGAAAAACAGAAAAACAAAATGTCACCCCTACTAGCTCATGATAGCAAGATTGGTGACAAAAACATCAAAATTGAAAAAAAAAACCAGTATATCTTTCCTCTAGGCTCAACCAAGTACTCACCCACACTTTCACCACATGATTTTCTACAATTCCTTCTCTACCACTCAAACCTTATCTACACAGTTTTTTTCACATTGCACCTTCCAAATGCAAAGACAATGGTGAATCTTGCATAGTGGGAGCTGAAGCCCCAAGAGGGTGGAAGAAACAAAGGTGTTTCCCTGGTAGCGGCACCAAAAATGTTACGAGCTACTACACCTCCTAAGAGGGAACTCCACATAATTGCAAAAGGGAGAAGTAATAGACATAACAATAGTTGGATACTTACCAATGCTTTGAGCTCACATCCCTTGAGGCTCCCCAAGATCGCTTTGCAAGCTCCACTCCTCTGAGCTCCACGTCCATGCTGTCACCACGGAGTCCCTCGCACCACAATGTAAGGCAATTGACCTCTCACTCTCTCACACACATGCATGCATGACAGAGGCACATGTACTAGAGCATACTCTCACTCTCTCACACATGCATGCATGACAGAGGCACATGTACTAGAGCATACTCTCACTCTCTCAAGATAAAGCACAAGAGTTCTCATAGCACAAAGGGGGATTGTGTCATTTCATTGGATTATGAGAATTGGCCTTTATACAACTGGCCTTTATTCACACTTGGGTGCCCAAAATTTATTAGCTAAGGCCTTGGGTGGCCAGTATCTCAATACAACTTTTATAGTGCCTTTACATGACACTTATTACTTAATGTCCTCAATTGAAGGAGCATATTTATTAATCCAAAATGGGATTAACACATATATTCTTGTATCAACAAGTTAAAAGTAATTACATACTTTTGATTTTTCAAATTTTCATTTCTGACTTTGCATTGTTTTATGTTTTGATTGTAAGTATATAAAATAGGGTTTACAAATAGTGGATCTCCGCTAAAGTCATTAATGCATTCTATTTCAACAAGAAAACAATAACATCATCAAAACAAAGAGTACATGAATATACCTGATTAACCTGGTTGAGCTCGATGGCATGGTACAACTCCATGGAAGAAATCAACGGTGATGCCGACACATCATGCTCACCGTGCAATGCAATGGTTCTACCCTCATGCATGGTACAACTCCATGGAAGAAATCAACGGTGATGCCGACACAGCATGCTCACCGTGCAATGCAATGGTTCTACCCTCATGCATCAACTAAAAGTTGTGCTGGTAACTACGATGCAAGCTTGTGTGGCACTGTCATCGATCATTATGAATGACTCTATGGTCATTGATCGAACCGCGCATTCGGATCAAATCATGTGGCCCAAACGACAGTTGCCACATTGCCTGTGTAACATTACAGGCATGGGTGCTATCAATGTGACATACTATCACATACCTAAACTCTGTGCTCTGAAGAGGCAACACCTATACCATGTGTACTTGCCAAGAAGGCTTAGCATCCTTCTTAGCGTCATTGGAATTATGTCCAGGACCCAGCAAGCTGCCTTACTATGTCTGCTTTCGAAGCAATGAAAGCATAAATTATCCTTTTTTGCTTTCTCACATTGCTCTTTCTTTTGCATGTGTGTGGGGTTCCTTTCTTTGTGAGATTTTTTACGTCTCTTCATCTAGTGGTCCCCTTTTTCTCTCTTGCCCTACATGATCCCCTTGTCCCTTGTCACCTTGAAAAAAATTTCTTTCAAATTTTGATGTCCTACCCTCCCTAGACTATTGTTTGAAAACTCACTACGATCTACGAGATATATCATCGTATATCTGAGCATACTTGATCGCTTCGTCAAGGTCTTTAGGTTCTTTGGGTTGCACATAGTTTTCATACTCGGGTTCTAAACCACGCATAAATCTGAAATTTGGAATGCATCGATTCCCTTCAATTTCAAACTATCTTGTGATTGTTTGAAATATACTGCGTGAGTGTTATGCCCCTCATGGAGCATCTATCCCACTTATGCCATGACCTCTGAAGCTTGTTCATCACTGGTAAAAAATCCTTATGGAATGCACTCTCAAACTCAACCTAAGTGCCACACTGTCTAGCACTATTGGCTAGGTTTATCCACCATTTTTATGCCTTGCCCGACAATGTCAGGCTAGTCTCAATCGCTCTATATTATATGCCTCCTAAGGTCATGTAGGTTATATTGACTGCATCCTTATTGCGTTCTTTTTCCTCCCCCCCAAAGACTAGGCTTTGAGATCTCTTAAGATGTTTGTAGCCACTCCGAATGACGTGATAGACACTACGGACTAAGATCTTTTAAACTACGTGGCATACACTACGGATTGTGGATTGCATGGAATCTCATTGAGTAAAGTCACTTTGCCCTTTTTATTTGTGTAGCCTGCAATTGTTTCAATCCATGTAGTGTTGTCCCGCTTCTTGAGCATAATTGATCATGCCACGCTTTTGATACAGTCTATTTCTTGTAGCCACATCTAATCCACAAGTACTCGCAATCATGCCAAAGTTAAATAATTTTGGATGGTCACAGGCAGGGAGTGGCATTTCCACTTAAGGAAATTGCAAGACTCCCCTCCTAGTGTATAGTAGGATTTGTCGCTCCTATTGCCAACAATGTAGGTAGCTGCTGCAATGGCTTCTAGCTATAAGCAATGCTTGCACTATTGGTTGATTTTTCCACCACTGCTAGGCATAGGTCTGGGGGGCATAATTGTAGTTACACAATACACACTGTGTGTGAGGTGGTGGCATTGCCTACAGATCACTTGGGTTTGTGGTGCATTCACCAATTTAGATTTTTGGGTTTGATTAATGTTGACATTAGAGGAAGTGACACAATTTTCATTTTCAATGATATCACATGCACGTTCAGTTTGGTGTAGTGCTTAAGAAACTAAACCTTGTGGAGGATGTCATCACTCGAATTTCTCTCAAGCCCATCTTCTGACTGGGTGTATGTACTAAATGTAAATGTTGATGTGATAGAACCTCTAGGCATTAAGGGAGACATCATGATGCTTAACCCAATGGATTTGGACCATCCACTTTGTGTAATTATCCATCTTTCTATTTCACTAAGCTCTCTGTCCACCATCAACACATCCACATCATTGTTTATCATGATTACGACCAACGAGGCTTGCATGGCTCTTGAGGATTCACTGACACTATAAGTTAATGAGGCCATTGGGCTAGTTGGAATTGTTTTCCTAGAATCAAATAAATCAGTGAGGGCTTTGACTAATCTTGCTCTCGTTCCTTTAGCCATATCAGTGAAAAATTGAGATTTTTTTCAGGGTAGATGGACCTTTACTTGATGAGCATTGACTCATAACCAGGGGAGGTTGCCTTAAGGCTAGTACTTCATACTTGACCTCACTCTTCAATGAGTCACTTGGCCACTATTCTTCCGGACTAGGCTTAGAGGTTGCCGAGTGTGACGATTTGGTAGAATTGCGAAAGGAGGAGATTTTGAACTTTCTTTCTTCTACTTCCTCACTTGGCACAACTGAAGTGAATTTGAGGAAGGAAATATCAACATTCCATGAAATGGAATTTCAGTCAAGCATCCTCTAATATGCCATGGTTTTTGTACATGTGGACAAGTGCATAGCATGTTATGGATGAGTAAAAGTGACTCGTGGGGGTACATGCAAAGAGAACATTAGAAAGGTTACCTTGTTTGGAATGCTACATTCGAAAAATTAGTATTTATTTATGCCAACGCATGCTCTTATGCATCGAGGCCATACATGATTCATCCCTCGATCCATTCATTGTAGCTACATGCAAAGATTTATAAAGTGGATGGTTGTGCAAGGAATGATGTGCATGTTACGATCTCAACTCTCCAATTCTACATGAACAGAGGTTCATAGCCAAGGGGGTGACTATGTTGAAGTGTGCAATGTAAAATGTGTGAGAGTGAATCTTGGGCTTGAGTATGTGAACACCCTAGAGGTGCTAGATATTATCTTGAGTGTGTGGATGCCACATAAGATGTGTGAATATGAGAGCCACATAAAAGAATGTGAAAAAGGGAGTGCCACATGGCATGATGATGTGTAATGTGGGATAAGGTTAGAAGGCCTATATCATTGTATGGTTCATTGAGATATGAAATATAGATCTTGTGTTTGAGTGTGCTCTCTCTACTCTCTAGTTATGGAATTTCTTGTGTGGTTTAATCCACCTTAATCTTATGCTTAATATTGTGTCTATCACCATGATCAATCCCATATTAGGATTGTTAACATGGTATCAGAGCTAGGATGGGCTCTTGGTCATGGTGCATATCTATGTATAGTTTTCTTGTTTATGAGGTTATTTGATTAAACCATTGTATGGTTCATTGTCATTAGTATTGCATTTGGAGAGAGATTATATTGCTGGTGATTAGAAAGATCATGAAGCCGCCTACAAAGCTAAAAATGGAGATTTTAGCAAATGTAGTCAACAAGGAAGTTGCCAAGGAGACAATGGTGTCTCAAGATATGGTATGGTTGCAAGTTTCATTTCAATTTATTGGTTACAAATGATGTTTTGGTGCTTATCTTGGTTGGGCACATGGAGAAGTGCTTCAATGGGAGGCACTATTGCTGTAAGAAATTTGATGGAATATGCTCAAGGTGGTTGAGCATATATTTGGGTACTTTCATGTGGAAGAGAGCAAATTTTGGTGCACAAAATGGGTGCATGTTAAAAGCTTGGGCAGCAAACTTGTAAAAAGAGAGGGGACTCTCTCTATCTAGCAATGATGAAGGCCATAGTGGCCTACAAAGGCAAAGGAAGTGTTTGGATGCCTCACTTGGGGGGCAATCTTGCAGCATGGACTAAAAGCTCTATGGATGAGCTTATGCAACCAAAAACCATGGAAAAGCTTATGGAAGCTTTGAAAAGCCTTAAGAATGAAGGAAGAGGTTTTGGGAAGCCTTCGTTAGTCGTTTGCAGAAACGACTAGGCAAAGATGCCAATGTGGTGAATACATGTATTCTTGTAGATTTAATTGAGCCTTTGGTGTTACCATACGAGCTAGAGTGCATCTTAGATTTTCAAGAGAAGCAAACTCGTTCACAGAATTAGATAATAGTGTCTAGTTAAGTGGAAGGATAGACCGGAAGAAGGTTCAACTTGGGAGGATGTTCGTACTCTCAAGATCTGATTTTGTACCTTTTTTTAAAAGGACAAAAACTCTTCCAAAAGGGGGGAGTAGTGTCAGGACGACACCGATAGGACTAGGTGCGGTTCAGGGGAGTCCGGACATGTGTGGACAGCCAGGGCTATTTTAGCCGGCTAGGGTTCCTATATCCAACGGTTAGAGAGTTGCCCTATTGTCTTCTAGCAAGTTCATGGAGGTCTCATGGGGATCTCAGAGGTGTTGAAATGTGCAATGTAAAATGTGTGAGTGAATCTTGGGCTTGAGGATGTGAACGCACCCTAGAAGTGCTAGATATTGTCTTGAGTGTGTGGATGCCACATAAGATGTATGAATATGAGAGCCACATAAAAGAATGTGGAAAAGGAAGTGCCACATGGTATGATGATGTGTAAACTGGGATAAGGCTAGAAGGTCTATATCATTGTATGGTTCATTGAGATATGAAATAGAGATCTCGTGTTGTGTGCTACTCTCTCTTCTCTCTATCTATGGAATTTCTTGTGTGGTTTAGTCCACCTTAATCTTATGTCTATCACCATGATCAATCCCATGTTAGGATTGTTAACAGACTATATATCATTTGCATTGCCTCCTACCTTACATGCACCAACACCAACTTTGAAGATATGATCAACACATGGTTTTAAACACCATTGCCATACTTCAAAAGACCCTTCAACGACTGCATGAGTGCAAAAATTAGTACTGGCATGCCTTATCTTTATCAAGAGAATCAAGGTGCATGAGTGTCATTTGTGGTTTACTCGCTTGGTTAAGATGTTGATAGTCATCTCTCTCTCTCTCTCTCTCTCTCTCTCTCTCTCGGTTTGCACATGCTCCTCTTTACACCGGTTCGGTGACTCCGTCTAGTTCTTTTTGTGGCTTTTGCAAGTGGGCCCCAACACTGGACTCCACTGTTCTTGCTACATGGTCATTGGAACATGGCACTCTGGCATCATCAACACGCTGCAAATAGCATGTTGCCATGTGACATGTGATTTTTTGTGAACTAGTCACACCACTTACACACCCAATATGAAATTGCCTTTTCACAGATTCAACCAATTTTAAAACAATCCTTTAATGAAACCATAGTATCACTTATCACAATCTTCCAAATTATCCGGTTGATTCTTAATTTCCCATAATTCCTTCATCAGAGTATCTATGGCATCATTGGCAACCAGAACGCTCACCACCTGTCCACTCAGGGGTCTTTTCAATAGTTCCTAGCCCATAATACTCGGCAATATAATCACTTATAAAAAACCAAGATGGACTCTTGTTGAAGATCAACAAGATCAACCAACAGATCCATATAAAGAGCCATGGACTCATCCATTGAAGACCAGCAAGGTCAATCAACCAGATCCATGCCCGGTTTCAGAAAACAACTCTTACTCCTTGTTCCAATATCTTCCTCGGCGCACGTGTGGGTATCCTAGGCGACCCAGAGCCCGAGCATCGTATGGTCAGCACCCTCTAGGATCCTTCGCAGGTGACCTAGCGCTTCACTCATAGGCCGCTTCCTTGGTCCCTCATCCACCGTACCGAAAGCTCACCATTCATACATCCACATCTCCATGCATACATCCACATCCACATTCACATTCACATCCATACATCTACATCTACATGCATACATCCACCTCCACATTCACATCCACATCTATACATCTACATCTACATGCATATATCCACATCTCCATACATACATCCACATCCACATTCACATTCACATCCATACATCTACATCTACATACATACATCCACATCTACATCCACATCCTCATTCACATCCATACATCCACATTCACATTCACATCTACATGCATACATCCATACATACACATCCACATTTACATCCATGCATCCATGCATCCACATCCACATTCACATCTACATGCATACATCCATACATACACATCCACATTTACATCCATGCATCCACATCCACATCCACATTTACATCCATGCATCCACATCCACATCCTCATTCACATCCATACATCCACATTCATGCATCCACATCTACATGCATACATCCATACATACCCATCCACATTCACATCCATATTCTCACCCTATCACAACCCATATACATCTTATCCCATCACATACACTTCTTACCTCATCCCATACACATCCTATCACTTCTTAACTCATCTTATCACATCCTAACTCATCTCATATTCATCAATTATGCTAAAAGTAACACTTTTATAATAAAATATTCATCTCTCATGCATACCTCTATGCATTAAATTCAATTATGCTAAAAGTAACACTTTTATAATAAAATATTCATCTCTCATGCATACCTCTATGCATTAAATTCAATTATGCTAAAAGTAACTCTTTTATAATAAAATATTCATCTCTCATGCATACCTCTATGCATGAAATTCAATTATGCTAAAAGTAACACTTTTATAATAAAATATTCATCTCTTATGCATACCTCTATGCATGAAATTCAATTATGCTAAAAGTAACTCTTTTATAATAAAATATTCATCTCTTATGCATACCTCTATGCATGAAATTCAATTATGCTAAAAGTAACTCTTTTATAATAAAATATTCATCTTTTATGCATACCTCTAAGCATGAAATTCAATTATGCTAAAAGTAACACTTTTATAATAAAATAAAAGATGAATTTTCTTTTACTAAATTCTAAAAATTTCGCCATAACCTCCTTTGTATGGCTAACCATTTTTCAATTTTCTACGTCTTTAAAGCTAATTAAAAGTACACCAATATTGAAATTATCCTAAAGTAAATATTTTTTTTCACTTAATTGAGATAAACATTATAAAAATTTGATATTAATCACTTAACCATTCACCTAGGATAGAGAATGGTTGGTTTTGTTAGAGAAGAGAGGGGAATGCCTTTTGTAATGAGGCCTAACATTACAGAGAAGACATAAAGCATAAAAACCATTTAAACCATAAAAATCTATAAAATAACTGAAAGAAAGAAGAATTACCAACTTACTAATGACTTTGATAGATTTCCTTTGGCTTGATGGTTTGAGGGTTCAACTCTTGTTTGGACAAGAGTGGCCACCAATCTTTGGAAGAGGGAAATGTCAAAAACTAATGAATTATTAACAAATTCATAATTCTTGGCTTGGGTGGAGTAGAGTAACAATGCATTAAACATTGTTAATTTTCAACAAGGAAGAGGCTTCTATTTATAGGAAAAATTGAGCTCCTAACCAAACAAACTAATTCTAGAATTTTCCAAATCAGTTTGGTTGAATTTGGACTAGATTTGGATCTAGTTTGGTTCCTTTTTGATTCGGTTTGGTTCAAGAGAGAGGAGAGATAAAAATATCACATTATTTTTGAGTTTAAAACTCATTCAAGCATGTGAAGTATGTACCTCCTTTAAGGGACTCCCCTTCCTTACATATGTGTCAAAATGGAATCATTATACCCAAAATATCTCATTTTTTTAGTAATACTCATAGTTTCTTACTAATAAACCTTGTACATATTCAACTCTTCATCTTCTGTGAGCATTTACTCATTTTTGGATACCCAATTTATCTCATTTTTTGATATTACTCATCGTTTTTTACTAATAAACCTTGTACATATTCAACTCTTCATCTTATGTGAGCATTTACTCATTTTTGGATACTCAATTTATCTCATTTTTTTGATATTACTCATAGTTTTTTACTAATAAACCTTGTACATATTCAACTCTTCATCTTATGTGAGCATTTACTCATTTTTGGGTATCTTCTTTTACAAATTGGATTTATCTCCTCCCTACACATGGATTGATGCTATTGGCCCATAGGAACCTTAATTGGACCATAATCCAATTTTTTTTGAAAATCTAGACCCTTAGGCTAAGGTTCTTTATACCCATTTCCAATTAATTCCAATTGCACATTGGAAAGTTCTTTGTGAATTTCTATTTCAGGGGAACTTATTTTAATAAGATGAGATAATTTTCTATCCAAAATATTAAAAATCTAAATATTCTCTCTCTAGAATATTTTCTCTCTCTCTATGTCAAAATAGGCAGAGACGAGATCTCTTATAATTCTGAAGAGGGAATTGATTACAGGGAAAGATGCTGGATATCTTGAGAGGCTGGGGAGGAATCTTACATTCTCTCCCACTTGAAAAACGCGAGATGTCCTCATCTCGCAAACTGGGGGTAATTTCACAAGATGCACGAATATGAGACTGAGAAATTTTAATTAAGATTAACCACCAAGAAAAGTCTCAAAGAGAGCAAGACTCAAGACAAGAACAAAGATTTCAACTTTATTCATTCTTGGAACATATACAGCAAGATAGAAGAACTTTTTACAATTCCATAAGCCCGTCCATCATATGGTCACAAAAGCAGCACTCACAAGCTGCACACGTATAAGGTAACTCATCCATGGGAATAATTAGGCTGGATATTGCAGCACCTACCTCAGTGGTATGAGGTGATCTAACAAAAGGACCTCTAAGAGGCAAGCCGAAAACGGGATAAAGGCATATCTTCTGGTGAGGAAGAAAGCACGCTAGTAAGAAGACCCGCTCAGAAAATCCACCATGCCTTAATCTCATTACGTAGTAGTATCGGGGACCCAAACCCAAGGCTTCAATAACCATAGCCAAGCGGACATTGTTACGGAAGTGCTGTTGCCTCCACGGTGTTACCCTAGTTATATCTCGACAGGTCTGCCATTTGGTCTGAGCTACAGAAGTTCCCAAGTGAGGGAAAAGTGAGCGCTCATACAGTTCTATAAAATCCTTCTTCACAGACTCGCTTGCATCTTGAAGGTGAGAAATCATCATGGATAAAACCAATTCCTGCTGTGCCAAGCCATGAAGGAGATTAAGAAAGAAAGGGGATCGATGGAAGTAAGATTACTGTGAGCAACAAGTAAAAGTTATGACTTATATAAAGGAAGGAGCTAGCATAACCTAGAAGCCAACGGTATCTTGCCACTGAAGTTTTACCGTCTTTCCATGATTTGGGTTTGGCACATATTTCTATAGAAGGCTTACATGAAATACATTATGAACTTTGAGATGAGGAGGTAAAGGAAGCTCGTAAGCTAAGTCACTTACTTTCTTTGAATTCAGATAAGGCTCACAATATCTGGGGGATAACTTCTTATACTCCCCAAGAGATAAAGAACTTCTTTTGGGCCGTACTCGAATGAAAACCAAAACCTTGGTATCCAAAACACCGATTTTCACTTCTGAACTCATTGTTTTGAATCCTTAAAACAGGCGTGACTCCTGAGAAGTATTCTAGGGAAAGGGTCTTCCTTTTTTAAACAGAATCTTTCTTTTGTTTTAGAGAGGAAATAATTATAAGATCAAAAAGGGAGATTCTTACTCCTGAATACCTCGAAGGCTGGGGAGGAATCTTACATTCTACCCCACTTAAAAAAGTGCGAGATGTCCTCATCTCGCAAGGTAGAGGACAACTCTTTTTCTTAAGATCCAATTTTATTCTGGGGTTCCTTATATTCTGGTCAACCCAACAAAATACTGGGATAAATATCCCTTATATAGAACTCATCATTAAATAACAATTCATTCAGATCATATCATTCATATCTTTAACATGATAATGGTCCATTAGACCGAAAAATTTCCTTCTGAACATTCCTCCACGGGAATTTCAGTTAAGTAAGTTCGCAATTTGTCATCCCTTAACTTGATCTACCGGTCAAGTGTTAACAGTAACAATTTGACAGCACAACCCACTAATCTCATAGTGATTTGCTGAAATCATTATCATCATTCTAGTTATGAATATCATCACAGGGACTCGTCCCATTCATCCTCATTGTGGTTTCGCTCAGGTTATTATATTTCAACTAAATTTCAAAAATCATCATTTTTCAATCAGAATCCAAATCAATTTATCAATTCTCAAACAGAATTAAAAATCATATCAACCACATTCAAAATCATCATCTGGATAGCATTAACACTTATAATTTCAAGTCTTAGATTTACTCGTATATACTGTCAGTAAAGAGCTGCAGTTATACTCTCGGTATATACGGGTATTCACGGCCCTTGGAATTATAAGGTAAATACCATCATGTCTAGGCCTCAAGCAAGTCAGGGATTCTATATAATTGCGGTATTCCATCTGAAGACCCAATTACCAAATTACGAGTTTCAGTTTGAATATCAAATTGTATGAATTATATCACACAATTACAACCTTTTTGTGTTTCTTGATAAATTTTTGACATATTTGTCTTCTCAATTGATCTTTAATAGCTCTCTGATACCAACTGTGAGAATCCTGTTCCCACCGAGCAACAGATTCGGGGTACTAGCAGCGGAAGTAGCACTTCTCGCGCGGGACAGGGGTCCCACATTCGGGGCCTCGCCCACGGATATCCAGACAAGAGACTAATCCGTCGGTTTTTCCAAAACCGGACTCGAAAAAACTTCCCTTACCCGGAAATCACGGGCGATTCCACCAGGATAACTTTTTACTCTAACGTAGTCAAGACCATTACTGATCAAGCTGATCCGATTGCACCTATAAAGATACTCGGTCAGATCAAGGAAGAAACTTGCACTTGGATCATTGGGATCAATGCTTTTTTCCCCATCAAGGAGGCAAAGCCGTTGATTCCTATCCATAGAACAATTACTATCTGGGATTTACTTTATCTATCGTAATAACAGAATTTGAGTCTCGATTTACGGATCCATCAGTCTAGCCTAACCCCATCCAGTCCCATGGGTTAGCCAACCGCCCAACCACTGTAGTGATGGGATCCAATTTAGAATTTGATTTTTGTCCCGGGTACCAAGGAAAAGAGTTCCCAGCCCCCTAGCCGGATGTTCATGCAAAAATAAAACTAGTCACACCACTTACACACCCAATATGAAATTGCCTTTTCACAGATTCAACCAGTTTTAAAACAATCCTTTAATAAAATCATAGTATCACTAATCACAATCTTCCAAATTATCTTGTTGATTCTTAATTTCCCATCATTCCTTCATCAGAGTATCTATGGCATCATTGGCAACCAGAACGCTCACCACCTGTTCACTCAGGGGTCTTTTCAATAGTTCCTAGCCCATAATACTCGGCAATATAATCACTTATAAAAAACCAAGATGGACTCTCGTTGAAGATCAGCAAGATCAATCAACAGATCCATATAAAGAGCCATGGACTCATCCATTGAAGACCAGCAAGGTCAATCAACCAGATCCATGCCCGGTTTCAGAAAATAACTCTTACTCCTTGTTCCAATATCTTCCTCGACGCACGTGTGGGTATCCTAGGCGACCCAGAGCCCGAGCACCGTATGGTCAGCACCCTCTAGGATCCTTCGCAGTTGACCTAGCGCTTCACTCATAGGCCGCTTCCTTGGTCCCTCATCCACCGTACCGGAAGCTCACCATTTTAATCGAACCGAGGCTGGTCAAGACCTCGGCCGACTTTGCTACGCGAGACGTCCTCCATTGACCCTCCGTCTCAGCAGTTGCAACTTTATCAGTTAGGTCTCCATGACCTTAATCACAAGATGGTCAAAATGCTTCCCAAGTATTCTTGACATAAAACAGCCATTTCCAAACAGCATTTACAAACAGTTTACAAATACAGTTTCTATATTAACTCTCATTTTTCCACATTATCCCTCATCAATCCACATTACTTATTCCACATTCCATTTATATGTGTACTCATCCCATCACATCATTTTCCATCTCATCACTTCAGATTCCTTCACATCACATATCATATATTCACATTCATACATATATCCACATCCACATCCACATTCACATCCATACATCCACATCTACATCCATGCATCTATTTTCACATCCACATCTACATGCACATTCATGCATCCTCATCCATACATCCATATCTACATGCACATTCACATCCATACATCCACATCTATATGCGTACATTCACATCTACATGCATACATCCACATCCACATTCATACATCCACTCCTACATGCATACATCCACATCTCCATGCATACATCCACATCCACATTCACATTCACATCCATACATCTACATCTACATGCATACATCCACCTCCACATTCACATCCACATCTATACATCTATATCTACATGCATACATCCACCTCCACATTCACATCCATATCTATACATCTACATCTACATGCATACATCCACATCTCCATGCATACATCCACATCCACATTCACATTCACATCCATACATCTACATCTACATGCATACATCCACATCTCCATGCATACCTCCACATCCACATTCACATTCACATCCATACATCCACATCTCCATGCATACATCCACATCCACATTCACATTCACATCCATACATCTACATCTACATGCATACATCCACCTCCACATTCACATCCACATCTATACATCTGCATCTACATGCATACATCCACATCTCCATGCATACATCCACATCCACATTCACATTCACATCCATACATCTACATCTACATGCATACATCCACATCTATATCCATGCATCTACATCCACATCCATACATCCACATTCACATTCACATCTACATGCATACATCCATACATACACATCCACATTTACATCCATGCATCCACATCCACATCCTCATTCACATCCATACATCCACATTCATGCATCCACATCTACATGCATACATCCATACATACCCATCCACATTCACATCCATATTCTCACCCTATCACAACCCATATACATCTTATCCCATCACATACACTTCTTACCTCATCCCATACACATCCTTTCACTTCTTAACTTATCTTATCAAATCCTAACTCATCTCATATGCATCTTATCACATCTTATCATTTCCCATATCTTTTATGCATAAAATTCAATTATGCTAAAAGTAACACTTTTATAATAAAATATTCATCTCTTATGCATACCTCTATGCATGAAATTCAATTATGTTAAAAGTAACTCTTTTATAATAAAATATTCATCTCTTATGCATACCTCTATGCATGAAATTCAATTATGCTAAAAGTAACTCTTCTATAATAAAATATCCATCTCTTATGCATACCTCTATGCATGAAATTCAATTATGCTAAAAGTAACTCTTTTATAATAAAATATTCATCTCTTATGTATACCTCTATGCATGAAATTCAATTATGCTAAAAGTAACACTTTTATAATAAAATAAAAGATGAATTTTCTTTTACTAAATTCTAAAAATTTCGCCATAACCTCCTTTGTATGGCTAACCATTTTTTAATTTTTTACGTCTTTAAAACTAATTAAAAGTACACCAATATTGAAATTATCCTAAAGTAAACATTTTTTTTTCACTTAATTGAGATAAACATTATAAAAATTTGACATTAATCACTTAACCATTCACCTAGGATAGAGAATGGTTGGTTTTGTTAGAGAAGAGAGGGGAATGCCTTTTGTAATGAGGCCTAACATTATAGAGAAGACATAAAGCATAAAAACCATTTAAACCATAAAAATCCATAAAATAATTGAAAGAAAGAAGAATTACCAACTTACTAATGACTTTGATAGCTTTCCTTTGGCTTGATGGTTTAAGGGTTCAACTCTTGTTTGGACAAGAGTGGCCACTAATCTTTGGAAGAGGGAAATGTCAAAAACTAATGAATTATGAACAAATTTATAGTTCTTGGCTTGGGTGGAGTAGAGTAACAATGCATATGATAGCATATCATATTTGAGGGCTAGGTATGCTAGAGCTATTGAGGAACTCAAAGCTATGTGTGTCAAGTTTGAAAGAGGGAAATGTCAAAAACTAATGAATTATTAACAAATTCATAGTTCTTGGCTTAGGTGGAGTAGAGTAACAATGCATTTAACATTGTTAATTTTCAACAAGGGGGAGGCTTCTATTTATAGGAAAAATTGAGCTTCTAACCAAACAAACTAATTCTAGAAATTTCCAAATCAGTTTGGTTGAATTTGGACTAGATTTGGATCTAGTTTGGTTCCTTTTTGATTCGATTTGGTTCCCTTTTGATTTGGTTTGGTTCAAGAGAGAGGAGAGATAAAAATATCACATTATTTTTGAGTTTAAAACTCATTCAAGCATGTGAAGTATGCACCTCCTTTAAGGGACTCCCCTTCCTTACATATGTGTCAAAATGGAATCATTATACCTAAAATATCTCATTTTTTAGTAATACTCATAGTTTCTTACTAATAAACCTTGTACATATTCAACTCTTCATCTTATGTGAGCATTTACTCATTTTTGGATACCCAATTTATCTCATTTTTTGATATTACTCATAGTTTTTTACTAATAAACCTTGTACATATTCAACTCTTCATCTTATGTGAGCATTTACTCATTTTTGGATACTCAATTTATCTCATTTTTTTGATATTACTCATAGTTTTTTACTAATAAACCTTGTACATATTCAACTCTTCATCTTATGTGAGCATTTACTCATTTTTGGGTATCTTCTTTTACAAATTGGATTTATCTCCTCCCTACACATGGATTGATGCTATTGGCCCATAGGAACCTTAATTGGACCATAATCCAAAAATTTTTGAAAATCTAGACCCTTAGGCTAAGGTCCTTTATACCCATTTCCAATTAATTCCAATTGCACATTGGAAAGTTTTTTTTGAATTTCTGTTTCAGGGGAACTTATTCTAATAAGATGAGATAATTTTTTATCCAAAAATATTAAAAATGTGAATATTCTCTCTCTAGAATATTTTCTTTCTCTATGTCAAAACAGGCAGAGAACGAGATCTCTTATAATTCTGAAGAGGGAACTGATTACAGGGAAAGATGCTGGATATCTTGAGAGGCTGGGGAGGAATCTTACATTGTGGGTCTGTTGCTTTCCCACTACGGCGGTTAGAACTGATCCATGCACGTGATCCATAAATTGGTACCATTCATGCATCTTTGTTTCTCTTGCACTTCGAAGTACTGCATTGCCATTCTCCTCGTTTTAGTTTCTTTCCACTTGATTTCCTCTTGGCTGCTTATTAAAATGATTTCATGTTCAAAATGTTTACTGTGCTAAATGTTTTGCATGTTGTGAATGAGGTTTTGAATGATTCCTTACTATGCTAAAAGTTTTGCATGTTCTGAACGACTGCTTCTGTGTGCTAAATGTTTTGCATGTTCTAAATGATTGCTTTCTATGATAAATGTTTTGCATGTTCTGAATGAGTGCATGTTCTAAATGAGGGTTGGGTTTGTTTACAAGCTCCCAGAGCTAATAGATAGGTTAATACAAGAGGAAACGAATTTAGTCCTCCCGACTAACTAGATAGGTTGACAAGATTAACATAATGGATTATTTGTAAAGCAATGGCTGGTTTAGGTAGTTGCCAACTTCTCTCTCTCTCTTTCAATTGACTATATGTTCAAACGAATGCTGTTTCCATTCGACTGCATGTCCTCTGAGCATCCATAGACATGCCCAGTAGCCCTTTCCTTATAAACCTAGCTGAATACAACCCATTTACTTGTTGCCACCTTGCGTTACTTAAGCCAAGCACTTACTTCACAGTATTGCATCGCCTCGTATTTTCCTCGTTCTAGTTTCTTTCCGCTTGTTTCACTCTTGGCTGCTTATCAAATGGTTGCATGCTTCCCAAAAGACATTCTTAACGAATACATGTCCCAACTAAACAACTTGCATGTGTTGAGAACTAATGCATCTTGTACTTTAAAAATGCTTATGCAATCGCATGTTTAAAATGAATTCTTCTTGTTGAATTTCCTAATTGACTACGTGTTCTAAACGAATGCATGTTGAAAGCTTCTAATTATATTTTACCTCTAGGAAGATATTCTGGAGTATTGTATGCAATGCTTTGGGGGGATGCATGACTCGACACTCCTTAAAGGGTGTAGACTTCATGGATGCTTAAAGAGAAGAGAGGTACTTTATGTCCCTAGGTTGCAATTGCAAAAGGAGAGTCCATACGGCTGTATATTGTAGTTGATTTTGTATATAAGTCCACTACTTTCTTGGTTAAACCTTATAGATCAAAGGCTTGAGAACACTTACGAGAGAAAATAATCTTTGATAAACATTTGTCAAAGGGTAGAGTAAAGGTAGAGAATGCTTTTGGAAAATCGTTGGTGTATTTTAAGGGACTTAAATGTGGCCATGAATTTTGTACCAAAAGTAGTAATTGCATGTTGTGTATTACATAATTTTGTGCAAATGCATGGCAAAGTTGAACGGCAAGATTAATGAGATCCTTATTCAAATGGGGGAGATGGCAGAAGAGCTAGCATGGGGAGTCAACGAATCAGGATGCGAGACGCTTTGTTCCATGACTTCCGTGAGAGAATGCAACAGGATCGTAGGCTGAGCAGGTGATTTACTTGTTTCTAGTTTCATTTTTTGTTGTTGACTTGCTTCGAACAATTACTGACTTGGGTGTGGGTGGGTGGGAAGCCTCTTGGTCGTGTAGAGTAGCAAACATGCTACTTTGGGGTTCGATTCCACATAGGCTAGATTGTGATGTGTTTGAGTGCAGGTCATTATATGGCAGTGGAGGTATCTTGCATGAAGTTGGCAGTGAGATGAAAGGTAATTTTAGAATTTGTTTATTTTACAACTGCACTTTTTTTGATCATCGACGATCGGATATGTCCATGCATGTGCGAGAAAAGCCTATGTGTAACCAACTCTAGCCAGGTCACTTTTTGGCTGGATGGAGGTAGCCGGAGAGTTGCATGTGCACATGCTCTCTCTCTTGCCCTTAGTACACGGCAGGAACCAGTCGGCCAGCTTGTGTTTCAACAGGCGCGTATACTTGCATGGCAGCCCAAAAAAAGAAAGCGCCCATGTGCCAGCTGGCTGGAGGAATTCAAGGCCAATTACTCCAGCCAGCTGAGCTTCTCTACTGGCCTCCAATCAATGTCGAGCAACGTGCAACTCTCTTGTTGAGATATTTAGCAGCTCAACTAGTGCTACGATGGATATTGATGATCCGCATGGGTGATACTTTTCGCATCTACCATTTCCGCATCTACACCACCGCCATGGTTGGTGAGATTATGGGTGATATGCGGCCAGTGGGATGACAGGCTGTGTGGTAGCCATTTTGGATTACTAGAGACTGGCATAGTTATAGCGCCAGCTGATTTAGTTCGGTTCACATTATGGACCGACCCTTGTATGTTGTAGTAGTTGAGTACTAACCCATATAGTGTGCTCTTATCTTTATGTTATGTTGGTTGAGTAGAGAAGAAGAAGATAGAAGAAAATTCAGCCATCCATCTTGTGTGTGTTTGCTTTTGCTCTAGGGTTTGAAGCTCTCCCTCTTCCTCACATTCTCTTTATGGTATTAGAGCCTGGTTTGTGTGAGAGTTAAGGAGGCAAGCAAGAGGCAAGAACAAGCAAGGAAGGAAGCAGTACTACACGGGTAAGCACACCATCATCTCTTTCCCTTTCTTGGTTTACGTACAACACTCTCTTAGTAGCTTTGGGGAGCTACACATCTCCGATTGAGGAGCTTTCTTCGCGGGGTGGGAGCAGCAAGAAAACATGTTTGACGGAATTAATCAGATTGTTAGTGAGAAGCTAAATAAGAATAACTTCCATGCCTGGAAGTTCAAAATGACCGATTTTCTAATGGGTAAAGGATTTTGGGATTATGTAGAAGGAGACAATGAGGAGCCTCCAGAGTTATCTGAGGAGAATGCCACTCCTTCAGATATAAAGGCATTCAAGGATTGGAATCAGGGTGCAAGAAAATTCATGTACTGGCTTTCAATTAGTGTCACAGACACTATAATAAGACACATACAGGATGCAAACACTTTAGTAGTTACATGGCAGAATCTGGTTTAGATGTTCCAGACTAATACAAAGGCAAGGAAGTTACAGTTAAAGCAAGAGTTGCATACTGTGGAGGAAAAGAAAAACATGTCCATCAATGAATATGCCTTAAAGATCAAGGGCATTGTTGAATCCCTTGGGTCTATCAATGTATCAGTAGAGGATGATGATTTGGTGAGTGTTTGTCTGAATGGGCTTGGCAAAGAGTACAAGCCATTCAAGCCCTCCATTGCAGTTAGGGAGAATATTCCCAACTTTCGGGACTTGATATCCATGCTGATCATAGAAGAAAAGGCTTTAGGTGAGGATTCTTCTTCTCTCACAAATCAAGAACACATCGAAACAGGACTTCTACTCTAATTCAGGTAGAGGCAAAGGTAGAGGTCGTGGTCACGAGGCCAAGGTGGTGGCCGACAAGGAAATCAGAATTCTGGACAACAACAGTCCAATGATTTACAGCAACAATCATACACAGGTGGAAGAGGCCAGTCTAGAGGTAGGGGGAGCCAAAGAGGTCGAGGTGGATGGCAAAGAAATCAAAATATGCAAATAGCATAGAGTGCTATTACTATGGCAAACCACCAGGACACATGGCAAAGGACTGCTACAAAAAGTAGAATGACATTAAAAGTGGGAAGTTGTAGCAAGGCAACTATGCATCATCTAGCAAACATGGAGGTGATGACAGGAGTGAGCAGCTGTTTATGATGCAGCACATGCTTAGTTCCATAACAGGGGATGTGTCAGGATCTGAAGATATATGGTATGTGGATTCTGGCGCCTCTAACCACATGACTAGTCATGCTGAGTGGTTTAGAGATATGCAGAAAATGGAAAAACCAGGTTATGTAGAAATAGGTGACTGCGCATCCCATTGCGCATGTTGGTAAGGTGCCATTGTCTATGCAAGATGGCAAAATGAAGTACTTGGCTGATGTACTTCATGCTCCCAATATTACAAAGAACCTAGTTTCTGTTGGATAGATGGTTGAGCAGGGTCTACAAGTGAGGTTTAATCCTCAAGGATGTTTTGTGGAAGACTTCAAAAATAAGTGTTGTTTGGTTGCAAAGGGAAACAGAAATGGCAGGATGTTTACTTTGGATGTAAACATGCCTGAGATAAAGATAGCCATGTTTGTGCATGGAATAGGTGTCATTGTAGATATTGACATATGGCACAAGCGCATTGGTCATGTGAATGTATGTGAATGTACAGTGAGACTGAAGTCCATGCAGGCCCAAAATATTGTTATGGGTTTGCCAAAGTTTAAGGTTGACAGTATGCATAAGGTATGTGAAGCATGTCAACTTGGTAAGCAGGCCAAACATGCTTTCCCACATGAAAAGCATGTCAGTGCAAGGCCATTAGATGTCATACATTCAGATGTATAGGGACCCAACCAAGATTGCAACAATTGCAGGTTGTAGGTACTATGTTACATTCATTGATGACCACACTAGGAAAGTGTGGGTTTATTTCATGAAGGAGAAAAGTAAGGTGTTTGCTGACTTTCAGAGATTTAAAGCCTTGGTCGAGAAGGAAAAAGGCATGCAAATAAAATGCCTAAGATCAGATGGTGGGAGAGAATATTTCTCTAATGAGTTCAGCGATTTTCTGAGAAATCAAGGAATCAAGAGGCAATTTACATGTAAGTACACTCCGTAGCAGAATGGTGTTGCAGAAAGGAAAAACAGGCACATTGTAGAAGTGGCACGTGCCTTGATGGGTTGAAAAGAATATGCCGCATTATTTTTGGGCAGAAGTAGTAGCAACTGCTGTGTACATTATGAATAGGACACCCACTGTCGTTGTTCATGGTATGATTCCTGAACAGAAGTTTACAGGCATAAGACTGGATGTGTCTCACTTGAAAGTGTTTGGGTGTATTGCATATGTACATGTTCTTGATGAAGTGAGAACAAAGTTGGATCCAAAGGCAAAGAAAGTATCTTCATTGGCTATGCCATGGAGGAGCAAAAAGGTTATAGATGCTATAACCCTATCACTTGTGAGATGCGAGTAAGCAGAGATGTTGTCTTCGATGAGATGAGTAGCTGGTATACACCATTAGTGAAGGCAACAGAAGATGCAGATGTAAGAAGTGCTGATGCTAAACCACATATAGAGAAGCAATCACAAGTGCTGAGTGGACCTGGGGAGTCCTCGAGCAGTGGATCCAATGTTAGCCCATGGTTAGCCCATGGTCAGGCAGGTTGAGGAATGATGCAGTACACATGTATCACAAAAAGGGAAGGAAAAGGTAGATCAACCTTTTGTGCCTGATCTATTAGCAGGTCACTTATATGTGGATGGTGACTCTAGTGGCTCTGAGCAGAGCCTTGATGAGGAGCTTGGTATTCCATCTATGGTTACTCCTGGTGTAAGGAGAACCAGGGTTGTTTTGAGAGGAAACCTAGCAGTGATCCAGGTGTACGCAGGTCTACAAGGGTTAGATACCCTGTGTTTGACAGGTTGAGATATGATGGATATACAGTCCATCATTATGCTTACATGATGGTAAAAACAATATAGGAGGTTGAGCCCACTTACTTTGAGCAGGCAATTGGAAATAAGAAATGGGAAGATGCCATGGGTGAGGAGATGGCAGCATTGGATGCAAATGCAACATGGGAGTTAGTGCCTTTGCCTAAGGAAAATAAGGCAATTGGATGTAAGTGGGTGTACAAAGTCAAGCACAATGCTGATGGTTCAGTGAGTAGGTACAGGGCAAGATTGGTTGCCAAGGGCTATGCGCAGACTTATGGCATAGACTATGAGGAGACATTAAGCCCGGTTGCAAGAATGGCAACCAAGTGAGCTGTCATTGCTATGGCTGCAGCGAAGGGTTAGTCTTTACATCAAATGGATGTAAAGAATGCTTTCTTGCATGGTGATTTGCAAGAAGAAGTGTACATGATGCAGCCACCAGGTTATGAGAGTGATGCACATCCAGATTTTGTGTGCAGGTTACGCAAAGCCTTGTATGGCTTGAAGTAGGCACCCAGAGCATGGTCAAACAAGATCGGGAAGTATCTTGTTACCATTGGATTTCAGATATCCAATGTAGATTTTTCACTATATGTGAAAAAAGACAGATAGAGGGATCATGCTATTAGTCATCTATGTGGATGACTTGATTATCATTGGTGATAGTGATGTAGACATACACGATGTCAGGATGCTTTTGAAGCAGAAGTTTGAGATGGAGGATTTGGGTGAGCTGCGGTATTTCTTGGGCATAGAGGTGGTGAGATCACCTCATGGCATTTTGCTGTTGTTGCAGAGGCAGTATGGCTTGGACATGTTTTCCAAGTATGGTATGACAGGCTGTAAGCCTATTTCAGTGCCATTGGAGCAGAACACAAAGCTTTTCGTAGATACCGGTGAGCTTTTAGAGGACCCCACTACATACATGCACATAATGGGTAGTTTGATCTACATGACCATTACAAGGCTAGACTTGAGCTATGCTGTTGGACTTGTGAGTCAGTTTATGCAGGCCCCTAGGAAGCCACACTTGGATGTGGCTAGACGGATCCTCAGGTACATAAAGTCCACAGTTGACTATGGACTTTTCTATGAGGCTGGTACATAGATACAACTGCATGGGTACATAGATACAGTTGCATGGGTACATAGATGCTGATTGGGCTGGTAGTATTGCAGACACGAGATATACCAGTAGTTTTATGTTCTCATTTGGGAGTGCTGCTGTGAGTTGGAGCAGTAAGAAGCAACCAAACAGTTGCCTTGTCGCGAGTACAAAGGAATAGTATAGGGGTGTTGCTATGGCAGCTTGTGAGGTAGCTTGGTTTCAACAGCTACTTGGTGACATGGGAGAGCTCGTGGAGAAAGGGCAGTTGTCATATATTGTGAAAACATGAGCAGCATACAGTTGGCCAGTAACCCAATATATCATGCTAGAACGAAGCACATTGAGGTGCATTATCACTTTGTGAGGGGGGAGAAGGTTCTAGTAGGAGATATAGATCTGGTATATGTCAGCACAGAGGATCAGGTGGCTGACATCTTCACGAAGGCATTGGGCAGAGAGAAGCTCCACAGGTTTAGGAGCTTACTTGGAGTGTAGTGTGTGGAGTTGAGCACGAGGGGGAATGTTGAGATATCGAGCTCAACTAGTGCTACGACGGACATTGATGACCTGCCTGGGTGATAGCTTCCGCATCTACACCACTGGCATGGTGGGTGAGATTATGGGTGATATGCGGCCAGTGGGATGAAAGGCTGCTGTGTGGGAGCCATTTTGGATTACTAGAGAGTGACATAATTATAGCGCCAGCTCATTTAGTCGGGTTCACATTATGGACCGACCCTTGTATGTTATAGTAGTTGAGTACTAACCCATATAGTGTGCTCTTATCTTTATGTTATGTTGGTTGAGTAGAGAAGAAGAAGATAGAAGAAAATTCAGCCATCCATCTCTCTCTTGTGTGTGTGTGTTTGCTTGCTAGGGTTTGAAGCTCTCCCTCTTCCCCATATTCTCTTTATCTCCTCCCCTCACCTCTCCCGGCTCTATACGTGCTGCCTTGTGCTGCTGTTGATTTCTGCAAAGGCGCATTGCAAGAGCACTTCCAGGTTAGTTCTCATTTGCAATACAGTTCATTTTTTTAACAAAATATTTCGTCCGTCTTCTCCTCTTTCGCCCATCTTCTCATTGTGTTTGTAATGGAGTTCTTCATTTTCAATACAATTCCTTATTTTGCAAAATATATGATAATATTTTCAATATAATTCATTATTTTGCTAGAGTCCGTCATTTTCAATACAAATTCGTTATTTTGCAAAATATATGATATTATTTCACCCATCTTCTCAATGGAGCCCGTCATTTTCAAAAATACAGTTCGTTTCGTCCCCTTGCATAAAAACCCTATAGTTGGTGAGCACCTCCACTCCACCAAGCACAAAAAAGACCACATTGCTGCCCACACACAACCATTACCATAGCCACACAATAACCTTTAGTTCACGTTTTTGTAATTTTTGATACAATTTCCATTCTAATGCATGCATAATGCATAAATATATTTTGTAATTTTTGTACATTTACATTTACATGAAGTGCAGCACAAACACACATTAAAAAAACAATTGGCCGATCATTTGTTGTTGATTTTTATCTACATGTCAGGACCATAATGTGTAATGCAGGTGTGGTGTTGCGTGTGCGCGGTATATCTCACCATGAGCCATTTTAATGTTCGCATTCCCAAACGAGCAAGGGGCACAGCTGAAAGCCAAGACACTGAAAACCTTTCTCATTGGGAGGACGAGAGTGTAGTGTGCACTCAATTGTACGAAAACAGTTTGTTCACCGCAATGCTAACTGAACCTTGGGAGGGGCTTACGAATGATGCACAATCCCAAATACAAGAGGAACGCTCTCCCATGTTAGATCCCATGGGCACGAGTTGAAATGATACTCAAACACCAATTGTACATGTCTTATGCCGTCCATACATGTTGCAAAATCAATTAGTGGTCCCAGAGGTGAATGTTTAGCAAGAATCATTTCTGATTTCGAGGCCATTACCACCTTGCCAAATATGTGTGGGGCTATTGATGGTTCCCACATTAAACTTCAAAGGAAACCAAGAACATAGTACTTTTTGGCACAATATGTGTGCCGACATGGCTTTCATAGTCTCCTTTTGCAAGGAATTGTAGATGCAAAGGAATTTTTTTGGAATATTGTATGTAGTGCACCTGGGGCCACTCATGATTCCATAAACTTCAAAGGTTCATGGCTGTATGGGAAACTTAAATCTTGTGAGGTTCTTGATAGACCTCTACTGTTTGTTGGAGGCTTGCCTGTCAGGCCATATTTGGTTGGAGACTTAGTGTACAAGTCAACTAGCTTTTTATTGAAAGCATTCAAGTAAAAATCTAGACAAGACCTTGCTAAAAAGAATAAGTTCGACAAGCTAATTGCCAAGGGGAGGGTGAAAGTGGAGAATGCTTTTGGAATCCTAAAGAACCGTTGGCGTATTTTAAGAGATTTGAATGTCAAACTACCTTTTGCACCATCTGTGATAGTAGCTTGTCGTGTCTTGCACAATTATGTTCAACTAAGAGGGGAAGTCGAACCTATTGATCAACGAGATCCGCACCCTAATGAAGACGAGGCTCTTAGATGGAGGGTTATGACCCGCCAACGGGCCATGGGTATGCGAATGCGCACCGCATTGTTCAATGACTATGTAAGGTGATCCAACGAGGTATACAAGACTTGCATTTTCAATTTTGCAAGTGCTGTGATTTCCAATTTCTAAGTGCTGCAATTTACAACTTCTAAGTGCTGCAATCGTGATTTAGCAATTAAACTTGCCAGAATCTTGAGGATGTTGGACATGTACAGGTAGATCATTTTCTTTCTATTTGATGCTTTTTTTTTCATTTTTTCATTTTTTTTGCTTCTCTATGTGTGTGTGTGTGCGTGCGTGCGTGCGCGCGCTTTTGTTTTGTCATGTGTTTTGTATTTTTTATGTGTTTTGTTATGTGTGCGCCAGAGTTTGTGTTTGTTTGGCTAGGGATGTGTTTGTGTATATGTATTACCCAAAAAAAAAATCTTCTTTGTGTGTGTGTGTGGAGGATAGGAATGGGCAACCTCAATGTGATTTGGTTGTGTGTGGCTTCCATCAATGAAGTGGGCTCTCATTGATGGTTATGATTCACCTCCCATGTGAATCTACTTGTGGAGGGCTGGGTTCGAATCCCGGGTGACTTTGATGGAGTGGACCCCCTCGTAGCACGCTTCTAAGCAACTACAAAGAAAAAGAAGCTCATAATTTTACAATGTGTGGTACTGCTCAATAATATTGTAATGTATGTTGAAGTCTTCATGTATACTGGCAGGTTTTCTATTAATCATCCATATGGCGAGACATGGTGTGCTTTTGTGACATACGAGTAAGTGCCTTCTTTCTTGCATTATTGCCGGGTCTTCCATAACATGCTGTGTGTTTTACTAGTGGTCGAGCAGCATGCATGTGCTGGTGCAAGCGGCAACTCTTCGGCCGGCCTCAAGATGGCTGACCGGCAGGAGAATATTCCCGAAATTAACCTACCTATTTTGAACCGGTGGGAGGAGGCCGATAGGCCCATGTGCTAAGGCTCTCTCTCTCTCTCACTCTCTCTCTCTCTCTATGAGAAGCGCTTGAACGGTAATGCTCTATAGATACTTGCACAAATGTAATTGATTGGGGTGCGTGCAAATCCGAATTGCCTTCATTGTTCCCCTCTCTCGCAGCAGCCCATCGAGGAAGACAACACACAGATACACGGATTAAAGCTGTGGACAAGCACGCAGGCGAGAGAAGAAGAAGAAGAAGAAGAAGTTCGATCGGGTCCTCCCGCCTTCCCATCGCCAACTTATCCTGAAGGTGCTCCTCTGATTTCCTTCATCTCATATTTCTCATTACTCTGGGATCTCGCGGTTTGTTTACGCTCTTGCATGTTTGTTTCTGCTGGCTTCTGCCAATTCTGGAACGAAACCTCAGCCATTTATCCCTGCCCTTATATACCTGTTACCCTAAGTTTTTAGAAGCATCCCCCCCCGCACCTTCTTCTCCCCCTCTTTCTTCTTGTTTTAGGATTTCTAGCAGAGATGGGGAGTTCGTTTAACTGTGGCTGCACAAAGCATGGTAATGTCTGCGAAATCAGTAAGAAACATGGCCATGGCAGTGGATGCCTTAGCAATGAATGTGAGTTTAGGGCCACTTAGCAGAGTTAGGGCATGTGATGTGGCTTTTTTTTTTTTTTGGTTTTGGTGTTTTAAGGTTTATCCACACATTTTTTTTTTGGCGTGCCTTTGGACTAGAAAACAGTTGACATGTGATCTTGGATTCTTTTCTGTTGCAGCAATGTCACCAGGAAAGCAGAAGTCCAACGAAAGACAGGCAGCCAGAGATCGGAAGGCATTGTCTCAGCAGGCCTCAGCCGGCGTTGCCGGCGTTGCCGTGGGCGGCTCCAGTGCATATAATCCTGTCTCTGGCACATTCCATGCTCTGGATTCTGTCTCCTCAGATGCTGGAGCAGGTTATCTTACTGGGAGATTCAAATCCATTGATGCTGATGATGATTACTCCAGTTCGAATGGAGGGGGCGCAGAGAGGGAGTGCATGTCAAACACGGGTAGCTGTTCAGGAGAATCCGAGGACCAGCTGCATGCCAATGGCAAAGATAATTGTGGAAAACCAGTGACTGAATCTGGACTGATTGGAGGTAGTGACAAGCGGGACAAAATACGGGTGAAAAATGAGAGGAAGCATCAGCGACAGAAGGAGCGAAGAGCACAAGAACTGAGGGACAAGTGTACTAGCTATCTTATGTCTCGGAAGCTTGAAGCTCTCTCCCAGCAGCTTGTAGCAATGGGGTTCCCTCAAGAGCAGGCTACCATGGCTCTGATTTTCAATGATGGGCATGTTGAGCAGTCAGTAGCATGGCTTCTCGAGGGCGGTGAAGGTCAGGTGCACGAGGATTGGAATATGGGTGGCAATCCAAAAATAGATATTTCTGAGGAACTTGCACAGATGAGTGATATAGAGAACAAGTACAAGTTCACAAGACCAGAGATTGAAAGAGCTGTTATCTCATGTGAAGGAGACTTAAAGAAAGCACTTGACTTTCTGCAGGTTTATAGCCGGGATACGTCTCCCAGTCCTGGGGAAGGCCACAGTGTTACTCAAGGTGGTGTACCATCAACCTCTAAAGATGAATTAACACCAGCCACGTCTAACGGTTTGGAAGCCGCTTCCTTGAGAGCTAATGGTGGACTGCAACCTGTTTATCAAGCTGGAAAGGAAGAGAAAGGGGTGGTACTCTACATGAGAGGGAGTCCACAAGGCAGTGCTGTAAACGTGTACGCTTCTCGGGACGAACCAGCTAAAGGTTTCACTCATGTCAGGAAACTCTCAAACCCCCCGACTATTCTGCCGAGTTCTTTGTTGCCTGTCCAAGGGGCAAAGCCACTAGCAACTTCTCAGAAAACCTCTCTGCCCTGTATGCCTACCCATGCAGCTGGTGCTGGATCAAATTGTGGCCTTATGTTTGGCACTGGTGCAACTGGTCCCAAGCTGGTCAGAAATTCTCCGTTGAATTCATCATCAATAGAGCCAGTAATAACAGTTCAATCACCCCCTTTTTTATGTACCGGCTCACAATCAACCTCAGGGATAGGCTCTTACCCTCTATCGTCTTCGCCTGCATTTTCTCCACCCAGCTGGGGTTGTGGTTTTATGGATTCAGGGTCTTCATCCAGTGTTCTTTATGTTAATTCAGCATTTGGAAATGCAGGGTTAAAGGGTTATAACACAGTAAACAGTTTAGTGGAGAATCTTGATCCAGGGATTGCAGACGTGCAAGGGCAACATGTTCCGATTGGCTCGATACAATTAGAGCCCCTAAGCTCTCGCTGGACTTCGATTGGGAATGGGTTTCTGGATCAGAAGACACATGCTCCTCTGTCAGGGCACGTTGATTTTTCTATACATCCAAGGAGTTCTCCAGTGACCTCGTATGGGCTATATAAAGGTTGGGGCACCAGACTCCCTCAATCTTCTGTAGACTGGACTACTGGTCCTATTGCAAATTGTGACTACAGAAACATCGACTGGAGTATGAGTGTATCACCATCTTCTGCAACAGAAGCTGAAGGTTTGTGGGGACTTTCAAGCAGAGTGGGGTCATTGAAGCTGCAAAAGAAAGGCAGTTCTGGCTGGAACTTTGAAGAAGAGAGGCAATTCCAAGCAATGTCAGGAAGTGCAGGCCTCATGAGAGAGTCTATTAATGGGCTTAATGGCTGGAAGGTAGGGGCATCTCTAGCTCGAGTACAAGAAAGCACCTGCGAACCAGGAAATTCTACTGCTTTTGATGTACATGAGTGGACCACACCTTTTGCAGGAAAGGATTTGTTCACTCTTCCTCAGGCAATTCCATCGCCTTCTCTGTAGGTTCATGAAAAGCAGCGGCGCTTCTTCTGGCTGCTTACTTTGTTGGAAGCTTTCTGCAGTGTACCTGCATCTGCCTTTTCAGGAATTATGATGGTTTGCTTCATAAGGTTCTTCCTGTTCAGTAATTCTTGTTTAGTTGTTGGTGTATGGAGCTGACATTTTGGTTTCTTCATGATGAAATGTGCTTGCTGCTAAAAGCATGGCAGCTGTGTTGTAGGGATTTCTCCTCTTCCAGTTGCCGGCTAGCTGTAGGGTACCCTAAGGTCCCTGCCCCCATGACCCATCTGATTATGTGTGACATGGGTTTATACTGTACCCATTAGCATCAGGAAAGTGGTTAGGGGAGCCAGAGAAGGTGCTCAGAAGAACCAGTTTGAAATAATGGCTATAGGGTACATGATTGCTCCCTGAAGGTAAAGGTGCAGTTTTTGCTAGAGTTGCTTAATTTAATTGTGAGTCACTAATCGGTTCGACTTAAATAGCATGTGTAAAAGTCAGATGCATGCCATGGCAGTCGAGGACACTTGTAAAGGGTAGTTAGTGTGGGCAAATCAGTCACATGAAAATCTGTTTTGTCTTATGAAACATGGAATGTTTCAAAAATGAAATACTCCAAGCTGAAACACCATTTTGTCGAAATTTGCGATTTTTTCTTTATTCGATATATAGAAAAAAACCTTTAACTTTCTTTTCTTCTCCATCTCAAAAAAAAAAAAAAAACAAAACAAAAAAACGAAATGATGAAATAGGTGAAATGTTTCTTGTGACTATATGTAACACTCCAAATTTGACTTCTTGGTCAATTTCACCTAATTTTACACCCAATTGTTGAAATTTATTTCACCACTCTCCTCAAACAATTTCTTCAATTTCTCACTTTTCTTCAATTTATAAATCTCAATTTCAAACTTTCAACATCAATCACATGTAATTTCACATCCAATTGTTGAAATTTCTTACATTTCCTTAATTTCTTCCTTTTATCTAATGTGATTTGACTTCAAAACGTCTCCGTTTTGTTCATAGAGATGAGACGAAATGAAATGGATGAAACAAAACGTGTCATTGTTCGAAACACTCTTTTGTCCAAATTCGTTTAATTTTACATCCAATTGTTGAAATTTCTTATAACGTTTTCACTAGCTCTTCAATTTTTTGCTTTCTTTGCATTTATAAATCCCTATTTCTCTTTCAATCTCCATTTCACCTAATTTCACATCCAATCTTTGATTTTTTTTTTGTAATTTCTTTAATTTCTTACTTTTCTTTAAATTTATAAATCTCAATTTTATACTTTCAATCTTAATTATATATAATTTTAAATTTATAAATCTCAATTTTATACTTTCAATCTTAATTATATATAATTTCACACCCAATTGTTGAAATGTTCTACGATTTTCTTAATTTCTTACTTTTTCATAACATGATTTGACAAGTGTCCCTTCAAGGTGCAATTCTCTGATCGCCCACCACTGTCGTGTTGTGCATAAATTTTCTATCCGATCCGACTAGTGCATCAAATCACGGATTGATCATACAAGCACGCCATTCCTCTTGAATCGACGATTCATTGAAACAATCGTTCGATTCTTCCTAAAATCAGCACGACTCAACCTTTCAATCATCTGATTGTTTCTCAAATTGACACGACTCAACCTTCCAATTGTGCGATTCAATCGTTCGATCATTTGATTCTTATATTGCTGATCCTCTAATCATCCGATTACTTCACCGATCGTTTGATTTCTTCACCAATCGGTCAACTGCACTCATATTGTGTCGATCCAATTCTTGCTTAGATAGTCCAATTGCTTCACCAATCGTCTGATTCCTATAACAATCACCAGTTTTTGCTCCAATCATCCAACTTCTTCTTCGATCTGCTGATTGCTTGTGACGATTACACATTTTCAACTTAAAAAAAAAAAGATACAAGAGAGACCCCAATCTCCGGAGAAGGTTGAGCCACGACTTTCCATATCAGAAAGGCACAGGAGAAATAGAGCCTTGGTAGAAGCTGAACGAGAAGCCAAGAGGATTTTGGTCCAAACAAAGGCAAAAGAATATGGTGGAACAGACCTAAGACCAAACCCTGAACGAGAAGCCAAGAGGATTTTGGCCTAAATAGAGACAAAAGAAGATGGATTTTGGCCTAAATAGAGACAAAAGAAGATGATGGAATAGACCTTAGACCAAACCCTGAACAATATAAAATGTTCACGGTGGATAACTGATGTTTACCTCAAAGCCCAATATTCTAAGGAGGGTCAAGAAGGAATTTCATATGATAGACCCATCGGGGTCAAGGAAGTAGACTTAGTGGAGCCTAGGATGAAGCCCAAACTAGTGTTAATTGCTAAGGATCTGACCCTAAAAGAGGAAAGGGAGATGGTGGAGCTATTAAAATAGTTGAAGGATTGATTTGCTTAGAAATATATTGACATGAAGGGAATACCACCCAAGGTGGTACCATACATGATCTCTATCATTGAAGGATCAAGGCAAATACCTTACCAAATGAATCCCATGTATTCACCCATTGTATTAGAGGAGATTGACAGGCTCATTACTGCAAGATTCATTATGAAATCAAGCACATCGTTTGGGTATCATCCATCATAATTGTGCCAAATAAGAATGGAAAGTTATGAGTGTTGTGTGGATTTGAAAAACTTTAATGCAGCCATGCGTAAGGACCATTACCCCTTGTCGTATATGATGATGAACACATTCTAGCGAGAGTTACTGGGTGAGGAAGCTTGGAGCTTCTTTGTCATGCTATAGTCAAGTGTCCATCTTATACACTCTCTTTTTAAAGCATCATGCCTCGCTAAGCTAGTGGAGTTGTCCAAGGTGTTGTACATGATGACCTTCAAGATCCCTTATGTAGAGCCCAACCTAGGACATTCTTAAGTGAAAGCTCCATCGTAGGGGACGCACTAGTGTTAATCCAATTCTAGGATTAACAAGAGCTACCGCCATTATCTTACATCAAGGAGTCATGGTAGATACACCAAAGGGTCATACATTCAAGATATAAAGCAATAGTGTCCAAAGCTACAACTTGGACGGGCGCCCGTAAATGGTGTGACAGAGTATTTATGGGGCAATTCCCACTTCAAGAGCGTGTGGTAGCAAGTTAGGATGAAGTCCTAAGTGATGTACTTCATGGATATATTATGAGAGTAGTCATTGTAATAGCATTAGGCCTCTTATGAGCCTAAAGTGCCCGGCCAGCCATAGTTTAAGTGAGTGTGTACACTTATGGCCATGTATATAAGTGAATTTGTCTCATAATACAACATACTTTCCCATTGTGCAATTGAGTCTTGCTCTTGCTAATCTCTCTCCCTAATGCATGCTAGTGAGTGTGTGTGAGTGAAGTGAGGTGAGAGGAGGGACGAGGACCCATAGTGCAACGAGTTAAAGCAAGAGTTGCATACTGTGGAAAAGAAAAACATGTCCATCAATGAATATGCCTTAAAGATCAAGGGCGTTGTTGAATCCCTTGGGTCTATCAATGTATCAGTAGAGAATGATGATTTGGTGAGTGTCTGTCTGAATGGGCTTGGCAAAGAGTACAAGCCATTCAAGCCCTCCATTGTAGTTAGGGAGAATATTCCCAACTTTTGGGACTTGATATCCATGCTAATCATAGAAGAAAAGGCTTTAGGTGAGGATTCTTCTTCTCTCACAAATCAAGAACACATCGAAACAGGACTTCTACTCTAATTCAGGTAGAGGCAAAGGTAGAGGCCGTGGTCGAGGCCAAGGTGGTGGCTGACAAGGAAATCAGAATTCTGGACAACAACAGTCCAATGATTTATAGCAACAATCATACACAGGTGGAAGAGGCCAGTCTAGAGGTAGGGGGAGCCAAAGAGGTCGAGGTGGATGGCAAAGAAATCAAAATGCAAATAGCATAGAGTGCTATTACTGTGGCAAACCACCAGGACACATGGCAAAGATTGCTACAAAAAGCAGAATGACATTAAAAGTGGGAAGTTGCAGTAAGGCAACTATGCATCATCTAGCAAACATGGAGGTGATGATAGAAGTGAGCAGCTGTTTGTGATGCAGCACATGCTTAGTTCCATAACAGGGGATGTGTTAGGTTTTGAAGATATATGGTATGTGGATTCTGGTGCCTCTAACCACATGACTAGTCATGCTGAGTGGTTTAGAAATGGAAAAACCAGGTTATGTAGAAACAGGTGATGATACTGCGCATCCCATTGCGCATGTTGGTAAGGTGCCATTGTCTATGCAGGATGGAAAAATGAAGTACTTGGCTGATGTACTTCATGTTCCCAATATTACAAAGAACCTAGTTTCTGTTGGATAGATGGTTGAGCAGGGTCTACAAGTGAGGTTTAATCCTCAAGGATGTTTTGTGGAAGACTTTAAAAATAAGTGTTGCTTGGTTGCAAAGGGTAACAGAAATGACTTTGGATGTGAACATGCTTGAGATAAAGATAGCCATGTTTGTGCATGAAATAGGTGTCATTTGCAGATATTGACATATGGCATAAGCGCATTGGTCATGCGAATGTATAGCGACGCTGAAGTCCATGCAGGCCCAAAATATTATTACAGGTTTGCCAAAGTTTAAGGTTGACAGTATGCATAAGGTATGTGAAGCATGTCAACTTGGTAAGCAAGCCAAACATGCTTTCCCACATGAAAAGCATGTCTCTCCATAACATGCTATGCACTTGTCCACATGTACAAAAACCATGGCATATTAGAGGATGCTTGACTGAAATTCCATTTCATGGAATGTTGATATTTCCTTCCTCAAATGCACTTCAGTTGTGCCAATGTGAGGAAGTAGAAGAAAGTTCAAAATCTCCTCCTTTCGCAATTCTACCAAATCGTCACAGCAGTCGGCAACCTCTAAGCCTCTAGCCCGGTAGAAGAGTGGCCAAGTGACTCATTGAAGAGTGAGGTCAAGTATGAAGTACTAGCCTTAAGGCAACCTCCCCTGGTTATGAGTCAGTGCTCATCAAGTAAAAGTCCATCTACCCTGAAAAAAATCTCAATTTTTCACTGATATGGCTAAAGGAACGAGAGCAAGATTAGTCAAAGCCCTCACTGATTTATTTGATTCTAGAAAAACAATTCCAACTAGCCCAATGGCCTCATTAACTTATAGTGTCAGTGAATCCTCAAGAGCCATGCAAGCCTCATTGGTCGTAATCATGATAAACAATGATGTGGATGTGTTAATGGTGGATAGAGAGCTTAGTGAAATAGAAAGATGGATAATTACACAAAGTGGATGGTCCAAATCCATTGGGTTAAGCATCATGATGTCTCCCTCAATGCCTAGAGGTTCTATCACATCAACATTTACATTTAGTACATACACCCAGTCATCAGAAGATGGGCTTGGGAGAAATTCGAGTGATGACATCCTCCCCAAGGTTTAGTTTCTTAAGCACTACACCAAACTGAACATGCATGTGATATCATTGAAAATGAAAATTGTGTCACTTCCTCCAATGTCAACATTAATCAAACCCAAAAATCTAAATTGGTTGAATGCACTACAAACCCAAGTGACTAATCCGTAAGGCAATGCCACCACCTTACACAGATAGTGTATTGTGTAACTACAATTATGCCCCCCAGACCTATGCCTAGCAGTGGTGGAAAAATCAACCAATAGTGCAACCATTGCTTATAGAGCTAGAAGCCATTGCAGCTACCTACATTGTTGGCAATAGGAGCGACAAATCCTATTATACACTAGGAGGGGAGTCTTGCAATTTCCTCAAGTGGAAATGCCACTCCCTGCCTGTGACCATCCAAAATTATTTAACTTTGGCATGATTGCGAGTACTTGTGGATTAGATGTGGCTACAAGAAATAGATTGTATCAAAAGCGTGGCATGATCAATTATGCTCAAGAAGTGGGACAACACTACATGGATTGAAACAATTGCAGGCTACGCAAATAAAAAGGGCAAAGTGACTTTACTCAATGAGATTCCATGCAATCCACAGTCCGTAGTGTATGCCACGTAGTTCGATGTGGCTGCAAACATCTTAAAAGATCTTAGTCCGTAGTGTCTATCACGTCATTCGGAGTGGCTACAAACATCTTAAGAGATCTCAAAGCCTTGTCTTTGGGGGGGAGGAAAAAGAACGCAATAAGGATGCAGTCAATATATTTTTACAAAAATGGTCTGACCTACATGACCTCAGGAGGCATATACCTGAGAAATATAGAGCGATTGAGACTAGCTTGACATTGTCGGGCAAGGCATAAAAATGGTGGATAAACCTAGCCAATAGTGCTAGACAGTGTGGCACTTGGGTTGAGTTTGAGAGTGCATTCCACAAGGATTTCTTACCCGTGAACAAGCTTCAGAGGTCATGGCGTAAGTGGGATAGATGCTCCATGAGGGGCATAACACTCACGTAGTATATTTCAAACAATTGCGAGATAGTTTGAAATTGAAGGGAATCGATGCATTCCAAATTTTGCATGGATTTATGTGTGGTTTAGAACCCGAGTATGAAAGCTATGTGCAACCCAAAGAACCTAAAGACCTTGACGAAGCGATAAAGTATGCTCAGATATACGATGATATATCTCGTAGATCGTAGAGTTTTCAAACAATAGTCTAGGGAGGGTAGGACATCAAAATTTGAAAGAAATTTTTTTCGGGGTGACAAGGGACAAGGGGATCATGTGGGGCAAGAGAGAAAAAGGGGACCACTAGACGAAGAGACGTAAAAAATCTCACAAAGAAAGGAACCCCACACACATGCAAAAGAAAGAGCAATGTGAGAAAGCAAAAAAGGATAATTTATGCTTTCATTGCTTTGAACGCAGACATAGTAAGGCAGCTTGTCCTAAGCTTGGTGCTGGACATAATTCCAATGACGCTAAGAAGGATGCTAAGCCTTCTTGGCAAGTACACATGGTATAGGTGTTGCCTCTTCAGAGCACAGAGTTTAGGTATGTGATAGTATGTCACACTGATAGCACCCATGCCTGTAGTGTTCATAGGCAATGTGGCAACCATCGTTTGGGCCACATGATTTGATCCGAATGCGCGGTTCAGTCAATGACCATAGAGTCATTCATAATGATCGATGACAGTGCCACACAATTTCTTAACTATGCGTTGGTTAAGAAATTGAAATTACCTAAAACCCATAACAATCATAAGTACATGGTCTCATTGGCAAATGGCTTTGATAAGACCGTTTGGGACATGGTGGTTTTAGGAGTGCCTATCTCATTCCAAGGTCAGAGACCAAACTTGACTTTTAAGTGAGGCACTTGACTAGAGTTAATGTAATACTAGGGAGGGAGTGGTTATCCCACTTGGGCCCTAGCTGGCATCGTAGTTACCAGCACAACAACTTTTAGTTGATGTATGAGGGTAGAACCATTGCATTGCACGGTGAGCATGATGTGTCGGCATCACCGTTGATTTCTTCCATGGAGTTGTACCATGCCATCGAGCTCAACCAGGTTAATCAGGTATATTCATGTACTCTTTGTTTTGATGATGTTATTGTTTTCTTGTTAAAATAGAATGCATTAATGACTTTAGCGGAGACCCACTGTTTGTAAACCCTATTTTATCTACTTACAATCCAAACATAAAACAATCCAAAGTCAGAAATGAAAATTTAAAAAATCAAAAGTATGTAATTACTTTTAACTTGTTGATACAAGAATATATGTGTTAATCCCATTTTGGATTAACAAATATGCTCCTTCAATTGAGGACATTAAGTAATAAGTGTCATGTAAAGGCACTATAAAAGTTTTATTGAGATACTGGCCACCCAAGGCCTTAGCTAATAAGTTTTGGGCACCCAAGTGTGAATAAAGGCCAGTTTCTCAAAGCCCAGCTTCAAACCGAAGGTTACTATGATACAAACAAGGCCTCATGGGGATCCAGCCAAAAAAGTCATGCTACAGGCAAGGGACTACGAAAGCAACCCATGGACAAGAAGCAGTATTCCAAGCAAGCCTGCACCCAACTCAGCATTCAAAAGTTGTGGGTCCGAAAGGACTTACTAGAAGCACAGGGCTAATGCAATGGTATGGGTACCAAAGACCAATCCAAGACCCAATGTTGTATGCACCTTCAGGTCAACAAAAGAGACCCATAAGCACAAACAAAACCAATCCACCGCTAAATCAAGTGATCAAGAAGAACTAACATTGGTCTAGTAACAAAAGAAAGTTGTTCAATTAAGTAAATAGGGGAGTGCGACAGCGCCAATGTCATCCACCAGAAGAAAGAGATGAACCAAATTATGGACTAGGTTAAAGAGGACATGCACTCAAATGCACAAGAAATAGAACAGGTTCACCCAGATTTGGTGGATGTACTCCTCAACTGGATGGAGGGAAAAATCCGAAGCTCTCACTCTGAATTGAAGCGGTTGCAAAAAACAAATACCCATAGGTTCCAAAGTACCCCATTGGTTTATGTGGCAATAAACGAAGAAGGATCATAAGAGGTACCCATCCCTAATCAAGTGGGTAAGTACAAGGTAAAAGAGTATGCCTTTCATACCATGAAACATCGTTTCATGTGTACTCTTCTCCTCCTATGAATGCATAATGTGTGGCCTTGAGTGTTTGAGCATATAGGAATCCATAGGGTATCAAAATTTACATGCATAAGGGGTAAAATAGTTCACGTCGTGATCTGCAGGGGCTACTTCACACCGTGAAATGCTAGAACTATTTCACGTCGTGAAACACTTCAAAATGGTTCACGTCGTGAAACGGTCACAAGCCTTCTCCCAGTCGGTCGCAAGCGAACATGTGGCATGCCCATTTAAGCTAGCCACCGGGACCGACGGGGCTGAATTATAAATACTTCTTCTTTCCCTTTTTGTGCATTTTTCTTTGACCTCCGTGCGATCTTCCTGCACTTTATCTTCATCGTTTTGCACTGGACTTCATCGCCTGCTACTACTGGGTTGTTGCATCGATGTTCATCCCTTTCTCCTCACTTGCGCGACCATCCATTTCAAGTAGGAGCACGTTGTCCACCTTCGCTTGTTTCATTCGTTGAATAAAAGTATTGTGGATAAAGATTGGAATAATTTCAGTATTCCTATTCTTAATCAATTACATAACTCACTCCTTAATCGGTTGCATGTGTTCCTTCCCCTTCTTGTTTTTCAAATGATTAATCCATTGCATGCAAGAATGTAACATCTCCCTTCAAATCGCCTCACAAGTGCATGAGCCCTTAATAGCAGTCTGCTATTTCACGAAGTCCACACTAACCCCTCAGGTGGGTAAACATTGCACCAAGCACTTAAAATTCATTGTTCATACCACACATACATCACTAACACTCCTTCTACACTAATTATGCACCAAGCACTTAAAATTCATTGTTCATACCACACATACATCACTAACACTCCTTCTACACTAATTATGTTAACACACCCAACTCTGCTATTTCACGAATCACTAATAAACTGCTACTTCATGAGCTAAGCCTGTCACACGGCTTAAGCCTCTCACGTGTCAGAGTTTCATGGGCTAAGCCTCTCATGCGTTAGCATTTCACGGGCTAAGCGTTTCACAGCTTAAGCCTCTCACGCGTTAGCGTTTCATGGGCTAAGCCTTTCATGGCTTAAATCTTTCACGCGCTAAGCCCTTCACGACTTAACACGAAGCAATTACGGAGACTTAGGAGCACATCAAGAATAGAATAACAATGCTCTTGTCACCCCTCTGGAAGTAAGAAATGAGCACATAAGAAGCTGTTGCTTGCAAATCATGACATAGATGACCTAAAAAAAAGGGAGTCAAAATTTACAAATTCACGGAATTCCATCTCACGAAATCCCATCTCATCATGGAATTACAATTCACGGAGTTCCATCTCACGACTTAAGAACCTGCACTTTCACAATTTAAGCCTCATCACGGATTAAGACATCTCATGCATTAACCTTTTTCAATAATCTTCAATAGCCATTATATATCTGTTATTGCTTACTATTCTTTTGGCTAAATTAATGTAACAGCTACTCCATGAGTAAATACCCATACTCATGCACTTGAGAACATTTGCACCAAAGCCTCACCATCAAAAACTTCCAGGTACATCCATGGATGGGGGGGCCATGGTGGGCGAAAGCCTGGTCAATGGTACAACCCATCAACTGAAATTTTTCTTCAAATTACAAACCTCTCCAAACGACGCCACCATCTTCACAAATAAATGATCTTCAATCCTTAGTGAAGATAGCAACTAAGGAGGTCTATCATTGGCTTGGGATATCCGCTAAATTGAAGCTTTGTACCTTCACAAATAAAGTTAAATATCTCGGTCATGTAGTTTCAAAGGAAGAGTAAATGTACCTTCACAAACAAAGATGAATATCTAGGTCATGTATTTTCAAACGAAGGGTTGACTTTGGATCCTACTAAGATCTAGACTGTGATTTATTAGCCTTCTTCTAAGTCTACCTAGGATATTTGAAGCTTCTTGGGTTTAACAAGATGGTGTCGAATCTTTGTAAAAGACTATGCCAATATACATTGCTTACTTCTCAGCTTAAGAAGGAGCTACCCTTCTAGTGGATGTCAAAATAGTTTTGAGAAGCTAAAGGCGGTACTTGCTTGTCAACCTGCGTTAAAGCTTCCAAACTTTAAAGAGCCATTTGAGGTGGGGACTAATGCTAGCAATATTGCTATTAGTGTTGTCTTGAAGTAACAAGGCCATCATGTTGCTTATGAGTCAAAAGCTTCGGCCACATGAAATGAATTATCCTACCCATGATTTGGAGTTCTTTGTTTGTGGTTCATGTACTTAACCTCTAAAGGCATTACTTGCTAGGACATAGATTTCAATTGACCATTAATCACAAAAGCTTAAAGTGGATCTTCTCTCACCTTGTTCTTAATATGATGCAAAGGAGATGGATTTAACTACTTCAAGAGTTTGATTTTGAGATTAAATTCCATCTTGGTAAGGAAAATGTATTTAGTTGATGCTTTTAGTTGTCAAAGTTTTAGTATGGCCATATGCATGCCTTCTAATCCTATTCTAGAGTAAGTTAAGGGTCTTCTTAGTCAAGATCCTTATTTTCAGCCAACTGTGGAAACTCTCAATTCAAACCACAAGGATCCGAAGCTTGAAGGTTTTACCTTAGACAATGGATGCATATGCATGTTGTGTGATAAGGATGTGCATTCCCCTTAGTGTGAGAAGATTAGAAACAAGATCCTCTCTAAAGCACCTGGTTATGCAAAGACATGTGCTTCAGTTAAAAGGACTTCCTTTTGGCTAGATTTAAAGAGGGACGTATTGAATTATGTAAAGAAATGTCTTTCTTGTTAGAAGATTAAAGTGGAAAGAGTTAATCTTCCAAGGAAGACTCCTCCCTTAGAGTTTCCATAGAGATGAAGAGGGAATGTATCAATATGGATTTCATCGATGGGTTCCTAATTGCACAAGGTGGATATGATTCCATCATGGTTGTGGCGATGGTAATCCATTTCATACTAGTTAAGAAGACTTTTTAGCGATGTATTGGGCTGACATTGCCCATATTTTTGTAAGAGAAATAGTAAGACTTCATGGATTGCCTCACCGCATTGTCAGTGATAGGGACAATAAGTTCACTTCTCAGTTTTGGAATACTTTATTTGAGGCCATGGGGTACTCACTTAGATATGAGTAAATCCTATCACCCAAAGACATCAACAAACTGAGAGGGTTGATCACATTATTGAAGATATGCTTAGGGAATATTGTAGTTAAGAACCTAAGAAATGATTTAAATTTTTGCATGTGGTAAAATTTGCTTATAATGCCACTTGTCATAGTATCTTGGGTGAAAGTTTTAGTGCAATAGGAGCACCTATCGGTCCCTTCCTCTCCGTAGTTCTATCATTTTCTTTTAATGTGCTCCTATGTTGAAAAAATTAAACTTGTGAAAGTTTTAGTGCAATAGTTGGCTAGGAAAATTTTTAAGTTGCCCACTATAAAGAGATATAAAATTACTTTTTTATTATGAGACTCAAAGATAGATAATAATGGATATTTTACAAGTTTTATAAGGCATCGGTGTGTTATTAGATAAGAGAATTTTTATTGGGTAAAGAGCTAGAATTTTTCTTAAGCAGCTTGGCCATTATGCTGATAGATCTTGATTTCAACCTGTGCATGGTATATTAGGAAGAAATCAAAGAAAAACATTAAATTATTTTAGAAAAATAGAAATAAATTATTTTTGGTGATTTTTGTAAAAGATAAAATTTTGGTCCAATGTTAGGTGACACCTAGGTGTGTGTAGATTGTACCCTTAGTTAATTAGACATTATTCATAAGGGGCGTGCTTGGGAAACCTGCTTGAGGGGCTTGCGTTCCTATCCCCCCCAGCCATGTGTCCACCATACCTCCTTTTGGAAAGTGTAGGATGCTTCTCACCTTACCTCTCACTATCCCCTTTCCATGTGTGACCATTTGGGTTGTTTGGTGGCCTTCTCCCAATCCTCAAGCTAAAAAATGTGCCTACTTCCCTAGCCATTGGGAGTTATTTTTTGTCACAATTAATCCTCCCTCTTGTTGCCTATTACCTCCTCCTACAACTACCCCCTCCACTCTCGGGTGACCTACTTTTTGTCACGATTAATCCTCCCTCTTGCTGCCTATTACCTCCTACTACCCCTCCACTCTTGGGTGACTTCGGAGTAGTTTTTGTAGCTAGAAGACCACTTCCTGCTCTCCTAAAGCAAAGCTGTGAGTCCTTGTCATCTATGGGTTGAGGGGAAGGGTCCCTAAATTAATAGGCTAATTACCTCCCATTTAAGTTGTTAACCTATTGCCCCCCTTTTGTGTTGTTAACCTGTTTGCCACCTTTTATGTTGTCCACATATTGTAGGATACTTCCTAGACCTATTTTCATAATATCTTTCTCATATGTGGTAGTGTGGCCACTCTTATTCATGCATAGCTATCCTTTCCCACATGTCCTAGCCTAAATAATGCTAAAATTGTTTGCAAAAAACCTTGTACCTTTAGGTGTGCTTATGTCTATAGGCATATCACATTCAACTTGAACTTTCATCATAGAGGGTATTTGGTTCCCTTAAGCTTTCCATTCAACATCAAATGATGATGGGTGGGGTCTTGAAGAAGAGGTCGTTTCTCCTTGTGTTTTGTTAGATAACAGCTTTGTGCTAAGCTGCCAGAACTCTAATACCATATAAGAGGATACATGTGGTATCTGTAGGTAGGTATACATAGGCAACACTCACAAAAAGTAGGATCTTTCACAACATAAAATTGGAGAACATTACTATATCACTAATGTAATAATATAATAGATGGCTATGCATCACACTTCTGTAGTAAAATGGGTTGATGCAACCATTTTACATCCTCAACAATGGATACTCTTCATAATGGGGGCCATACATATAAGAGAAGTCCACTTTGGGTTTGTTATCTCATGTACGATAGTTTTTCAAGCATCTCAATATTATGTCATGTAGCTTCTTGTATAACAACATGTGGGAGTCCACTTTGGGTTTGTTAGCCTATCTCATGTACGATAGTTTTTCAAGCATCTCAATATTATGTAGCTTGTATAGCAACATGCGGGAGTCACCCATAGCGGTGGCCGAGCCCGCTAGACATGGAGTCCACATGCTGGAGTGCATGTGGCGAGTGTGTCTGGGGTTCAGGGGTCAGGTGCTTGGGTCGGAGGTCTATGGGCGGCCAAGCTAGTGTGGGCAGGCAAGCCACTATATAAGCCTGGCAATGTGGACACTTATCCATATTCCTATATGGTTGGGTGGTGACTAGAGCTCTTCCTCCTCTTGGCTATGGTGGCAGTCTATGGCGGTGGCTATGATGATGTAACATTGGTCTCGTTCAACATTGGTTTGATTTGTTAGGCCAAGGAAATGCGTTCCTTAGGTCTAATTTATGGTTCTTTTTAACCATACTTGTTTGGAGACGATTCTCTGACAAGTTTATCTGTCTTGACTAGTTGGTTTAGACAATGGTGGGCCCAACTAAAACTTGCTTTGTATCTGTTTACAAAATTCACCATAGTGTGATTGAAACCAAAGTGTGGCCCATTCTTCTTGTCCCTAGTTAACAAGAAAGCATCTTTGGGTACATTAACAATAGTGGCATTGTGTCATTTAGTAGCCGTGGTGTTGTGCTATTTAACAACCAAAGTGTTCTTCACTTTGTTTGTAGCGATGCAAGACCTTATGCGTGGCATATGTAGGACGCATCCCTTGTGCATGGGTTCTTTTGGCAAGACCCCATGCACAAGGGTGTCATTAACATTAGTGGCATTGTGTTATTTAGCAACCATAGTGTTGTGCTATTTAACAAAACTAGAGTGTTCTTCGCTTGGTTTGTAGAGATGCAAGCCCTCATGCGTGGCGTGTGTAGGATGCTATTAACCAAAACATATTACCTTGCATAAGAGAGAGAGAGAAGAAGAGAATGATACCATGCAAGGGTCGATTCGGAGACTTGCATTTAGCCAACCCTAATGAGGGTGAACTCCCCTATGTGAGGGCGCTAGGGGCTCACTCCACCTCCACTTGTGTCACTCAAATGGAGATCCACAAGCTAGGTAATGAGCAAGGAAGAAGGGAGAGCTATGGAAAGCTCTACCTCCACTCAATGATGCAAGAGGGATCTTGAGAGGAAGCCAAGAGAAGGGAGAAGAGAAGAGAAGCTAGACTAACACCATCCACTCCATGCATACACACCACAATAGAACAAGCAAGCATTCACCAACACAAGCATGCAACCATAAATACAGGAGAGTGTGTGAGAGACTGAGCAAGACTCAATTGTGATAAATGGGATTGTGTCTTTTCATATTCCATAAAATCATTTATATATATGAGCTCACTTTTTACAATGGCCGGCCGCCCATTTACAATTGGGGGCCCAAAATTGGCTTCCTGGCTCTATGTTCATCTAGCTCATTCCTACGACCGGCATTACACAAGCCGTAAGCTCGGTCATCCCATATATCTTTTCTCAATAAGCACTTAGCACGGTTACATAATGGTAGATTACAAGAAGTGGTAACCACGCTTGAAAAATGATGTTAACCCGTGTGGTTAACATACCCTCCTCCCTAATTTAGGTCCGTTCTCGGAGCTGGCAAGGATCTAGCAGTAGTAGATCGAGTATGTGCGGACGAAGTCACGCTGTGTTTGGGGTCCTAATGGAAGACTTTGTAACTTGTCCAGAAGATTGTCTCCATCATATCTTCAAATGTTTGTAGGCACCAGGCACTGGATGCGCTTGTAGTAGCCAAAAAGTTGCTCCTTCAGAGTGGGGCCTTTGTTGAGGTGGTCGAAGGCCAAGCCTTGATTGCCCTCGTGGTAGTGGTGCCAATCGGGAAGGTCTCCAAGAGAGTGATGATGAGGTTGAAGAACCAGATGGTGGCCACCACCAGTGCTGGATCCGGCACCTACTCATATCTATTGAAGTCACTAGGCATACATCCACTGGATGCACTTGTAGTAGCCAAAAAGTTGCTTCTGAGGAAAGGGCATTGCCAGGCTAGTTGATGGCTATTAGTTTGAAGGTGATGGGTCGAGAAGCGGGGGCAAGGGGCTTGTGGTAGCCTCCACGTTGTCAAGGGGGGTGCTCATGCTTCCAGGTGTGCGATGCTTGGCATCGAGGTATGTTTGCAGGACGTGGAGGTCCATCGGTCGGTGACCCTGGTGATGGGAGCCTCCTGGGTGCGTCTATTTAGCGAGCCAAGAGCAGTGAGCACAGAGCAGTGAGTAGAAATAAAGTCCTTGTGAAAGTGAGCAAGTAGGGGCATGGTATGATGTTAAGCGAGCATGTAATGTTAAAGAGAAGAGTGAAACCATAGTGCAACTCTATAATGAACAGAACAAAGAAGACTAAAAAAGTTTAAAAATGACTATTGCAAATAAAGCATTTTCAAATGAATGGTGCGGATATAAAAAATCACTACAAAACTCATACTACTTGGCTCGCTAAAAAGACGTTGAATTGGTCATTGAGCTACTAATAGAAACAAACTATTGTTGCAACCACATGGAAACCACAACGACCAGAGAGCATAGAAATCAAGCCATTAAGATGCACACCAATTTTAATAGCCATACCACTGACACAACAATATAATACTCTTTAGAAACCATAACCATAGGATTTAAAAATTTTATAATCCAAATAAAAATTATCCAACAATCAGCTACATGCTATTGTAAAAAACATTCAGAAGCATAACATCCATCAAAACATTACTTCCAATAGTCCCAAAAAAATGATTGTCTCAATTAAAAAAAAGACTATCTCTAATGGCATTTTGATGTAGACATGTGATCCTCATAACTGCACGAGACACAAAGAAAAGAAAATAAGCTTTATCAATACAAAATTATTCTCTACTAACATATTTATCTTTTCAACATGCATACCGTTGCTGAGTATGGTTCTAACAGGTGATCATAGATCCGCTCATCCTTGTCTAACATTATGACATTGCGATCCATAAATGCTGCCACTAGCCCAAGAGTTCCAGTGCCAGCAAACAAATCCAAAATCGTGTCCCTAGGACGACTGCAGATGGAGATGATGTATTTGCTAAGCCGCTGACCTCTCTGACAACCGCCCCGCCATGGTCTACCCTTTCTCTTCACCAGATCCTCCGATGGCACTCTTGAAAACGCACACAAACCATTAACCATATGCCATAAAGATCACCGAAAATCATTTTAAATTCTATCTTGATTTGAATGCATATACATACATGTCAAAGATAAGATCTTGCCCTACATCAAGATCATCACCTAGTGCCAAATCCCTTAGTTGATCCCCATGCATCACAAAGCTTGTAGCAGGAGATGTTGAGCGAACAAAAACAGCCAATATTAGACAAGTGACCTACAAGCAAAGACACATTGGTTGTTCATGCATTTTCACCTTAAATGGGACAAAGAAGATTTGCACAAATGACAGCCCCAAAGAGAACAACACCAATACCTGGGTAGTAATCATTTGCCCCATCTTCTTCCCAATAGGTGGAGTACACCTCACAACCTGTCTATGATAAATGCCAAACCCAACGCTCTGTGCAACCTGCTCAATGGTCACTCCTTCTTCCATAGTGTAAAGGCATGTAAAGAAGCCTCGATCCGAGAGACAAGAATCAACAACTTTAAAAGTAGAGTCATACATGCCATCCCCAATCTTATTCCAATATGGAACCTTGTTTGCAACACAACCTCCAATGATGATATTTGAGGGGAAGTCTGCAAATATCAACTCCACACAGTAATCGGACCCTCTACTCTTGACATTCCCTACTGTGCAAATAACATTCATGGCATCAAGCACTCGCTTTCCCAATGAGGATGCATCCTCCATGTTCACAAAAGTAGCTGCAAGGTCCTCAATACTGACATTGAAGGCATAAATGGTTCCTATAGACAGGTTTTTGACATTTAACACACACAGTCTTAAGTCAAAACAATCGGATCACGATAGAGATGAGGTAGGAAGCTCACATACCTGGAGCTTGAAATGTCTTGGTTATGATGTCAGTTGGTTGTATCCCGCCTGCACTACTATTGGATGTCTGTTATTGACTCTGCTCCCTATTTGCTTCCATTGCTCGATTCACCTCCAATGCATGATTCACTATTTCCCTCCCTAAATTCACTGGCAATGACTTACGAAAAGAAGCCGATGCAATCGATGCTGCATGTGATGTGGATGTGCACTGCATTGTTTTTAATCAATTTCTACCACTCTCTTGTAGGATGGAGAGCCTATTGTCAATGCTCTTGTCCCAAGGACAAATATGTCAGAGACCAAGCATGCAAGCTGGTTGGCAGGGGAGGGGTATAGGCAAAAGATTAGTCTTTATGATGCTTGTGTGACAGATCTAATCAATGCTTACTTCCAATGTGCCAGACAACTGGCTTTCTTGGAAGGAAAATACACAGGTTGTGGGCCTACATTGGAGCTTTTGGTTGAGAGAGCTCTTTCTCGACAGAAAGCAAGTCCATCCCCAATAGCTACCTCACGAGCAGTGGATGATGCAGTGGTGGCGGGGACCCCTATGTTTTCAAATAGGGTAAAATTCAAGGGTGAGAATAAAACTATTCGAGCCAAAAGGCCACTACACGACTCGACAGAAGAAAACTTTGGCAACTCTAGCCATAGGCCTGAGTTTAACTATGTGACAAGAGAGAGGTTAGAGCCTGCAATAGAGGTCGATGAGCAATGCAAAGTTTTAGAGAGCCTTGAAAGTGACGTGCATGATACAAAGTGGGCCTTGCGGAGGATACCAACAGTGAATCGAGTTGAGTGCAACCACTGGGCATCGGGGAAAAAGTGTAGCTCAAGGTTGCGAGGGGGTGATGTCAGTCCTTGTTTTTGGAGTGATTGTCAACTATCCTCCTGGAAAAAGGAGAAGTATTGCTATTTTTGTAATACAGATGTTAGGCACACTTGGAAAATTACAAAGACAATATTACATCCACTAGAGGATGTCCCTTGTGTTTGGCCCATTGCTAAAGGTACCAAGTTACAAGTGAGAGAAGCCTGCAAGCTTATTAGAGCAGGATATGACATTGGTATTCCTCTTGAGTTTTTTCTAGAAAAGGAGCTTGCAAAAGGCAAACAAGGAGGTGAAACAATTTCCATATCGACGAGGAATTTCAAAGGCTGCATTTGGTCAAATCACTGCAGCCTTAGATATGCATGCAGAAGTTGTAGGCAGCCATATACATATAGAAGGGGTAAAGGAAACATTTAGTATTAATCCATTGACCAATGGGAGCCAAGACACACCTCTGATAGAGGTAACTATTCAGAAGAATCCAATGTGTTCATGTGTGGAGTTCAGAGATAGAGTGGCCAAGAAAAGACCATATCTTGCATGCAAGCACATATACTTTGTGTTCTTAATGATTCTTGGACAGGATGTGAACAACAATATGCATATTCATCAAGTTTGTATTTTTGAGAGAATTGTAAAAGACATGCTAACTAAGTCTATTAGAAGTCATCCTCAACAGCTTTAGGAACCTGCAACAACCCACTTTAGTTGAAATATGTATGGGGGTCATGTCATACCAGCTGAACCGTAGTACGAGTTTATTAGTTATTGTTTTGGAAATGTTTTGGTTATTTTATGAATTTTCATGTCTATTGTCTTTTGTTTGCTAATGGCTCTCCAACATTGTGAATATTATAGATTCAACATCTTTTTAGCGAGCCAAGCAATATGGGTTTAATAGTGATTTTTTGTATCTGCACCATTGGTTCGAAAAAAAATTATTGCAATGGTCATTTTAGAACATTTCATGTCTTCTTTGTTTGATTGCTACAGAATTGCACTGTGGTTCCACTCTTCTCTTTAACATTTCATGCTCGCTTAACATCATACCATGCCCCTACCTGCTCACTTTCACAAGAACATGAGCTCTACTCATTGCTTTGTGCTCGCTGCTCTTGGCTCGCTTTTTGACCATCCCCGAGCCTCCTAGAGTTGTCGACCAAGCAGGATATTTATCACCTGCTCGAACTCTATGAGACCTAATGGATTGTGCCAGTTGAGAGGGTTCAGCACGGGGGGATTGATCTCCTCCTACTCTCTTGGGGTGGTGGCGGGGGGTTTCCCCTTCTTCCAAGGGTATGTCAAGTGGCGGTTGTGACGAAGGTGGAGGGGTGCCAAGGGTTGCAAATAATAAAGAATGGCGGAGGCCTTGCCGATGTCGAAGGGTAAGTCTTTGATGGTTATGTGAAGGCTTAAATGGAGATTGAGAGTGGCAGGTGAGGGTGGAGTTGGTGTGGAGGTGGAGTGGAGAGGTGAGGGGTGTAGAGGACTATGAGGTGAAGAGAGAAAGTGTGGTGGTGCTGGGTGGGGGTGGTTGGTTGCTTGTGTTGGGGTGAGAGGAGTTGGGAGGAGGCGGTTGTTGTAGGGGAGATGAAGGTGGGGGTGGGTGCTCGGAGCTCCTCCTCCATGGTTGTTTTGTCGTCTTCATTCAGAGGAGGTGTTGTCGGGGATTTTGGAGTGGAAGAAGGCCTTGGAGTCTATGGCTTCTTGGGGTGTGAACTCCATGGGGAAGGCCACATGCGAGTCATCAAATTGCATTATCCCTATGGCCTGTATAACCTCCATTTGTAGATGGCTTCTATGGTAGAGAATTAGGAGACCCTCAATTGAATACAACGGGAGCTTGTAGCGCTATAGGGATTTGATGTTGCATAGATGATATTCCAACCAGTGCAGTGTAGGAATTGGAGGGCCTCTACTGTCTAGGGGAGGAGTAGGGGTAAGGGCATAACCCATCGGGGATGGTGAGGTCAATTGGGTCGGGTTGTTTGGTGGGTTGGCCATAGCGAAGGAGATGGGCCTAGTTCATAAGGTTGGCTTGGAGAGGGGATGGGTAGGGAGTTCAAAAAATATGGTGGGGTGGGTGAAAGAGAGTTGTCCCTCTGAAAGAAGAAGGTTGCTAGGAGGGAGATGCTATGAGAAGCAGGAGTTTGTTTAGGATATAGGAGAAGGTAGCTTGTGAGAGGAGTTCCTCTATGAAAATATCATGCTGAAGTAAGTTAAGGTGAATAGTACAGAAATGAAGTTCAAGAGGAGTTGGGATGGGTTCTGTGGAGGGATGGCAAGGATGGGGAGTTTTGTGGTGGTGTCCATCAGCGTGTCGACCTTTCTTTGAGCACACTGGGGGACATGGCTAGATGGAGTGGTGGGTGGCAGCCTAAGCTTCTATGGCTTCGAGTTGGGTGGTTTTGTGGTGGAGGGCCTCCTTTGTGACCTCATGGTATTGTCGGAAGTCGATATTGGTTTTTGTGAGGGATTCTTTAGCTGTGGCTGCTCTTTGCTAGAGCTCTCGTGCTTTGGCCTAGGCAAGGGAAAGGTCATGCAGCAGGGCCGATTGCTATGCTTTGTGGACTACCTGTAGTATAGTTGTCTTTGAAGCTCTGAGAGTGAGGAGAGTTTGTTGGCTAGGGTCCGCCGCTCTCTATCCTCCACGAGGTTGATGTTGGCGATAGTGGCATCGTAAAGAGCTTCCTAACTTTGTTGCTCCTGGGCCTTTGGAAGCAACATTTGTTGCTGCGCCACTGTGCAAGTTCCTGTTACCTGTACATGCAGTACCTCACTTTCCCATGTGATGAACGGACGCCTTTAGAGTAAGCCTCATGGTACTGGAAATTGCCTGTACTACATGCCTAACCGAGGGTTTCCAATGTGTTTCTGTACATGTAGTCCGTCACTTCCCCATGTGATGAATGCCTTCAGAGTAAGCCTCATGGGACTAGAAACTGCCAATGCATGCCCAACAGAGGGTTTCCAATGTGTTTCTGTAGGAGGAGGCAAGGAAAGATGGGCCAGCTTTTCCAAGAAGTGAGGAGGGAATGGAGAGGAGCCCTGGTGGTGGCATTTTGTACAAATTCTGGTAAAAAAATGCCTTTTCTTACGCCGCCTCCTTAGCAACCTTACAGTGGGCTTTAGCAGCTTGTGCCTCTGTAGTATCTAGGCTAGGACCGGATTGGGGTGGAACTTGCTCCTGCGGGCGGCGGTGGTGGCTGAGGGTCACGGTGGTGTCGCTTGGGGGGTGGAGAGGTGGGAGAGGAGCCAGGGGCAGGGAAAGAGGTTGGTATTGCATATGGACCTGGGGAGTACGTCCCACCCTGCGGCATGGTACAACAACTTTGTGAGTAGGGACATGGCCACGTGATTTCCTTGTAGGTTGGCACATATGGAGTGCAGCTTCTTATGCGGGTACTTTTCCTAGTTGACAGGTGTGCCTTGGTGGGACCCTAGCAAATGTAGAGAGGCTACATCTGCTGAATTGATCTGTCCATCGAGTGGTTAGCAGAAAGAACATGGCCTTGGCTGGCACGACAAGCTCCTCCTTGGTAATGTTGGCCCACTCCACCCCATCCTTGGTGGTGGTGCCTTAGAAAGTTTCGCGAGCCAGACGGGTGGCGTTGGTCAGTCGCACGTATGGTTGATCCATCCTCGAGAGGTGTAGGGCTTCTCGAACCACATTGAGACTTAGGTGGATGGTGTGGGTTTGGCCAGTAGCATCCAACACTAGTGGTAGCATTTGCATCGTAGGTCTTGGTGAAATATAGACTATTGAATAGATTAGGGCCCTAAGGTTCCAAGGTGGGCAACCCACTGGCCGATTTGCTTCAGGCAGGCAACAACAATAGCTGGTGGATCTACGACACAGCTCTATAAGCAAGGCCCTGTATAATAGAGGAGCTTGTGCTCCATCTTATGATTGTTTTTCTTAAGGCTGTGGACAGTGTATCCACTCACCCGTTTCATCAAGGGCTCCTCGAGGTGGGACAAGTGTGTGGGGTGACTGCCATATTCTTCAAAGCATCCCCTAGCTAGACGCTTCATGTGGGGTATGGGTGAGGACTTTGAGGGAGGATTTTGAGTGCTCAGCCATTGTGTGGAGGATGGGAGGAAGGAAGGTGCAAGCATAAGAAAACAATTGGCAAGGGTTTTGCTAGATGAAGAGCAAAGAGTGGGGAAAATGAAATGGTGGGGCCCTTTTTATAGTTTTTTAGGAAGGACACGGGTGTGGCAAAGAATGGTACGGTCGTCAACCAAAAAGGTATGGCCATGGATTCTTCAGGGGTACGGGTGTGGTTGGAAGTTGGTATGGTTGTGGATTCTCTTGGGAATGGCCGTGGCATAGTGGATGGAACGGGCATGCACTCATGATGGTGAGAATGGTATGGGCGTGGCTTCTTTAGGGTACGGCCATGGTTTATGGGATATAGAATGGTACGGTCATGGCTTTTTTTTGGGGGGGCACCTTGCAAACAGGTTTTGTACCCCCAGGCTATGTAGCCAGCACCCCATTGTGGGTTTTGTATCGACTCCATGCCCAGTTTGCCAAAGTGAGAAGACAACTCCAATTTAGTGGTGGTGAGGTTGGGATATCCCTTGGGAGTTCAAAAGCTTGCAAAAGGAGGGAGCAACTGAGGGTGGAGAGATCAAGGGTTGAGTGGGAGTATATTGAGGGAGTCGGATAATGAGGCATGGGGGAGTAGCTGAAGTTGAGGGTATATCATAGTTATGGACCATGGGCTTCGGTTGGAGGGGCAAGGGTGCTCCATGAAGTTCTTGTTTCCCTTTTGCATGTGCAGTAGTGGTGGTGGATGCCTCTTTGGGCTGATTGAAATGTTGGTAACTATGAGATGACTAGAGGAGGAAGGGGATACCTTGGGGGTTTGGGGAACCGAATTTGGCGGCGATTGCCTTGATAGTGGTTTTGATCTTGAAGAAGCAGAGGCTTGGGGATCCACCGGTAATTTGTTTTTGGGCAAGGCTTAGGCTGTGGGGGGCGAGGATGGTTTGGCCTTGGGGAACGTTTGGGCAGGCAGGCAATTGTCCTATACCCCCTCTGTGGGCTTGGGGTTGCTGAATGGGTTGCCTCTTCGACGAGGAGTTGGTGTTGCCGGGGTAGGTGAGTGTGGGAAGTGGATCGATGGGGGATCCACAGAGTAGTGGTACCTTCAAAATACCCTTGGGCTGTGAGAAGCTTCTTAGGTATCCCCACTGGTGGTGAGAGTGCATGCCCTGTTTGTGTCGGCGGCTGGGCCATTCATGACAAAAAACAATGAAAAACTGAACATGAAGAGATGAAACAAACAACCCAATGAGAGGCCAAAGAGCGACAAGCCAAACTTCGAGGAAAAAACATTATGGTCAACATGGCCCAAGTAGTAGACCTTGAAGAGGAAGATTGGGAGGTGAAACCTGCTTGGTTGTAGTTAGGAATGACCACCCCAACAAGCTTCACCCAAATTCTGGCTCTTGTTGATAGAGGGACTAATCTTAACTTAATGTATTATGACACATTGCTTTCCCTCGGGAGGCCCCCATTAAAAGATACCCCAACCATGGTCACAACAATGGCCTCACAAGCAGTTCAAAGTTTAGGCACACTCACAACCTTATTCCACATTGGAAATAACCCTTTGGAAGGGAAGTTTAATGTGATTCCTGTGCACACGAACTATGCATGAGGAAATTCTTCTCCGGACAAGGATGGACAGGACCAACACAACCGCTGCAACATTGTCTGGAATAATGTAAGGACTACCACCCTACAAGTGGCCTCCAGGCCAAGTTAGAGTCCTAATGATGGATGAAGAATCCATGCCCTCCGATCACTCATGCAAAGATGATAAACCCCCTCCTCACCTCACCACTATTATTTCACCCTCCGATTAACACCAATCCATACCGCTTAAAAAGAGGCCTCTCCCTACTCTCGACACCCAATTACCTCACATATCCTCACCACTACCCAACTTCGCACACCCAATCTGACCTCCCCAATGCCACCACTGCTCTGCTAGCCTCCCCCATAAAACTAACCTCACTCATAACACTAACCCTAATAACAAATCCCAGAGGGTGGTTTCTATTAGTGGGCCATATAAGCATTTCAATTTGCTACCATTGAAATATCCCGCCATCTTGACATCATCGAGTGTCTCTATGCGCACTGCGCCTTGCGAGGTTATCTTAGTGATTAGGAAATGTTCTAAGCCTCTAAGTTTGAGTTTCTTTTTATGGGTTTTTATGCTAAAGAGGAGGACCATGTTGCCTTCATTCAATTTTTTAATCCTTAAGTTGGTCATCAAACCATTGTTTGCGCCTCAATTTTTCGACAATCATACTATACACACTGAGGAGGCGTGTTTCATCAAGCTTTTCAAGCTCAAATAGGCAATAGCCCAAGGACATTTCTTGTGAGTTTTTCTTTTACTGTAATTTGTAACTCAAGACCAAGAACTCCATAGGCATAATTGTTGCTAAAGTACCATAGGACAAATTGAAGGGTGTCGCATTGGTGGTGGCAGCCCTGTAGGATGTTCGCGATAGGCCCAGAGTGCCGTAGGCAACTTTTGTTCCCAATTGTTTGTTGCTGGCTTCAATTGTTTTGGTTAAAATGACACAAAGAACTTTATTGGTGCTTTGCTTGGCCATTGGCTTGGGGGTATGTGCGCTTTTGCCGCATAGGTTGTAGCTGGGGACTTGCCGAACACCGTATGCGAGCCACGAATGGCTGCAAGCATACAACCAGGAAAGCAAGCTCAAACAGAATGCAAAAGGTGTGTCACTCACCGCTCAACCGCCGCCTTGAAGGATTCTTGCGTCGCACTGAAGAAGGAGCCGCCGTCTCGCTGCTCTACCGCCTCTCCGTCGCCGTGCCGCTACACAATGCTCGATCGCTCTCTCACTCTCTCTCTCTCTCTCTCTCTCACACGCAGGAGAAGGAAACGAAGGAGATAAGGCAAGAGCACTCTTGTATTCACAACACATGAGAATGAGGGTTTTAGGGTTACATTTGACTCTTATAGGTGACTTGGTCGTTCACACATGGGCACCCATACATGGCCGGCCGATCCTAACCCTTACCCTGCTGATATTCAAGGTGCGCCTCTCATCCGCGATCACCCAATCCCTTTATCCTTAACATATGGTGCCGACAAGCCTGGCCCATGACTCAGAATATTTAAATTAATGACGTAAAACATAGTACGTCTCAATGTCCGTCATGGGTTAACATGTCCCCCTTCCTGATGTAGATTCTGTCCCCTCCGAAGCTATGGTATGGTAAGCTCGATAGGGTTGTTGTGGTGGTCCATCTGCAAAATAGGGAAGTAGAGTGAAAGTATGCTGGAATTCAAAAGATAGAAAGTGTATAAATTCAAGCATGTTAGACCACAATGGATGTTGCTATGAGAACTTAGTTTAAGGGTCACATGAATGAGCTAGTGTAGCAAATTAATAGGAGTTTAAAATTATTGAAAGTAAATCAAGAGTTAGCAAGGTGTCAAAGGTTAATCAAGGTTTATAACTGGCTTAAGTCAAGGAAAATAACCAAGCTTAATAAATAAACAGATGACCACACTGTGTCTACTCTAAGAACAAGTTAATACCACGAGCCTAGGGACACAAGAAACATCAGAGTTACAGGAGCCTTTTGCCTTTATTTCTTTACGCACGTGACAATTTTTATACACAATGGTGATCTTCCTAAGGCAAAACTAACATCGATCCTGGTACCATGTTTAACACAAGGCATTATCCAGGAATCTATTAGCTCACTTTAGGCAAGGCTACCCCCTATCAACCAAGGCATCGGTGTGGAGTAGAATACTCCTCGCCTACCAAGTATTAATAAGGTGATAGGCCAACATTAAAGCACATCATAGACTTGTATTGCCATTTATTGTAGGCTCTTTTTTTTAAATAATTTCTTTTGATCTTCGCTCCTGAACTATAATTTGTCTTGCATCCTTTCGACAAAGGGGTAAAAGCTATGTCCTAGAGGTCAACACACACATGGCCAGGTGTCAAACATTAAGATGGTTTGACCTTAGACCTAAGACAATCGTATTCCAAGGTTAACTAAAGACGTCATGCATTCTCAGGAATATATCCAATAAGGTTAAGCTCATTAATGATTTACACTAGCACGTCAAGCAACTTCAAAAACTAAGTAGTTCATTGATAATTTCCATGTGGTCATGGATTATAGTTCATGCAATTAATTGAACAGAAAAAACAAAAGAGAGTGGGTATGGAAGAATTACACTTGTATTTTGGAGATCTCCTTGATTCGATGAGAGAAATGCCCGCAATTTGATGAGATATTTATGTATGAGCGTTGCAGCTATCTCAGGACTTGAAAGCGAACCCACCTCAAACTTTTCAACCTGTACAATCAACTAACAAGCACTATACCTCGAGAGGCACATCAATGTGAAAAATTAAAGACTCGTTTAAGGAATCCAAACTAGAAAAAACTTGAAAACACTAACCTACCTACCAGTCACCACACTACTACTGAGGATATGGTAAGAGGATGTTGTAGAGTCTTGGCTCTAGCCCTAAGGCTAAGCCTCTATCCGCATCATCCAAATAAATAAAGTCAACCTCAGTAGTGCCATGAGTTTCATCCATCCATTCATCATTCTCAGATATTTCCTTTTCATTTTTCCATCCACATAAACTCATCAAGAATGTAACCATGCGAGGATAGTCATCTTGTGGAAAAGGAAATCAGTGGGCTATCGGGGATATTTCCTCTACGGAGTAGGGGTCAGTCATGGTCAATAGGCGAATTAGCCATTCTAATTCCTCAACATTTTCCTCTCTGGCTAGTACATCTATATGATCCCATTCAGTTTCAATTACAGGATAGCACATGTGAAATATCTGAGAAAGGTACATATGATACCTCTCACCAAAGGTGGGAGTGGATGAAGTGTATGATGATCGTGCATCTGCCATATCTGCAAACACAGATATAGCATCAGTAGGTTTGTGACAGGTCAATCTAGTTCTTGATTGTATACGGATATTTATCCTCTTTTTTGTGCTCTTGCTCTTTTTACTATTTTTTGTTTTTTCTTTTCTTTGTTTGTTTTTTTTTAATGTATGAAGCTATATATATATATCCCCTTGAATTTGGCAATTACATGGTCAGGGGAGAAGGTTAAGAAGGAAGCATTAGAATGTCGAGCGTGAGTACATGCTCCCCCTTTCCTTGGGTAGATCATATTATTTACAATGATGTTGCAGTCTCTTGGAACCAATTTGTCCAGTGGGTCATAGGTTGTGATGTGGGCAGATAGCTTTTTATGACCCTTGTGGCCACATCCAATTGTTGCAGAGATGGTAGTGTACGCTCCCATTGACGAATGGAGGAAATGGTTTCCGATGATACTATTACAAGGGGAGACGTAGACTCATCGGTTTTTTGTTGGGGTGTTGACAAGAGTAGGTGAGCATGTAGAAACTTCTATATGAGTGTGTGCCTGGCATGAGGAGCTAGAAGCTTCATGTGGCTCCCCCCTTCTTGAGCTAGGTGGTAATGATCTATATCGTTTGGGAATCCAAACTAACTCTGGAAGAAGTGGTGCGGAGCACTCTGTTACCTTTCCCTTACCACGGTCTTGAATTGTTATTGGGGTGGCAACAATTGGTTTGCAAGGTTTTATAGGTGATGTAGAGGGATTCAGCTTATGTTTAGGGACCCAAATCTGGTCATTCCCCTCGTAGTACCCTTGGGCTACTAATAATTTTTTAGGGATCCATCGCGGTGTTACATTGCCCTTTTTCTCGGGTGGTTAGCTGCTTTCCTTTTACGAGGCTTCTTGGTGGCTGAACGAGATTGAGCAGGGGAAGTAGCTGTTAACGAAGCTTTTGGGACCCATTTGTATATACTCTTTGGCATAGTAAGCGGAACCTTAGAGACCACCTTGCCTGTTTCCACTCTTGGCGTTGAAGCATTAGAGGGATGACAAACAATCAAAGATGGTTTTGCCACTGGACTTTGTGATTTTTCATTATCTAATATTTGAGTGGATGACTTAGGTGCGGGATTTTGAGCGGTCAGACCTAGTGTTGGTTCTTGCGTTGTGACTCATCTAGTTGCCCAATCGATATTGAATTTGGTGGCCATCATCCATTTGCACCCTAAGTTTACAGTCCCTTCCATGGTACCCGCAGGCATAACCAAAAAGCTTTAAATTACGGTCCCCTTGTTATAGGCAACCGGAGTGTGCAGAACTCTTGAGACAGGGGTTTTTTTCTTGTTGATTCCTTGAACTTGGATAGCACTCTTGGATAAAGGTGGTTTTCCAAGTTGACACGACACGCCATATGATAGCAAATTGTGTTGAGCTCCTGTATCCAATAATGCATTATACAGCACCTCCCCGTAAGGACTCTGTAACTCAATTGGGTATCTTAGAGGTGGGTCAAATTCTAGTGCATCCTCCTCTGCTTCCTCGAAAAATACTTGCGTAATTCCCAAGTTGGCTTCTCGTTGTTGCCTAGCACGCTGTTGACGTTCTTTGGCTTCGACTCTCGCTTGTATCTTTTTAAGCTCAGCTTGTTCTTTAGCTGCCTTCTTTTGATGGATTGCATGTAACTCCTCTTGGCTCAGGGGGTCATAGTATCTTTTGAATTTACTCCCATTAAGGAATCCAATGGTTTCAACTCCGCCGAGAGTTTCCACCCTAATGGTACCTTGCGGGGTAATTTCACATACTCTATACGATCCCTTACCAGCGTATTTGAGCTCCTTCTTTTCGTTACGCACTCCATACATCAGGACTTTATCTCCAACCTTGATGTCCTTGTCCTTGAGGTGGCGATCAAACTATTTTTTCCTTCTATCCTTCTCCACAAGGGCATTGTGTACAGCCAATTATCTTTCTTCGTTTAGCTGCTCAAGGATATATAGATGCTCTACTAAGGGATTACCATCCCAACCCTCTTGAGTAGCAACACGAAGACTAGGAATGACAAATTCCCACGGCATGACTGCTTCTTGGCCATATACCATTTTGAATGGTGTGCAATTAATAGCCACTTTGTACGCAGTAGTACGATAGGCCCATAAAGCTGTCGTAAGCTTTAGATCCCAATCCGTGCGATGAGCTTCAATTGTCTTTGTCAAAACAGAGATTAATGTCTTGTTTGTACTCTTGGCTTGGCCATTCGCTTGCGGATAATAAGGAGTAGATTTATGATGGGATATCATGAAATTTGTTGTGAGCTCCTTAATCACGTCATTTATAAAATGCGTCCCATTGTCGCTCACAAGTTCAAAAGGACAACCGAAGCGTGTGATTATATTTTCAAAGAGAAACTTGGCTGTTGTCCTCGCATCTTCCTTACGTGTCGCTTTCGCTTCAACCCATTTGGTCATATAGTCAGTGGCCACAATAATATAGCGAGATTGTGTGTTTCAGGCCGCTGGGCTAATTGGACCTACAAAGTCTAAACCCCACTTTTCAAATGGTTGGTTTACTTTGATTGGATGTAGGGGCATCTGATCTTTTCGTTGGGGTTTCTTGTATCGTTGGCATTCATCGCAACCCTTCACAAAGAGTGATGCATCTTGGAACATAATGGGCCACCAATACCCTGATTGTAAGATCTTTCGCACAGTTAAGTCTCCTGAGAAGTGACCACCGGCTACGCCCATATGTGCCTCTTGCAAAATGTATAGATACTCATCCTCTCGGGCACAACGCCTAAGAACGTCATCCTTTTCTCTTTTATAAAGAGTCCCGGCTATCAAGCAATAGGGTTCGCATTCTTTGATCAGCTTTCGAGCTAGATCTTTACGAAGATCCTTGGGTGGAAAGCCATTAACCAAAAAGTTAACAATCTTCTCACTCCATTCAGGCATTGTCTCTACCATGAACAGGGAAGTGTCAGGTAAGTCATCATCAACCCCCGTAGGAGCCTCACCATTAGGTAGGTATGCGAGACAAATGATCAGCCATAACATGTTTTTTGCCAGGTCTCACAACAACAGTGAAATCAAACTCAAGAAGAATCAATAGCCATCGTGTGATTCTTCCTGTGTGGAGCATGGTTTGTTTACCAGATACAACAATGCTTGATGATCCACATAGAAAACAAACTTGGTGGCAAGGAGGTAATAACGAAATTTCCTTACTGCATATATCATTGCCAACCCTTCTCGCTCCGTAGTGGTGTAGTTCATCTCAGCATCGTTCAACTGGTGAGACTGGCAAAGCTAATGGGGTAGTCTAGCTTGTGTTCTCCAGGTTGAGTTAACACACACCCAATAGCAAAGTTTGATGCATCAATATGCACATGGAAGAGTAATTCCCAGTTAGGCATTCTCAAGATTGGAGCACTCGCCACCGAGGCCTTCTTTAATTTCTCATAGGCACGGTCACATTCTTCGGTCCAAATAAACTCGATGAGAAGCTTATACAATGGTCGAGCTATCTTGGCGAAGAAGAGAATAAACCTTCGATAATAACCAACGTGGCCCATAAAGCGTTGGACTCCCTTGTAGTTGGTGGGTGGTGGCAATTCTAGAATGACCTTGATTTTACTCTCGTCCGTGGAAATCCCATTTTTGGACACTATATGCCCTAAGATAACTCCGTGTTTAACCCAGAATTGGCATTTGAAAGGATACAAGGAGATGCGATATAATCTACACCTTTCAAATATTTTTCGTAAACACATCAAGTGCTCATCCCAAGAGGAATGAACACAAAGATCATCTAAGAAAGCTTCACAGAAGTCCCTTAGATATTCCTTAAAGGCCGTGTTTATCAATCGTTGGAATGTTGCAGGTGCATTGGTCAAGCCAAAAGCCATGACGCGGAAGGCAAACACTCCAAACTCCGTGATAAATGCTGTTTTAGCTTGGTCCTCGACTGCAATTGTGATCTGATTGTAACTCGAGTATCCATCTAAAAAGCTATATGCCTCCTTGCCTACCACTCTTTCAAGCACATGTTCAGAATATGGCAATGGGTAATGATCCCTTCTGGTGGCTGCATTAACCTTTTTGAGATCAACGCACACTCTGAGTTTCCCATTCTTCTTTGGTACAATGACTATCGGAGAAACCCATTCTGAGTGCTCAATAGGGTATATGAATCCACATTTTACAAGCTTTTCAATTTCCTCTTGTACAATCTTTGCGTACTTAGGATTCATTGGGTAAGGACGTTGCTGGACTGGTTTAGCAGTGCTAATCATTGGAATCGTGTGTTGCACCACCGAGGGTGGAACACCCTTCATATCATGATATGTCCAAGCAAATATATCCTTGAATTCTTTAAGAAGCTTCGTAAGTGCAGCTTCTTCCGCCTTGGTGAGGTCTTGAGCAATAAAAATTGGTTTAGACTCCTCACCCGGATCTGCTAAGTCTATCTCCTTAACTACCGCAGGGCCATCGTAGACACCGCTACTCCCATTGGTAGGCGTTCGTTGGGCTTTTGTGTAGACCACTTTACGTTCCCCCGTGGTAAATGATTTGAAATGCTCGGGTGCGGGGTGTAAGTCTACTGGTTCTTGTTGTGCCAGGCTTTTTTCTTTCAATTCCGCTTCCTTTTGTTGCTGAGCCAACTCTTGGTTTTGCCGCCTTCTTGCAGTGCGACTTAGTTTCGGCTTCTCTTCGATTTCTAATTGGGCGACGTCATGAGGTTGCAGAATACACCACATGACACTTTGGAGGTATTGTCCCCAATTATCCGCTAAATTCCGATGAGCATCAATGGCTCCTACATAACTAAGCCATTCTACAGTGGATCTTTCCTTGTTTATTGCAGTGCGTACATTAGCTCGATAGCGTTGGCGCTTATGTCTCGTTTTCTTCTTACCAAGTTTTTGATTTTTGTTTCTATCAGATTCGAACTCACTTGGTCGATCTTCACTTTCGGATGAACTGCAGGAGGTCACTATCCTAGGCCTTGAGCACCTTGCTTCCACATTTGGGTGAATATTTGATTCATCCCCCCCATCAGGCTCAGAGTCAGTTTGTTCTTGAGATTCATACTCAGAGTTACATTGGTCAGAGTCTTCGCTACTGTCAGTTGAGTTTGCCACTTTCTTGCCATCAGGAGTCAAGTGCATAACACCTATCATGTTTATTGGCACTAACGGTGGCATATCTTGCCCCTCAGGTGTTACCCAACTTGTGCCTCTATTTCCCCATGTGTCTATGGTTGCTGCTAGGTGTACCCAATCCATGTTATCCGACTCAGTCATACCCGGTAGGACATCCATATAAGGAGAATCTTTCCCATCATCAGTCTCTTTTTTACATGTATAGCAATACCTTAATGGGGCGGAGTGAACAGTGGTATCCGATTGATTATCGATGATAACCTTGCTTCTTCCTAAAGGATGCGCATGACCATTCTCAAGATCAACTCAAATGACAGAGTCCTGGAATTGTAGATAGACATGGTTTTTCGACTAGTCATGCACCATTTGTGCTTCCCTCATGAAAGGACGTCCTAAGATCATTTGATATGACATAGGATGCTTGGAGAAATCCATTACAATGAAGGTATGTCGTACCTTGTATCCCAGAACCTTGATCTTAAGGTCCCTTAACATTCTAATAGGTTTAGCAATAGTTTTGTTTGCCATCTTAACCACTATGTTTGTGACTTCGAGGTGAGGTCTCCCCATAGATTCCCAATAGTTTTTAGTCACAATGCTCACTCCAGCACCACCATCAAGGATTCCCTTTAGAGTTAATCCCTTGGTAGTAATGGGGAGGGTTGCATTAGATTCGTCACCTTCAAAGTACTGTCCCAACTTGTTAACAGGTATTTCAACGACCGAATCTTCATCTAAGTTGGGTTATAGATCCCAATGCTCCCCTTCATCTTGAAGCGTGTCAGGTCTATCCATATTTGCAAATTGTGGTAGCCCTGCCTTTAGTTCTCCATTGAGAAATGCCCGAAGAGCTAAGAATAGCTCAGGATCTCCGTATAATTTGGATATGATCGTGGTTCTGATTTCAGAGGACATGAAATCCATTAGCTTAGACACATTCAACGGTACTTTTCGAGACATCGCCCCTTGACTAGGGATTGGTGAAGATGGAATCACTTCCTCTTCGATGGGGTTAGGCATTCCCTCACTAAACATTCTTTCAAGCAAAAAGGGTGTTTGCCCACTTCCTGATGTCCTATCCTCACTTTCTTCTCGAATGATACTAGGTATAGCTAACGGTTTATGGTTCCTGTGAGGCTGAACTTGCGTAGGAAACACTGTGTCTGGAATTTTGATTTTTCTCGAGTTTGGCTCCAGTTCTCTTTGTGTTTCTTCCACCAAACCCCTTAAGTGTTGCACTTGTTCAATCTCCTCAACTGGGTTTGGGTAAGTTCCAATCTTTTTCTTGAGGGTTTTTGGCCCACGTGGCTTGTCTTGGGGAGTCTCAGTCAGTTTGGGTGGTCGAGAGGGCATTAACTGACTTGGTTGTGGGGCCGAGGAAGTTTCCTTCTGTTTCCCCTTATTTATGTACTTGCTTGATTCTCCTTCATTGAGCTCCCCGAGTGGGTTCCTCCCTTAAGGTAGTGGCTTTGGTCCCCATGGTTTCTATTGAATCAGAATCATCTTCAGGATCATTCATATACACGGGGTCGTCTCCTGTCCCTATGTTAGTCTTTGAACTGGGCTTGGAGCTCGTGGCATTAAGCGATCTCTTCCGCCGTGTTTTCTTTTTCTTTGCCTGAGCGATTGATGCAGTATCCCTCTCTTCAAGAATGTAGTTTTGATTTTGAAGCATTGACCGTGTAACTACATTCGCGGGTACAACGGGTTTGGTTCCTCGTGCTTGGTTGGTGACCTCAACCAAATTCAATGGCGTAATCTTGGGTGCATTAGGATTATGTGGACATTGAGCGATCAAATGATCTATGCCACAACGATTACATGTAAGTACCGGCATTCCCGATGTGCTCCCTTGATTTGGTTGCATATGAGTAGCGATCTTCTGTAGCCTATTAGGGCACTCCGCTATACGATGCGGTCCACCACAATCGTAGCATTGAAGAGGTGGTCTCCTCGCCAAGGTATTAAGGTTTTGCCCTCTTGTGGCGAGAGCAGCCGCTTGATATACAGGCTTGACTTGCCGGAAATGATCCCCCATGTAGTACTGGGGAATCATTTCAAACATATCAATCCCATATGGAGCAGTGGGGTCTATCTCCTCTTCATAATCCCCACACGCACTATGTGACTCACAACCCATCTGGTTTATTGGGGTAATCCTTGGATGTGGAGGTTGTGGTCCTAGCACTGGCGGTGGTAACGGCACAGACTGGACTACATTCGGATTCCTTGAAACTATGTGCTGTGACGGTTGCTCGACAGGTTGTGCAGGCATCAGCGCGCGGGTAAGGTGTGTTTGACCAGGCTAGTGGTGCATGATTTGCCAACATTCGCTTAAGTACTAGGCAATCTTTAGATTGATGGCCATACTTACCACATGCATTGCAATTCCCATTGAATTTGACTCTGAATGTGGGACATTCACTCGTGCTATGTGGTCCTAAGCACACCGAACACCATTGTTGCTCTCTTCTTGGGTACATATGGCTATTCTGAGGAGCTCGATTATCCCTAAAGTATTCTTGGAGAGCCTTAGTAAGGTCGGTCATAGACATTTCGGATATCTTGGGCTCCTTGGCAATAGGTTTCACCGTCATTGGCTCGTGCCTAGATACTTGCGAACTAACGGATTTTGTCTCCGAAGACACCTTTTTACTTGCAATCATCAAGTTGTCTTCTAACTGGATTGCATTGGCAGTGATTGCTTCCCACGTTGTAAGACCTCTAATGACTAGGCCATTGTATATGTCCTCATGGCGCAATCCTCGGATGAATCTATCGAGCAGTTGGTTATTATTGAAGCGCTCATCGGGAGTGCAGCGAGAATTTAGATGCTTCAATCGACTTATAAAGTCTCTCACTGACTCCCGTTCCTCGCGTTCAGCTTTTTGGAGTTGAGATGCTACTCCCCAAGAACAATCTCTTGAGAGTGGGGTAGTGAGTGTGCTCTTCAACCCTTAAGGTTCGATACCAATCTTCGGCCTTTCCACTCAAGGTTAAGCCTAAGGCTTTACACTTATGTAGCTCATTGTGCTCTTCCAAGGAATCACACATGTGTTCAAAGACTTCAATGTGCTTCCTAACATCCTCGTTACCACTGAAGTTTTGAGTGAGCTTAGCCACTTGTACTGCCTTGCTTCTAGGTTCTCTCTCAGGCATACCCCGCATGTTTTCCGCAATAGATCGTCCGATCGTCTGAGCAAACGCTGCGAGATCACCTAGGTGAGCAGGCATAGCTGGTGGAGGCACTTCTGGGATAGCCTGGCCGCTGATAGGAGTTGGCGTTGGTTTGAGTATGTTGGCAAATGACGTAGGATATGATATGTGGCTAGGCCTAGCTCCTCTTGGATAAGGGTTGTGATAAGGCGGTCGTGGAGCATACGCCATTGGCATACTAAGAGGCGTAGGAGCTACATGAGCATGAGTAGCGATAGTAGGTACATAGGGTCGATAGGCACTGGCACGCACTGTTGTAGGTACTGTTCCACTAGGTAGCGGTGTCGTACTAACTACAGTGGTAACAGGTGTGCTTTCTATCATGCTCATCATCATTGGGGTAGACATTGTGGATTCCTTAATGGAAAGTTGAGCCAAGGTTGGAAAGCTAAAGTTACTGCTCGTGGGCTCAACCTGCATTGAGACTCCAGGCGAAACAACATACGAAGGGTCTATGGGACTCACCGAGGGAGTCTCCAATTGTGATAGGTTGGTTGTTTGGCCTTGCCCGTATCCAAAAATCTCATAGGGCCAGTGGAAACTAAGTTCACTCCCCTATTTTGCCTCTCAATTTGGATAATTCTATGAATAACCTCACATATCATTTGTTGTTGCTCCTCTAGATTAGTGGCGCTAGATGTAGATCGTAGGACTTCTAACCAACCTACATGGTATGTGTAACCCGTGTATAGGTCAGTTAGAGTCTCTGTGTGTAGATCATATTCCCAATTTTCATTGAGAAATATCCCATCCAGACTTGGTGTGCCAAACGGTTCTCTTGAAGTGGACGCAATGTCACTTCTTATGGATTGGCTTCTAGGGACCTCTACTTTAGGAAGAGCATAGGAAGGTGGTAGCTCAGTAGGGCCCTCATTAAACGAAGTGGGTAGAATATCCACATGGACACTCTTTGGGAGGGTAGGGTCTACATAAGATGTGAATGGCGAATCTACTACCCCTCCTTCCTCATTTACTTCGCTTGTCGCATGTTCAGAGCGTGTAGCTCTACTAAAGGTCTCTATTAGACGACTAAACATGCTAGATCCGGGTTGTGGGGCCCAACCTGGCATGTTTTGGCTTGTCTCCTCAGGGTTCTTGGTAGGGTGCCCTTCCATGGCTTCTGAGTCAGAGGACGAGTCACTATCCACTATTCGTGGATCTTGGGTTGCACTCCCTTGGGTTCCAGCCGACGAAGGCCAAGATGCCAACGTGGAGGGATGGTGTGAGCCTGCATAAACTGAAACGCTTTCTAGTGGTTCAGGCTCTAGCACCCAACCAGAACATAGATGCATGTGACGTGGGTACCCTACGTGCGTTGGTAACTACCCTTAAAGCCCACACAAGTGGTTTCTTGGGTATTTCGCACCTCGTTTTTACTTGTTTTTAGATTGTTTTTAGATCGTTTTTGACCCCCTTACTTACGGTCGAACTTGGACTAGGGCGTGTGATAGCTCGAAACAAGCGTATCGTTCAAAGGGTCCTAGCACCGTGTTTGCCTATTCGGAGCTCTCGTGGTCCTCAAAACGGTCCGTTTTCCTATGGGAGAAGGGGCGAAAGCCTATTTGCTTGTGGAGGAAAGGGTGAGGGCTTTATCCCACATGCTCACTTTACTCCTTCGGGAGTGGGCTACATATAGGGCACAACTTCCCATAAGCTCTCACTTGAAAGAAAGCTATGGAGGCTCACTCTCCTATATATATATATTAAAAGACCGAGGCCGGGGTCGGGGTCAATTGGGGGTTTTTCTTTTCAAAATTTTTTTCTCCAAATAAAAAATCTTTCCTCTCCACACGTTTGGTTTTTTCTTTAAAAATAAAATTTAATTTTTAATTTTTTATTTTTTTGAAATTAATTTTTTTTCTTTTTGAGATAAGTTTTCTAGGGTTTCTTCAGCCTTGGCCGCGGCGCGGTTCGCACACAGCATAGGTCTGGGGATTCAAAAATTTCCCTCACACGCAGAAAACCAGATACCAGAACACACGCCCACACGCGGAGCGAAAAAATAACAAAAGAAACAGAAATGCAGAAGACAAATTACAGAAACAGATTGCAAAACACGGAAACACCTCAACAACAAACACACAGTCGCTTTCCTACAGTGTAAATTAAACTTCACGCAGCAGCCGAGCTGCAAACTGGAGCTTGGTGCAGGGCATCTCCCCGGCAGCGGCGCCAAAAAATGTGCGCTTTTGCCGCACAGGTCGTAGCTGGGGACTTGCCGAACACCGTATGCGAGCCACGAATGGCTGCAAGCATACAACCAAGAAAGCAAGCTCAAACAGAATGCAAAAGGTGTGTCACTCACCGCTCAACCGCCGCCTTGAAGGATTCCCGTGTCGCAGCAGTGAAGAAGGAACCGCCGTCGTCGCTCTACCGCCTTTCCGCCGCCGTGCCGCTACACAATGCTCGATCGCTCTCTCACTCTCTCTCTCACTCTCTCTCACACGCAGGAGAAGGAAACCAAGGAGATAAGGCAAGAGCACTCTTGTATTCACAACACATGAGAATGAGGGTTTTAGGGTTACATTTGACTCTTATAGGTGACTTGGCCGTTCACACATGGGCGCCCATACATGGCCGGCCGATCCTAACCCTTACCCTGCTGATATTCAAGGTGCGCCTCTCATCGGCGATCACCCAATCCCTTTATCCTTAACATATGGTGCCGACAAGCCCGGCCCATGACTCAGAATATTTAAATTAATGACATAAAACATAGTACGTCTCAATGTCCGTCATGGGTTAACAGGGTAGTATGGGGAAGATTTTCTGTGAGAGTGACGAGGAATTCTTGTAAGAGGAATTGTATTACCTCATGCACTCATAATCTCAAGAGAGCATCCAAAACGAGTTATCATTGACTCATACAGGAATTTGGTAGTAGATCATGCACTAGCCTTATGGGTAGCCCTTGCTCGACCCATTTTGTGCAATAGTCTGTGGTTGTGATGATGTATTGAGCTTGAGTGTAGCGAGCCGTGGGACTAATGGGTCCTATGAAACCACTGATCCATTTTTCGAATGGTTGTAAGGACAGAACAGGGTTCAGGGACATACTATCCTTAAAGCATGGAATTGCTGCTCGTTTGGCATTCGTCACACCACTTGCCATATTTAGCCATGTCGACCGCCAAGGTGGACCACCGTAGCCAGCCCAAGTGTGAGGAATTTGTGCGCAATGATATCTATTGTGAAGTGCCCCCCCTCAGCACATGCAGAGTCAGCCTGTTCTAAAAGGAAGACATATTAGTCTTCTCAGACATAGCGTCTTATAATTTTGTCTTTCCCTTGCCTGTAGAGTTGGCGTGCAATCAATTGGTAGGGGGCTGCCTATTTAATGAGGCACCATGCTTGGTCTTTGTTGTTGAGAAGTAGGTTAATTGGTAGGCCATTAGTGAGGAAGTGTGCAAACTCCTCTCCCTATTCCGGAATTAAGCACAATTGGAATAAGGCGCGACGTATGGTAAATTGTCATCGACTCCCACTAGCACGTGGCACCTCACCACCATTGGGAATGCATGACATATAGTTCGCCAAGACATGCTCTGAGCCCTTCCCCGCAATGTGACAGTAAAGTCAAACTCAAGCAAGATTAGCAACCATCGAGTGATCCTTCCGATTGTGTAGGGTTTGTTTACCAGCAGATAGAGAAGAGCTTGATGGTCTACAAAGAAGATAAATTTGGTTGCCAGAAGATAATGATGAAACTTCTTGACTGTGTAAAACATAGCTAACCCTTCCCTCTCGGTGGTGGTATAATTTTGTTCTACTTTGTTGAGTTGGGTGACTAGCAAAGCTGATAGGGAAATCCATCTTATGTTCACCAGGTTGAGCCATCACACACCTAACTACGAAGGTGGAGGCATCAATGGGGACATGAAATATGATGTCCCAGTTGGGGGACCTCAAAATAGGAGCACTTGCCAAGGCTTTCTTTAGGGTGGTATATGCTTGTTGGCATTCCTCTATCCACTCAAAGAGGATTAGGAGTCCATAAAGGGGGCAAACTATATCGGCATACATGAAAATGAAATGCCGATAGTACCGAACGTGTCCCATGAAGCGCTGGACTCCCTTAAAGTTGGTTGGTGGTGGTAGCTCAAGGATGATCCAAACCTTGTTGTCTCATCACTGGGGAGATTCCTTGTTTAGAGACAATATGTCCTAAGATTCCTTGCTTAGAGACAATATGTCCTAAGATGACTCCATGCCGTACCCAGAATTGGCATTTGAGAGGGTTCAGGGAAATACGATAGAGCCTACATCTTTCTAGAACACATTCCTCCGTAAACATTCAAGGTGTGCTCTCCACGTGGAATTGACAAAGACTTCAAGGAATTTTTAGAGATACTCCTTGTAGGTTATGCACATCAGATGATGCTAGAAGGTGCCGGGGGCATTGGTTAGCTCAAAAGGCATAACACGGTATGCATAAGTTACCCATTTATCTGTTTTGTGTTGATCTTTGAGGTCGATCAATACTTGATTATATCCAGAGAATCCATCCAAGAAGGTGTAGGCTTCCTTTCTTGTGCGACTCTTTCGAGCATGTGCTCTGTGGTGAAGGGTAAGGGAGAGTGATTCTGTATAGTGGTGGCATTGACCTTTTTAAGGTCCAAACACACTCGCACCTTTCCATTCTTTTTGGGCACTATCACCACTATGGATAATATCCATTCCGTGTGCTCAATTTCATAGATAAATCCGGCGTCTATGAGTCGATCAATTTCTTCTGGACCATCTTGGAGTACTTTGGATTCATAGGGCAAGCTCTTGGCTTGACCGGTGTCTCGCTCCATCAACCATAAGAATGGTGTGTTTGACCACTTCGAGAGGTACACCCTTCATATCTATGTACTTCCAAGTAAAGCAATCTTGGAATTCAGTGAGGAGAACGATGAGTTTAGTTTCTTCCTCGATTGAGAGGTCATCCCCAATGTAGATAGGCCTCGGGTCTTTTCCCGAGCCTACCAGGTTAACTTCCTTCACCGGACCATTATATGAGGTCCCTAGCTCTCCATTGTGAGACCTTTGGGCTGAATCATATTGTACAAATCGACGAGCCACCTTAAAGGTTATGAAGTGTTTGGGAACTTGTTTAGTCTCTTCTAGTTTAGCGCTTTCCTCTTCTATCAAAATTTTTGGCTTCTTTCTCTACAAGCGCTAACTTCTTATTGTGTGCTTTGCGCGCAGAGTAGCAAAAAAATTGCATGCGCATGCTTCCCGGCAAAGGAATGGAATGGGCATGGCAGAGAAGACACGGGCGTACGCTCTAGTACGGGCATGGCTATGGGAAGGAGCGGTTGTGCACTTGTGAAAAATGAAGGAATGGGTATATGCTTGTTGTGGAAAATGAAGGAACGGGCATACGCTCTGAGGATGAGGACACAGACGTGTCTTGAGGGAAAGGAACAGGCGTGAACTTCCAGGAAAGGAAGATGCGGCCGTGGGCAGGGTAGAAGAAAAGGGCGTGGCTATTGATGAAAACAGGTAGAGGGAGAGGAGACACACACACAGGAGCAAAACCTAATGTATTAGTCAAACCCTAACCATAGAGGGAAGCCATGTCCCTTCTCACACACTATGCATAAAGCCATAATCCATAAGCTACAACACACTACTTGTGTTGTGTTGTCCACACACACCTAACCCTAGCTACTGTCCACACAACTATGACCAGCTGGACGCAGTCATTTATGTCTCACACATGTTACTACCTAACATGCCAGCACATAGTGCAACTGGCACAAGCTGACATCGAGCTTGAATCTCAGCAGTCCCTCATGATATACTGCCATAGATGAAGATGTAGATGAGCTTGAGCTATCAAAGCTCTCAACACTCCTGCTCAAGCTCATCCCATGTACTCCCAACATAGTATGGAAGTACTCAAACTTCTCCTTGCTAAGTGGCTTTGTAAAGATGTCGGCCACTTGCTCTTTAGTCTTCACATATACTACAAATCCACTGTACCATCCAATACTTTCTCTCTGACAAAATGATAGTGGACCTCTATATGTTTGGTCCGCGCATGAAAAACTGTATTCTTGGCCAACTGTATGCTGCTCATGTTGTCACAATGAATGACAACCTTGCCATCAATAGGCTCACCCAAATTAGCCAAGAGACTCTTTAACCATACTCCTTCACATGTAGCTATGGCTGCTCCTTTGTATTCAGCCTTTGTACTAGATAAAGCAACAGTAGGTTGCTTCTTACTTACTGCTCCAACTCACCATTGCACTTCCAAATGTAAAGTCATAACCACTAGTAGACCTCTTGTCATACGAGCTACCTGCCCAATCTACGTCTGTGTAGCCGTGTACATCCAGGCCTTTACCATGCTCATAAAGAAGACCATAATGTGCAGTGGTTTTTACATAGTGCATAATATGTCTCACTGCATCCAAATGAGGTTTTTTGGGGCTTTGCATAAATTGGCTTACTAGCCCCACAACATAACTGAGATCCAGTCGTGTGATAGTCATGTAAATAAGACTGCCAATCATCTTTCTATACATAGATCGATCATCCAACTCCACCAAAATCAGCCCGCAGCTTCACATTCTGCTCCAAAGGTGTACTCATTGGCTTACACCTTGTCACCCCATATTTTGCCAACATATCCAATGCATATTGGCGTTGCACTAACCATGTCCCTGCATGGTCTTTGATCACTTCAATCTCCCAAGAAAATATCTCAATTCACCCAGGTCTTTCATGTCAAACTACCCACTCAATGCCTTCTTGACATGCATAACATCTGTAGCATGATCTCCTATGACAATCAAGTCATCCACATAGATGACAAGCAAGACAATCCCATGATCTATTTTTTTCACATAGAGTGAAGAATCTGCTGAAGAAACCTGAAAGCCAAGGGAGATAAGATATCAGCTTATCTTATCACCCGAAGCACGAGGTACTTGCTTCAAACCATATAATGCTTTCTTTAACCTGCATACATGAGTGGGGTACCTCGGGTGTACTTATCCTTCTGGCTGTACCATATAAACTTCCTCTTGTAAATCACCATTTAGAAATGCATTTTTCACATCCATTTGATGCATTTTCCCACCATTTGCTGTAGAGCCATAGCAATGACTGCTCTCACTGTTCCCATCTTTACAAAACTGGACTAAATGTTTTATCATAGTCTAAGCCTTGGGTTTGTGCATAACCCTTAGTTACCAACCACGCTTAGTTACCAACCCTTAGTTACCAACCATGCTTTATGGTGCTCAATGGAACCATCCGATTTGCATTTCACCTTATAAATCCATTTGCAACCAATGACATTTTTGCCTTGTGTGTGGTAAGGCAACCAAATCCCAAGTTTCATTATAAACCAATGCGTCCATCTCAACATCCATTTCCTTCTCCCATACATGCTTCCCAATAGCTTATGTATAGCATGTAGGTTCCACATGCTTCACCAAAGAGGTCATATATGCGTAATGCATAGCAAAGTCATGATATGTCAACTTGTCAACTGGATACCTGACCCTTTGAGCAATGCATGCGGATCACTCTGAACACCTGTCACTCTAGCATGTGGAGGCACATATCTATCCTGCCTTGCACCTGGTATGCGTAAAACTGGTATGCCAAGTTCCTCATCCAAACTTTCTGAACTTGACGCCTCATAATCTGTAATGCCAATTCCTTCAACCTTCTTTTTCCCTTTATCCATAGCACTACTCCTAGTGCCCACACTCTCATGTCTCAAACATCCTGACCATGGACGTATAGTACTACTCTCAGACTTTGCTGGCCCAGACATAGGAATAGAACTTGTTTATGGCAAGTTCACATGCACATCAACATCAACGGAATCAATGACACCCTCATCCTTTGCCTTGTACCAACTAGCAAGTTCATCAAACACCACATCTCGTGAGATAACCACTTGCCTAGTATGTGGATTGTAACATTTACATGCCTTGTGATCCTATGCATACCCAACAAAAATACACTTTTCTGTCTTAGGATCCAACTTCTTCCTTCTCTCATTTGGCACATGCACATAAGCTATGCTACCAACACTTTGAGGTGTCCAATGTCTGGCCTAAAACCTGTAAGACGCATCTCTGGTGTACTTCCATGTATGGCAGCTGTGGGTGTCTTATTAAGTACATACACTACTGTGGCACACGCTTCTGCCCAATTATAGTCTGGCATGCTCTTTTCATTGAGCATTGCCCTAGCCACATCACCAAATGACTCTATTTTCCCTCTCAGCACAATACCATTTTACTGAGGTGTGTACCTGCAAGTTAGCTGCCATCTTATGCCATGCTTTCTCAAGAAATTCTCAAAAGCATGTGAGGTGTATTCACCACCTCCATTTGTCCTCAAACATTTTATCCAAGAGCCATATTGCTTCTCTGCAAAAGCTTTGAAGTCCATAAATTTTCCCAATACTTCACTCTTCTCTTTGAGAAAGTAAATCCATGTCATTCTGCTGAAATCATCAATGAATGTCACATAATACAAGCTGCCTTTATGGATGGGTTTTGTGCAGGACCCCATACATCACTATGAACTATCTCAAGTGGCCTGCTACTCATGTTGCCTTCTTTAGGAAATGGCAACCTTGCTTGCTTTCCAAACTGGCAAGCATCACAGACATGCATATTCCCATCATACTTGAATCTAGGCAGCCCACTAACAATGCCTCTTGCCTGCATGTTCTTTAACCTTTGTATGTTCACATGCCCAATCCTTTTATGCCATGTTCTTTAACCTTTGTATGTTCATATGTCCAATCCTTTTATGCCACATTTTAATGTCCTATACCACATTTTTGCTTTTAGTAGAGAACATGGCCAATTTCAACTCAGGAATCCCAGCATATCTAACTTAAATAACCTGCCTTCTTTCTTGCCTTTGGCAACAATGACTCTACATCCATTTTTGAAATCCTCAACGAAGCAACCATGCTCATTGAAACAAACCTGTAAACCTTGTTCAACCATTTGACCAATTGAGGCCAAAATTTTTGTAGTAGAAGGCACATACAAGATATCTGCCATAGACTTTGTTTCACCATTGTGCTTCACCAATGGTACACTTCCAACATGAGTGATAGCATGCTAGGAATCATCACCTATCTCCACATAGCCTTTCACATCCATTGGCTTCATATGTTCAAACCATTCGCCATGACAAGTCATATGGTTTGATGCTCTCTAGAGTCCATATACCAAGTGTCATCACTGTCACCATGTGTCATCATAGATCCCACGACATGTTTCATGGCAAACAGGTGATTTGCACTGCCATCATGACTGCTTGATGCAAAATTTCCACCATTTGCATAATTTCCACCATGTTGTGCTCTACCCCCTCTCAAATCATTTTGTTTGTGTATGACCAAGCTTTCCACAGTAATGGCATTCCACATTTTGCATAGATGCTTGTTGGCCTTGCCAACGTCCTCTTCCATGAGGATTATCTCTGCCTCTCTGAGGTGTATATCCACGACCACCTCTAGCACCATATGAAGGCTGAAAATTCTATTATGGTGACCTATCCTCCCATCCACGACCATTACCATGACCTCGTGATGCAAATCTCCCCCTGCCTCTAAATCCCCTTTGTGAATAGAAAGCTTGATTCCTGCCATTATCATCATGGCTAGTAGATGCAGCATGAAAAGAGTCACTGAGTTTGATTTCCTCAACAAGCAAGAGTGAAACCAACTCATCAAAATCTGGTAAACCTGTACTCTGATAGATGTATCAAAAGACTTGTATTCCTTGCCACCAAGACCACGCAAGGCAATGTCTACCAAATCATCATCAGGCATGGGGGCATTGATAGTTGCCAATGCATCTACATACTTCTTTATCTCTTGTACATAATCATGAATACTCCTTCCTTTCCGCTTCACATTATGAATCTATTGTCTCAACTAAGACTTATGAGCACTCGCATATCTGTATTAAATAGCTTTACCAAGGTATCCCATGCATCCTTGGGATTCTCAGCATCATGTGTATGTATGAGTATAGCATCCGAGATACATATAGACAAGTAATGCAAAACTTTGTATGCTCTCTCTCTGACCACTGTTTATGAGCTACAACTTGTTTTTCTGTAGGTTGTCGGGGTAGATCCGTCTCTCGATCTGCACCTGTAGCAAGATTCCAAAATCCTTTTCCTTTCACAAAGCTTTTAATCCTGTACTTCCATGCCTGGAAGTTCTTTCTATCCAACTTCTTACCCACAATCTGTACTAGGTTGTCTGACATATTTGCTCAATATACAAATGCACCTTCCACACACATCCAATTCTATAAATGAGCCTTCCTCAGCTCAACCACACTCTAATAAGTGTTCCAAATACTCCAAAGTACTCAACAAACTTCACTGTTGATGTAGAAAATCACACTGATTTCATTCAAATTGAACTGGCATACGCAGTCCAAAAAGTATCCTATTTTGGCACGCTTTCCAAGGCTTTAAATTGTAATGTAATGGTTCAATCAAGTGTGGATAACTTGCGTTGACACCTAAACAAGCTCAATGTTGCATATTAACACCAACGAAGGTGCATACATAATAGAAATATCAAATCCCCTTCTTTGTTTTGAGAAAACCAGTAAAAACTAGTAGGAAAAGTGCTCTAATTTCTTCAATTCTTGTCCAAATTGAGAGACCAGGCATTCATTAGCTTATAAATGATGTCTACTAACTCCATGTAAAAGAAATTAGACCAATTGTAAAAGTAGAGAGAGTAATTAGCCAATTAATGACCCTGTGTTTCACTAATCACTGTTTACAACCTTTTTAATCAGCTCATAATTAGCTCTAAGATGCATAATTGCTTCAACCAACCACATAGCAACCTTCTCCTCTATGTGTATCACAAAATTTCTAAGAAGATTTTGAGATTAATCAATCACAAAGCTTGTATTTGACCTCCACTTTGCAAGACTTCCAAAAAACTACCCCCTGTTTCTGGCCTTCACGCTGCGCCACCTGCTGTTGGAGGGATTTGGAAAGTTTGTTGTGGCTATTGAAGGTACATGAGGGTTCCCAACACTCCTAGGCATGTACCCAAGCCACCAATTGATTGATTTTTGCAAGAGACCGGCTCCAATTGCATAAAAAATGGACCTCTATTCTCTGTTTTTGTGAGGGCTTCAAAATAGTAAATTTCCAATCACTCCAATGCATCAAACTTGCTCCAAATTCATTCTAGGGCATGCACATGAGTTGCCAACACATTCCCGTTTGCCAGATACATGATTCTTTGTCAGATTTGCAACCATACATTCACCACACTCAAGCTTCAATGGAGAGCTTGCAAAATAGAAATTTTTCCTTTGCTTTGGGCAACTCAAATACGATGTTGTTTGTGTTTTTGCACTTGCAATCCGCTCAAGGATGTTTAGTATTCCTTACCTGGTAGGCCAAGCTCTTAGATTTGATGAAAATCGGTGTGCTCCAAGCTTCACAGCTCCCAATGGCAAGCTCCATAGCTTTTCTTCAGAGCTTCTTCTCCCTCTTCTCATAAACCCTAATAGAGAGCACTCTCATAAACCCTAATAGAGAGCACCAGGCTCTGATACCATGATGAAAAACAGGTAGAGGGAGAGGAGACACACACACAGGAGCAAACTCTAATGTATTAGTCAAAACCCTAATCATAGAGGGAAGCCATGTCCCTTCTCACACACTATGCATAAAAAGCCATAATCCATAAGCTACAACACACTACTTGTGTTGTGTCCACACTCAGCTAACCCTAGCTATTGTCCACATAACTATGACCAGCTGGACGCGGTCATTTATGTCTCACACATGTTACTACCTAACATGCTAGCACATAGTGCAACTGGCATGTCAAGCTGACATCAAGCTTGAATCTCAACAGCTATGGGAAGAAGCAAACGTACGCTCTGGAAGGTATGGGCATACGCTTCTAATGGTACGTTCGTATGCTCGTTAGTTTAGTAAGAGATCTTTAATTATGTAGGTGCTGGCAGCAACCCACTGAAATTCCCTAACAGTACAAATGTTCCCAGTTTGTACCCCTTGTTTAATGCTCTCTATGCTTAGTTAATGTTAAAACCCTAAGATCTCTCTAGATAATTGTCATGCATAAACATGCATAAACTCATCCACCCAACTACCCTCGAGCCCAAGGGATGCACACATGAATTACCTCATCCACCCAACTACCCCTGAGCCCAAGGGATGCACACATGAATTATAATGAAGTACCTCATACCTTAACCTTGATGTCCCATACCACCAAGAGGTATGACTCCAATCCAGCAGCATGTAGCTGTAGTGTGAAATGGCATGAGAGTAGATATAATCCTCTACACAAGAGAACATAACATAGCCTAGCCTCCATTCTTTGAGTGTGCCCCATGCCACTATTATATAGGAGGGCCCTCAAGTGACTCTTGACTCTCCATTTCCCATGTATGACCCTTGGATGCCTGACCCTAACCTCAACCCTTAAGGTTAGTCCTAACCCATGCTCTACTAGAGCTTGTTCCCATGCTCCCATACTCACAAGCCTAATGTGGGTTAGCCTCCTAGTATATGCACATATAATGTGCACATAACATACTTCCCCCCTCTCAAAATATTGCACTCTTGCAATGAAAATAAGGAAATATGCGCATTTTTAGTTCATTATGCAACCGTGCCAATCCAACGTATAACTCAAAATGGACCTCAATATCTAGGAGATAATTTCGAGCATTTTTCTGTTGACAAAGTCTGAGAGTCTTTAGGAACTTTTAAATAAACTAACGCTCCTGGTTCAAAAGACCAAGGTGAGCATCCCCTATCAACATAAAACCATGCTCTATCTTGAGCACTCCTAATAGAATCCTAAGCTTCGGTCAGCATTTCCTGCATGTCATGCAAGAAATCCCTCGATGCATCAAGCTCAATGTCCTTAAGACCGACATCAATGGGTGCCCTGGGTTGATACCCATACATAAGCATGAACGGACTAAAACCAGTAGCCATATGTTTAGAAATACTATAGGCAAATTCTATAATTGGAAGATACTTTTTCCAATTTGATGATTTTCCAGAGACATATGCACAAAGAATATCCTCTACAATCTGATTCACATGCTCTGTTTGCCCATTAGCAGACTGTGGGTGATCAGAGGAACTCATACTTAAAGTAGTTTCCGATTTCTTGAAAACTTGTTGTAAACCATTTAGAATAAAGTAGAAAAACATGCCATTAACAAGGAAGGAACCAGGGATCCATCGGCAGCCCGACGTATCCACATCTGCATAGGGATTTATCGATGTCCTGAGTTACCCATATCAACATAGGGAGTCATCAACATCTCGATGAGTCACATATGTACATCCGTAAACCATTAGGTGGATTGTATAAATCACCTAAAGGATGGAACTAGAGAAAGAAATGCCAACAAAGGAGGAATCCGAAATTCCTTAATCCGAACACAACAAGATAAACTCGTTGAACTCTAAAGAAAGAAATTTCAACAAGAGAAAATGCCGACGAGATTACACTCATCAAAATATGCAGGCTATAGATAAAAAAAGTTTATCTAAAGAACGCATACACTACAACTTCAAGTGAATTCAGAAAATGAGATTGTCTTTGAATGTTGAGGTCAACATGCCAAGTAATGTTAGTAAGGCAACAATCTTGAGCCCAAATTATTTGATAAGATAATACATGCGAGGAATCGCTAGCGTCCCATACCACCATGATACCACCCATTACATCCTTACCAATTTGGCATTCCCTAGTATGCCGTCTAGGAAATATGAATAAAATCCTGCATAAGAGGAATTAGATGGCCTTATCCCAGACTTTCACATACTAAAACCTGTCTCCATATACCTGAGACCACATCAAGTTATAACTCTTTCCGAGTACATCATTAGAAAACAATTTGAATTCTTGGCACCTTTCTAATGATAACTACCCAATAAACATAATAAAGCTGGGGTAGAAAAATAATAATTCACCTAGATATATAAGCAACTAGGTATCTAAGTTGAAATATGTACAAGAGTACAAGGAACATACTTCAAAATTACGTGCAAAAACGAAGGCAAATGCTACCTTCAAAGCACATGATATTATTCAAAAGATCAAAAGATCCTTATAAAACCATGGTAAAAGCATAGAAGCACCTCAAATCCATGAAAACCATAGCTGATCATAAAAATCAATGCATGCCATCTAATGGTCATTAATCTTGCCAAAAGAAGCATTAAAATTGGTAGCGAACTCATCGATCCTCCGGAGTATATGAATGTGGTTTTGTTTAAGCAAAACTCCAAAGTAAGGAAGTGAAACACATGTGTTTAAAAACCCTAGACACAAGTGATCTAGGTAGAACCTGATGAGTCCAAATAAAACTTGGAAACCATCCAATAAAATCCACCAAAACAACTAGATCAACTAACCCATGATAGAATTAAGCATAGACCACACTTACACAAGTGCAAAATAAATTATCATGGACAAGTGTCAAAGGCAAGACACACTTTGAACGCAGATTCTAGCCATCATTGAAGAAAGTAAGGAACATGTCCAATAAGAATGGCTAAACAATGGTAAAAAATCATGAAAACATCATTTAGAATTAATCCAAACAAAAATAACTACTAATATGAGGTACAATTGCATTAATAATATGCGAATAACCTGCATGTATCTAATGTCAGCACGTATCTAATGTCAGCACATGAAAACGTACCTCAAAAATATTAAATTCTCAAGAAAAAAGACTTATCATGATTTTTCCATTTTTTTCTAATTTTCCAGGGCCTCAAAATATGCTAATTTTAAATTCCATCAAACCTATCTTATGGCATTCCAAACCTATATTTTTCCAAAAAAAAATAGCAATTAGATTTGTCAAAATACCATTGATATTTTTAAAAAATACCAATTTCTAGGATTTTTAATTTTCTTTTCTAAAATATTCGTAATTTCTCCTGAGAATCCCATCATTCACGAAATTTCCAATTCCGCTTGACAATTCTCAAATCCAATAAAAATTTATAATTTTAATAGATTTTCTAAATTTTTGGGTAAAAATAGATTTTAAAAGGAATTTGAATGGCCACGAGTGTCCGAATAGACACACCACATGCCAATCACCAACCCCACATTTTTGAGAAATTTAAAATAACCTTTGTCTATTTTTTCACTAATTTCTAGGAATTTTTAAAAATTTTAATTTACCCCGAATGCATTAGAATACAAACGGTCCAAAAATTTCGGAATCCTAATGGTCTTCCCGGAATACAGAAAGCCAACAGTTTTGGGAAAATGAAAAGACAAAAAAAAATCAGAATGTAAAATGTCAAAAGATCCCTGGAATTCGGAAGGTCAAAAGGTTTCCCGGGAAAATGGAAAGCCAAAAGGCTCCAATAGAAAAAAATAGAAAATTTTAGAGATTTTTTTCTCAAATCTCAAATTTTCTATTTTTAAATTTTCAAGCTTTTTTGAAAAGCTTTCAAAAGCTTTAAATAATAATAAAAAACTCTTTAAAAAAAATCAAAAACATTAATAAGCTCTAAAAAGCTTATAATTTGATTTTCTAGGGTGGTGGCATTTTCCGTCCAGCGTCCTGCAAACGAAGCCCCCCTCCCCTCCCCCCCGGTGCATTTGCAAATCATGTGAGAGAGGGAGGAACCTTGTCCTCTCTCCTCCCCTTCTTCTCCAAGCCAAGTTTCTCTCTCAATCACCACCCCTCCTTCTCTGTTAACAGAGAGGAGGATTAAACTTTTTGAATCATAATTAAAACTTACTTATGATTAATATTTAATCAAAATGTGTCTTTTAAGAGGTGTTCACACATGCGGGAGAGAAAAATAGAAGAAAATTTTAGTTTTGAGAGGAGAAAAGAATTCCACACACACGAGAGAGCACTCAATGCATCAATAAGTTGCCCCATACTGTATTTCAGCATAAATTTTGCAAAAAAATTGATAGCATCTCCAAAATGTATTAAAAATACATTTTAAACCATAAAATGCTCTAAAATTTTCTAAATAATTAGGAAAATTTTCCAAAAAATTATAGAAATTTAGGGAATTCATTCTACCAAAAAATACATGTAATAAAATCTGTGGTATTTTGGTAAAAATTTCATAAATGCTTATTTTAAACCAAAAAATTTGAGAAAGTAGCATTGAACTCTTGGAATTCCCCGGCAACGTCGATTTGTCCATTGAATAGAAGAAACATGCATTCCAACTGCCATATTGATGATCCATGTGCATAATCACCAAAACAAACCAACAAAGTAATATTTTTATTTAGTAAATTAACAATAATTAACTAGAGATTGCTCTGATATCACTGTTAAAACCCTAAGATCTCTCTAGATAATTATCATGCATAAACATGCATAAACTCATCCACCCCCCCTCCCCCCCGAGCCCAAGGGATGCACACATGAATTATAATGAAGTACCTCATACCTTAACCTTGGTGTCCCATACCACCAAGAGGTATGACTCCAATCTAGCAACATGTATAGCTGTAGTGTGAAATGGCATGAGAGTAGATATAATCCTGTACACAAGAGAACATAATATAGCCTAGCCTCCATTCCTTGAGTGTGCCCCATGCCCCTATTATATAGGAGGGCCCTCAAGTGACTCTTGACTCTCCATTTCCCATGTGTGACCCTTGGATGCCTGACCCTAACCTCAGCCCTTAAGGTTAGTCCTAACAGCAAGGAAGAAGGGAGCTATGGAAAACTCTACCTCCATCTAAAGCAAGAAGGGAGCTATGGAAAGCTCTACCTCCATCTAATGCCAATGTTCAAAGAGGGATCTTGAGAGGAAGCCAAGAGAAGGGAGAAGAGAAGAGAAGCTAGACTAACACCATCCACTCCATGCATGTGAGATCCCTGCCCCCTCTACGCATCAAACTTTGGAGTGCTGGCAGTGAAAGTAGCAACCTTTCACGTAGGGCAGAGCTTCCTACTCGGGGCCTCGCCTACGAATGTCTAGACAAGAGACTAATCCGGCGGTTCTTCCAAAATCGAACGAACCTAGAAAAAACTTCCCTTGCCCCGAAAGCATAGGCGATTCCTCCAGGAAAATCTTCTAACGTAGTCAAGGGCCTTATCTATCCTTTGTATTTTGACCGAACCCGTGGGTCACATGGCCGAATCAAGGAGAAACTTGCACTTGGTTCATAGAAATCATCGCTTTTTTCCCCTTAAGGCGAGGCACAGTCGTTGATTCTTTCCCATAGAACAAGAATCTTCCCGGGACTTACTTTAACTATTGTAACTTAAACCTAACTGAATTTTGTTATAGGAATCCAGCGATCTAGCCCATGGGTTAGCCAACCACCCAACCATTGTATTGGTGGGATCCCTTTTTATAAAAATTAGGTTGTGTTTGTCCCGGGTACGAGGGAAAAGAGTTCCCAAGTCCCCTAGCTAGCACTCATGCAATTTTATTAAACAGACACACCACTTACGCACCCAATATAAAATTGTCTTTTCTCAGATTCAACTATCTTCAAGACAGAATTGCAATAAAACCATAGTGTTTCCACATCATGATTCTCAAAGTTCCAGTTCCATTGTTTTACAAACAAGTCTCATTCGGACTCTCCGTTGAAGACCGGCTAGTCAACCAATGAGATCCAATTTCATAAATTTACAGTTCACTTAAATAATTCTTTGCCATCCATGAATATCTTTCTCGACATACGCATGTGTGTCCTAGCAGCCCCGCGAGCCAGTGCATCGCCTAGTCATAACCCTCTAGGATCCTCCTTGGGTGTCATAGTACTTCACTCAGGGACCACTTCGTCGGCCCTCGCCCATCGTACGGGAAGCGCACCATTTTCAACCATATCGAGGCTGGTCAAGACCTTGGCAGGCTTTGTCCCCTCGAGAGATGTCCTTTGATGACTCCCCGCCGCTAGCTGTTGCAACATAACTCTCCTTAGATTAAACCATAAGCCAAATGCTTCCTCCAGCATTCTGGCGTAAGATAGTCCTTAAAAAAAATAGTGTTTCTATGCAAGTAAGAATTTCCCATTGAGTTTGGTTTCACAAGACTCCCTTATTTTCAACCAAAGCTTTCTCAATGAAAATCACAAATCATGTATCTCAGTGATCCATCCCTCAATTACAATGAATTTCTAACTTGTTTCTAGACGATTTTGGGTCTTAGGAAAAACTTCTCTAGATCAGCCAGTTATCCATTCTTTGTACACTGAAGAATTGGGATTGGTCATAAGTCTTGATTCAAGAGATGGGCAGGCATCTTACTGACCCACCTTTCTCTCGTCGACATGGTCTAGCACCGAATTACTCGAATTTATTCCTAAAGATTTTTTTCTAAAGATAATTCTCCATTTATCTGATAAATTAACTGTGATTTCTAATCATAAGGATAAATATCCAAAATTATGAAAATTCATTCTTCCTTGGGCATAATAGAACTATAAATAATTCTGTTCGTAAATAATGAAATTTAACAAGGATATTTATTTTTTCCATGATCCTTTTTGCGAATATGCATATATCATTTATTTAAAATATTCACATAGAATTATACTAAAATATTCTTTTCTCCATTTGGACCTAGGCATCAACATGCCCTAAATTATCTACGTAGAATTATGATGAAACTTTCTCTTTTGATAACGAAATTAATTTATGCATTTTTTCTAATTAAAGGTACGGTGAAAATTCTACTTTTTGATAATTAAAAATACCCATGTATATATCATGAATATACCTATTTTGAAGAGTGACAAAAATTCCTCTTTTAATATTTAAAATGTTTGTTCATAGAATATCGTGAAAATTTCTCTTTTTGCATCTAGATTTTTATGCATGCACATATAAAAATAAATATAACAAAAATTTCTCTTTTCTCTATTTAAATATTTATGCATAAATACTACAAAAGTATTTTCAAAAAATGTGACAAAAATCCTTCTTTTAGCATTAAAATGTTTATGCCTAGAATATGATGAGAATTCCTCTTTTTGCATTATCAAATTTATGCATAAAATTAAATTCAATTAAAATTTTTTACCATAGCTTTGCTGCATTTTTTGAGAATACTCAAAATTCTACTTTTAATATTTACTCCTAATTATCTAAAATATGGTGGGATTTTCTCTATTAATCTAAAAATTCATTATGCATACCCAAGCATAATTACATTTAAACCTCTTGTATATTTTTAAAAATATCCCATTATCATTCTCATATAAAAAATGTTAGCATAGACTCTCTTTCAACTTAAAATTAATAATTATGAATTTTCTAATCATAAAACAAGCTTGAATGAATTAATTCTTATTTTAATTAGAATAAAAATCATAAAAATACTTAATCTCCATCTCTAGCTTGTTAAGCCTAGAGTTCTGGTTAAAAAAATGAGATTAATACTAAGATCCATCCCTCCAAGAAGGACTTAACCATAAAGATGAGTAATCTTTCTAAAAGAGAGATTTACTAATCAAAAATATTATATTTAAGCATAAAAGATTAGCATTAAACCATTTAAACAATATGAATCACTAGAATCTTGGTTTTAAGAAAAAACCATTGATTAAAATGCTTCCCAAGCATTAGGGAGGTTAGGAAGAAGATTACCATTGAAAAACATAGAAAAACACCATTGATTTAGGCTTATCCTTGGTTTTTGGCTTGATTCTTTAGAGAGAAGTGAAGCCCATAAGAGAAAGCTTGGCCACCAAGATGAAGATGGTAATCTCCAAGAGAGAATGAAGATTAGTGAAGCGCTTCCCAAGAAGAGGCAAAATAGAGGGATAATAAAATTACACTAATTTGAAGATTATAATGGCATGTAAATACACAAAGATGAAAATACAAAGGAATAAGGGTCTATTTAAAAGTGAGGGAGGCCATCAACCAAGTCCAATTGGGATCTAGAGGCTTCTAGCTTCAGTTTGATCCATTTTGGACAAGTTTTGGACCAATTTGGTTCACTTTTGATCCAGTTTGAAGGAGGAGAGATGAAATATCTCAATTTTTTTGAATTAAAAATGTGGAGTAATGATGTGAAATAGGCGCCTCCTTCATGAGTCCCCCTCCCTCCTTAGTGATGTGTCAAAATTTTATTTTTTAACTAATAAACCTCATTTTTTTAAACTAATAAACCCAGTACTTAGTCAACTCTTCATCTTATGTGAGAATTTACTCATTTTTGGGAGATTTTCTTTTATTCTTTGCATTTTTTTAATTAAAACACTTGGATTAATCCTATTGGCCCTTTAGAACACTCTTTGGACCTCAATCAAAAATTTCTGAAAATGTGGACCCTTAGGCTAAGGTCTCTAATACACATATTCAATTAATTTCTAATGCACATTGGAAAATTCTTTTTGAACTTCTATTTCAGGGGAATTCATCTTAAATATAAGAGATAACTTGATATCCAAAAATATCTCAAAATTGTATTACCTCTCTCTAGAATAATTTCTCTCTCTAGACTAAAAACAAGGGAAAATAATGTTTTCTTGCATTCTGAAATAGGGGATGATTAAAGGGGGCTGAGAGGAGAGCTTATACATCTTTGAGGGCTGAGAAGGAACCTTACATCCTCTCCCACTTGAAAAACGCGAGATGTTCTCATCTCACAAGGTGGGTGTAGTCCTTTATCAGTTCTTCTTCTTTCTTCCAATGGCGTCCTCTAAAGGATAGAACTTCCACTTGACCAGAAACTTTCTAAGGAATCTGTTCCGAAGAGCCTTCTCCCAAAAATCAAGGATTTCTTTGGGTTGGAGTTCCATCTGGCCTTAAGTCTGAGAAGTCAACTGTTCATCATCTAGCACATGACTCGGGCTGTGGGTACATACTTTTTAAGTAAACTGACATCGAAAAAATTATGCCCCTTGAGATGGGGAGGTAGAAGAAGTTCATTAGCTAGATCTCCTACTTTCTTAGTAATGGCATACGGCCCGCAGTATCTTGGAGACAGCTTTTTGTACTTCCCTAGAGATAAAGAACTTCACTTGGGTTGTACACGAATGAAGACCATATCTGATTCTTCAAACACTCTCTCCGTTCTTTTCTTGTCTGCATATTGCTTTTGTCTGTCCTGGGTAGCCTTAATATCTTTGCAGATTGCTTGCATTGTTGCTCTATATTATCAAGCATTTGTCTGGACATCTCGACCTTGATCAATGGGTCGGACCAAGTTAATGGTGTGAGGCAATCTTAGCTTTGAAAGGACTCATCCCGATACTTCAGTGATAAGAGGAATTGTAAGTTTCCACTGCTTCGAAGAATGCAGTCCAAAACCTTGATGTGAACTTAGAGTCTCTGTCGCTCACTATTTTTCTGGATAAGCCATGCAGCTTGAAAATCTCTTCTTGAGGAAGACTCTGGCAACATCCACTCTAGAGTAGGTTTCTTTTATTGGAATCAGATGGGCAACCTTGGTTAATCTATCAACTACCATAAAAATGGAGTTGTAACCTGATTGCACTGACGGTAATTCAGTAACAAAATCTATACTAATACATTCCCACTTCATTTGTGGAATGTCTAAGGGATGCAACTTTCCTGGCATCTTAACCCTTTCTGCCTTGACTCTTTGATATGCTAAGCGCTGACGTACATGCTTGAGTACATCCCTTTTGAGTCATGGCCAGAAGAAGCTCTTTTTTACATACATGTAGGTCTTTATGAATCTTGGATGTCCAACTATCGGGCTATCATGGGCTTGTCTCAAAATTTTTCCCTTTGTTTTCTCATCATTAGGAATGCATAGCTGATTATTGTAATACATGCATCCTTCACCTAATTTGTACCCAAGAACTCGACTCATTTCCTGAGGAGTCTTGCTTTCTTGCATCAGTAGGGTAGCAATAGGGGCAAAGAATCTGTCCTGCATGATCTTCTTTCTTGCTTCATTGTTTAATGGATTTGTCACTAATGTTATTACAAGCAAGGAGGCTTTCCTACTGAGCGCATTGGCTACCACATTTTCTTTCCCTGGTCGGTACTTTATCTCAAAGTCAAATTCTTGCAGGGTCTGCATCCACCTTCTTTGATGCATGTTGAGATCCCTTTGGGTGAAGATCCACTTCAGACTTTGATGATCTATCATCAAGGTGAATCTCTGTCCCAAGAGATAATGTCTCCATAACTTTAGAGCATAAACTATTGAGAGTAACTCCAAGTCGTCATGGACAACATAACTTGTTCTGAGTTTTCTGGATTCATAGGGTACTGCATGACCTTCTTGCATAAGTGCACCTCCTAGGGCAAAACCACTGGCATCTGTTCACTAACTCAAAGGGTAAGGAAAAATCTGGCAATTTTAGGACAGGGTTGGTTACTAAAGTTGTCTTCAACTTATTAAAAGCACTCTGACACATAGCGGTCCAATGAAATATGGTGCTCTTCTTGAGAAGGTTAGTCAAAGGGGATGCTATTTGAGCATACCTGGGTATAAAGATTCTATACCACCCAATTAATCCTAGGAATCCTCTGACTTCTTTCACTGTCTTGGGCTCTGGCCAATCCATGACTACTTGGATTTTAGCAGGGTCAGGAGAAATCCCATCCTTAGATACTATAATAAGTATTCGACATGGTCAGTACAGAAAGTGCACTTGCTCTTTTTTTTTACAAAGAGTTGGTGTTTCCTTAGGCTCTCCAGGACCTTACGCACATGATCTTCATGATCTGCTGCATTCTTAGAGTATACCAGGATGTCGAAGAAGACAAGAACAAATTCATCCAAGTATTCTTTGAGAATGTCTTGCATGATGCGATTAAATGTTGCTGGGGCATTTGTCAATCCGAATGGCATGAGTGTAAATTCATAATGCCCATATCAAGTATTGATGGGTGTCTTGGGGATAACGTGATCTTTAATTCTGATCTGGTAATATCCAGATTTGAGATCTATCTTTGTGAACATTTGGGTTCCACTTAGCCGATCCAAAAGAACATCAATCCTAGGAATAGAATATTTATTTTTGACTGTTAACTGATTTAATCCTCTGTAATCAATACAGAGTCAACGTTCCATCTTTCTTTTTCTGAAAGAGAATGGGGGTACCCCAAGGTGAAACATTGGGTCATATGAATCCTTTCTTCTCTAGCACAGCTGTCTCTTAACTATTCCTTTAGTTCTATGGCTTCTCGAACTGGCATCTTGTATGCACGCTGGGCTATTGGCTGAGTTCTAGGAGTTAGCTCTATCTCATGATCTACTTCACGAGTTGGAGGCATCTCGGTCAACTCTTCTGGGGGAATACATCAGCATACTCACTTAGCCATTCTGGTTCCTTAGCCTTGCATTTTCTGTCTACTGGATTCATTTTAAGGACATAAATAGTTTGCCTCTTTCTGAGTCCCTTCAACAATTTAGAAGCTTTGACTAACTGCAGAACTGGGGATCCAAAAATTCCAGTTCCTTAGCTTGATTTTTATGGAGCCAATCCATTCCAAGGATTCCATCATAGATTCCCAAGGGTAAGACTCTAAAACTGGCAGTCTGTCGCATTCCCATCTAGATTAAACTGAATGTGGTCTGTCTCATGGTGTGTGAAAAGAAACTTCCCACTGGCCAATTCTACTTGCATAGGTTTCCCTGTTTTCTGATCTAGGACTAACTTACGCAAGCATCAAGGGGAAATAAAAGAATGTGTCCTGAATCTATTAAAAGCTTGAAGTACTTACCCTTGTATTCTACTAGAGTCTGAAGGATTGAGAACTGACGATTCTGCCCTTGTCATCCCACGTTTGAGTGTTCTGATCTAAACGGTTTGTCTCACAGTGGTTTCTTCATGCTACTTTGGCTGTTTCTACAATCTTCATGCTACTTTGGCTGTTTCTACAATCTTCAGTCTGCTGGCGAGAGCCACTTTGCTTTTTTCATTGTATCCAGTGATATCGAAGTATTCTTCCATGGCTTCGATCCACTTTTCCACAGCTTTGCCTAGGTGTTCCCCCCCTTCACCTTTGAAGGGACCTGGCTGAGATCTGTGAAGAGCTTTGCGAACATCAGGGTCAAGCTCTTCCTCATCCGTGTGAGAGGATCTGGCTGTCTACCATGATTCACACGTCTCATGATTCTATACATCGTTCAATTTCTATTTGACTTCGTGTCGAGATCTTAAGACAGCTAATTGTTCTTACTAGAGATCTACGACATACATCCGAGAAAACAGATCTTTTTCTTTAAACTCGATATCTGATAGTCAAAATCACTTAGACAACTAGAAATTTTTCACAAAACATTCTTTATTTACATAAGGTTTGCAATATATACATAGAGCAACATGGCTCCAGAATATCAATGCCTCAATGGTATACGCATGAGACGGTGATACTGGGCTATGGACATGCCGCGATACAATTGTTCCCTTACTGCTATTGGTGCTACAATCTTACTTCTCGGGATAAAATAACTAAGAAGTCTGAAAAGTTAACAAGTAACCCTAAAATCCCGAGGTGTGGGGCGATAAAGGATAACGCCCACGAGCCACCTTTAACCTTAACAAGACCATGGCTAATGAGACGTTCTGCGTCAGCAAACTGGCGCCAGTTGCAAGAGGCGTGGATATATTGTGCTGCAAACCACTTATGCTATTGTCTCTTAGCTGGGTTTGGAAAATATAGCCCCTCGAAATGATTAGCGAGCCTTGCCCTGCTCGTTCGAGTCGTACAGCGGAAGAGAGGATATGCTCAAAAGCGAAAGCAATCATATCCTGAGTTTGAGTAAGATCGGGGATACCAGATAAATATGGGGCGTCCATCTATAAAATCCAATTCATCAATTAAAAGTCTTCATCAATGAAGCTTAATCTGAATGAAAATACAGCACGTGAATGCATCTTTCTAGGATTTTATTATAAAATTTAGACAAAATTCATCTTTGATTCTTGAGCTTTTTGATACCAGCTCTGTGAGACCCCTGCCCCCTCTACGCATCAAACTCTGGAGTGTTGGCAGCAAAAGTAGCAACCTTGCACGTAGGGTAGAGCTTCCCACTCGGGGCCTCGCCCCACGAATGTCTGGGCAAGAGACTAACCTGGCGGTTCTTCCAAAATCGAACCCGAAAAAAACTTCCCTCACCCAGAAAGCATAGGCGATTCCTCCAGGAAAATCTTCCTTATCTATCCTTTGTATTCCGACCGAACCCGTGGGTCACATGGCCGAATCAAGGAGGAACTTGCACTTGGTTCATAGAAATCATCGCTTTTTTTCCCTTAAGCGAGGCACATCCGTTGATTCTTTCCCATAGAACAAGAATCTTCCCGAGAGACTTACTTTAACTATCGTAACTTAAACCTAACTGAATTTTGTTATAGGAATCCACCAATCCAACCCCACCCGCCGGCCCCATGGGTTAGCCAACCGCCCAACCACTGTATTTGTGGGATCCCTTTTTATAAAAATTAGGTTGTGTTTGTCCCGGGTACTAGGCGAAAAAAGTTCCAAGGCCCCCTAGCCAGCCCTCATGAAATTTTATTAAACAGACACACCACTTACGCACCCAATATGAAATTTCCTTTTCTCAGATTCAACTATCTTCAAGACAGAATTGCAACAATAAAACCATAGTATTTCCATCATGATTCTCAAAGTTTCCCTTCCATTGTTTTACAAACAAGTCTCATCCGGACTCTCCGTTGAACACCAGCTATTCAACCAACGAGTTCCAATTTCATAGTTTTACAGTTCACTTAAATAATTCTCTTGCCATCCATGATTATCTTCCTCGACATATGCATGGGTGTCCAAGCAGCCGCCGGCGAGCCCATGCATTGCTGGGTCAGAACCCTCTAGGATCCTCCTTAGGTGTCCTAGTACTTCACTTAGGGACCACTTCGTCGGTCCTCACCCATCGTACCGGAAGCGCACCATTTTCAAGCATACCGAGGCTGGTCAAGACCTTGGCATGCTTTGCCGCGATAGACGTCCTTCGATGATCCCGCGCCAGCTGTTGCAACATAACTCTCCTTGGATTAAACCATAAGCCAAATGCTTTCTCCAGCATTCTGGCGTAAGATAGTCCTTTAAAAAACAGTGTTTCTATGCTAGTAAGAATTTCCCATTGAGTTTGGTTTCACCATACTCCCTTATTTTCAACCCAAGCTTTCTCAATGAAAATCACGAATCACGTATCTCAGTGATCCATCCCTCAATTATAATAAATTTCTAACTTGTTTCTAGACGATTTCGGGTCTTAGGGAAAACTTCTCTAGATCATCCGGTTATCCATTCTTCGTATACTGAAGAATTGGGATTGGATATAAGTTTTGATTCAAGAGATGGGCAGGCATCTTACTGACCCACCTTTCTCTCGTGGACACGGTCTAGCACCAAATTACTCGAATTTATTCCTAAAGATTTTTTTCTAAAGATAATCCTCCTTTTATCTGATAAATTAACTGTGATTTCTAATCATAAGGGTAAATATCCAAAATTATGAAAATTCATTCTTTCTTGGACATAATAGAACTATAAATAATTCTATTCATAAATAATGGAATTTAACAAGGATATTTCTTTTTCCCATGATCCTTTTTGCGAATATGCATACATCATTTATTTAAAATATTCACATAGAATTATACTAAAATATTCTTTTCTCCATTTGGACCTAGGCATCAACATGCCCTAAATTATCTACATAGAATTATGATGAAACTTTCTCTTTTGATAACAAAATTAATTTATGCATTTTTCCTAATTAAAGGTACGATGAAAATTCTACTTTTTGATAAATAAAAATACCCATGTATATACCATGAATATACCTATCTTGAAATATTAAAATGTTTGTTCATAGAATATCTTGATTTTGCATCTAGATTTGTATGCATGCACATATAAAAATAAATATAACAAAAAATCCTCTTTTCTCCATTTAAACATTTATGCATAAATACTATAAAAGTATTTTCAAAAAATATAACAAAAATCCTTCTTTTAGCATTAAGATGTTTATGCCTAGAATATGATGAGAATTTCTCTTTTTGCATTATCAAATTTATGCATAAAATTAAATTCAATTAAAAAATTTTGCCATAGCTTTGCTGCATTTTCTGAGAATACTCAAAAATTCTACTTTTAATATTTACTCCTAATTATCTAAAATATGGTGGGATTTCCTCTATTAATCTAAAAATTCATTATGCATACCCAAGCATAATTACATTTAAACCTCTTTTTATTTTTAAAAATATCCCATTATCATTCCCATATAAAAAATATTAGCATAAACTCTCTTTCAACTTAAAATGAATAATTATGAATTTTTTAATCATAAAACAAGCTTAAATGAATTAATCCTTATTTCAGTTAGAATAAAAATCATAAAAATGCTTAATCCTTATTTTAATTAGAATAAAAATGTTAGCATAAACTCTCTTTCAACTTAAAATGAATAATTATGAATTTTCTAATCATAAAACAAGCTTGAATGAATTAATCCTTATTTTAATTAGAATAAAAATCATAAAAATGCTTAATCTCTATCTCTAGCTTGTTAAGCCTAGAGTTTTGGTTAAGAAAATGAGATTAATACTAAGATCCATCCCTCCAAGAAGGATTCAACCATAAAGATGAGTAATCTTTCTAAAAGAGAGATTTACTAATCAAAAATATTATATTTAAGCATAAAAGATTAGCATTAAACCATTTAAACAATATGAATCACTAGAAGCTTGGTTTTAAGAAAAAACTATTGACTAAAATGCTTCCCAAGCATTAGAGAGGTTGGGAAGAAGATTACCATTGAAAAAGATAGATAAACACCATTGATTTAGGCTTACCCTTGGTTTTAGGCTTGATTCCTAAGAGAGAAGTGAAGCCCACAAGAGAAAGCTTGGCCACCAAGATGAAGAGGGTAATCTCGAAGAGAGGATGAAGATTACTGAAGCTCCAAAGCTTCCCAAGAAGAGGCAAAATATAGGGATAATAAAATTACACTAATTTGAAGATTATAATGACATGTAAATACACAAAGATGAAAATACAAAGGAATGAGGGTCTATTTAAAAGTGAGGGAGGCCACCATCCAAGTCCAACTGAGATCTAGTTGCTTCTAGCTTTAGTTTGATGCATTTTGGACAAGTTTTGGACCAGTTTGGTTCACTTTTTGATCCAGTTTGAAGGAGGAGAGATGAAATATCTCAATTTTTTTGAATTAAAAATGTGAAATAGGCGCCTCCTTCATGAGCCCCCTCCCTCCTTATTACTGAGGTGTCAAAAATTTATTTTTTTACAAACCCAGTACTTAGTCATCTTATGTGAGAATTTATTCATTTTTGGGGGATTTTATCTTATTCTTTGCATTTTTCTTATTGAAACACTTGGATTAATCCTATTGGACCTTTAGAACACTCTTTGGACCTTAATCAATTTTTTTTTAAAATATGGACTCTTTGGCTAAGGTCTCTAATACACATATTCAATTAATTTTTAATGCACATTGGAAAACTCTTTTGGACTTCTGTTTTAGGAAAATTCATCTTAAATATAAGGGATAACTTTATATTCAAAAATATCTCAAAATTGTATTATCTCTCTCTAGAATATTTTCTCTCTCTAGACCAAAAATAAGAGAAAATAATGTTTTCTTGCATTTTGAAATAGGGGATGATTACAGGGGACTGAGAGGAGAGCTTATAAATATTTTAGAGCTAAGGAGGAATCTTCCAATGCATACACCAAAATCAAGCAAGCATTCGTCAACACAAGCATGCAACCACATAAACACGAGAGTGTGTGAGAGAGAAAGCAAGACTCAATTGTGACAAATGAGATTGTGTCTTTTCATATTCCATAAAATCATTTATATACACGAGCTCACTTTTTACAATGGCCGGCCGCCCATTTACAATTGGGGGCCCAAAATTGGCTTACTAGCTCTATGTACATGTAGCTCATTCCTACGACTAGCATTACACAAGGCGTAAGCTCGGCCATCCCATATATCTTTTCTTAATAAGTGCTTAGTGCGGTTACATAATGGTAGATTACAAGAAGCGTAACCACACTTGAAAAATGATGTTAACCCGTGTGGTTAATAGACGCATATCCTTGTGCATGGGTTCTTTTGGCAAGAATGTCATTTCTCCATTTGTACATGTTTTGGAGATTCTTGACAGAACTCGAGATATACCCAACATGGTTACATGTATGCATGGGTACATGCATATAATTCTCTTGTGATATGTAGAGTGTGATGCAGATTGTAATTGCTAAGTATATATGGATGCATATGCTTGTAGATACATGTTTGCACATCACTTTGTGGATAGTCGTAGTGCTACTAAACACATGTGCACACGCTTGGATTGTATTCATGGCTATAGCTTCCATAAACTCGGTTCCCGTAGTGGTCTTGTGCTTGTTAGATATCTTATCTCTAGACAACAAATAAGTTTCTTGGGAGTATAGCACGATGTTTTGTTGTTTAACAACTATAGTGTTGTGTTATTTAACAACCGGAGTGTTGTAAACTTGGTCCGTAGAGATGTAAGCGCTTGTGCATGTGGTCCGTAGAGACTCATGCCCTCTTGCATAGCTTCTCACATGCCAAACAGTTTATGTTTTGCAAGAAACGTGAAATATGTTCAAAATTTGAACATGGACCCAATGTAGAGCAAATCTGTTGTTACAAAGATGTTTGGGTCAAGTAAATTTAAAGATTCATGGTGATCTTAAATTTGGGGGTTCATTGTAATCCTAGCCTCAGAATCAAAGGATTTCAAGTATGTAAAACCCAAGTATAAGGACATTTACATTTGGGGTTCACCGTGGTTAAGTTTACATACATACTTGCTCCCAGTTTAGGTGGAATAGGGTTAGATTCCATTTGTTTGATAAATTTGGGACTATTTTTATTCACACTCAAAGTTGAGTCTATGGCTACTATCACAGCCTAGGAGGAATCATAGCTAGATACTGAACCGTGGAGTTCATAGATTGACATAGTTGTTGATTAGATGTCATTGGATCAACAAGGATTGGGTGCTGGAATACCCAAACTTTGTGTTGTAGTGCCAAACGTTTTAGGTCAATCTAAATGAGCACTTCATATGAAGTGGCTCGAGCATCTTGTAAAAGATGGCTATATAAATAATCCAACTTGAGAAGAGTATATTTCATGAGTACGAAGTTACTAATAGAAATGTATAAAGTTACTCAACCAAATTGAGGGAAAGATTTGGTGTTTTGATAGACATGGTAAAGTAGATGTTATTCCTCTTTACTTCGATAGGAAAAAGAATAATTATACACATTTATGTTTTGTAATATGTTTATGAAGTGCGTACAAGGACCCGTTAATTTTTGTTATCATCAGTTATAGTTGGGTAGTATATTGCCACCTACGAGTAGGTAGTGTATCACCATTGTAATGAGGAGACAACAAAGATTTGTTATAGGCCAGACTTCATATTGGTATTGAACATAAGTTGGATGTTATGTTATTCATGTCAAAACGATCACAATGTACATAGATTGATTTGTTTGTCTATCAGTGTAAGGTGTGTTGGCGGCATACCTAATCTACATATCGCAGCATATACAAACCGGGTAACACTTGTAGTGGGGTGTGTGGATGGGGCTATTAGCTTCTGGATGTGACCATAGATAGGCCATAAACATGTTTGTAGAGACATGGTTGGCTGTAGAGATATATATATGTATTTTTAAGCAACCAAAGTGGTTATAATAGTAGACATGTGAATAGGCATGTATCTACTCGTGGTGGGTTGGGAGTAGTACTCTCATTGGTGTACGTTACTCTTGATTTTCTAATAGTGCATAGACACTATACATCACATAGACGCTGTCTATGTGGAAATCATCTTTGTTTTGCAAGATGTGTAAACTATTCTTGGAAGAACGCAAGAACTTTTGGAGAGAGGAAAGTGTCGCTTTGCTAAGACTATGTGTAAGGTCAATTGAACTTTACCACATTATAGAACACTTTGCTAAAGACTTGTAATAGCTGCATAAATTTGTTAAATTAAACTCTATGTGGTTTATAACCACAAGAGAAAAATTTCTTTGATGTCGTAGAACATACAAAGAAATTTCTTGAATGTCGGAGCACATTCATTATGAAGTCCTTGATGATTTGAGAACTTTTGGCATATACTAAAGGCATGATGTTATTCAATGCCTTAGTAATAATTTGTGTTTTATTGACATCTTTCATAGTCGCAAGTGACAACTATGGTTTGGTTTTCCATGAAGCACGAGTGTTGCATGTTTCCTTGGTCGTAGTACTTAAGGAAAATATGTGATGTGTGTGTTGCTTTCCTTTTTGTAGTATTTAGGGAAGTTACATGCATAGATGACCATATGGTCTAAATGTAGACACTTGTTTACAACTTTATAAATCGTTTTCATGGACAAAAACTTTTCTAGTAAAAAGGTTGACAAAGTTTCTTCCAGCTAAAAAGATGTAAAAACATATGAGCTTGCTAGGCTCTTTATCAAACATCTCTACAAACTATATGGCATCCTCGTAGATATAGTGTTGGGTAGAGATAGAAAATTTGATAGTCATCTTGAAGGAAAATCTTCAAACGTTAAATACCACTAAGTAAGAGTGAGGTTAACCATCCATAGATTGATGGTGGTCAAAATGAAAAGCCAACGAGGTTCTAGATCATATGCTTGTGCATAGATGAATAATCTAGTAGAGAGGAGTACCTCTCACATTTGGAATCTGCTTTTTTGTTGTTCATAACTAGATTTTCTCCATTTAGGTTGTTTTGTGGGCTTTAGTCTAGATCTCCTATGGCCCTAGAGCTATGCAAGGACAAGAGTCAACAAGTTGGTAGCATGGCATGGTACTGTAGTCTATAAATATTTAGTAGCATAGTCTACAAATGGTTGGTAGCGTAGTCTACAAACTTAATTCTTGGAAAAATCTCAAGTACAACTAACTTTTATGCTAGTGGCATGCAAAAAACTAGGGCACGCAGTTTGCCTTGAAGTTCTAGTTGAGAGATCAGAATATGAGGTTTACTATATATTGATAGACACTTGTTAAGTGAATGGACTAGAAAAGGTCTCAAGTGAGAACAGTTATATATGCTTACCAATAACTTTTCACAATTTGTTTTTCACATATGAAAACTCTTTAGACAGGGGGCACGCAGCCTGTAAACAGCATGAGTGAGTCGCCGTAGCGGGGCAGCAAAGCTTGACCGAACACGGAGTCCACACATTGGAGTACGTGTGGTGAGTGTGTTTGGGGTTCAGGGGTCAGACGCCCGGGTCGAAGGACCGTGGGCGGCCGGGCTAGTGTGGGCAGGTAGGACACTATATAAGCCTGGCAATGTGGACACTTATCCATGTTCCTCTATGGTTGGGTGGTGACTAGAGCTCTTGCCCCTCTTGGCTATGGTGGCAGCCTATGGTGGTGGCTATGATGATGCAACATATTATCTCTTCAACGAACTCCAAAAAGTAGCACTCATGTTATTTATTGTGAATAACCCATTTCCTAAAGTGAGCTCATTGCACTCATTCCAAAGATCTTAGTGGTGGGTAGCTCTGAATAAGCACAAGTCAGCAACACTTCTCCAATCTTATCAGGTTGGTGGCATCATCAACAAGCAAAGTAGCCTTATCGTTTTAGTGTGTGCTTTAGGGTGGGGGTGACATTTCTCCTTTGGATACAAGTTCGATTCTAGACCACCCCTTCCCCTCACTCCACAACGTAGTAAAAAGAAAAAATTGTATGTTCCTCCTCAATTTAAAAAAAAGAACTCATGAAGGTTTGGTGTAAAAGGCTTATAAAGTGCATGTATTCCTTTCTCTAAGGTCATAACTCCTAGTTGAAATAAATCAACCTCCCTGGATTTGATGCATTATATGCTTCATAATTCCTCAATTCACTTGTGCATCATCAACACTCCTGTATCGACCTTGACATTGGTTTGTGCAAGGATTTATCAACCTTAATTTGAACATTAAGGTTTTGTTAGTATTCTCAAAATTCAAAATGTGGAATTTGTACTTCAATCATTTGCTGCTATTCCCACTAAAAAAGGAAAATTTCAAATGATAAGGTAAACATGTGACGTGTGTACGAGTCCTTAGTCTTGGCTTTTGAAATTTTTATATGAATGAATTGGGAGTGTTTATGCACACCAACTCACACTTCCATTCAAAAAAATGGATATGAATGAAAGTGTCAGTTGGGAGTAGTGTGTATGCACACCAACTTGTCAATCATTTTATAATACAAGTGCCATATAAAAAGTTACAAACATAACTCTCTCCATTTGGGGAGAGAGTGAATACTTTTACCTTCCTGCTCGACCCTTTGTAAGATGGTGCTGGAATATATAATGTCAAATAGAGAAAGAGGGTGTTGGAATATGTAACATGGGCCTGACCCTTTGTAAGAAGGTGCTGGAATGTAAAGAGATATTACCTTGTGCTTAATTTCAAATATAGAAAGTCTCTATGCACATAGTTGCTTAAGACAAGTAATAGAGCCCATACCATTTTTAAGTTTAGTTGGCCTAGTGTAAAAACTAGTCATTTATATATATGGTATTTTTGACAATAAGCAAGACACAATCATTCCCTTGCAATAGTTTACTTGTGAGCTCTCTTCTTCCCTCTTCTTGCTTACTTGTATGCCATTGAAACTTGCTTGCTTGATGGATGCTAGATAGGTTTGATTGTAGGTTATCTTCTTGCATGCTTGCTTGACGGATGCATGCTAGATAGGTTTGCTTGTAAGTTGTCTTTTTGCATTAACTTGCTTGGTGGATGCATGCTAGATAGATTTGATTATAGGTTGTCTTATTTAGCTTCCCCTTCATTCCCTGCCTTTTGCGAGAGAGGACCATCATGAGAAGGCCGATCTCTTGGTACCTCTCCATCTAGGCATCTAGGCATCAAGGGCTCTCCTTTGATGCCATTAGCAAAGGAGCATTTCAGTGTGACAACGGAGTGAGGACGCGATGACAACAGACGACAAGCTAGCGCACCCACATTGGGAACTTGCATTTATGACTTTAAGGTAAGACCCAACGATACATGCTTCAGTAAGTCTAAGGTTATCTCTTGACTTGAGCATAGCTCTCCTAACTTTAAGTGTGCTTCTTCTAGCTAACTTGGGCAAGATTTCCTACATTTTCTTTGGTGCAAATGTTAAGAAAAATAATCCTACAACATTTGAGATTGTGAATAGCTGAGAAGTATGTGTGTGTGGGTTGAATTAAAATGTAGGCATAATTGAATTTTGCAATTAGGAAGCTAGAGCTTTCTTTCCAATTGAAAAGTTTAGTTTGCATGTACTTTAATGGTAATACAAAGGATTTATAAGATTTGTAAGAGGTCTACTTATCCTTCTTAGTACTTTTAGTCAATGTTCAATCATCAATAGGTGCATCTATGATGTCCTCTAAACCTATTTTAAAGAATGGATTACTATTCACATGAAAAGATAAACAAAAATAAGGGATGTTATTTAGCGTATCTTAAATTTTTTTTAGTGATATGAGAGAAAAAATATATAAATAGGACTATTATTTTCTTTTGGAAAGCTAGAAAAAGAAAGGGTTGTGTCCAAGTCTTCTATTTTGTGTGTGTGTGTGTGTGTGTGTGTGTGTGTGAGAGAGAGAGAGAGAGAGAGAGAGAGAGAGAGAGCAAATATAATTAAGTACTCTAGTGCGTTCCCAAATTTAAGCTAGCCAACATAATGAACGACTTAAAGTGAATGGTGAGGATTGAAAAAAAGTAGATTTATTTATTCTATATTTAGTCTTTACAAAATTATCCTTTTTCGCTTTAGAGGGAGGGAATATATCTTGTAGTAGCCATTTATATGGTTGTGATGTGTAGACGTAGGCTAATAATGGGATGGGGTAGTTTTTCCCTCCTCTTAGGAGGTTTTTTCCCCCGAGCGTGTGTACACACTCTTATGAATGTGTAAGTGACCTTATCATGTCACTTACACACACTCTTATGGAGTGTGTGTAAGTGGCTTTATCATGTCACTTCACTTGTGCTTCACTCATACTCATCAATCTAGTTTGAGTGTTGTGCTTCTCTCAGTCTTTACGTATACGTCTGTGTTGCTACCTTGGTCCCCCCACTCCAACAATTCAGGTTCTCTTGGGCCTCACTCCCCTCATCATCTCCTCCTCGAGCTTCTCTTTTGATTATTTCAGATTGAGCTATCCTCTTAGGTAGAGAAGGTATACTATATAGTGTTCTATTGAGTACATTAATAATGGGTGCGTTTTAGGGCTTGTTTGCATGCTTTAAGGTTTTTGCAAGCATCCCAAGGGAGTGTCGGTTTGAACTATTTGTTCGATTTTGGGTTTTTTGCACCAAATTCTACTACAGTACAACAACATTTAGTGTGCAGACAAGGTCATCGTCGTCATTGACATCACATCTTTGAGCTCATCTCATCAACAACTTTGACAATATCATTATCATTCTCATCGATTTCTACATTCCTGCTAGCAACATTTCTACACTTTACAATTTGTTATACATTTTGTAGTCTTCTTTGTTCTCATCAGTGATCTACCAGTATAGACTTCTTGATTGCATTTAGTGGTGGGCATTGATAATACTTGCAACACATAGTTAGGATAGAGATTCCTTATTACAGGCTGAAATGGTAGGTAGTGATACATTTGGGAGGTTAAGCTTGATGAAACTAACTACACATTATGGTCCTATATGATGCATCATGTATTGGTTGCAAAAGGGCTTTACAATGTTGTTAGTAGCATTGAGACAGGCCTTGCCTCACCAGTGCAAGATAGTAGAGGTACTTTAGATGGTGATACTAGTTGATATGTAACTATGGTATCTGGAGAAAGGTTCGTGGTGGAGGGAGCTTGGGCTGTGGGCTAGGAGGTGGTGGGCGGAGATGGTGGTGGGAAGCATTAGAGAGAGAGAGTGTTCAAAGTAGAGAGAGAGGGTAGCTAAGAAAAGATCCCTTCAGAGCTCCCTTCACCGAGCTTCCTCAATGACCATTCCCCCCCACCCCTTATCCACACACTTAAGAAAAATATATGAATCCAAGATTTTCATTGAGTACATGGTTTTTGATCTTTTCACCTCTTCATTTGCAAAGAAATATGTGAAGACATGAATAGGCATAAAAATATTAATCTTGCATTGCTTTCTAGTAATATTTGATTTGAGGCACCTGTGTATATCAGTGAAGAGATTAAGCCTAAATCTCTTGCTTATGCTTGAACATGGCAAGGACCATTCTCCACTATTGAAATTTGGGAGAGAAAGTGTTGTCAAACTACCCCAACTTTCACGTTAAGCACAACACACATAGAAATGATCATTAAAAAAACCTTGTTTCTACAAGAGACCAACCACCCTTTGCATAGCTACTTGCCTACTAATAAAGTAGGGAAAACATCTATAATGCCAATAACGTTGTCCTTCTCTCTCTCTCTCTCTCTCTCTCTCTCTCTCTCTCTCTCTCTCTCTCTCTCTCTCTCTCTCTCTCTCTCTCTCTCTCTCTTTCCCACTTTCTTTCTCTCTCTCCTCTCACTCCCCTCTCTCTTCTCTTTCTCTCTCTCACTCTTTCTCTATATCTCTCCATCTCCATCTCCATCTTTCACTCTCTTTCCTCCCTTTTCTCTTTCTCTCTCTCACTATTTCTCTATATCTCTCCATCTCCATATTTCATATGTGTTCCAACTTTGTATAAGTGTTGAATCTTATAATAGGCTCCATCATTCCATGTTATATCGTGCTTAGAGCAAGGGGGTGTCTTGGTGAGCTGATGTAGGTTGCCATGTGTGGTTAAGATCTTCTATCAAGCCTAACAGGAGGGTTTTGGATGTTGGCACACTGTGTTCTTTTGTATCAAGTGTTGCAGTTTAGAGCCCAAATCACCATGTCTATTGAAGGTCTTTTCAAGCATCTCCACCTTTTCTCCAAAAAGAGGTTTGTTGGGATTCAGGAGGGTTTTGGATGTTGGCACACTGTGTTCTTTTGTATCAAGTGTTGCAGTTTAGAGCCCAAATCACCATGTCTATTGAAGGTCTTTTCAAGCATCTCCACCTTTTCTCCAAAAAGAGGTTTGTTGGGATTCAGAGTCTAATGTGTGTGTGAACCCTTAATTGTGTGTCCAGCATGCGCGCATGTGTGTGTGTGTGTGTGTGTGTGTGTGTGTGTGTGTGTGTGTGTAATCCCTAAGAGGGTCATTAATCTAGTAGTGTGTGAACACACTCGTATAAGTGGATAAGAAAAGTGTGCCATGTGGCATATACTTATTAGAGTTTGATATTTATATGGTCAAAAGTTAAGGCTGCAAGCCTATAAAAGCATTGTACTTGGTGAGTCTCTCTCTCTCTCTCTCTCTCTCTCTCTCTCTCTCTCTCTCTCTCGCTCTACACACACACACACACACACACACACACACACACACACACACATGCAATGGATATCTTCCATCCATCATAGTTGCATCTTAGAAGGCTTGTGTTAATTAGAGCCACACAATACTTCAGTGATTTTTTTAGTGTATCTAAAGGATGACATAAGTATTTTGCACTTTACTATGAAGTATGAATGACAATATTTGAGATGAAGTCTCATGGATGCTTACCTTATGGAATTTTAATCACAAATTAGGTGCAAATAAGGTACCTTCATTAAGAACTCAATTAAGATAACTAATGTACTATACATTGGTGTTAAGAAAGGACAAGACTAGTGTCGTACACTTAACACTAGTTTGGTAACCCAATAGGACATTAAAGTGTCTTAAAGACTTTCTATAATGTTTATTTCCTTCAAGGTGTGTAATGTAAAAAACTAAAAGGACATGGGAAAAATATATGCATAAGAGAAAAGGCTCAATAAGGTATATCCTATTCCCTTTTAACAAATGAAGAGGTATTGTGCCACCTAAGAAAGGCCAAGAGTATCGTTGTACACTTAAACACTAGTTTGGTAACCTAATAGGACATAAAACTGTGTCCTAAAGACTTTTTGTAATGTGAATTTCCTTCAAGGTGTGTAATAAAAAAAATTAAAAGGACATTGGAAAAATATATGCACAAGAGAAAAGACTTTTTGTAATGTGAATTTCCTTCAAGGTGTGTAATATAAAAAATTAAAAGGACATTAGAAAAATATATGCACAAGAGAAAAGACTCGATGAGGTATCCTATTTCCTTTTTAACAAATGAGGAGGTATTATGCCACCTATTTAAATCCAACATCTAGCACCCAAAAAAGCTTCTATACTTCTTCTTTTTCAAGTCATTATTATCGTAGAGAACAAAAGTTGGTGGACTTGAAGGCACTAAAAAATTAATAGAGTCTCAAGAAAATTAGAAAAGTGTGTACATGTGCGCATGTGCGATAAGTCTAGTCAAAGATATAGACAATCTAAATCTACATTTTCATACACATAAGAAAATTTCAACGTGCTTTTCTATAATTAGTATGAATATATATTCAAACCATCATAAGAGTAAAAAGATCTCATAACAAGCCAAAAATGTAACTAGGTACCAATAAAAGATTCATAGCACATTTAACCGATAATGAATTTCAAGCTCATAAGACACTTAATAAAAAGTAGTGTCTCCACACAATGAAAACAAATGTTAACAAATCAAAAGAATCAAAAGAGAAGAAACAATAACCACGGCACTAAATGGGGATATTGCAATCCAATAATCAATTCAAAACTTCAAGGATGATGCACCTAATATAACATTTTGTCTATAAGGTCCACTCAAGGCTCCAAGACATTTTAAGGGCACCTCTACTAAATGAGAGTGCTATACAGAAACATCAAATAGTAAAAACATTTAAAAAAAACTACATGCATTAAAAAGAGAAACTTGAATTACAAATCAGGCCAATCACGTCAAAGCCACATATGATTAGACGCAAGATTGTTCTTACTTTACACATAGATATTATATCAAAAAAAGATTGCACAAATTCTTGTTAGCTTGAAATCAAATCTATAGAACTTCATGACATGTAGATAGAACTCCATAATGGTACCTATAGACTCTAAAAAATCTAGAATTGCCAATTTCTTGTTAGTGCAGTGGTAAGATGGGTTCAAATCTCTCCCCGTGCAAGCGATGGCATCTAGTGTGTATGAGTAGTGTACTTTCGAATTTCCAACCAAGTGAAACAAAAAAGAACCTAGAACTTCATGACACATAGATGGAACTCCATAATGGCACCTGTATAGTAAACTATTTTCTCGCAACTTTCATTCTCTTGTCCTCATATTAGTCTAAAGAAGGCTATTGGAATCTCCATGTTTTGATTAATAAGGACTCTAAAAAGACTACTACGACACTCAACATGAAGAAAAAATCCATTTATGTAGATAGAACTCAAAATGAGGGTATTGGTAACAAGAAAAAAAAAGAGTCTTGGAATGCAAGTCACTATTTTTCCTTTGTCTAGAGCTGTGGTGCCTTATGGAGAGAGATGTTGGCAATCCCACATTGTCCGTCCAGATAAATTTTCGAAGGATTGAAAAGTACCCTCAAATGCAAGGCTTCCAGGGTACTCACGGTCTCTCTGCAGTTTACACTTTCCTTGCAACTATGTCAAGCTACCTCAGATCTTTACATGCCTGACTATGCATCACACATAATCCAAACATCCAATCTCCACAGTATAGTTGAATGCAATCATATAGTTTTAGCGGTGAAGTAGGTTGTTTGAGCGTGCCGTTGATGACGACTGAAGAGACATACAGCCAAGAAACATGCACCAAAAGTTAGGTAGGGAACCTGGCAGAGCAGAGCTCCGTTTTCACGGCGTGAAACCCTCATGAAGGTCATTTTGGGTGGAATTGAGTTCATGATGGGGAGAAGTTATCATGATTTGCAGAGAATTTGGTGGGGGCCTCAATGGGCAAGAGTTATGTCATGTTTATATGTGTGCATTCGGCGTAGTATAGCAATGGAAAGTTCAGGCTCTTTCCCAAACTTTGCCCAATGATGGCACTTTACCCTGCTTGTCTTTGGAATTCTCCTTATAGCCCACTTAGTGAGAGTGCAATCTACTCACAATACTTCAAACCATAAATTCCATCAAGTATAGTATAGACTACAAGCTATGACATCCCAGCGACATCATCGGTAACCAAGAGCAGGTGCAGGTTCATGCATAAAGATATGTCCACTTTACTAGATAATTATCTGGAGGTGAAGAATAGACTCAGCCATGATGAGGCTGGCACTGCAGAGAAAAATGTATGCATGTGTACTTGAGGGTAGCTGGTTAAACAAATGCACCAATTTGGATTAAAAGATTTAGCATAAACCAGCTGGTCGCCCCACAAGAGAGTAAACAAAAAACAATGCTTGCATACAAAGTGACGCCTACATAGATATTGCCACATGAACCTCTACATATCCAATGGCAGATATTGTCTGCTAAATACATATGAAAGAAATTCCCACTAAAACTTTAGCAGGAGGTTATTCTGCAGAAAACTAAAATTAAGCTTCATGCATAAGAGACCCCAAACATCAAAAAACTATAATCATAATCATGTACACCTACAAACCTCATGATATCCAAACATCAAACCGCTGCACATGATGAGGTAAGTCTAAATACAGACGCCTGCAAACCCATGGATTCCTCCACAATCATATGAAAGTGCCTTACCACATGGAGTGTGCCTTTATCCTCATGCTTGGCCGTGTTCACTGACTGTGATGACATAATGGTGCTTTGCTACTAGCCTAGGAGTCCATGAAAGATGCTTGTTTCACTTGTAGGCCTTCCACTTGATTCAACGTCGACAAATCTGGCTTGCTTGTACCATGTAGTAAACCCATGGATTATTCAGGCTTTCTCTGATATGAATGGCTCTACTGAAACCTGTGGTTCTGAAGTGCTTAACTCGGTCTTCAATGGCACATTTGATGCATCTTCAAAGGTAAGCTCTCCCTCTGATGAGGCATTGTTGGCCTGCTCTGTAGACAATCCAAGATCCTCAGTGTCTGCATTCTTGGATTTAACTACAGGTGGGGGAGATTCACCCTGCAGTTCAGCAATCCTTTCTTCCATTGTAGTCTCCTTATGTGATTCAGCAATGGCTTCATTTAGTGCGGTCTCGGCCTTAGCTTCTACAAGACTTTCTTTTGGCGTAGTCTGAATTTGTGGTTGCACAATGTTTTCAATGAGCTCATCTGCTGTGGTCTCATCCTGAGGCTCTTCTGGCTGTGATTCAAAAATACTTTCTGCATAGGTTTCCTCTCTTGTAGTCTCAACCTGTGGTTCTGCCGTGCTTTCCACAATGCTTTCATCTGCTGTAGTCCCTGCCTGCAGATCTGCTGAGCATTCAGGGATGATTTCTTCTGCAGTTATCTCAGCTTGTGGTTCTGATGCTGTCACCGCCCGCGGCAACTCGGGAATGCTTTCATTGGCAGCTGCTGCTGGTGGGCCTACAGTGCTATCTTCAAGGGTGCCCACTGCTGCACTCTCTTCAATCACCCCAACTTCTGCAATGGTAGCTGGATAAGGGTCCACCTTGGACCCATCTGGCGGGCCCCCATACGCAGTAGTCTGCTCTTCCTCAATGGTGCTCTCTTCTGGCAAGTCTGCCACCACTGCTGGAGGCAATCCAGAAGAGGGTTCAATCTGCTTCTCCTCTGAATTATAAGCCCCCTTTACATCTAATGCTTGTATGTCTGATGAAACAACTGGTTGAACTTCAAAGGGAGCCTCACTAACCTTCTCCTCTGTCAAAGAAGGTTCAGAGTCTGCAGATTCTGTAGATTTGGCTGCTGTACCGCCACTCTCAGGGGCGGTCTCAGTAGAATTGGGCTGAGCTGACTGCCCACCGTCAATAACAAGGGGTTTAAAATCATCTCGCAAAGCACTTAAATCCGCTTCTTTCTCGGTAACACTAGCTTTTGCCAAGCTCTCGTCTGCTGTCACTTCATCAGAAATGGCTGCCTCCTCTTTGCAAGCCTCTCCTTTTGCTGCAACACCATCGACCACTTTGCCTTCCCCCCCACTTGAAGAAGACACAGCCTCATCCGAGCTTCTTAAAAACCCTTCCATCAATGGCTCCTCATCTGCAACAACGGCCATTGATTCCCTCTCTTTTTGCACATCTTCTGCACCCACAATGACGTCGTCTTCTACCTTGCCAGGAATCTCCTTATCAGCTAAGCCTCCGCCTATCAAACTCTGTGGAGAACGCTCAGAAGACCCCTTTTGGGTAGCATCCACAGCCACTTTATTGGCATCCGAAGGCTCACCTTGGGGCTTCTCTGTGGGTTCCATGGAGTCTTCATACTCAATGGTTTTGGGCTTACTGGAGCAAGCGCCCATGTCTACAATATCCAAAAAGCCTTTTCAGTTCGGATATGGAGAGCAAGGTCTTTGACGTCTGCGTCGGGCTAGGGTGAGATAGATTGACTGTGGGCGCTGAAGAAGCTCAGGATAGCATAAAAAAAGCGAGTTCTAAGGGTGGCTACGGCGGAAAAGCTCACAGCAATGAGGACGCAAGCAGAGCAAGCTGTCAGGGGATGGCTATGGTGTGCAAGCTGGTGGCTATGGCGGAAAAGCTCAAGCTTGGTTTTGAGCAACTTGAGCGGGCGCCTGAATCCTGACCTGCTGCTCTTGCACCTGTTGCTGTCCTACAGTTTAGGCCGTAGTGTAAACACACGAAATTTCTGGCACCATGAACCAATCAAATAAGCCCAAACGTGGACAATACTACAAAATGCTTTTAAAAACTTTGCTTTTTTCTTCTTCTTTTTTGGAAAAAGTGTATAACACTTTTTTTTAAAAACAATGATGGAAAAGTACCAACTGCAAACAATAATTGGGAAGTATTAAATTAAGACCCAAAAAAGGAAACGTTTTAATACTATGTATGGCCTATAAATTTCAATGATTCATCTAGGTGGTTGATGAGAAAAGTCTTAATTTTAATAGATAGATGATGAAATCATATAGGCATAGGCAGTTGATGTATATGTGTGTGTGTATGTGTGTGTATATATATGTGTATGTGTAAATATGTGTGTGTGTGTGTCAGGGTTCGGGAAAAGACGGGTTCACTTTAGCGTAGAACTTGTTCAACTTCGGGAAAATCCTTCTCAAATTCTTATGAGAAGGAAATAAAACCCTTTCAAATTTTACAAGTTTGAGTTATATTTTCTAAGTTCACATAGAAAATACCATCTCAAAAATAGCAATTTCCTTCTCATTTAGTGGTGAAAAGGATTTAGTTCCTTTTCCCTAAAATTGTTTTCCCGAACCCTGGTGTGTGTGTGTATATATATGAGTTAATTAAATTAACACAATTCACCTCCATCCTAAGCACCTAGGCATATAGAGAAGCATGTGGACCGAACAAAGGGAAGAAGGGGAATAATGACAAATTTTAAGGTAAGGATGGATATATGCACTTGGACCTTACTTTCATTGGCTTGAAAAGGTTTTTATTGCGGCACCGTGACCAAAGCATAAGACAATTCAAGGAGCCCCTTTCTACCTTTTCAACTACCGACACTTTATATTGATAAACGACTAGACTCTAGCATCTTGTCATGAACTTCTGTCATGAACTTGGAAGAACAATAGAGAAGATTCCAAAGAGCAGTCTGTCTGGTTTTGAAATCATCACTATTCTTGCATATTATATTTTTGTCTCTAAGAAATATGCCTTAAAACCTTTTTCAACTTTATTTTTTGTTTTTGGGTAATACACATCATTCATATGTTTTAGTTGATTTTTAAATATGTATATATTAAAAGAGAGAGAGAGAGAGATTAGGATCTAATACTACAAAAGGAAATAGATAGAAGTAATATTGTGGTGCGTGGCCTCTCTCCATCTCATTTCTATTAGTTTATGGTTTCACAAGGTGTCACGAGTCATGTGTACGCATTGATGTGGGATGTGAATGGTATTCATGAAATATTTTGTTGCATGCTAGAAGTTTAGGTTATAGGGCATGCTAGATTTATTTTTAAGGGGATAGTAGTAGAGTTGTGGGAATCATGAAAAATTAATTGTAACCACATTCTCACATTAAAAGAGTAGGGAGAGTGGGATTCAAACCCAAGAACTGACCCTTAGAAATAATGTGATTTACCACTCCACTAGGTGCTAACTTGTTGACCCTAGTTTTAAAAAACATACACATAGTATTACAAGCTACTTCATTAGGAACCATTAATAAATGTGTTTAGTTTAGAAGCACATATGCACCTTATTTTTAGCATGTAGGAGGTTGGCCACCGTACCTAAATATTCTCACCTTATTAATGGATTCAAGCAGTAAATTTCATTATACCACCCATAATTGGACGATTATAATTAAATTGTACACGACATTAATGAGAGGTCAATTCAAAAGAGGAATCAAGATAATGTGGATCTTTAGGATAGGATAAAGCAATTCCATTGAGTGTAGTGGAGTAAATCCCTTGGAAAAGTATATTGGCTAGTGTTTGTTGGGGTGAATCTTTCTGGCATTCAAAGGCAAGGTAGAAATAGAAGTAGTGGTGGGTAGAAACAGAAGTAGTGGTAGTTCCAAGGTAAGGTATAAATGAAAGTATAGGTTAGGGTAGGTATAACGGTTAAAAAATAAGTAGTTAGGCGAATTTGGGGAAAGACTTAGAATAAGGGTTCTTAAGGTTAGGAAACATTAATATATATCCTTTTTAATATAGAGTGTAAATTATAAATTTTAATTTCTAGTTTATGGTATGTGATAATCAATAAATAAAAATCCATATAACTTGCACTATAAACAATCTTGTCTCCCAAATTTTACTTGTTTAAGTAAGAAATTGATGCTTCCATGCTATACATTTTAAAGCTTCCATGCTACAAACATATGATGGCACATATTACCATTAATAACTTTTCCATGAATGAATTTTGCACCTAGAAATCCTTGTACTCCTCCTCTGCTATATTTAACCATTTACACCTACTTTTGGTAATCTTGTTATACACATTACACTTGTGCATCTAAATAATGTAGCTTATCACTACAAATTTTCATCTTTAACAAGTCTAAGTCACTTCTTCCCTCAATAGTTTTAACACAAAAATTGTCCAAATAGAACTTAAAAATTCAACTATGTACAGGATAACATCTTTAAGCTCTCTCTCTCTCTCTCTCTCTCTCTCTCTCTCTCTCTCTCTAAATTTTATTAAAATTTACACCGATCTAGTGTTACAATGAACATCTAGAAACCTATCAAATGTAAACATTGTTTGATCTACAATCAGACAATATCCTTACAAGGTCTTCCTTTTTGAGTTGGGGCTAGTGTATGAACATTTTTTTTGTGAGAATCAAGGCCAAAGACTTGAAGGCACACAAAGTACATGTGATTGCATGCTACAAATGCACGTCCCTTAGCTGTGAGAGTCTTGGTAAGTGCAATTGGGGTGTTTTATAATAGTGACATTATATCTCTCACCTCTAATGGCAGAATTCCTTGTCCTAATTTGAGAGTCTTGGTAAGTGCAATTGGGGTGTTTTATAATAGTGACATTATATCTCTCACCTCTAATGGCAGAATTCCTTTGTCTCCGTTACAACCCGCTAATGAAACTTACTTCCCTTGTGAATTGGCCAATAGAGATGGTGGCCGGTTCACAAATGCTTTGGTGGGCCTCATCAAAGAATTTGTGATTGTTGTGTAGATTCTCCATGTGGTGTGGTCCATGCTAGTGTTATATAACCACATGAACTACCTTTGTTGTCCATCACTCCATTCTTGCAGGCCATAGAAGCTCGGCGTTCAAACTCCTTTGCTTGATTGTTTGATGGATTTCTTACACTTACTCGCTTGCCTGCCTAACCATTCTTGACATGTAACCTTGCTGTTAGTACATGTGTATTTACCTTCTCTAAATCTTGACCCTTGAACTATAGACATCGACCATGACCATTTTGAGACCGATTCTCTATAGTCGAGTTTGTCTTCATCACTAACAGTCCATCAATGTAGCCCCATTCATTGTCATCTGTCATCAGCACCATCAAATCGTTGTCAAGTTATTGCATCTCCATGAGCTGACCCATGAAGGGCTAACCTGTTGACATGATAACTTTTGTAATTGTCGACCAATTCAATTCAATCACTCGATCCAACTTTTGCAACCGTCGCTGACTAGTTTAGTTGGATCGATGATCTAACTTTTACAATCACCCAATTCTCCAACATAAGTTGTGGTGATCCGACTTCTTTAGTCGTCCAATTCAATTGTCCGATTTCGCTTCTTCAATCGGTGATTCAACTTGTTTAAATGACAATTTTACTTCTTTGATTATCCTTTTATCATTCAGTTTCGCTTTTTTGATCAAAGATCCCACCTTTTCGATTGATGATTTCACTTATTCCTTGATTTTTTGATTCTACTACAGACTTCAATTGTCCAATCCATGACTTCAATCATCTGATTCAACTTCATCTGATTCAATTGCAAACTTTAATCGTTCCATTCAACATCAGATTTTCAGCAAACTGAGAGATCAATCATTAGCATCTAGTGACTTGATTTCAAGCTATTTTTAGCATCTCTCTTTCTCAAATTTAAGAGTAGAGCCAGGTATGGTCAACAACTCTTCCCAATGATTTGTTTGATATTCTTTCAAAAGAAGATAAATAAAATGGGTCAAATTACTTCCATGGTTAGAAATGTCCATATTGCCAAAAGGGGTTATGGTTTTTTGTTAATGGTAATAAGACCCGCCCTGGCATAATTTCTCTTGCCACTCCTTGCAATGGGGTCAGGGCCAACAAACCCATATACAATTTACTATTATCGATGAAAGAAGATGGGATTCTAATGATGTACAAGCTTTGGCATTAATTGCTTTGTCTGTCAAAAGGTTAACTGTTTCGCATATTCATTCTTGTAAAACTTTTAAAATTTTCTTGCAATACTTTAGATACTATATATCAGGCTAAAAATGATGCATTACTTGCTTTTCTAAGAAGGTAGCTCGATGATGAGAAAATGCAAGAGAAGGTAGCTCGATGATGAGAAAATGATGCATTACTTGCTTTTCTGAGAAGGTAGCTCGATGATGAGAAAACACAAGAGAAGGGGTCCATGAATGAACACTTAACAAAGTTGTAGGACTTAAGAGATCAGCTTCTTGACATTCATGAGATCATTCCTGACAAGGAAATGGTTAACATCACTTTTAACTCTTTGCATGACTCTTATCTGGGTTTCAGTACTTCCATATTACTTTCTACAATGCAGTCCCTCTTACCTACTAGGAGATTTTACTTTATTGTTGTAGGAGGAGCAATCTAGAATGAATGCATCTATCAGTTCTAGCAGTGCTTAGGTTCTTGTCACCAAGGACAAAGGCAAGAAGTTCTAGCATAAGAATAATTCAAACAACTCTTCAAAGGTTAAGGATGATTCCAATAAGCCAAAGAAGCTTACCTGTTGGTGTTACAAAAAGCCAAGCCATGCAATTGAAAATTCCTTTAAACTTCAAAATAAGGATAAGAAGAAAAAAGAATCTAACAAAGGTTCTACCAGTTCTAGCCCAGATAACTAGAGTGCCAAGAAAGAGGACTCTATGAATGTTAGCCTTGAAGACTTCTCACTTATGGCTGTTGTTTGCAACTTTAATCGTGACAAGGATTCATGTCTCAGTGCTTTTAGACAGTTGGTATCTTGATAGTGGACTTCTAAGCACATTATTTCTCAAAGAAGTTTGGTTAAGAATATGGAATCTATGGAGGATGGTCACATTGTTATGTGTGCCAACAACGCCTCCTATCCAAAGATATTGGTGAGATTTTCTTGAATACTACTAGTGGTGAGGATCTTTGTCTTCAAAATGTACTTTTTGTTTTAGGTATAAAGAAGAATCTCCTTTCAGTGTCCACTTTAGTAGACATTGTTTGTTAAATTTGTAGATGATAAATGCATTGTTTGTTATCCCAAATGAAGCCACATATTATTTCCAAGCTTGTGCAAAAGTTCTCAGGTGATGGGAACCCGATCTAGCATATAGAGGTCTTTGAGTCAACCTATGAAACCTATGGGCCAATGAGTGATGTAACCATGATCCATGCTTTTTCACTAACCCTAGAGGGAAAGGCTCACCAATGGTATCGAACCCTAAAACCAGAGGATAAAGTCAACTTCACTAGGCAGAATGTGTTCATACCAAGCTTTGCTCAAAGTGGTGACATATGGAGTCCTGTGGCTCAGTTTCACAATATAAAGCAAAAAGAAAATGAGTCCATGTGAGATTATGTATCTCGACTGAAGCACTTGAATTCAAGATGTAAGTTAAGGGAGAGGCTAATTGATAATTAGTTATTACCTTGCTTCCGGAGAGGAGTCCAAAATCATAAAATGCATGATTAGCCAGATCGGCTACTTTAGATGCGTGTTGTAAGCTGGCAATAGAATATGAGGACAATATGCTTGAATTGCCATAACCCGACAACATCGTGGGTCTCAAGTCACTAAGACACAGGAACCCGAAATAAGCAAGTTGGTAATATGATAGTGGAAGAGCTCAATAACGCCATACTAGAGAAAATCAAGGTCAGGGATGGGAGAGAAGCATCAGGGCATGCTCATCTCTATCCTCGGAGAGATCTGATTTGGTGCTGTATTTGCAAACAAAATCACACAACCACCGAATGCCCTCAATTAAGACTAAGGTAGTTACTTTATTGTGTTCATTGTGTGAGATTGGGTAACCATGACATTGCCATGTACCGATATCTGAGGGTCCAGTCCTTAGCACAACTGCCAGCACCAAGAGTGCCACTAGCCTTACCAGCAGCACCACTAGTGCAAAACACTACGGTTGCAAGGGAACCAAACCCATCCTACTTACCAAGAGGGACATTCCAAATATAGGATATGTCGCCTTTTCCACCACCTGTTCTACCACCACAGGCTAAAATCAACCAGGTGTTGATTTTAGCCTTGATCAACCAGGTGTTGATCAAGGCGCACTTGGATGAGGGTGAAGTCATGCATGAGATAGAAATAAATAATGATTACTATTAGGAGGCCATGGAGATCACACCAGAGTTTTATGTCTTATAGAATAACACACCAGTCCCAATGTTCCAAACCACAGTACAATGGAAAGGTAAAGACATAAACTCAACTATGAGAAGGGGGCCACTACAGTGTTTTGGCTGTGGTGGACCTCATCGAATAGCGGAGTGCCCTAAAATATAATAAGAATGTGGCTAATGCGAGCCACACACACCCAGTCAGCATTGACCAACGCCATGCCAACACTTTCTTGTGTTCATTGTGGTCGAGATCATTTGATTAAAGACTGTCCATATCACCAGTGGTTCTGCTTCCACTTCTAACCATGCCATTATCAGGACTATAAGTGTGCAGCCTAGGAATATCATGCTAGTGAATGTCCTGTGACACGAGTGCAAGCAAAACAAGTGGGCAAGGGGAAAAACCCAGTAGATGTCATAACCTCTAAAAGTGGGAGAAGGAGAAGAGTGAATAAAGTGGGCAAAGGTGATACCATGGTCACAATTTAGGATGGGTCCGAAGAAGACACCATTGACATCGGATCTACCCAAATCAAGGGAAGTAGACGACCAAGTGCCAAAACAAGATGGGCACAACCAAGAAACCGCAACAAGGGAGAGACCAGCAACCCCTAAAGGGATTAGGGAATACCCAAACACCGACGATTAGATAAGGAAGCTTGAGGAAGCTACGGCTCTAGTTGAGGAGTGCCAACACAATCACGAAGCCAGATTAAGGGCCAACAGGGCTAGGGATATAGTGTATCCAAGAAATGAGCTGATAAAGGAAAGGAAATTGGAAGTGCCTACTCCAATTCTAGAAGGATCCGAGGAAGGGACTCATAGTGACCTCATGGCAAGAATGTTTGCGGAAGTAGAGCAAGAATTGTCCATCCCTTCAATCCCTAGGGTTGAATATGTGACAAACACATGGAAGGAACCCTCACTAGCCAGGGAGCCTAGAGACATAGGCAGTCTCACAACTGTATTGTCCACCATCGTCAAAATGCCACTAGACTGTTGTTGTGCAATACATCGGCATTACGGGTAGATATTAAGGATTGGGTAGAGGGAAGAAACACAATGTCCATTATTGTAGAGGAGACGCAGTCGCCTCTAGCAAAGAAAAACCTAGTACCTGAGGAGGAAGGAACTCCCAGATTTGTCAAAATACCTATCAATCAATTGGCCCGATATTATGAGAATGATGATACAAATGCTATGATTCCAATTCACCATAATGGATATCAAGCACTGGCTATCTTGGATGGAGGAGTGGGGGTGAGCATCATTACAAAATGATGTTGGGAAAACTGGGGTAAACCAGAATTGGAAAGAGGAGATTTAATCGTCAAAATGGTAGACGGAACATCTTCAAGACTTATGGGGTTATTGAAAAATGTCAGACTTAAGGTCTTTTTGTTCCACTACCATCATACATTTGTTATAATGAACTTTCTGCGAGCCAATCAAATTCATCGACATTATCTTGGGTAGACCTTTTATGAGGGAAGCCAAATTGGTGCATGATTGGGTGTTAGATCAAGTGTATGTTCAAAAGGATTTGCAGATTCTACATATTGATCTACAAACATGAAAGGCACATCCAATGGAAAAGAAATTGTTTGGAAATGATTCGGTCACCACACTGAATGATCCATGTCTGCCAACCAATGGAGGAGAATGCACGGGACAAGGAAGAGTCTGCAATGTATGCATCGCTTCCACCCCTGGATTTTAATGAAAATTGGATGCATGTGCTTGCTACTATATATTTGTTGCCTTCCACAGGAACCCAATACATTGAATCAGGGAACATTCCTACCACCTCAGTACGCATGGTAGATGTGCAGCCAAGAGAAGAAGAAACGGAGGATGAAGCATCCAACACAAATGATTATGGATCATAAGGCCGCAATAGCACCCAACGCCTTAGGAGATGGCGTAAACAAAAGAGGTATATCGCTCAACAAAATGCCCTATTACTTAGATATGCCCAGTGGTGGCGGCTGAGATATCTCGAGGTCACTAAGGTGCACAAGGAGTTTTCTAAGAATTGGGGTGAAGAGTTGAGTAAGATAACCATGGAAGGAAAACAAGAGGAGAAGGTGATACATCAAGAGTCAGAAGCGCCTAAACCCACAAAGGCAAGATGTAGAAAATGAAACAAGGCTCTGGTTGAGGCCGAGCACGAGGCTAAAAAGGCAATGGCTCAGACAAAAGATGAGGAGGACGACAGGCCAGACCTACTCTCAATGCCTGGACCATTTTAAGGCATACACCATTGACAAATGAAAAGTGGTCCAACTAATGGCTAAAAGGTTAAAGGAAGATGGTCAATCCCAGTACCCACTGCCATATATTGAACATGTATTAGAACGGGTAGCATGTGAAGAAGCTTACAACTTTCTTAGATGGGTTTTCATGTTATAATCAGGTGTTCATAGCACCAGAAGACCAACACAAAATGGCATTCAATACGATGTTCATAATCAACTTCTTAGACTAGTCATGTAGCATCTTTGCCTCTCTTATGAAGGGGTGTTCTAAGATCATTTCATACGATTCAGGTCAATGTTTAGAAAAGTCCATAACACTAAAGGTATGTTTAACCCAATGTTTAAGGACCTTGATCTTTAAATCTCATAACATCCCAACAGGTTTGGCGACAGTCTCGTCAACCATCCTCACAATGATATCTGAGACTTCTAGATGCAGCTTGGCCATCTTCTCCCAGCATTTCTTGGTGATTATGAGCTTACTCCCGCACCACCATCTAGGACTCCCATTACTGTGATGCCCTTGGTGATGACTGGTAATAATTCATTAGACTCATCACCTTCAAAGCATTATCCCAGTTTATTAAGTGGAATTTCAACCATAGATTTGATATTTTCTTCTTCCACTAGGAGTGTTGATTCGAACAGAACTTGAGGTGTCTCCATTTGTATAGTGGGGACACGCCTTATGCATGTTAGAAAATGCTAGTAATCCTACATTAAATTCTCCATTAAGGAGAGCCCTTATCACTTCAAAAAATTCAAGATCTCCACTCAATATTGTAGTTATTGTTGTACTTGTTTGTGAGGGCATATTTGGTCCAAATGAGTGTGATTAACTTTCACTCTCCCTCACTCTCTGTTTCTCTCTCTCCCACCCTCCATAATCCTTTCTCTATAGTCATCTCTCCCTCTCTCCCTCTCTGTCTCTTTCTCTATAGTCATCTCTCTCCCTCTCCCTCCCCTCTCTCTCTCCCTCTCTCTCTCTCTCTCTCTCTCCCCCCCCCCCCCCCACACACACACACACACATATAATGGTTGCTACTACTAGTGAGAGGTAATTATGGTTTTTGAGAGATCTATTGATTCCTTGCAACTGCAACTATTGAGAGCTCAACTCATTCCTTCTTCCAAGTGCAGCTATTGAGAGGTAAGTACAGTGACTATGCACACTTCTACTTAAATCTTACAAAAACAATTGTTGACAATCGTCTCTCTCTCTCTCTCTCTATCTCTCTCTCTCTCTCTCTCTCTCTCTCTCTCTCTCTCTCTCTCTCACACACACACACACACACACACACACACACACAAATTATTAACTTGACAGGTTCATCCCCCTAATGGGTCTTGGCGCATCCCTAAAGGGATCCGTATTTTTTATTCTTAGTTTACCCTACTACCAGGCACCAACCCATCTCCCTAAAGGGAGGTCACTAATCACCCCGATGGTTTCTCTTATCACTTACTTTAACACTCTAATGCTGCCTCTGCAAGGTTAGCTTGGCTCTCTGATCAAGTTACTATAATCTTCCTACCCTAACCATGGGATATTGACAACCTTTAATGCAACCCACTTGGTTTTATCCCCTTATTGGGTGAATAATAGCTAAACCTAGTCTTTTTATAAAAAGAGACAAATAATACTTTTTTTTAAAATCATTGTATGTGCTGGCCCGATTTGTATAAAACATAATTACCTATTTTGCGCACTCTGTTACTCACCGACTCTACCTCTCCTAAGGTAGGTTCTTCACCTACCTTAGGATGTGAGCAGTCATGGTTCATAGCACTATTCTTGGCAATGCCATAGCCACAATCAAATACGTATCCACCTTCCCGCCTAGGGTTTATGCTCAACATTTCGACCATATAAATGTAGTGCCTTCTTCGCCAACATACACAGCTGCTTCCACTCTTAACATCAAGAGCCCTGCTATAAACAATGGCCTAGGTATAGAGATATCTCTCTACTAGTACAACTCTCTTCTTCATTGGATTTCATGTGCCTGCACTAAATTTTTATGTTATGAAAATTGCCTTCTTACACTATGCTTGATTGGTTTTGCCAAAAAATGATTAACTTTGCTAATCCTTATTTATAAAATTAATAAGGATTCCTTTCAGTGGGGTTAACGAATGCACATAAGTTTGACTGCTATGACTGAGGTTTATCTTATGTTGATTGCCTAGATGCTGATTTTTAAACACTCCCATAATCTGGTTTTAGACCTAAGAAGCTTTGAATATGTAAGTATTGGTCCATTAATTTAATTTGGTTATATTCTTGATTAGTGGACACTCTGAATATGCAACAATGGCATACTTTTGGGTCTGTTATTGCCTGCATCTAAAGTAATGATTAAGCTTGATGCTTCTAGATAATCTATAGGTATGCTTGGGTTAATATTTGGCTACAATATTTACTGTATGTCCCTCCTTATCTGCATAATCTACTATTATTGGGTCTGTTATTGCCTGCATCTAAAGTAATGATTAAGCTTGATGCTTCTAGATAATCTATAGGTATGCTTGGATTAATATTTGGCTACAATATTTTTGGTCTGTTATTGCCTGCATCTAAAGTAATGATTAAGCTTGATGCTTCTAGATAATCTGTAGGTATGCTTGGGTTAATATTTGGCTACAATATTTACTGTATGTCCCTCCTTATCTACATAATTTGCTGCTTTATTATGGCTGAGGTACCTGATTCATACACTTGACTCTAGCTCACTATCTGAGGTAAAAATATTGGCTAGTAGTGAAACACCACTTGTGCAAGTATGAGTTGCACCTATTGTTGGGGAATTTTTTGAAGGAATAATGTTATGCAGCGAACTCAATTTATTCTTGTTTATGACTACGGTTAGGGCTGTGTTTTAGGACCTTTTACTCGTAACACACACAATCAATTTCCATCCCAGGTGGTGAAACATTTGGGTCCCTGACCGAGGGAATGCACTACAAGGAAAAACTAACCGAAAAAGGATAGAAGTTTTAGAAAACAAGATTTCCCGAATTGACAACCTTGGGGTATAAAAACCCTCTCTTTATCCCTATTACTTTCTCCCGGTCTATCCTAGCTTGTATTAATTCTCCCACCTTCCATAAGGCTATTATAGATCATGATATAACTGCTATGACCACCACTGATGACCCTTCTATTCTTTTAACTGCTTCGTGTAATGACTGGCTCACCCTGTTAAGTATTTATAATGACAAGCCTAACTCTCTTATTGAAAATCTTAACAAACTAATCGAATGTCTTCAAACTATGAAAGACTTCGATGCTAAAGAGTTAGAAGATTTTAAGACCTTATTGCCCCAATTAGCCAAAAAATTAGAAGGTGTGTTAGGGGATTCCCATGTCGTCTTATGCCCCTTTACCTATTCCTAGCATTGGTCTTATTAATGCCTCTTTTTAATCAGATAGTGATAGCGCCAAAATTGCTTCATTTACTATCGGCAATTCTCAAACTCTGTCCAAGTTTAGTTCTAAAAAAGCTAAACCTAAAACGGACCCAGCCTTACTTATTCCTCTTCTCCCCTAGAAGGCAAGTAGAATTGGAATGCATTTATAATGTTCATATGATGTGGCAGTCTCACACTATGAATTTCCCTATCCCTCTTACTATATTGAGTCTCTTGGTCTTCTTCTAAGCCTGGATAGATGTGATATTGAGACTAGTAAAACTAAAGCTATGATGGGGGCACCCAACTCCTTACTAAAGACATCCCGTTTGATCTTAAATTTTTCTCCCTATCTAAAGTAGATAATTCTAAGTGTGATAACACCACTATTATCTTTCGCTCTCTACTAAGGCCCCTAACCTGCATGATTTTGTGATAAATCTAACTATCTTTGAAATAGATGGAATGCTTTTAGACCTTATATAAAGTGCCGATGTCATCCCAAGAGTGGATGTATGACTGGAATTATGTGGCTTGACCATCTCATCTGGTACATGTTGCATTGGCATGTTAACTTTTTTAACCTTTCCCCTACCCAAACTAATTTATTTGTATGCATTAGCTAGTTTCATAGCTTTCCCAAGGAAGTCCGTTAGAGTATTATTGTTTATTATGCTTTTCATGGTTTAATGCTTGAAAAAGGTAAAATTTTGCATAATCCCAATAAACATATTCCTGCTCGCCTAAATAATTCTACTGTTGATTCTATCATATCTTCTCTTTTCACACCTGATAAAGATATCACCTCGTTGAATATGACTAAAAAAGCTAGAATGGACTCTTCACATTTTGCCTCTATCACCTCCATAGCCTCTTCAGCATCTAGTGGCCGTCACCACCTGATTCACGGTGCTAGAGTCAAAGTTAAAGATCTTGTGGATGTCCAACGGATGATTGATTGGCCTTCATAATTCAATTACAGATGGCGGGAGTTAATGATATGGCTACTCTTCTTTCAACTCGTTGTTCTAAAGGTAGATTTATACATCTAGAGTTTACCAATAAAATATTTGATTTTATCAGACCCAAGTTGTTATATTCTTTAGTCATTGAAAAGTATGAACCAAATAAATCCCAACTATTTGGTGCTTTAAACTTTGGATGGTCTTATATTGATAATTTAAAACACCTTTTTTATAGACCAAAAGAAGTCTTTACTGAATTTGATTCTTTTGAAACTGATTGCATTTGCACTACAAGCAAATGACTTAAATAATTATGTAAGGATATTACTCCCTATGGATTTCATGTACTTACTACATACCTTTCAATGATTACTTAGTAGTTAGCTTGAGAAGGGTCTAAATCATATGCCTAATAAATCCTTAGACCCTTTTGCTGCCTTAAAAGAACTATGGAAAGGTTGGAAAAAAGTGGCTTCTTTGCTTAACTTTGGTACCTATTTAGAACATAAAGTTACATTAGAATGCCTATTTTTTTAACAAAATCTTCTCTCTTCCCTGCTCACAAAAATAATCCAAGTAACCCTCGTAAGGATCCTACCATTTCTAGTCAAATTTCTTGGCTTATGACACATTTTTTATTTTGTTGGTCTAGATAAATCTAGCCAAATTGTCACTATCATGTGTAAAAAAATGATTAGACTTAAAGCTAAAGAACGATTCTCTCCTAATGAATTTATAAATTATTCAGATTCGGAAGAATTCTTTTGCCATTCTTTTTTGAATGGACTTAAAAGCTTTCCTTTTATCCCTATCCCTACTTGTGTTACCATACCTTGCATCATGGGTATTTATAAAATTCATAAGGATTCCTTTCGGTGGTTAACGAATGCACATGATTTTTTATTTTCTACTCCCACTAACTTTATCACACAAGGTCTAAACATTATATTAGATATCATCAAGTTGTATTGCGATCAATTTCATCATAAGCTTAAGACTTTTCTAGGGTTGAAGGTAATGCTCTTTAGCTTGTTGAGTCCCATATCAATTTCTAACTAGTATCCCCAGTGATGTTCACAACATTTATACTTATGATATAGCTCAGTGTTATGAAGCTATCCTTCATCAAGGACCTTGTAGTCTTCTAGAAAGTTTGAACTTGATTGTTCTTTTAACTCATTTATTAACATCAATATCTTTGTACTTAATCAATGCTTTACCAAACTAGGTCCCATTATTTTTTAAAAAAAATCCTTGGAATACCTATGGGATACTCGTGTTCCCCGTTGTGGTGAAATTAAGTTTATTAAAAAAAATTCTACTCTTGGAGCTATTAAAGATATTGAAGCCTTTAAGTTATCCTTTTGTTTTATTGATGATATTTGTTTTATCAATAACAATAACATATAAAAAAAATTATTTGACAATAGTGAACTTAACCCTACTTTAATAAAAGGAATATACCCCTTGAATGTCATTCAATTTTTGAAACCAACCATGGTAAGGTTTAACAATTCCACTTTAAGCATGACGTACTTGTGATGTGGTATTACAATTCATAACCCTTTAACAGGTTTGTATACTTCATCTATCCATTGGAAAAAAGATCAACTCCCTTGTGACAATGTGTCATACACTTTTATGGATAGTAATCAACCAAAAAATTTAAGCTATAAAGTTTGTTTGTCACAACTTATGCCTATTCTTTATTCAAGATCATTTGAATTTGTAACTTTCTGCTATATGTACATTATGTGTGCTATGTTATATGCACATTATGTGTGCATATACTAGGAGGCTAACCCACATTAGGCTTGTGAGCATGGGAGCATGGGAACAAGCTCTAGTGGAGCATGGGTTAGGACTAACCTTAAGGGTTAAGTTTAGGGTCAAGCATCCAAGGGTCACACATGGGAAAGTCAAGAGTCACTTGAGGGCCCTCCTATATAATAGGGGCATGCATCCAAGGGTCACACATGGGAAATGGAAAGTCAAGAGTCACTTGAGGGCCCTCCTATATAATAGGGGCACGGGGCACACTCAAGAGGGCTTGGGCGCTTGGAGACTAGGTTATGTTATGCTCTCTTGTGTAGAGGGTCATATCTACTCACCTATCATTTCACGCTATCGCTTCATGCTATTAGATTGGAGTTATACCTCTTGATGGTATGGGACATCAAGGTAGAGGTATGTATTTTATTTATAATTCATGTGTGCATCCCTTGGGCTCAAGGGTGGTTGAGTTTATGCCTGATTTATGCATGCTTATGCATAACAATTATCCAGAGAGATCTTAGGGTTTTGAGAGTGGTATTAGAGCAATCTCTAGCTAATTGTTGTTGATTTTTTAAAAGTAAATTTTAATATTTACTAATAAAAATATTATTTTGTTGATTTGTGTTTATGATTTGCACGTGGATCGTCGATATGGCGATTGGAACGCATGTTACTACAGTTCAAGCGTTGCGGGGGAATTCCGTGAGTTTAATGCTATTTTTTCTATTTTTTATGGTTTAAAATAAGCATTAATGGAAATGTTTACAAAAACACCACATATTTTATTGTGGATATTTTTGGTAGAATGGATTCCCTAAATTTCTAGAATCTTAAGGAATTTTTTTCTAATTTTTTAGAAAATTTTTAAAAATATATATATTTTTATATATTTTTACGAGTTTTTCGATCAAATTTCTATCGATTTCTGCTGAAATGTAGTAGGGGACAGCATGTTGATGCATGAAATGCTCTCCCGTGTGCGTGGGATCCTCTCCACCTCTCAATTCTGATTTTCTCGTGTGAATTTCTCTTAAAAGGGATTTTTTTAATTAAACATTAATCATAATTAATGTTAATTATGATTAAGGATTTAATTAAAAACTTTAATCAAAAGATTAATGTTAACCTCTCTGTTAACAGAGAGAGAAGAGATGGGAGGAGAGAGAATGAAAGGGAGAAGGAGAGGAAAGAGGGGAGAAGAGAGAGGGAGTTTTTTTTCACTCTCTCCCTCTCCCAATCTTTTGCGCACAGGTAGGGGGGGTGCGCAGCAGCCGGCCGACGGCGGAAAACGCCCCCCCCTCCCCCCCTTTTAAAAATCAAAACCTTATAAGCTAATTAAAGCTTATTAAAATTATTTTTTTTATTTTTTTAAAAAAATAAGTTTTTTAATTATTATTTTAAAAAAAGCTTTTGAATTTTTTTCCAAAAAAAAGCTTGGAAAAAAGCCTAAAAAGAGAGGAAAATTTGAAATTTTAGAAAAAAAAATTCTCAAAAAATTTTTGGAATTAATTTTCTTGAAAACTCTTGGCTTTCCGTTTTCCCGAAACCTTTTGGCTTTCCCAATTCCAGGAAATCTTTTGACCTTCCGTATTCCGGAAACTTTTGACCTTTCACATTCCGATTTTTTTTTGTCTTTTCATTTTCCCGAAACTTTTGGCTTTCCGTATTCCGAGAAAACCATTGGAATTTCGAAAAAATTTTGACCGTTCATATTCTAAATGCGTTTGTCGGGGTAGTTTAAATTTTTTTAAAAATTCTTGAAAATTAGTGAAAAATTAGACAAAGGTTATTTTAAATTTCGAGAAAATGTGGGGTTGGTGTTTGGCATGTGGTGTGTCCATTCGGGTCCCCGTGACCATTCAAATTTCTTTAAAAATATATTTTTTGACCCAAAAATTTAGAAAATCCATTAAAATTATAAATTTTTATTGGATTTGAGAATTGTCAAGCGGAATTGGAAATTTTGTGAACGATGGGATTCTCAAAAAAAATTAGGAATATTCTAGAAATTATTTTTAGAAATCTTAAGATTTGATATTTTTAAAATATCAATGGTATTTTGGCAAATTAAATTGCTAATTTTTTTTAGAAAAATATAGATTGGAATGCCATAATAGGTTTGGTGGAATTCAAAATTATCATATTTTGAGGTTCTAGAAAATTAGGAAAAATTAGAAAAAAATCATGAAAATTTTTTTTCTCGAGAATTTAATATTTTTGAGAGTTATTTAATGTTGAAGTACATTTTCTCGTGCTGACATTAAATAGATGCGAGTTATTCGCATATTATTAATACGATTGTATCTCGTATTAATAGTTATTTTTGTTTGGATTAATTCTAAACGATGTTTTCATGATTTTTGACCTTTGTTTAGCCTTTCTTTTTGGACATGTTCCTTAATTTCTTTTGATGGTGGCTATAAATTGCGTTCAAAGTGTGTTTCACCTTTGACACTTTTCCATGATAATTTATTTTACACTTATTTAAGTGTGGTTTGTGATTAATTTCTTAAGCCTAAGATAAATTGCACATAATTTTGGAGTATATTGCTTGTACTCATGTACATATTCCAACTCGGATACCTAGTTGCTTATATATCTAGGTGAGTTATTTTTCTACCCCAGCTTTATTGTGTTTATTGGGTAGTTATCATTAGAAAGGTGCCAATAATTCAATTTCTTTTCTAATGATGTACTCAGAAAGAGTTATTCCTTGATGTGGTCTCAGTTATATAGAGACAAGATTTAGTATGTGAAAGTCTGGATAAGGCCATCTTATTCCTTTTATACAGTATTTTATTCATTTTTTCCTAGACGGCATACTAGGGAGTTTCAAATTGTTAAGGTATGTATGGGTGGTATCATGGTGGTATGGGACGCTAGTGATCCCTCACATATATTATCTTATGGGATAATTTGGGCTCAAGATTGTTGCTTTGCTAACATCACTTAGCATGTTGACCTCAACATTCAAAGACAATCTCATTTTCTAAATTCACTAGAAGTTATAGTGTGGGAATTCTCTAGATAAACTTCTTTTATCTCTAGCCTGCATGTTTTGATGAGGATAATCTTGTCGGCATTTTCACTTGTTGAAATCTCTTTCTTTAGAGTTCAAACAAGTTTATCTTGTTATGTTCGGATTAAGGAAATTTGGATTTTTTCTTTGTTGGCATTTATTTCTCTAGTTCCGTACTTTACGTGATTTATACAATCAACCTGATAGGTTTACAGATATGTGACTCATCGAGACGTTGATGACTCTCTCTATGTTGATATGGATAACTAGGGACATCGATTATTCCATGTGCAGATGTGGGTATGTCAGGGCACCGATAAATCCCTGGTTTCTGCTGTTATAATGCCATGTTGCCATTTCCCCATTCGCTCTTGATCAGCACTCACTCTTCTTCTTGTAGAAACCTCGCCTAGTCCCTCCGGATCAGCACCCGTTTCTAACGAGGAAGGCGATGATGATAGAAAGTGTGCGCACATATAGCAATATCATACCTAAGTATAACAAATGATCAAGATAACTGATCACTCCATGCTAGCATCAAGATCAAGATCTGCATAGTGTAATCACTCTGGAGTATCACCAAATCTACTGCGATTTGGCTTTAATCTCTCCGAATTAGCTCCAAACCTTGAGTTTTCTTTGAACCTACTTGACATAGTAGACAATGACTACAACTAACAATGGCTAGCCAATCCTGTCAACATAATGTAGATTGTGTAGACATAACCTACAAAGTGACTACGTACTATAAAAATCAAAATCCAGGAAAGTCCCTTTCTAGTGTTTGCCTTGGTGCCCCATACCACCAAGGCCACAAGAGTTTACTTAGAGCAGTTGATTTCCCATACCACCAAATGATCACAAAAACTATTGTGACACAAAAAAAAAAAGAGCCTTCTTTCTTTTGGTTGGATAATTCCACATCCCCAAAACCCAAGAGTGATGCAAAATATCACCATTTGTATAAGGCATAAATTTTAACCATGTGTTCACCATTTAAGAGACAAATTCTAATCTCTAAATTCTACAATACTCACTCCGGAGTATACTTATAGATTAATCCAATAAATCTTAGGTTACATGTAACTCCAACCACTTGGATTCCAAATACTATAGAGTTACAAAACAAACACAAGGAAATTCTCCAAAAATTCTCTATAATATTTCCCAAGGTGATATTACATGCAATGTACTTCCCAAATTTATCAAACAAATGGAATCTAACCCTATTCCACCTAAACTGGGAGCAAGTATGTACTCAACTTAACCACGGTGAACCCCAAATGTAAATGTCCTTATACTTGGGTTTTACATACTTGAAATCCTTTGATTCTGAGCCTAGGATTACAATGAACCCCCAAATTTAAGATCACCATGAATCTTTAAATTTACTTGACCCAAACATCTTTGCAACAAAAGATTTGCTCTACATTGGGTCCATGTTCAAATTTTGAACATATTTCACGTTTCTTGCGAAACATAAACTGTTTGGCATGTGAGAAGCTATGCAAGAGGGCATGAGTCTCTAGGGACCACATGCACAAGCGCTTACATCTCTACGGACCAAGTTTACAACACTCCGGTTGTCAAATAACACAACACTATAGTTGTTAAACAATAAAACATTGTGCTATACTCCCAAGAAACTTATTTGTTGTCTAGAGATAAGATATCTAACAAGCACAAGACCACTACGGGCACCGAGTTTATGGAAGCTACAGCCATGAATACAATCCAAGCGTGTGCACATGTGTTTAGTAGCACTACGACTACCCACAAAGTGATGTGCAAACATGTATCTACAAGCATATGCATCCATATATGCTCAACAATTACAATCTGCATCACAGTCTACATATCACAAGAGAATTATATGCATGTACCCATGCATACAGGTAACCATGTTGGGTATATCTCGAGTTCTGTCAAGAATCTCCAAAACATGTACAAATGGAGAAATGACATTCTTGCCAAAAGAACCCATGCACAAGGATATGCGTCTATTAACCACACGGGTTAACATCATTTTTCAAGTGTGGTTACGCTTCTTGTAATCTACCATTATGTAACCGCACTAAGCACTTATTAAGAAAAGATATATGGGATGGCCGAGCTTATGCCTTGTGTAATGCTGGTCGTAGGAATGAGCTACATGTACATAGAGTTAGTACGCCAATTTTGGGCCCCCAATTATTGTAAATGGGCGGCCGGCCATTGTAAAAAGTGAGCTCATGTATATAAATGATTTTATGGAATATGAAAAGACACAATCCCATTTGTCACAATTGAGTCTTGCTTTCTCTCTCACACACTCTCGTGTTTAGCATGCTTGTGTTGATGAATGCTTGCTTGATTTTGGTGTATGCATTGTAAGGTTCCTCCTTAGCTCTAAAAGATGTATAAGCTCTCCTCTCAATCCCCTGTAATCATCCCCTATTTCAGAATGCAAGAAAACATTATTTTCCCTTATTTTTGGTCTAGAGAGAGGTAATACATTTTTGAAATATTTTTGAATATAAAGTTATCCCTTATATTTAAGATGAATTTCCCTGAAACAGAAGTTCAAAAAGAATTTTCCAATGTGCATTAGAAATTAATTGAATATGTGTATTAGAGACCTTAGCCAAAGGGTCCATATTTTCAAAAAATTTTGATTAAGGTCCAAAGAGTGTTCTAAAGGTCCAATAGGATTAATCCAAGTGTTTTAATAAGAAAAATGCAAAGAATAAGATAAAATCCCCCAAAAATGAATAAATTCTCACATAAGATGACTAAGAACTGGGTTTATTAGTAAAAAAATGAATTTTTGACACCTCAGTAAGGAGGGAGGGGGCTCATGAAGGAGGCGCCTATTTCACAATTTTAATTCAAAAAAATTGAGATATTTCATCTCTCCTCTCTCCTCCTTCAAACTGGATCAAAAAGTGAACCAAACTGGTCCAAAACTTATCCAAAATGCATCAAACTAAAGCTGGAAGCAACTAGATCTCAGTTGGACTTGGATGGTGGCCTCCCTCACTTTTAAATAGACCCTCATTCCTTTGTATTTTCATCTTTGTGTATTTACATGCCATTATAATCTTCAAATTAGTGTAATTTTATTATTCTATTTTGCCTCTTCTTGGGAAGCTTTGGAGCTTCACTAATCTTCATCCTCTTGGAGATTACCCTCTTCATCTTGGTGGCCAAGCTTTCTCTTGTGGGCTTCACTTCTTGCTAAAGAATCAAGCCAAAAACCAAGGGTAAGCCTAAATCAATGGTGTTTTTCTATCTTTTTCAATGGTAATCTTCTTCCCAACCTCTCTAATACTTGGGAAGCATTTTAGTCAATAGTTTTTTCTTAAAACCAAGCTTCTAGTGATTCATATTGTTTAAATGGTTTAATGCTAATCTTTTATGCTTAAATATAATATTTTTGATTAGTAAATCTCTCTTTTAGAATAATTACTCATCTTTATGGTTGAATCCTTCTTGGAGGGATGGATCTTAGTATTAATCTCATTTTCTTAACCAAAACTCTAGGCTTAACAAGCTAGAGATAGAGATTAAGCATTTCTATGATTTTTATTCTAATTAAAATAAGGATTAATTCATTCAAGCTTGTTTTTAATTAGAAAATTCATTATTATTCATTTTAAGTTGAAAGAGAGTTTATGCTAACATTTTTTATATGGGAATGATAATGGGGTATTTTTAAAAATATAAAAGAGGTTTAAATGTAATTATGCTTGGGTATGCATAATGAATTTTTAGATTAATAGAGGAAACCCCACCATATTTTAGATAATTAGGAGTAAATATTAAAAGTAAAATTTTTGAGTATTCTCAGAAAATGCAGCAAAGCTATGACAAAATTTTTTAATTGAATTTAATTTTATGCATAAATTTGATAATACAAAAAGAGGAATTCTCATCATATTCTAGGCATAAACATTTTAATGCTAAAAGAAGGATTTTTGTTACATTTTTGAAAATACTTTTATAGTATTTATGCATAAATGTTTAAATGGAGAAAAGAGGATTTTTTGTTATATTTATTTTTATATGTGCATGCATACAAATCTGGATGCAAAAAGAGAAATTTTCAAGATATTCTATGAACAAACATTTTAATATTTCAAGATAGGTATATACATGGGTATTTTTATTTATCAAAAAGTAAAATTTTCATCGTACCTTTATTTAGGAAAAATGCATAAATTAATTTCGTTATCAAAAGAGAAAGTTTCATCATAATTCTATGTAGATAATTTACGGCATGTTGATGCCTAGGTCCAAATGGAGAAAAGAATATTTTAGTATAATTCTATGTGAATATTTTAAATAAATGATGTATGCATATTCGCAAAAAGGATCATGGGAAAAAGAAATATCCTTCTTAAATTCCATTATTTACGAGAATAGAATTATTTATAGTTCTATTATGTCCAAGGAAGAATGAATTTTCATAATTTTGGATATTTATCCTTATGATTAGAAAACACAGTTAATTTATCAGATAAAAGGAGAATTATCTTTAGAAAAAAATCTTTTGGAATAAATTCGAGTAATTTGGTGCTAGACCATGTCCACGAGAGAAAGGTGGGTCAGTAAGATGCATGCCCATCTCTTGAATCAAGACTTATAAAAAACCAATCCCAATTCTTTAGTATACGAAGAATGGATAACCGGTTGATCTAAAGAAAATTACCCTAAGACCCGAAATCGTCTAGAAACAAGTTAGAAATTTATTGTAATTGAGGGATGGATTTCTGAGATACATGATTCGTGATTTTCATTGAGAAAGCTTGGGTTGAAAATAAGGGAGTCTGGTGAAACCAAACTCAATGGGAAATTCTTACTTGCATAGAAACTCTGTTTTTTTAAAAGACTATCTTACGCCAGAATGCTCGTCGAGAATGCATTTGGCTTATGGTTTAATCCAAGGAGAGTTATGTTGCAAATAGCTGGCAGGGAGTTATCGAAGGACGTCTCTCGGCAAAGCATGCCAAGGTCTTGACCAGCCTCGGTATGGTTGAAAATGGTACGTTTTCAGTACGATGGGCGAGGACCAACGAAGCGGTCCCTAAGTGAACTACTAGGACACCTAAGGAGGATCCTAGAGGGTTCTGACCCGGTGATGCATGGGCTCGCCGGCGGCTGCTAGGACACCCATGCGTATGTCGAGAAAGATAATCATGGATGGTAAGAGAATTATTTAAGTGAACTGTAAAACTATGAAATTGGATCTCGTTTGGTTGACTAGCTGGTGTTCAATGGAGAGTCCGGATGAGACTTGTTTGCAAAACCATGGAAGTGGAACTTTGAGAATCATGATGGAAATACTATGGTTTCATTGCAATTCTGTCTTGAAGATAGTTGAATCTCTAAGTCTCTCAAGAAGATTCTTGTTCTATGGGAAAGAATCAACGGCTGTGTCTTGCTTAAGGGAAAAAAAGCGATGATTTCTATGAACAAAGTGCAAGTTCCTCCTTGATTCGGCCATGTGACCCACGGGTTCGGTCGGAATACAAAGGATAGATAAGGCCCTTGACTATGTTAGAAGATTTTCTTGGAGGAATCACCTATGCTTTCTGGGCGAGGGAAGTTTTTTCCGGGTTCGACCGCTGGGTTAGTCTCTTGCCCGGACATTCGTGGGGCGAGGCCCCGAGTGGGAAGCTCTACCTACGCGCAAGGTTGCTACTTTCGCTGCCAGCACTCCAGAGTTTGATGCGCAGAGGGGGCAAGGGTCTCACAGAGCTGGTATCAGAGCATGAATTTTGTCTAAATTTTATAATAAAATCCTAGAAAGATGCATTCACATGCTGTATTTTCATTCAGATTAAGCTTCATTGATGAAGACTTTTAGATTTTATAGATGGATGCCCCATATTTATCTAGTATCCCCGATCTTACTCAAACTCAGGATATGATTGCTTTCGCTTTTGAGCATATCCTATCTTCCACTGTACGACTCGAACGAGCAAGGCCAGGCTCGCTAATCATTTTGAGGAGTTATATTTTCCAAACCCAGCTGAGAGACAATAGCATAAGTGGTTTGCAGAGCACAATATATCCACGCCTCTTGCAACTACCGCCAGATAATGCTAACGCTACAGAACGTCTCATTAGCCATGGTCTTGTTAAGGTTAAAGGTGGCTCGTGGGTGTTATCCTTTATCGCCCCACACCTCGGGATTTTAGGGTTACTTGTCAACTTTTCAGACTTCTTAGTTGTTTTATCCCGAGAAGTAAGATTGTAGCACCAATAGCGATAAGGGAACAATTGTATTGCGGCATGTCCATAGCCTAGTATCGCCGTCTCATGCGTATACCATTGAGGCATTGATATTCTGGAGCCATGTTGCTCTATGTATATATTGCAAACCTTATGTAAATAAAGAATGTTTTGTGAAAAATTTCTAGTTGTCTAAGTGATTTTGACTATCAGATATCGAGTTTAAACAAATAAGATTTGTTTTCTCAGACATATGTCGTAGATCTCTAGTAAGAACAATTAGTTGTTTAAAGTAATTATTTTTGAACTTCTTAAGTCTTAAGATCTCGACACGAAGTCAAATAGAAATTTAACGATGTATCGTTTTGGCAGAATCATGAGACATGCGAATCATGGCAGACAGCCAGATCCTCTCACATGGATGAGGAAGAGCTTGACCTTGATGTTCGCAAAGCTCTTCACAGATAGGTTGGTTCTATTGGGAAGGATGCCTTGAAAGGTCCCAAGAATGGGAAGAAGCAACAAGAAGATGCAGTAGATCCAACAGAGTCAACTGATGATGAAGATGAGGAACAACCAAATGCAAGATAGGTGGAAGGTGTCATGTCTCGTGATATGCTAGGAGAACCAAACATGAATTCAAATTGGAGCCCCATCATTAATTTTCCACTAAAGAATATTCACTTTTGCACACTTCATGCATTCATGAGAATCTTTGATCGATTGCTTAAGTGCCATATCGATTATGCATTCACAATGCCTACACAAGAGAGGAAAGTTACAGAGCATCTTTTGAATTCTCTAGGCTACCATGGCGGAAATGTGAAAATTGAAGTGAATAAGCAGGCCTCTGGTATGTCATACGAGGTTGCTCAAAAGGTCTCCATGACTGGATCAAAGGCAAGGAGATTTTTGGAGAAGCCAGCAAACATAGAGAATTCAAAGAAGACTTGGGGACTTTGGAGAGACCTATGTGCAATCACCACAAATGTAGATTGTCCAATGCCAACTCTTGTAAATATGCACAAACAGCTTTAGAAAAATTTCAATAACATGGTTTGCATTATGAATCAAAGTAGCACAACTACCCAAGAACGAGTATCATTCCAACAACATATCATAGAATTCACCAAAAGTGTGCTACGCGCTTGGGGAGAGAGTAAAGTGACACACTATATGGTAAGTTGTATAGTAAAAAAAATAAACTAGTGTTTTAACCTTGACTTTTTCTAATTAAATTCTATTGTCATGTGTACAGCACATAGTTTATGCGCATGGTGCATATTTCATGAACAAGTATGGATCGCTCGACATGTGGAGTACCCAAGGGATGGAGAAATCATATTATAAAGCAAGAGGGATTTATTTCAAAAATACAAGACATGGAGGTGGAGCTTCTGCAAGAGGAACACGTACAAACTATTTACAAGAGATGTTCAATTGGTTTTATCGCACAACCTTGGGAAGGGTATTGGTTAGGGAGCGGGCCCAACAATCTAAGCTTGCGTAAGAGGCATGCAAGGCTGCAAAAAGTCGTGCTCGGCTTGAATGGTTGCAGACCAATGCTCTCCATAGGCATGGTGCTTTGGCGTGCACGAATGAGGAGACAAGGGAGGCATTGGGTTGTGCATGCACCAGCATAAATCTAGATGTAATAAGGCTAAGAAAATAAGTTTAGTTAGGTTTTTTTTTCCCTTAAAAAAAACTATTAATAGTTCCTTCTCTCACTTCATTTTCATTTCACTTTTTTAGAGAGCTTGAGCTCAAGATCTACGTAGACACCCGTATAAGGACACCAGCACATCACCACGTTAGCATAGTCGTACATGGATATGGCACGCACCATGGACACCGCATGTGTTACCATGCCTTCACAAAACACAATGCAAGGCACCCAATGACCACATACTGGCAACACCACGGAAGAGAGTGACCCCTTGGATTCTAGGACACGCCCAATGGATCACCAGAGTCCAACCCTCCTCCCACAGCAACACCAGCGCACACACATGCAAGCCCTTCTAGTGGGAGCAAGCGTGTGAAGAAGACCCCACAATGTAGCCACCCCAGAGATCAAGATAGAGAGGCCAATAATGAGCAGCTCGACTGGGTTGGTGAAAACATTCCTACATTGTGCAGCACCATAGGTGGCAAGACCCTACTACCATGATAGGGTCCCCTACTCACCCAGGAGGAACTTGATACACAAGTACCATAGCAATAGGAGGAGGAGGATTCAGACTATGAGAGAGACCAAGAGGAGGTTCCTGCAAGTGCGCGCAAGCGTAGAAAGGTCAAGCTCTTCAAGCCAAGGAAGTCCCAACCTCGCCAACGCACTAACACAACACAGAGAGCTCCAAGGAGAAGGATGCGCCAAGGGCATAGGGCTCTATAAGCAATCAAGTTTTATCAGAGAAACACTGAGTTGCTGATAAGAAGAGCCGCTTTCGTTCGCACAGTGAAGGAGATTCTCCAACGATATAGAATAGAGTTCCGTGTGTAGGAGATTGCCCTTGAAGCATTGCAAGAAGCCTCCGAGGCTTACCTTGTTGGGCTTTTTGAAGACACCAACCTCCTTTCAATACATGCAAAGAGGATTACCATATCTGCCAAGGACATGCAACTAGCTCGGCGCATTCAAGGCGAGCGAGACGATCTAGAGATCTTAGATGTTAACCTTTTTTTTGAAGCAACTCTTTTGTTTCAAACCCCTCTTTGTAAAACAAGCCTATCTGGCTTTCATTTGTAACCTTCTGATAGTTAAAATTTTAAGTTTCTCTTACAATGTCTTGGTGTCATTATGTTTGTTTAACATGGAGTGTCTATCATGTGCCAGTTTGTCACCCGATCAGAAATGCTCCTGGAGGACTGAGGAAGCTATGCCAGAAGAGTGCGAATTTGGCCTCTCCAACGGCGATGTAGGCTCAAAATTTGCACTATTCTGGCATTTCTCCCCTAGCCACTCAGGATCATTTTTGATGCATTTATAATGCAGTTGAGCACACTAATTGTGAGAAACAGTAGTTTATAAGATAAAAACGCCTTTAATCATGCGTAAAAATATAGTGTTTATCATCCAATGCATCAGAATTGCTCCAGCTATGCCGCCAGATCAGTGCAAATTTAGGCTCTGCACAGCGATGGCGGTGCAGGCTCAAAATTTGCACTGTTCTGGCACTGCTCCCCCAACCACTCAGGATCATTTTTGATGCATTTATAATGAAGTTGAGCACATTAATTGTGAGAAATAGTAGTTTATAAGATAAAAATACCTTTAATCATGTGTAAAAATATAGTGTTTATCATCCAATGCATCAGAATTGCTCGAGATATGTCCCGAATCATGTTTTTAGGCACATTATCTATGTCATCTAACTGATTGTTTTTTCTATTGGGTGATAATGGGAAGCTATGCTAGAACAGTGCAAATTTAGGCTCTGCAGCAGCGGTGCAGGCTCAAAATTTGCACTATTCTGGGACTGCTCCCCCAGCCCACTCAAGATCATTTCTGATGCATTTATAATAAAGTTGAGCACACTAATTGTGAGAAATAGTAGTTTATAAGATAAAAACACCTTTAATCATGTGTAAAAATATAGTGTTTATCATCCAATGCATTAGAATTGCTCCTAGAGGACTGGGGAAGCTATGCCAGAACAGTGCGAATTTAGGCTCTGCAGCGGCAGTGCAGGCTCAAAATTCACACTGTTCTGGCACTGCTCCCCCAGCCACTCAGGATCATTTCTGATTATAATAAAGTTGAGTATACTAATTGTGAGAAACAATAGTTTATAAGATAAAAATAGCTTTAATCATGTGTAAAATTACATTGTTTGTCATCCAATTTATCAGAATTGCTCCTAGAGGATTGGGGAAGCTATGCCAGAATAATGCGAATTTAGGCTCTACAACGGCGGTGCAGGCTCAAAATTTGCACTGTTCTGGCACTGCTCCCCCAGCCACTCAGGATCATTTCTGATGCATTTATAATAAAGTTGAGTAGTACACTAATTGTGAGAAACAATAGTTTATAAGATAAAAACAGCTTTAATTATGTGTAAAATTACATTATTTGTCATCCAGTGCATCAGAATTGCTCCTGGAGGACTGGGGAAGCTATGCCAGAACACTGTGAATTTAGGCTCTGCAGCGGCAGTGCAGGCTCAAAATTCCCCCAGCCACTCAGGATCATTTCTGATGCATTTATAATGAAGTTTACACTAATTGTGAGAAACAATAGTTTATAAGATAAAAATAGCTTTAATCATGTGTAAAACTACATTGTTTGTCATCCAATGCATCAGAATTGCTCCTGGAGGATTGGGGAAGCTATGCTAGAACAGTGCGAATTTAGGCTCTACATCGGCGGTGCAGGCTCAAAATTGGCACTTTTCTGGCACTACTCCCCCAGCCACTCAGGATCATTTCTGATGCATTTATAATGAAGTTGAGGACACTAATTGTGAGAAACAATAGTTTATAAGATAAAAACAGCTTTAATCATGTGTAAAATTACATTGTTTGTCATCCAATGCATCAGAATTGCTCCTGGAGGACTGGGGAAGCTATGCCAGAATAGTGCAAATTTAGGCTCTGCAACAACAGTGGGCAGTGCAGGCTCAAAATTTGCACTGTTCTGGCACTGCTCCCCCAGCCACTCAGGATCATTTCTTCTGATGCATTTATAAAATAAAGTTGAGTATACTAATTGTGAGAAATAATAGTTTATAAGATAAAAATAGCTTTAATCATGTGTAAAATTACATTGTTTGTCATCCAATGCATCAGAATTGCTCTTGGAGGACTGTGGAAGCTATGCCAGAACATTGCGAATTTGGGCTCTACAGCAGCGATGCAGGCTTAAAATTTGCACTGTTCTGGCACTGCTCCCCCAGCCACTCAGGATCATTTCTGATGCATTTATAATCAAGTTGAGTACACTAATTGTGAGAAACAATAGTTTATAAGATAAAAACAACTTTAATCATGTGTAAAATTATATTGTTTGTCATCCAATGCATCAGAATCGCTCCTGGAGGAATGGGAAAGTTATGCCATAACAGTGCCAATTTGGGCTCTACAATAGCGGTGCAGGCTCAAAATTTGCATTTTTCTGGCACTGCTCCCCCAACCACTCAGAATCATTTTTGATGCATTTATAATCAAGTTGAGTACATTGATTATGAGAAACAGTAATTTACAAGATAAAAATACCTTTAATCATGTGTAAAAATACATTATTTATCATCCAATGCATCAGAATTGCTCCTGAAGGGCTGGGGAAGCTGTGCCAAAACAGTGCGAATTTGGTCTCTACAGCAACGGTGCAGGCTCAAAATTCACACTATTCTGGCACTACTCCCCCAGGCTCCCAGGGTCATTTCTGATGCATTCACAAAAACATTGATGGTACAAACTAGAAAAAACAATGATATACTTGATGAAAATAAGTTTGCAAAAATCGTATTGTATTCATAATTGTTAAGATTCTAGAAATGGGATTGGTCATGGTGAAGGACATAAGATTAAGCATAAGATTAAGGTGGATTAAACCACACTAAGAACTCCATAACTAGAGAGAGAGAGAGATTACACACTCAACACTATTCCCTTGTATTCACTTGCATATCACAATGAACCATACAATGATATAGGCTCTCTAGCCTTATCCCACTTTACATGTCATCATCCATGTGGCACTCCCTTTTCCACTCTTTTGGTCAACACTCACACACCATACAATATTACATGTGGCATTCCTATCTCACCACAATATCTTGCACCTCTAGGGTGCTTTCCCACATACACAACACCGCGATTATATCTCTCAACACCCCCTCTTAATCGAGGTGTTCCACAACTCACCCATCATCCATCATCCATACAATGTAGCATTGCACAAACGCAATTGCTATCTCTCAACACTCCCCCTCAATGATACATTGGAGTGTTTATCAACCAAACATGTGTGCCCGTGTCTACCATCTTAGACACCTAGTCCATTTTGAGTCGACTCATCGCTCACAGCGGAACCACTGAGTCCGATTTGAACATGGAAGTTCGGGTGGGATCCAACCCATGCGCATGCACCTCACACGTGCATCGCTCATGCCGCACACATCACAACAACCATTTCGAGCTTCTCGGTGAGCTCGGGCATGGTTACCCTCATACCATGGATGATTACAAAATTTTTGTTTTGAGCACGCATGCTCGTGGACGATTTGTCCATCATCTGGGTGAAAAAATAAATAAAATTACAAAGCCTTTTTGGCCAAAGCCGGGCAGCGGACCCTTATGCGGATGAGTGATCTCCACCTAGTGGGGAACATATAAGGTGTGTTGTGAATCAAAAACTATGGGTTAAGGAACCTTAGGAAAAAAACCACTCCACGCATTGAAGGAAGTGGGTGTTAAGGGAATATACCCTTATGCCAATAAGGGTTACATTATTATATTTTTTTTTCAAAAAAATCCTGAACGTGAACGCCTGCTGTGAACGCCAACGAGCCGAAATTGAATGCGCCTGCCCGCCGTGAGCCGAATTCGTTGCATGTGTCAGATTTCTGACACACAGGTCATCTTCTTCTCAATTCGCTGCACACGTCAAGTCGTCTTCTTCTCCTTCCTCTCAACCTGTTCTGCACAAAAGCTAGGCGGTCTCCTTCCGCTCCTGCTGCTGTTGCAGTTCACAAAGCTGTCTGATTTGCTTTGCGCATGAGCTCAGTGGAGACCATTCTTCCTGAGTAGCAACACCAGCTTTTGGTTGCGATGATGCTCTGTGCTATGAAGTCTGCCTGTCGTTTGTTTGCTGCTGCCTGCAGTTTCTCACCACCATGGCTATCTGCTCCAATAGCCGTTTCTAAGCTATCCAAATCAGCCCATGTTCCTACAGTAAAACCGACTCATTCTTGGTACTATTTCTCGATCGTCGATGATGATGTGCTTGAGCTACTATGGCGACTGTTTCCTAGTCTGCTCTCTGCAGTAGAGATCACCCTGCTCACACTGCTATTCCAGCCCGCGAATTGCCACTTCTGTAGTCTGCTGCTACACAAGGCTTCTCTCTTCATACTGTCCTAGCGTTGATTGTTGTCTCTCTCTTAATGCTGAAAATTTTATCTTTGCTCTGCTTACTTTATGGCAATCCTCTCATCACACCCGATCCTATTGTTGTGTAGATATGTGCCTCTTAAACTCTTTATTGAGTTCCACATGCATGCTTCCTCGTTTGCATGCTTCTCCAAGGGTGCTCTTCCACACGCTTCTTCCTTCCAAGAAGTTCTTGCGGTGCCACATGTGAAGCCTTCTCCGGAATCCACTAACATTGCCCATATTCTTGAGCAATATCTTGAGCCATGCCTTGCCTTAATCCATACTTTGCTTGCTAGCAATCTTGTTTCTTTGTATCTTCTTTAGCTACAACCTTTATGTGCAGCTCTTTTCGATGATGCAATTGGCTTCACCCACCAACTACCTCTTCTTTGCCTCAACCAACAAATCTCCTCCTTGAGATTTTCATTTCCATTGACATGGCCTTCATGGCCTCCAAATCGGCATGCTTTTCCTTCAATGCATGCATCCATTCAAGGGTGCTTCTTCACATGGTCTCTCAAATGAAACCATAGGTGCATAACCAAAACATGAATGCTCCAATAGCATCCACAACCAGCTCATCTTTCATGAGCAAATTCCATGAGCAATGCCCTTCAAGCATGCTCCATTATGAGCTACAAATCAGCCCATCACACAGCTTGCCATCACTTGACAAGCATGCACCTCCACCACTCTTTGCTTGTAAGAGCAAAGAACCTTGGGATTCTTCCATCCCATCAAGCAACCCTTATCAAAAAATGAGCATTCTCCTGTGCTCAAACACAACACTTTGAGGCAAAACTTCACAAAACCAACCTTCTTGAGGCATAATCAGCAGCATATCTTCTCTTGGCAGCTTCTCCTTGATGATGATGAAGACTCCATAGCCTTCATAATGCTGAAATCTCCATTTTCAGCTTCCTTGATGATGAGCAAGCTCTCCATGTTGCAAAACTCCATTTGCAACTCTCTTGGGCAGTTTCTATGCAACCTCCTTGTTGCAAATCTCCTCTCAAATCCTCACAAATGCAAATCCAAATGATAATATGAGTGTGCATAATTTTTTTTCCATAATAAGCTGAAAATAATGCTTAATCAAAGAAACACACAAGCAAGCTAATATACATAATAATCACCATAACCAAGAGCCCATTTGGCTCTGATACCATGTTAAGATTCTAGAAATGGGATTGGTCATGGTGAAGGACATAAGATTAAGCATAAGATTAAGGTGGATTAAACCACACTAAGAACTCCATAACTAGAGAGAGAGAGAGATTGCACACTCAACACTATTCCCTTGTATTCACTTGCATATCACAATGAACCATACAATGATATAGGCTCTCTAGCCTTATCCCACTTTACATGTCATCATCCATGTGGCACTCCCTTTTCCACTCTTTTGGTCAACACTCACACACCATACAATATTACATGTGGCATTCCTATCTCACCACAATATCTTGCACCTCTAGGGTGCTTTCCCACATACACAACACCGCGATTATATCTCTCAACACCCCCTCTTAATCGAGGTGTTCCACAACTCACCCATCATCCATCATCCATACAATGTAGCATTGCACAAACGCAATTGCTATCTCTCAACAATAATAAGAAGTGATACATCATCTTTACAAAAGCTTTCTTACAATATTGAGCTTCCTTCTCTTGTTATTGGGCAGAGTGTTCTCAAGGAGTGATTGGGCTATTTCTTGAGGATCTATGCCTATGCTTTTGGCTATACCTATACGAGCAAGAAGCTTACCCCTAAATCCAAAACCAAAAACATTGAAGGCAAGGGATTTTTTAATCAGAACTATATATTTGGTGCTCTGTGCCATAGAGGCTACACAGAGCACCTTAGAGAGGGCTTTCAAAAAGAGAGTGAAGGCAGATTGAGGGGTGTAGTCCCTGTGGATAATGGTGATGCCATCCACAAGAAGTTGACCAAGATAGTGCGCCAACACAGCATCATGTCCATAAACCTTGGCCTGGTCTCTGCCGCCGCCGCCTCTCCCAGCAAATGCGTCAATTTCAACCACCCTCTGCATTCAAAGAAAAAATCAAAATATTTTTCTATATATAATTACAAATGTTTCTAGGTTGTAAAAGGTCGATTGTTACCTCTTGCTCAATGTCTTCTTTTGCCAAAGTGCTGGTGGGGGCGGAGAGGTCAATCGAGGACTTAGCCTCATCCTTTTTTGGTGCTTTGGTCTCCTCCATTACTCTAGCAACAAGGGTATCATTTTCAACCTCTAGCTTGTCTTGTAAGGTTGTGAATTCCTCCTCTAGAACTAGGGCTTGCTCCGCGGTCTCAACCACAGTTTCCTTGACCAAAGCAACTGTCTCTGCGATAGATTCTCCAAGGGGTAATATAGCACTATCTAGGTGAGGACCGAGGTTGGACGTATCAAGGTCCACCTCACATCACGTGCATATAATGCCCAAGCATTCATCTACTCTCAAGCCAGCTCTCTTTTCAAGGTCATGAAGAAATAAGTATTCTTCACCTTCCACCACCACAATGGTGCTCAAGAGATTGATCTCAAGCTCTGGCAGCACCTTGCTCTCCTCGTGTGGGGAAGATGGCCCCACATCTTCTACTATAGTGGGCTGTTCAGCTGTAGATTGTGCACCCTCTGGAAAGTGCTCTGATGCAAGCTGCTCTTCTACACCAACACTCGTTCCTACTGCCTTCACTTGTCATCCCTCAAATACCCTACCAACTGCAATGCAAGCATCTCCACCTCCTCATCCGAATCCTCATCGCGCTGATGAGAGGAATGCAAAAGTGGCGAGCCACGAGAGAAACCTAGTTCCTAAATTGCCCTTTCCCAACCTCTTCACCTCCTGCTTATTGAAGGTACAGTAAGCTCCTGCGGAGATGCAGATGTTGATGAAGCATTCAAGGCACTGGATATAGGGGTGGGCATATTGTTGAATGTACTTAAGCAGCTCAACAGGCACCCATCAATCATTGGGGCAATGGGAAAAGGAGATGGAGTGGGGAGCCAAGTATTGCTCCATCTATGCAATCTGCGTCTCATAATGTTGGGACGCAAGGGCGAGCGACTTTTCAAAATCGACTTCACGAGAGAACTGCCCGCCCACAGGGTGGTGGAGAGGAACTCACAGAAGTTGTCAAAGTGGATAGCCATGTGAATGCAAAGAGATAGTGTGAGCTCGTGCTTGGTTTCTATCGCGTGAAAATGAGAAAGAAGGCACCTTTGGCTATTTATAGTTAAAATTTAAAGTTTGGCCTTTTCACACTAGACAGCTAGACAAAAAAATTACAATTTGTAAAAATATTAAGATTTCAATTAAATAAAGATTGGTTAAAAAAGAGCATGCTACAAAATTACAAGCATGTCATCTAATCTAAAATTGTTATAATGTCTTTATTTTTTGCCCCTCTTGTGACATTTACTTCATGTTGATTTCCGTCTCCTTGTTGACTTGAAAGCTTGTCATTGCCTTCACCTCGATCCTGAAACTCTTGCCCCTCACGTGCATCAAAACAGAGGCTATTTTTCCATATACTCAGTTCATCTTCAAGCTCTTCCACATGCCTACTATGTGTTGGTAGGGCTATGAACCTTGCTACTAAAAATTCAAGGTCCCCCATTTGCCATGATTCTGAGACCATGGTTGTCCCCTCCTTACACTTCCCAATCTGTAAAAATATAGAAAGTGGCACAATAACTAGAAAGTGTAAGGGTTAACTCTAGACATGTAGTGGAATCAGATATACCTTTCTTCTCATCAACTTGAAACTTGACTCTTCCACATTGTCAAAGCCCATGATGCTAAAGTGTTGACGCAGGTCTGCTAGGCTCCAATGCTTGCTTGCTGCCACTCGCTCAATCCATCCATTTTGCATTATCACAACTACCTCAATAGGCATAATTTCTTCTTCTAAAGCTTGAAGTGGGATCCATGTCCCGTACTTTTGTATCCATCTTTGGTAGTGTAGACGCATGTACAAAATAGAGCGTGCCTTCAAGAACCTGAAAGACACTATAGAATCTACTACATTGCACTTGTACACATCACCTTGATGTGACCCCTCATTAACCTCCCAACCCTCTCTTAGTAATCCTTGAATGAGGTCAGACCGTACCTCCTTACAAATATACATTGTTTTTGTTTGGTGCATTGGCATGGAATTGAACATGTGCACAAAAACATGTTAAGGACAAAACCAATTTAGCCCTACTGACCTAGATGCCTTTGAAAACTTGAGTGATGTCTTGATATCACTTACCATCTTAAACTTTAAGCATAAGATGGTCCAAGTATCAGGTTTGGGCCATTCGGGATTGTTAAGAGGGGGGTTGGGGATCTCTTCTAGCTTGCCAAATAAACTTGGTTTTTTATCTACAACATATGAGTGAGAAAAGAAAAAGATATTGTTTTGTACAAGATCACTTGGGCTTTGAGATACAAACATTGCCTCTCCAATGGATGCATGCATAGCATAGAAAACTCCAATGAGGCTTTGGAGTGGTTGTTCCTCAACATAATTAGAGGGGAAAATATCTGCAGAGAGACATAAGAAAATGGAGAATCATAAGAAAATTTGAAACAAAAAATCCAATATTAGCATGTTGTTAAAGCTGTGTTTATGTTACACTGACAATTTGAAGGAAACCTTGGTCGTTAGCCTTGAATGTACAGGTCTCTAAGGGTATACACATGTTGCACTATGGCAACCAGTCCTTCCTTCTTAGTATGCTTGAAGCCTTGTAGCCACCCCTTCCAATGATGTTGCATATTCCCCAGTTGGCGCACTCGATGTGGTCCCTTAGAGCTTGGCTGCATGTAGACCCAAGCCCCAACCCTGAATCTTGTTGGAGCCCAAACTCCATTCTCATCTCTTGTATTATGCAGCACAAGCTCTTCCACCTTCTCCCTAGGTCTTCTCACATTACTGGGGAAGAGGCCATGGTGGGGTAAGAAAAGAGAAGAAGGGAAAAGAAAAGCTTGTTTTACAACAGAAGAGTGGAGAGGAGAGAAAGTTCAGGGTTTTCAGTGCAGCAATGGAAAGCTTAAAAGAGGGTTAGAGTTTGAGAATAGGCTTCCTCAACCTAGAGTAGACTAAAGAGGGATAGAGTTTCTGCAGGCAATGGAGAGGGAGGGAGCTTGCAAGAGAGAGAGAGAGAGAGAGAGAGAGAGAGAGAGAGAGAGAGAGAGAGAGAGAGAGAGAGAGAGCTTGAGAAGGAGGGAGAGCTTGAGAAGGAGGGAGAGCTTGAGAGGGATGGAGTTTCTGCAGAGCAATGGAGAGCTTAGAAAAGGAAGAAAGAGGGAGAGGGAGCTTGAGACTGAGGGAGCTTGAGAGGGATGGAGTTTCTGCAGATCAATGGAGAGCTTAGAAAAGGAAGAAAGAGGGAGAGGGAGCTTGAGACTGAGGGAGCTTGACAAGGAGGGAGAGCTTGAGAGGTATGGAGTTTCTGCGCAATGGAGAGCTTAGAAGAGGAAGAGGGAGAGCTTGAGAGGTATGGAGTTTCTGCAGCAATGGAGAGCTTAGAAGAGGAAGAAAGAGGTTCAAAATGAGCTTTCCAAACCTAGAGTATGTTGGGGGAAGTTTGAGAGGGAAAACACACTTTTGGGAAAAATTTAAAATTTTTTAATTTTTAGGGTTTTTAATCTGCACGATTCTAGGTGAAGGGACCTCTAAGTTTGGGCCCAAGAGGTAGGGGGACAAGAGTAGTAATTAGGCCCCATTAGCAAACCAAAGCCTAGGCCCCCTAAGGTCAAAGAAGTCAAAAATGTGCACCCAGCCCTCTTCCTATTGGTCCATTCCTAATCAAAAGTTAATCCAAGAGGCCCTCTTTGGGTCCAAAAAATTCCTAATGGTCTCCATGACCTTATTTCTCACAAGACAGTCAAAATGCTTCCCTAGCATTCTTGACATAAAATAGTTATTTACAAACAGGTCACAAATATAGTTTCTATAATGAACTCTCGTCTTTCCACATTGTTCCACATCAATCCATATTACTTAATCCACGTCCAATTCATATGTGTACCCATTCTCATCCAGTCACATCATTTTCCATCTCATCACATCAGATTCATTCATAACACATATCATTCATTCACATTCTGATTCACATGACATCACATCTCATTCATTCTCATCCCGATTCACATCACATTACATTTCAACCATTCACTCACATCGACATCACATTCTTTCACATACACATCCTCATTCATTCTTCCACATTCACATCCACATTCGTACTTCCACATACACATCCATATCCACTCTTCCATGTACACATTCACATCCACATTCATTCTTCACATACACATCCGCATTCATACATCCACATACACATCCGTATTCATACATCCACATCCATTCTTCCACATACACATCCACATTCATTCTTCCACATTCACATCCACATTCGTACTTCCACATACACATCCATATCCACTCTTCCACGTACACATTCACATCCACATTCATTCTTCACATACATATCCACTCTTCCACGTACACATTCACATCCACATCCATTCTTCACATACACATCCGCATTCATACATCCACATCCATTCTTCCACATACACATCCACATTCATTCTTCCCTATACACATCTACATTCATTCTTCCACATACTCATCCACATCCATACATCCACATCCATATCCACATCCATACATCTACATCCATACATCCACATCCATATCCATACATCCACATCCACATCCATACATCCACATCCATTCTTCCACATACACATCCACATCCATATACATCCACATCCTCATCCATACATCCACATCCACATCCACATCCACATCCATACATCCACATCCATTCTTCCACATCCATATCCACATCCATACATCCACATCCACATCCTCATCCACATCCTCATCCATACATCCACATCCATATCCACATCCATACATCCACATCCATTCTTCCACATACAAATCCACATCCATACATCCACATCCACATCCTCATCCATACATCCACATCCATATCCACATCCATACATCTACATCCATATCCACATACACATCCACATCCATACATCTACATCCATATCCACATCCACATCCACATCCACATCCACATCCACATCCATACATCCATATCCATATCCACATCCATACATCTGCATTTTTATCCACATACACATCCACATCCATACATTCACATACACATCTACATCCATATCCACATTTATTCATTCTCATACACATGCATACCCTTTCTTTCACATATACATCCGCATTCACATCCAATCACATCCCATACTCACATCCCATTCACATCCAATCACATCCCATACTCATCTTACCGCATCCGTTCGCATCCTATCACATCCCATACACATCTTACCGCATCCCATTTACATATTATCACATCCCATACACATCTTATCACATCCATTCACATGCTATTCCCATTTAATAGCTTTTTCTAGATTGATAACGATAATAGGACTTTTTCTAAATTTCTGCCAATTGCTTGGCCTAATTAAAGATTCTTTTTCAGACAACTATTTTCATATTTCGTCTCAATTCCTCAATTGAATTATATTCAATATTCTTCTTTTGTGAATAAAAGAATTCATGGGATTTGTAGAAATCAATTCTACCCATATTTTCACTTTTGGTAAATAATCATAAATCAAATTATACTAAAAATTCCTCTCCTTCCCATTTAATTTCTTGGATCCCAATTACCATGAGAATTTCTCTTTTTGCATTTAATTATTTACATTCCAATATCATGGAAATTTCTCTTTTTCCATCAATTATTTCTCATAAAATAAATTTATTTAAATTAAAATATCCATTATTTTGATATGCTAGAAATTTCTCTTTGCCCTTCTAAATGATGGAATTCCAAAAGTCATAAGAATTCCTCTTTTGATATTTAAATATTTCTCATAGATAAATAAATTTATCTAAAAATTCATCTTTGAATTTAAATAAATTATCCCATAATTCCAATATACTAGGAATTTCTCTTTTCCCATCCAAATGATAGAATTCCAAATGTAATAGGAATTCCTCTTTTAACATTTAATTATTTCTCATAGATAAATAAATTTATCTAAAAATTTATCTTTAAATTTAAATGAATTATCCAATAATTCCAATGTGATAGGAATTTCTCTTTTCCCATCCAATTGATGGAATTCCAAATGTAGTGGAAATTCCTCTTTTATCATTTAAACTTATCTATGCAAAAAGATAAATTTAACTAAATTTTCTCTTAAAAATTAAATAAAAATCTTCATTAATTCGTTTACACTAGGAATTACACTTTCTTTATTTAATTATTTGAATTCCAATATGGTGAAAATCCTCTTTCATCATATAAATTTATCTATGCAAAAAGATAAATTTAACTAAAATGTTTCTTTAATTTTTACATAAAATATACATTATATTAGTATTCTAATTTTTTTTCTTAATTCTTTGGAATACATGGGTTTCCATTATCATGGGGATTACTCTTTTAACATAAAAATAAATTACTAGAATTTCTCTTTTTTCTAATTTATTAATTAAGCATAAACATAAAAATCAATTTCTCCATGATTTCAATGAGAATCATTCAATTAATCTAGGATGATAATTCCTAGAATATGGTAGGAAGTCCTCTTTTCATATTATGAATGAAAATGTTTTATGTGTTTATTTTACAAAAACTTTGCCATAGCTCCGCTCTGCTGCTGCTGCTGCTGCTATTACTGATAATTCTCAATTTAATTGAAAGAATGAAGTTTAATATTATTGATATGATTAGAATGACCACTAATTTGATCATTATCCAATTATGGATTGATTCATAATTTCTCTATGAAATAAATATCATAAAAGCATTAAAAAGCCATTATTTTGGCCTCCAATTAGACAAGCATAGAAATTACTTTTGGATTAGAGAAATGCTCCATGAGAAGCTTCATTGGATTGAGAATAGGTCATAGGAATGACCTTTCTTTGGGGGGGAGAGAGAGAGAGAGAGAGAGAGAGAGAGAGAGAGAGAGAGAGAGAGAGAGAGAGAGAGAGAGAGAGAGAGAGAGAGAGAGAAATGCTTAAAAACCATTAAAATTAAGCATAAATGGAAATTTATGTGTTTCTTTATTACAATTCATAAAAGAACTTCAATAGTAATCAAAAGCCATTCAAATTAAATCTTCTCAAGCTTGAGAGGGATTGAGAAGAGAAGCATTTGGAGTTTTAATAAGAAAAAGATAATAATCCACACTTTACCTTCTAATTTACTTGATTCTTTGATCACAGTAGAGGCCCCCAACCAATCAATTGGTTTGGTATGTTGTAGGAGTCACCAAGGAAGATTGAAGAGGGAGAGAAGCTCCAAACTCTTCAATTTTGTAGAGGTTTTTAGAGGATAATAGAAAATATCATTATTTCAGCATAATATTGGCATAGTATAGTTCTCATATTTTTTTACAAAGGGCTAAGGATCTATTTATAGGTGAGGGAGGCCTCTAACCAAGTCCAACTAATTTTTAAAATTTTCCAGGTTCAGTTTCGTTGAATTTGGACAAGATTTGGACCTAGTTTGGTTCCCTTTTGAGTTGGTTTGATCCAAGAGAGAGGAGAGATAAAAATATCACAATATTTTTGAGTTTAAAACTCCACCACACATATGAAATAGGCACATCCTTGAAGGGCCCCCTTTTCCTTACACATGTGTCAAAAATAAATCATTATACCCAAAATATCTCATTTTTTTAGTAATACTCGTAGTTTTTTTAACTAATAAACCTTGTACTCAATCAACTCTTCATCTTCACCCTAAGCAATTGGTAAGGTATTCTTTTACAATAAATTTATTGATTTCATTACTTTATGAATGCATATTAAAGTATATGTATTGTGTTTTATGCATGGACATGTAGCATAAGCATAAGTTGTGTATATATGTGCTTATGAGGCTATGTTTATATGCAAAGAGCTCTATGCATATCTTGTATGCATATAAGAACTATATGTATCGCTCCTATGTATAAGAACTCTTTAATAGCTTCTATGCATAATGGCTATACATAATCTCTTTATATAAGAGCTATATGCCAAGAGCTTTATGCATTGAGCTCATACAAAGGCATTCTTCTTCTTTTTTGTTGGGGGGGGAGGAGGAGGATGGGGATACAAAGTAAAAAAGAACCTATATATGCTACATATTCTCTACCAAGGTGAGCATGTACTAATGGAAAAAAAATCTTAAGATTGAAATCATTATCCAAATGTCATAAGTTTAATAAAAGTTTTATACGATAAGGTAAGTTAGTAGGTCAAATAAATGCATAGAGTTATAAGAGATATGCATATTTCTCTTATACATAGGATCTATATATCATAAGTTTAATAAAAGCTTCATGAATACGATAGGGTAAGTTAGTAGGTCAAATCAATGCATAGAGTTATAAGAGCTATGCATATTTCTCTTATACATAGGATATATATATATAGCTTCTATGCATAAGAGCTTTATGTATAGCTCCTATACATAAAGCTATAGGACCTATATGCATAGCTCTTATGTGAGATCTACGAAGAATAGGGCTCTCCATGTAAATCTATGTATAAGAGATCTATGCATAGAGCTATGCTCTTATGCAAAGAGCTTATAAACATAGCCCTAAACATAGCTCTTATGCATAGATCTTATACACATCACTCCTATATATTCTCTTATGGCATAGAGCTCTATGCATAGCTCTTATGGATAAAGCTCTAGGCATAGCTTTAAACATAAAGCTCTAAGCATAGAGCTCTATGCGTAAGAGCTATACATAGACCTCTATGTATAAGAGCTATGCATATAGCTCTCACATAGAGCTCTATGTGAGAGCTATATGCATAATGCATAGCTCTTATACATAGAGCTCTATGAAAATCTTATGCATAGATCTTTAATCAAAGAGCTCTTATGCATAGCTCTTAGGTATGGCTCTTATGCATAGAAATTTAATCAAAGAGCTCTTATGCATAGCTCTTAGGTATGGTTCTTATGCATAGCTCTTAGGTATGGTTCTTATGCATAGAAATTTAATAAATGCATAGAGCTATACATAAAGCTTTCTGCACATAAGAGCATAGGGCATAGAGATATTATTTATAGAGATTTTATGTAGAGGTCTCTATGCATAGCTCTTATAAATAGACCTCTGCGCATGGAGCTCTATGTGTAGAGCTCTCTGTATAGCTCCATGCATAAGAGATATGCTTATAGATCTTACGCATAAGAGCTGTATGCATAGATCTCTAGGAATATATTTCTAACCATAGATATCTCCACATACTAAAATAGATAAAGAGAAGAGAGCACAAAAGTGCATAGACTCTTAGAGTCTACTAGAAGGGATTAGTGTGAAGGTGAATAGGATGGATTATAGAGATTACAAAAAATAGAGAGCCTACATACATGAAGAGTCACCACATAGTTATATGTATAGCTAGAGCTTAGAGCTCTATGCATAGCTCTTTTATACAAAGAGAAAGCATGGGGATCTACTCATGGATTAGAGATCTTACAATGAAACTTATGCACATAGCCAAATTCAAATATACAAAGCTTTACAAGAGCTAGATAAAGATAAAGAGCCTTATCCATATTTAAGTGGATAAAGAGATAGAGTTTTGATGAAAGATCTAGATGAGAAGGTTTTTGCATGTTTAACGATCTTGCCATGGACCTTTGCATGCATAAAGTTCTAGAGCTTAATGTATGTACGAGCATTATGGTAGAGCTCAATGCTTGTATAAAGTCATATATAAAGTATTCTTTTTGCATAAGATCTATGCATACTCTTTGAAAAGAGCTACCACACCATAATATAGGGGACCATGGAAAGCAATAGAGATAGAGCTTCAAGAATTAAAGATAAGATCTTATTAAGAATAAGTTAAACATTAAAAAGATTTTGTAAATGTGAGAAATACATATAGAATAAACAAAACAATAATAAAGCATAAAAATGTTATTCATAAAAGCCCAAATAGAGTACACAAAGAAAGAATTCTACTCAAAATCAAGAAGAAAAAACAAAAGCATGAGCATTACCTTCAAACTCAGTCACTTTAAAACTACAATATAGAGAGAGACTTGGCATGCATAAAAATGGACAACAAAAAGGTTTAGCCACAAATTTGATTAAATAGTTTAGTCTTATGCTGCATGAGACTATGCTCTATGCATGAGAGCTATGCATAACAAGAGCATACATAAAGAGAGCATGCATAAAAAGATCTCTCTATGCATGAGAGCTATGCATAATGAGATCATGCACAAATAAATATGTCTATGCATAAGATCTTATGCATGAGAGCTATGCATAACGAGAGCTCTACACATGAGAGCACTATGCATAGCTTAATGCATATTCTCAATGCATAGCTCATTGCTCTCATTATGCTAATTTTAAACTATACATTCATTAAGCTCTCATTATGGATTAGCCTTAGCATTTCTCTCATGATTACCTCATTTTCTTGTTTTATATTGTAGGTCTTATCTTTTTTGAGCACAACTCTTCCAACCACTCGAGGTAAGCTCTTACACACAAGCTCTTTTGATATTTATGTTTTTCTTTTTTGCACCCTTGGGTGCCGAGTTTAGGGTTTCTCAAAGCATAGTTTAGGCTTATGCATGAGAGTTATGCACAATGAGAGCATGCAGCATAAAGAGATCCCTCTATGCATAAGATCTCATGCATGAGAGCTATCATAATGGGAGCAAGCTACGTATGAGAGAAATGTGCATAGTCTTAATTAATAGCTCATTGCTCTCATTATGCTAATATTAATCTATGAATTTATTAAGTTCTCATTATGCTAGTATTAATCTATGAATTTATTAAGCCCTCATTATGGATAAGAATTGCTCTCATGCCTACCTCATTTTCTTTTCTATTGTGTAGGTCTTGCCTTTTTTAGCCTAACTCTTCTCAACCTCTCGAGGTAAGCTCTTACACACAAGCTCTTTTAATATTTATGATTTTCTTTTTTGCACCCTTTGGTACTAGGGTTTAGGGTTCGTTATGTGAAAAAGCTCTATGCATTAAGCTCTTTGCATGAGAGCTTTATTGAGAGCTCTATTTATAAAGAGAGTATGCATGCTATAGAGCATGCATACCTCTATGTATGTACTATGTATGCTTTCCTCTATGTATGCATAAATAGAGATATGCATGCAAAAAGTGACCATACATATAGAGCATGCATGCTCTCTTTATGCATACATCTATGTATTCTCAAAGAGAGCAGACATAGAGGCTTATGCAAAAGTGTGTGCTTTTACCGCACGAGTCGGAGCTGGGGACTTGCCGAACACTGTATGCGAGCCACGAATGGTTGCAAGCATACAACCAGAAACTAGCAAGCTCAAACAGGAAGCAAAGGTGTGTCACTCACCGCTCAAACCGTCGCCGTGAAGGATTCTCGCGTTGTAGTGAAGAAGGAGCCACCGTCGCCGCTCTACCGCCTCGCCACCGCCGTGCCGCCACACAGTGCCTCTCTCTCTCTCTCTCTCACACATAGGAGAAGGGGACCGAGAAGATAAGGCAAGAGCACACTTTGTATTCAACACATTGAGAATAAGAGTTTTAGGGTTACATTTGACTCTTATATGAAACCTAACCGTTCACACATGGGCGTCCACACATGGCCGGCCAATCCTAACCCTTATCCTACTGATATTCAATGTGCGCCTCTCATCGGCGATCACCTAATCCCTTTATCCTTTACATGTGGTGCCGACAAGCCCGGCCCATGACTTAGAATACTTAAATTAATTACATGACGTAAAACATAGTACGTCTCAATGTCCATCATAGGTTAACATGCCCCCTTTCCTGATGTAGATTCCGTCCTCGGAAGCTATGGTATGGTAAGTTCGATAGGGTTTGTTGTGGTAGACCGTCTACAAAACAGGGAAGTAGAGTGAAAGTATGCTGGAATTCAAAAGATATAAAGTGTAATAAATTCAAGCATGTTAGACCACAATGGATGTTGCCATGAGAACTGAGTTTAAGGGGTCACATGAATGAGTTAGCGTAGCAAATTAATAGGAGTTTAAAATTATTGAAAGTAAATCAAGAGTTAGCAAGGTGTCGAAGGTTAATCAAGGTCTATAATAACTGGCCTAAGTCAAGGAAAATTACCAAGCTTAATAAATAGACAGATGGCCGCAATGTGTCTAACACGTTAAGCAACTTCAAAAACTAAGTAGTGCTTTGACAATTTCCATGTGGTCATGCATTATAGTCATTCAATTAATTGAACAGTAAAAATTATAGAGAGTGGGCGTGGAAGAATTACACCTGTATTTTGGAGATCTCCTTGATTCGATGAGAAATGCCCGCAATTTGATGAGATATTTATGTATGAACGTTGCGGCAGTCTCAGGACTTGAAAGCAAACCCACCTAAAACTTTTTATCCTGTACAACCAACTAACAAGCACTATACCTCGAGAGGCACATTAGTGTGAAAAATTAAAGACTCGTTTAAGGACTCCAAACTAGAAACAACTTGAAAACACTAACCTACCTACCAGTCACCACACTACTACTGAGGATATGGTAAGAGGATGTTGTAGAGTCCTGGCTCTAGCCCTAAGGCTAAGCCTCTATCCGCATCATCCAAATAAATAAATTCAGCCTCAGTAGTGCCATGAGTCTCATCCATCCATTCATCGTCGTCAGATATATCTTTTTTGTTTTTCCATCCACAAAAACTCATCAAGAATGTACCATGCGAGGATAGTCATCTTGTGGAAAAGGAAAGTCTTGGGCTATCGGGGATATGGGGTCAGTCATGGTCAATAGGCAAATTAGCCATTCTAATTCCTCTACATTTTCCTCTGTGGCTAGTACATCTATACGATCCAATTTGGTTCTAATTACAAGATAGCACATGTGAAATATCTGAGAAAGGTACAGATGATACCCCTCACCAAAGGTGGGAGTGGATGAAGTGTGTGATGCTCGTGCATTTGCCATATTTGCAAACACAGATATGTATCAGTAGGTTTATGGTGAAGACAGGTCAATCTAGTTTCTAACTGTATACGGATGTTTCTCTTCTTAATGTGCTCTTGCTCTTTTTACTATTTTGTGTTTTTCTTTTCTTTTTTGTGTATGAAGCTATATATATACATCCCCTCAAATTTGGGAACTACATTGTCAGGGGAAAAGTTTAGGGAGGAAGTAATAGAATGTACAGCGTGAGTACATGCTCCCCCATTCCTTGGAAAGATCATATTTTTTGCAATGATGTTGCAGCCTCTTGGAACCAATTTGTCCAGCGGGTCATAGGTGGTGATGTGGGCAAATAGCTTTTTATGACCCTTGTGGCCACATCAAATTGCAGAGATGGTAGTGTACGCTCCCATGAATGAATGGAGGAAATGGTGTCCGACGATACTTTTACAAGGGAAGACGTAGACTCATTAGTCTTTTGTTGGGTGTTGACAAGAGTAGGTGTAGAGCATGAAGAATCTTCTATATCAACGTGTGCCTGGCATGAGGAGCTAGAAGCTTCATGTGGCTCCCCCCTTCTTGAGCTAGGTGGTATTGATCGATATCGTTTGGGAATCCAAACTAGCTCTGGAAGAAGTGGTACAGAGCACTCTGTTACCTTTCCCTTACCACGGTCTTGAATTATCGTTGGGGTGGCAACGTCTGGTTTGCAAGGTTTTACAAGCGATGTAGAGGGATTTAGCTTATGTTTAGGGACCCAAATCTGGTCATTCCCTTCGCAGTACCGTTGGGCTGCTAATAATTTTTTAGGAATCCAACGTGATGTCACATTGCCTTTTCTTTGGCAGGTAGCTGCTTTCCTACTGCGAGGCTTCTTGTCTGAACGAGATTGAGCAATGGAGGTAGCCGTTAACGAAGCTTTTGGGACCCATTTATATGTACTCTTTGGTATAGTAAGCAGGGCCTTGGAGACCACACTGCCTGTTTCCACTCTTAGTGTTGAAGCGTTTGAGGGGTGGCAAACAATCAAAGATGGTTTGGCCACTTGACTTTGTGATTTTTTGTTATCTAGCGTTTTGTCCAGAGTTGATGGCTTAGGTGCGGGATTTTGAGCGGTCAGCGAGAGCTGGTTCTTGCATTGTAACTCGCCTGGTTGCCCAATCAATATTGCACTTGGTGGCTAACATCCATTATGCCCTAAGTTTACAGTCCCCTCCATGGTACCAGTAGGCATAACCAAAAAGCTTTGAATTATAGTCCCCTTGTCATAGGCAACAGGAGTGTGCAGAATTCCTAAGACATGAGTTTTCTTTTTATTGATACCCTTAACTTGGATAGCACTCTTGGATAAAGGTGGTTTCTTTTTATTGATACCCTTAACTTGGATAGCACTCTTGGTGGATAAAGGTGGTTTCCCAAGTTGACACCACACGCCATATGATAGCAAATTGTGTTGAGCTCCTGTATCCAATAATGCATTATACAACACCTCCCCATAAGGACTCTGTAACTCAATTGGGTATCTTAGAGGCAGGTCAGATTCTAGTGAATCCTCCTCTACCTCCTCGAAAAATGCTTGCGTAATCCCCAAGTTGGCTTCTCGTTGGCGCTTAACACGTTGTTGATGTTCTTTGGCTCTTCAACTCTTGCTTGTATCTTCTTAAGCTCAGCTTATTCTTTGGCTGCCTTTTTTTGATGGATTGCCTGTAACTCCTCTTGGCTCAGGGGGTCATAGTATCTTTTGAATTTAGTCCCATTAAGGAATCCAATGGTTTCAACTCCGTCGAGAGTCTCCACTCGGATGGTACCTTGTGAGGTAATTTCACGTACTCTATACGGTCCCTTACCAACATATTTGAGCTTCTTCTTTTCGTTACGTACTCCATACAATAGGACTTTATCCCCAGCCTTGATGTCCTTGTCTTTCAGGTGTGGCGATCAAACCATTTTTTCCTTCTATCCTTCTCCACAAGGGCATTGTACACAGTTAATTGTCTTTCTTTGTTTAGCCGCTCAAGGATATACAGACGCTCTACTAAGGGATTACCATCCCAACCCTCTTGAGTAGCAACATGAAGACTAGGAATGACAAATTCCCACGGCATGACTGCTTCTTGGCCATATACCATTTTGAATGGTGTGCAATTAATAGCCACTTTGTACGCAGTACGATAGGCCCATAAAGCTGTCGTAAGCTTTAGATCCCAATTCGTGCGATGAGCTTCAACAGTCTTTATCAAAACAGAGATTAAGGTCTTGTTTGTACTCTCGGCTTGGCCATTCGCTTGCAGATAATAAGGAGTAGATTTATGATGGGATATCATAAAATTTGTTGTGAGCTCCTTAATCACTTCATTTATAAAATGCGTACCATTATCGCTCACGAGTTCAAAAGGACAACCGAAGCATGTGATTATATTTTCGAAGAGGAACTTGGCTGTTGTCCTCGCATCTGCCTTACGTGTCGCTTTCGCTTCAGCCATTTGGTCATATAGTCAGTGGCCACAATAATATAGCGAGATTGTGTGTTGCGGGCCGCTGGGCTAATTGGACCTACAAAGTCTAAACCCCACTTTTCAAATGGTTGGTTTACTTTAATTGGATGTAGGGACATCTGATCTTTCCACTGGGGTTTCTTGTATCGTTGGCATTCATCGCAACCGTTCACAAAAAGTGATGCATCTTGGAACATAGTGGGCCACCAATACCCTGATTGTAAGATCTTTCACGCAGTTAAGTCTCCTAAGAAATGACCACCGGCTACGCCCATATGTGCCTCTTGCAAAATGTATAGATACTCATCCTCTCGGGCACAACGCCTAAGAACATCATCCTTTCCTCTTTTATAAAGAGTCCCGGCCATCAGGCAATAGGGTATGCATTCCTTGATCAGCTTTCGAGCTAGATCTTTACGAAGCTCCTTGGGTGGAAAGCCATTAACCAAAAAGTTAACAATCTTTTCACTCCATTCAGGCATTGTCTCCACCATGAACAAGGAAGTGTCAGGTAAGTCATCATCAACTCCCGTAGGAGCTTCACCATTAGGTATGCGAGACAAATGATCAGCCATGACTTTTTTTTTGCCAGGTCTCACAACAACAGTGAAATCAAACTCAAAAAGAATCAATAACCATCGTGTGATTCTTCCTGTGGAGCATGGTTTGTTTACCAGATACAACAATGCTTGATGTTCCACATAGAAAACAAACTTGTTGGCAAGGAGGTAATAACGAAATTTCCTTACTGCATATATCATTGCCAACCCTTCTCGCTCTGTAGTGGTGTAGTTCATTTCAACATCGTTCAACTAGCGACTAGCAAAGCTAATGGGGTAGTCTAATTTGTGTTCTCCAGGTTGAGTCAACACACACCCAATAGCAAAGTTTGATGCATCAATATGCACATGGAAGATTAAATCCCAGTTAGGCATTCTCAAGATTGGAGCACTCGCCAAGGCCTTCTTTAATAGCTCATAGGCACGGTCACAATCTTCGGTCCAAATAAACTCAATGAGAAGCTTGTACAATGGCCGAGCTATCTCAGCGAAGAATAAAATAAACCTTCGATAATAACCAACATGGCCCATAAAGCATTGGACTCCCTTATAGTTGGTGGGTGTGTGGGGACAATTCCAGAATGACCTTGATTTTACTCTCGTCAGTGGAAATTTCATTTTTGGACACTATATGCCCTAGAATAACTCCGTGTTTAACCCAGAATTGGCATTTGAAAGGATTCAATGAGATGTGATATAATCTACACCTTTTAAATATTTTTCGTAAACACATCAAGTGCTCGTCCCAAGAGGAATGAACACAAAGATCATCTAAGAAAGCTGCACAAAAGTCCCTTAGATATTCCTTAAAGGTTGTGTTTATCAATCGTTGGAATGTTGCAGGTGCATTGGTCAAGCCAAAGGCCATGATGCGAAATGCAAACACTCCAAACTCCGTGATAAATGCTGTTTTAGCTTGGTCCTCTACTGCAATTGTGATCTGATTGTAACCAAAGTATCCATCTAAAAAGCTATATGCCTCCTTGCCTGCAACTCTTTCAAGCACATGTTCAGAATACGGCGAGGGGTAATGATCCCTTCTGGTGGCTGCATTAACCTTTTTGAGATCAACGCACACTCTGAGTTTCCCATTCTTCTTTGGTACGATGACTATCAGAGAAACCCATTCTAAGTGCTCAATAGGGTATATGAATCCACATTTTACAAGCTTTTCAATTTCCTCTTGTACAATCTTTGCATACTTAGGATTCATTGGGTAGGGACGTTGCTGGACTGGTTTAGCAGTGCTAATCATTGGAATTGTGTGTTGCACCACCACAGAGGGTGGAACACCCTTCATATCATGATATGTCCAAGCAAATATGTCTTTGAATTCCTTAAGAAGTGTCTTAAGTGTAGCTTCCTCCGTCTGGGTGAGGTCCTGAGCAATAAAAACTGGGTTAGACTCCTCACATGGATCTGCTAGTTCTATCTCCTTAACTACCGCCTGGCCATCGTAGACACCGCTACCCCCATTGGTAGGCGTTTGTTGGGCTTTTGTGTAGACGACTTTACGTTCCCCTGTGGTAAATGATTTGAAATGCTCAGGTGAGGGGTGTAAGTCTACTGGTTCTTCCTGTGCCAGGCTTTTTTCTTTTAAATCCGCATCCTTTTGTTGCTGAGCTAACTCTTGGTTTTGCCGCCTTCTCGCAGTATGACTTAGTTTTGGCTTCTCTTCGATTTCTAATTGGGCGACGTCATGAGGTTGCGGAATACACCACATGACACTTTGGAGGGATTGTCCCCAATTATCCGCTAACTTTCGATGAGCGTCAATAGCTCCTACATAACTAAGCCATTCTACAGAGGATTTCTCTTTGTTTATTGTAGTTCGTACATTAGCTCGATAGCGTTGTCACTTATGTCTCGTTTTCTTCTTACCGAGTTTTTGATTTTTGTTTCTATCAGATTCGGACTCACTTGGTCGATCTTCACTTGTGTCCCCCTCACTCTCGGATGAACTGCAGGAGGTCATTGTCCTAGGCCTTGAGCACGTTGCTTCCACACTTGGGTGAATATTTGATTCATCCCCCCCATCAGGCTCAGAGTCAGTTTCTTCTTGAGATTCAAACTCACAGGTGCATTGGTCAGAGTCTTCGCTACTTTCAGTGTCAGGGGAGTTTGCCACTGTCTTGCCATCAGGAGTCAAGTGCATAACACTTATCATGTTTACTGGCACTAATGGTGGCATATCTTGCCCCTCAGGCGTTACCCAACTTGTGTCTCTATTTCCCCATGTGTCTATGGTTGCCGCTAGGTGTACCCAATCTACGTTATCCGACTTAGTCATACCCGGTAGGACATCCATATAAGGAGAATCTTTCCCATCATCAGTCTCTTTTTTGCATGTATAGCAATACTTTAATGGGGTTGAGTGAATAGTGGTATCCGATTGATTATCGATGATAATGTTGCTTCCTAAAGGATGCGCGCGACCATTCTCAAGATCAACTCGAATGACAGAGTCCTGGAATTGTAGGTAGACATGGTTTTTCGACCAGTCATGCACCATTTGTGCTTCCCTCATGAAAGGACGTCCTAAGATCATTTCATATGACATAGGATGCTTGGAGAAATCCATTACGATGAAGGTATGTCTTACCTTGTACCCCAGAACCTTGATCTTAAGGTCCCTTAACATTCCAATAGGTTTAGCAATAGTTCCGTTTGCCATCTTAACCACTATGTTTATGACTTCAAGGTGAAGTCTTCCTATAGATTCCCAATAGTTTTTAGTCACAATGCTCACTCCAGCACCACCATCAAGGATTCCCTTTAGAGTTAATCCCTTGGTAGTAATGGGGAGGGTTGCATTAGATTCGTCACCTTCAAAGTACTGTCCCAACTTGTTAACAGGTATTTCAACGACCGAGTCTTCATCTAGGTTGGGTTGTAGATCCCAATGTTCCCCTTCATCTTGAAGCGTTTCGGGTCTATCCATATTTGCAAATTGTGGTAACCCCGCCTTTAGTTCTCCATTGAGAAATGCTTGAAGAACTAAGAATAGCTCAAGATCTCCGTATAACTTGGATATGATTGTGGTTCTGATATCAGAGGACATGAAATCCATTAGCTTGGACACATTCAACGGTACTTTTTGAGATATCGGCCCCTGGCTAGGGACTCGTGAAGATGGAATCACTTCCTCTTCGATGGGGTCAGGCATTCCCTCACTAAACATTCTTTCAAGCAAGAAGGGTGTTTGCCCACTTCCTGATGTCCTATCCTCACTTTCTTCCCGAATGATACTAGGTATAGCTAACGGTTTATGGCTCCTGTGAGACTGAACTTGTGTAGGAAACACTGTGTCTGGAATTTTGATTCTTCTAGGGTCTACTGGCTCCAGTTCTCTTTGTGTTTCTTCCACCAAACCCCTTAAGTGTTGCACTTGTTCAATGTCCTCAATTGGGTTTGGATAAGTTCCAATCTTTTTCTTGAGGGTTTTTGGCCCACGTGGCTTGTCTGGGGGAGTCTCAGTCAGTTTGGGTGGCCGAGAGGGCATTAGCTAACTTGGTTGTGGGGCCAGGGGAGTTTCCTTTTGTTTCCCCTGATTTATGTATTTGCTTGATTCTCCTTCGTTGAGCTCCCGAGTGGGGTCCTCCCTTAAGGTAGTGGCTTTGGTCCCCATGGTTTCTATTGAATCAAAATCATCTTCAGGATCATTCATATACACGGGGTCGTCTCCTGTTCCTATGTTAGTCTTTGAACTAGGCTTGGAGCTCGTGGCATTAAGCGATCTCTTCCGTCGCGTTTTCCTTTTCTTTGCTCGAGCAATTGATGCAGTATCCCTCTCTTCAAGAATGTAGTTTTGATTTTGAAGCATTGACTGTGTGACTACATTCGCGGGTACAACAGGTGTGGTTCCTCGTGCCTCGTTGGTGACCTCAACCAAATTTAATGGCGTAATCTTGGGTGCACTAGGATTATGTGGACATTGATCAATCAAATGATCTATGCCACAATGATTACATGTAAGTACCGGCATTCTCGATGTGCTCCCTTGATTTGGTTGCATTTGAGTAGCGATCTTCTGTAGCTATTAGGGCACTCCGCTACACGATGCGGTCCACCACAATCATAGCATTGAAGAGATGGTCTCCTCGCCAAAGTATTAAGGTTTTGCCCTCTTGTGGTGAGAGCAGCAGCTTGATATACAGGCTTGACTTGCCCGAAATGATCCTCCATGTAGTACTGGGAAGTCATTTCAAACATATCAATCCCATATTGAACAGTGGAGTCTATCTCCTCTTCATAATCCCCACACGCACTATGTGACTCGCCTCTCTTTTCATTAAGCTTAAGGTATATATATGTTAACTTTGTGTATATCTAAGCACTATGGGTAAAGAGTTACACTGACTAGGAAAGGTATACTTATGTGGACTATGCATGATTGGCCAAACTATGGAGAATGCTTGGGTAAGTAATTAATTAAACTTGTGAGATATTACACATATCTTTTTTATCAGTATATAATGTTTTGAAGGGTTTACTATATCTAGATATAACGTATTTCCATTATGTTGACTCAATTGGAGGCTTGTTACTCTACATCACACACAGTGTACGGTCATGTGTGATATCTCCCTAAGGATCACGAATTGCGAGAGAGTAATCTAGGCCGACCACCTCCGTCTTTAAAGGCAAGTGACTTGAAGAAATCATGGAGGGCTAATGGAAGTTTTGCATCCCCGGGGAAGAGACTCTCCATTTTCCACAAACTTCCCTATTGGAGTGATCTTCTAATTAATCATCTACTATACCCAATGTACAAATTCAAGAATATAGTTGATGTGCTTTGGAAAACCATAAGTGGGGCTAAAGAAATCAAGGGCAAAATGGATGATCTAAAGGTTGTTTAATGTATAGAAGAATTGTGGCCACAGCCACCACCACCTGCTGATGGAAAGGTGGTGCTACCTAAAGCACCGTGGGTCTTAAGTAAATTGAAGGAAAAATGAGTAAAGAGGACCATTGTAAATTTTTGCACCACAATTGAATGTATGCATTGCCTAAAGGGTGTATTTACAAAGTATGACAAGCAAGTCCCATGATTGGCAGCACAAATTTCTATAATTTTTGCTTCCAATGCAAGGTGTTAATAGTTTTATATAGTTAATATTTATGGTGTGGTTAATAAGACATTAAAAGTACCAAGGTGTTAATAGTTTTATGTAGTTAATATTATGTTGTAAGAAAGAAAGTGTTAGTATATAAAACACTAGTGTAGCTGCTATTATCCGACTTACCTTTGGCAACATCACTAGTAGTACTATAAATAGTCGTCAGTGTTTTGCATGGAGACGAGGTCTAATACACCTGCAAAACGTATGAGTAATAACATATCGCTTACTCTTAATCATGTGTGACAAACATCATCACTTGTAGTCTCTCTATGCGCCTCCATCGATCCTTCTCTGAGCCTAGCCCCTAGAAGGCTACACCATACATGCTAGTTATCAAAGATCCAATACTTAGTATTAAGCTCCTTGGAAGCATTCTCTCTAGACAAGCTAGAAAGCCATGCCCAGAGGCATGTAAAAGTGGCAAAATCTCCACTTGGGCCTCTCTGTATGATCTTGAGTGCCTTCAAGTATCTAAAGATACATTTAACTACCTCTACCAATGTTTAATTACCTCTGAGTAAGGAGAATGATAACAAGCAAATCCTACATGTCCTTTTTCACATATAAAGTGCTTTCCATAGGACTATTTTGAAATCCTTGTCCAGTCAAATAGCCATAAATCTCTTCTAGTACCAAGTTCTAGGAGCTTGTTTCAAATCATAAAAGACTTTATTTACTTTCATACATTCTATTTTTTACAAGATTAGGCATAACTAGCTGGTTGACTCACATAAACTTCTTCTTGCAAGTCACCATTCAAAAACATTATTTTTATGTTTAATTGGTGCACTTTCCATCCATGATGGGTTGCCAAAGTAATAATAAATTTTATAGCGGTCATATATGTTCAGATGTCAAGCTCAACATGAGATGACACTCATTAGGCACCTACATAACCGTTCGACATTTACATCACTGGCAGGTTTGGTAGGTGGCATCGACATATCTTCGCCAGAGATTCTATAGTTGGACTACACCGGCTAGTCCACACCTACCCACTCCTCTTAGCGTGTTCACATTATCGACCACTTGTATATACTCTATTATGTGTGTTAGTCACTTTCTCTTATTTGTAGACCTCTTTTTTTGTGTGAAGAAGAAGAAGAATTTTCAGCCTCTCACCTTGTGTGTTCTCTTCTAGGGTTTGTGTGAGTGTGTGTGTGCTTGCAAGAGCTCAAGCCCTCTTCTCCCCTACATCTTTTCATGGTATCAGAGCCTGGTTTATGCTAAGGGTTAAGCGGCAAGAAAGAGAAGCACAGGAAAGGGTACGAGGGTAAGAGCTTCATCTACTCTTCCCCCTTTGTGTTGGCTACTACACACCCTTGTTAGGAGCTCTTCGGGAGGCATTGGCAAACGAACTCTGATTGAGGAGATTTCTTTGTGGGAGAAGAGCTACATGTCAACTATACAATCTATTGGACAATATTTTTCGGGCCGAAAATGCGTTTCGAGTGCGTCTAGACCTCCGTTTATCAATTCACAGGTGTTCAAAAACGGGCACTGCTGCTGTTTTGCGGGTAAGTTTCAATTCTCTGTAGAACTCTATTTTTGAAACGCAGGAAGGGCGATTAGTTGTGCAGACATTGTGTGTACTGCAAAAAGGTCTTAAAGTTGCCATTGGGTGTATGTATGCAAATTGAGGTCACTAGTCACGTGACAATTTGGGTGCAATATAGTACCGCAACAGAGAATACACCAGTTTGTGCAAGTCAAACGAGAGTGTTGTTTTTGGTAAATTTGTGCTGCAGACAAGATGTGGAATGATAGAATAAACCAGTTTTTTGCAAAGAAGCTTGACAAGAACAACTTCCATGCTTGGAGTTTTAGATTAATAAATTTCCTGATGGGAAAAGGTTATTGGGACTATATTGAAGGTGAACATGAGGAGGCACCAGAGATATCGGAGATTAATCCAACTATTATAGATGTAAAAGAATTCAAGGATTGGAATCAAGAAGCAAGGAAAGTCATGTATTGGCTTTCTATCAGTATACATGACACTATGATTGGGCTTATATAGAATGTCGTCACCTAAGGAGGCATGGGATACCTTAGTGAAGCTATATGAAACTAACACCAAGGCATGAAAGATTCAGTTGAAGAATAAGCTTCATATTGTGGAGAAGAAAAATATGTCTGTGAATGATTATACCTTGAAGATCAAGGGCATTGTGGAATGCATTGCATCAATTGGTGTTTCTGTTGATGATGATGATAAGGTGGAAGTGTGTCTACATGGTCTCAGGCCACAATGCAAGGCGTTCAAGACATCTATTCAAATTCGAGAGAAAATTTCCAGCTTCACAGATTTAGTGTCAATGCTAATCATTGAAGAGAAGAATTTGGTTGAAGATCAATAGTCTTCACAAAACAAAAACAGTTCAGAGCAGCAGGCCTTCTATGCAAGTGCAGGTAGAGGACGAGGTAGAGCCCGTGAACGTGTCCAAGGTGGTGGCCAAATAGGTAATCATAATTATGGTCAACAGCAGCAACAGTCCCATGATTCACAACAACACACAAGTGGAAGAGGCCAGTTTAGAGATAGGGAGAGTCAAAGAGGTCATGGTAATTGGCAAAGGCAGCATAATGATACACGTGGTTGCTTTTACTGTGTGGTAAACCTGGACATGTGTAGGCATATTGCTATACGAAGCAGAGTGACATGTGAAATAGAAAAGTGTAGCAAAATAACTATACATCCTCTAGCAAAAATAATGAGGATAATGAGAGGTTGTTTGTTATGCAACATGTGGTTAATGCTGTGTCTGGAAATGATGCAGCAGCATATAAGGATGATGTATGGTATGTTGATTCTAGGTGCTTCAAACCACATGACAAGTCATCGTGAGTGGTTCAAGGAAATGAAGAGTCTTGAAAGACTAGGTTTTGTTGAAACAGGGGATGACACTGCTCATCCGATTGCCGATGTTAGAGATGTGCCATTGTCCATGCAGGATGGTAAGGTGAAGTACCTTGCAGATGTACTTCATATTCAGAACATTACAAAGAATCTAGTTTGTGTGGGCCAGATTATTGAGCAGGGTTTGCAGGTCCGTTTTAACCCTGATGGTTGTTATCTAGAAGACTTTAAAGATAAGTGCAGGTTGGTTGCAAAAGGTAACAGAGTGGGCAGAATGTTTACATTAAATGTAAATATGCCTGAAGTGAGTTCTGCAATGTTTGCAAATGGTTCAGGAGCTGTTGCAGATACAAACATTTGGCATAAGAGAATTGGGCATATAAATGTGCAAAGAATGAAGTTTATGCAGACTAAAGAAATTGTGACAAGGCTACCTAAGTTTAAAGTTGAAGGTATGCAGAAAGTATGTGAAGCATGTCAATTTTGGAAAGCAAACAAAGCATGTATTTCCACATGACAGAAATGTGAGCAAGAATGTACTAGATGTTGTGCATTCAGATGTATGGGGTCCTATACAAAGACTATGTCTATGGATGATTGCAGGTACTACGTAACATTCATTGATGACCACACGAGAAAAGTGTGGGTGTATTTGATGAAGGAGAAGAGTGAAGTGTTCACTCATTTTCAAAATTTTAGAGTGATGGGCTGAAAAACAGACAGGAAAGCATGTGAAGTGCCTAAGGTTAGATGGAGGGGGAGAATACTTCTCCAAAGAGTTTTCTGAATTCTTGCAAAAGAATGGCATTCAGAGACAATTTACATGTAGATACACTCCGCAGGCAAATTGGAGTTGCTGAGCGAAAAAACAGGCACATTGCAGAGATAGCACGGGCATTGATGGCAGAGAAGAATATGCCACATAGATATTGGGCTGAGGCTGTGTCTATGGCAGTTTATATCATGAATAGGACTCCTCATGATGTAATGCCAGAGGAGAAGTTTATTGGCAGGAAACTTGATTTGTCTCACTTAAAAGGTTTTGGATGTATTTCATATGTGCATGTGCCAGATGAGTTGCGTACCAAGCTCGATCCAAAGGTAGAAAAATATGTATTTATTGGGTATTCCCTTAAGCAAAAGGGATATAGATGCTATAATCCTGCTACACGTGAATTGAGGGTAAGCAGGGATATTATAATTGATGAGATAGGTAGCTGGTATGCTGCTAAAAAAGATGTTATTAGGGGTGATGTAAGTGGAAACGTGTTTGCATAGAATGCAAGTCAGCATTCATAGTCATTGAGTGGACTAGGAGAGTCCTCATGCAGTTCTGTTGATAGACCATGGAGTGCAGGCTGCATCGTAATATCAGTCCTGGAAATGTTGTTGGTACATCACATAAAGGCAAAGAGAAAGTGATTGAACCCCTTGGTATGCCTGATATTTCTGCAAGGCATTCTCTTGTTGAAGTCTAGTGGCTTTGGACATGAGCCTTGATGAGGAGCTTGGGATTCCAGCAATGAGGATACCTAGTGTGAAGAAAGCTATGGAAGCCATGAATGTAAAGTTACGAAGATGTGAAAGAGTCAAAAGCCCTGTGTGCAAAGGTTGACTTATGATGGTTATGTGGCACATCACTATACTTATATGGCAAAAGTTATGCAGGTTGTAGAACCCACATGTTTTGATGAGGCTATTGAAAATGTGTGTTGGGAGAAAGCTATGGATAAGGAGATGGATGCATTGTATGGAAATGAGACTTGGGATTTGGTGCCATTGCCTGAAGGTAAGAAATCTATTGGCTGTAAGTTGGTATATAAGGTAAAACATAACAGTGATGGTAGCATAAGTGTTGAAATATATGATGTACAAGTAATAAAGAGTGAGCAAAAGAGGTCATGAAGGTGTGAACACACTCCAAATAAAGTGGACATGTGGGTGGAAAAGGGATCTAGTGTTGGCCCAACCCTAGCCCTTGGTGGACCCTATATAAAGGGTAAGAGGCCTCACTTTTTGTAACACAACACAACCAACACATGAAGGTAAAGGTTAAGCCAACTTTGGAGAGGCTAAAATAGAAGGTAATATAGAAGCTTTCTATACATCTTGTGTTCTTGCTTTCTCTCATAAATGTTACTCTATCTTGCCATCAACAATTGCTTCCATTGTGCATATTCTCCATAATTTTGACATGGTATTAGAGCCTTGCAAAGGCTAAGTTCTCCTTCAATCCCCTTTTCTTTCTCTCTCACTATCATAAAGCCATTCACATCCTCATCAAGAAGGATTGTGGTAGAAGAAGGTGAGAAGCAAAAAGGTGTCAAGGAGGAAGGCAACAAAAAAGCTTCATCAAAGAGGAGATTCCGTCATCATCAACAAGTTGTTGATGCTTGGAAGAAGAATAAGGAGAGGATCCTCATCACCTACGAGAAAAAGAAGAAGAGGAGGAGAAAGAAGAAGAAAAACGCATTTTTTCCATCGATTTTTTGTGGATGCTTCTCTTTGATACTTTCAAACCGTGAAGCTACTAAGCTTGTCTTTTGAACCTCATATCAAAGGAGGTGGAGCGCATCGATGTCCGTCCATGGTTGCAATCCATCCGACGGATGCGATGTCCGTCAGATGACAGCGTCAACTGTAGTAGCTTGTCCTATGCAGCAGCTCTCCTTGTTGCCTATGCAACATCATGGTAAAGCGACAACAACACAGCAACCGGCAGCAACAACAATAGGCGAATCAAACACATCAACCCAAAAATGCAAGGAGGACACCGTCCGACACCTGCCCCGTGCATCGGCCGTCCAACAACAAATGATCGACTGTTGTGCTGTGCAGAGCGTCCTTTTGTTGCTTTAGCAGTAGTAGACTGGCAATGCAAAGCAATAAGCTATCTTCAGCACAGCAGCCAACGCCATCTATTGTTTGCACAACAGTGTTGAGCAACGACATCTAGAAGCGCATACCCACCACAAACGTCCGGTAGAAGCGTCATTGTCCGTCACAACGGCAGCTGTCGTCGTCGTCTCAATGGCGACGGGACTGGTTTTTCTGACAGTAACGTCGACTGCAAAGAAAACACAGACAAATGCTCTAAAGTAGGCTGGTAACACGACAAAAACATAACATTTTTTTAAAACTTTTTCTTTCCATCCAAGTACCCCTCTTTCTAAACGTTTTTTTATACCTTTCTCTAAAGTTGCTCTCTGAAATTTTATCTCAAAGGTCTTCAACCTTTTTTCTCTTTAAGGGCTTCAACCCTTTCTCTTCCAAGGCTCATAGAGCCCAAGGATTAAAGAAGGTAGTCTTGTTCATCAAAATAAAGAGATGCCCTTGTGTTGGTAAATGAGTGCTAGACGAAGGAAGCTAGCATGATTGGAAGGAAACATGTACTCATGAAGCGTGTCTACCACAAAAAAAAGATTGGAGAAGCACGAAGATGCAACAAATGAAGCCAATGTAATGAAGAATGGTCAAAAGGATATGGAAAGTAATGAAGCCAATGTGCCTTGATGAGGAACTTGGGATTCTAGCAATGAGGACACCTGGTGTAAAAAAGGCTATGAAAGCCATGAATGCAAAGTTACAAATATCTGAAAGATTAAAAAACCCTATGCAGAGGTTGACCTATGATGGTTATGTGGCACATCACTATGCTTATATGGAAAAAGATGTGCACGTTGTAGAACCCATATGTGTTGATGATGCTATTGAAAATGTGTGTTGGGAGAAAGCTATGGATGAGGAGATAGATGCATTGTGTGCAAATGAGACTTGGGATTTGATACCATTGCTTAAAGGCAAGAAAGCTATTAGCTGTAAGTGGGTGTATAAGGTGAAACGTAACAATGATGGTAGTATAAGTAGGTACAAGCCTAGATTGGTAGCCAAAGGATATGCGCAGACACATGGGATTGATTATGAGGAGTCATTTGCCCCGGTTGCAAAGATAGCAACTGTGAGGGTTATGATTGGCGGTAGCAACTAAAGGCTGGTTTTTATATCACATAGATGTAAAAAATGTGTTCTTGCATATGGCGACTTGCAACAAGAAGTGTATTTGGATTAGCCACTTGGTTTTGAGGATACAAGTCATGTAAGCTTCATAAGGCTTTGTATGGGCTGAAGCATGCTCCACAAGCATGGCATGACAAGATTGTTGAGTATATTATCACTATTGGTTTTCATATAGCATATGCAAATCACTCTTTGTATGTGCGCAAGAGTGATAAGTGTTACATTGTGATTATCACCATATATATAGATGATCTTATTGTTGGGGGTGACAACTTGGATGAGATTTGAGCATGTGAAAATTCTTCTCAAAAAGGAAGTTTGAGATAAAGGATTTGGGAGATCTGCACTACATTTTAGGAATTGAGGTCATTCGCACACCTAAGGGTATTTGGCTATCACAAAGACAGTATGTATTGGACATGTTGTCCAAGTATGAGATGGCTGATTATAAGTCAATCTCGGTGCCATTAGACCAAAATGGTAAGTTTAGTGCGGATGCAGGTTATGTGTTGGAGGATCCCACTATGTACAAGAAGATTATGGGGACTTTGATTTATGTCACGATTGTTGCAGGCCAGATTTAAGTTACAATGTTGGCTTAGAGGGCTAGTTTATGTAGGTTCCGCGTAAACCACATCTTGACAATGTGTGACGCACACTTCGGTATTTGAGGACCATTGTTGATTATGCATTGTTTTATGCAACAGGTGTACCATTGGAGTTATATGGGTATACAAATGCGGATTGGGCAGGTAGCATCTCAAACAGGAGATCTACCAATGGATTTATGTTTTCATTGGGGAGTTCTACTGTGACATGGAGCAGCAAGAAGTAGCCCATAGTTGCCTTATCGAGTATAGAGGTAGAGTACAAAAAGGAGCTATGGTGGCAGCATGTGAGGTAGCTTAGTTACGCAAGCTACTTACTGATTTGGGGTTGTATATGGAGAGAAAGGTTGTCATATATTGTGACAATCTTAGCAGTATATAGCTGGCCAAGAACGTGGTTTTCCATGTGCGAAAGAAACACATTTAGGTACATTACCACTTCATCAAGCAGAGGGTCTTAGCAGGCGACATCGACTTGGGCTACGTCAGCACACAGGATCAAGTTGTACAAAGGCCTTGGAAGCTGAGAAGCTCCGCAAATTTTGAGATATGCTTGAAGTTCATGAGCTGGAGTGGAGCTTGAGGGGGAGTGTTAAGATGTCAAGCTCAACATAAGCTGACACTCACGAGGCGTCTGCATGACCGTTCGACATTTACATCATTGACGTGCTGCCTTAGTTGGCGAATCGGCACTAAAGTAACGTGCTGCCTCAGTCGGCGAATCGGCACTAAATGAATGTGTTGCCTCAGTCGATGAATCGGAACTAAATGAATGTGCTACCTCAATCGGCGAATCGGCACCAAAACATGTGGAGGAATTATGACACTACCTCAGTCGGCAAATCGTTGTCCATAAAAGAATCAATGTGAATGTGAGTGGTATGCCAGAATCAAGTGTCGGTAGTGCGGGGTAAACGATGTTTCAGGAATCCACTGTGATTCCTCAATAGAATGATCCTTATACTTCACCAAGTAACGATGATACAAAGTGCCAATATACGACTGGTTGTCTAGTTATGGTCTATAATACTTTCAGGTACTAGAACTTCAGAGTCATCCTCGAGGAGAGGAGGTTCATCAATAACAGGGTTAATAGGAGTGGGGCCTTTAAAGGGTCTCAATAAACTAATGTGGAATGAGTTATGTATCTTCTAGTGAGTGGGAATGCCCAAGCGGAATGCATTTTCATGATAATTGTGAACGGTCCATAAAATCTAGGAGCCAACTTAATCTTAGAATGCTTGGCAATATTCTTTAAGCGTCTTTTCTCTATGCGAAGCCAAATTTTGCAATGTCATGTTTCATATCAGGCTAAAAGAAATATCCGTTACATGCAGCTAATGTGGATTGAATTCCACTATGTCCCATATATGCAGGAGCATGCATCTCAGTTATGGCTAGTTCTCTAAATGGTGCAGTGATGTAAAGTTGCTTTTGAAAGAACAAAAATCCATTTGCATAAGAGTAATCATTTAGTTGCAAAGAATAAACAAGTTTAAATCTATGTATTTACCTTAATGTCAAATAAGATGATAATGAAAAGATTAATTTACATTTGAAGTTGAAATAACTTAAGTAATAAATATGAAAGTTAGCCATCATAAGGTTGAGTCAAGCGTAAGAAAGTAGTACCTTATATATATTCAATTGCAATGATGTTTTGGAAGGTGCTCGAATCACCATCTGAAAGGTAAAACTTACATAGAAATATTGGAGGACTTATTTACTAAGTTATAGAGGGTAGCAACTTACTTGCAAGTGTTGGATAGCTTTGCTACAAAAAATACATTATTAGAAGGACCCAAATATCACAAGTATATGTGACGTTTTCATTTGTTGTGATGATTAAGAGTATGGAAAATGGAAAAACTTACTTGGGTTAAACTGCAAAATATCAATTAAAAGAAAACAAATCAAACAACTTACAATTTTTATTTTATGAAAGTAATCAAATTACATAAGGTGAATACTTAACTAGTAAATCATCAGAGATTTTACATATACTAATCTGCATGTTAGTTTCAATTCATAATATATTATCACTCTTCAATTGTTAATTTATAAATTTAGAAAGTGTAATTAATACTTAGCTTTCACCCGTAATTCATAAGAAGTAGGAAGCTTGTATATTGAGAAGAGTAAATATTGTCATTAGGCAGCCTTGATTTAATCTGCAAAAGTAAGTCTTAACAAAAGTATGAGACATTCTTGATAGAGTTTCGATGTAAGCCTTGGATAATGCTTTGTAGATCTTGAGTTTGCTCAAATTTATTTTTCCTTGTGATCCTTTGTGTTGAATTCGCTTGAATCTTATGCTTGAGTGGTATGGCCCCTTCTTTTTAATTAAAATTAAAATTAAAATGCTAAAGTCGAAGCTTTATAAAAAAGAAGCTTTATAATATGTGTTATAGAGCTTATATTATAAGGCTTTAGAAGATAAGGTTATATATATATATATATATATATATATATATATATAAAAGAGGGATTTTAAAAAAAAAACACAAAGAGAACAAAGAAAGAATAAAACCCGAAAATGGCTTTGCCAGTTTTAGAACTTAAAACAAGAGTTACTTTTAAGATTTGAATCTAAAACTTCCTACTCAAAAGTTCTCCACAGTGAATCAAGCTCTAAGCTTTAAAGTAAAACTATATATTGCTTTGTTTTACTTCTTCTTCTTTGTTTTTCCAAACCTTTTAGTAAGGATTGAAGGTGAGGGTAGGTATTTGAAGCTTGTAAAAACTTTCAAGCCTAGGATAAGGGTTGAAAAGCTTATATTGTAAGCTTTATGGTATAAAGCTCCAATATATCTGGGGTTTAGACAGCTACTTTACGGAACAAATTATATAGCTATATTATAGGTTTAAAATTTAAGCTTTTACAAAAATAATAGAGAAGCAAGGCTTAAATTGAAGCTTTATCTTAAAGAAAACTAAGGTTTAATTAAAATCTAAATTAAGGCCTTTTTTTGAAGCTCTTAAATAAAAGCTTTCTTATAGAACCCATAAGAGAGAGCATGAGGCTTTTATATATATATATATATATATATATGAGCTAAGCTTTAACTAAGCTTAGTATAAGGCTCTTAAACCAAGCCTATTCATGGCAATTAATCTAGTGGGGTAGTGCTAATGGAGTAGGTAAGCTTTTTTTTTTTGTTAATAATGAATTAAAGCTTAAAATATATTTAACCTTTTTTGAAACTAAGGCTTTGAAACAAGCCTCTACTGAAACTGAAAACAGTGCTAAGATTGAAAGAAAATCAGCCAGCCACAACACGAAGCGCAAGGGAAAGAAAATAATAATAATAAAACTGCCAAAGGAGGAATAATAAAGTTTTCTCTCTTCTTCTTCTTTTTTTTGCTGTGAAAATCGCCAACAGCGCAACATGGAGAGGAAAGAAAGAAAGATTTAAAAAAATAAAGATCCGCCTCTCCACGGTTTTTCTGCCAAATCGATGGAGGAAGAACAAGAAAAATAAATAAAATTGAATTCTCTTTTTGAAAGGGAACTTGATTAATCTCCAATCCCAAAGATTAATGAACTGCAAAAACAAAACTAAAAAGCGATTTCTCTCTTTGATTTGTAGAAGATTGAACACCCTCCATTATGGAATTTTCTTTGCAACAACTGTGGTTTAGCAATCTTGTTATGGCTCTCCATGCTCTTCTCTGTGCGGATTCAATCCGTACTATGGATTATGAAGAGGATTAAAATTGAGGAACATGGTTTTTTGGTTTTTTGGGTAATAGATTGATGGGGATTTGTTATCCAATGGTTTTAAAAAAACAAGCCTTCTTTCAACCATACATAAACATAAACTTATTCTTCTTCAAATTAAGTTCAAACATTACCAAAATCACCTTTACCTTTGTCTCTTTCACCTCGTTGTCCACAAGTCTTTGACCGGCTTTAAGAAGCTTGAATTAATCCAAAGCTTTGATACCAATGTTGTCAATAAATCTTCCATGTGGGTTCAATCTTCCCCCATGCATGAGTGTGCACACTTCCTCATGCATGTATTTATGTATTAATCCAAAGCTTTGATACCAATGTTGTCAATAAATCTTCCATGTGGGTTCAATCTTCCCCCATGCATGAGTGTGCACACTTCCTCATGCATGTATTTATGTATTAGCAAAAAGCAAGTGCTCACAAATATAGCCTGATACTTTCCACTTTGGGCCATTAATATCAAAAGGTAACTTGGTCCCCAAGCTAGTCTATTTACATTAAAATTGTAGCAATTTAATTAAATAAAACTATGGGTGGGTGACCATCGTTGCATATCAAAATACGACGACCGCGCACCAGCCAAAATCCATCGCACCCACGCTACTCCGTGCACTGATCTGCTCACCAAAAACACAAGACACATTAAATCTCGCTTATTCGCCCAAAACAATGCGACCACTGCTCCATGCTCTCGCGCGTAGCCAGTCTCACGACCATGTGGCAAATGAGTGTACCATAAATATCACATAAAATATCAAATAATTCCACAATTCTCATTTTCATAATATTCTATATTTTTATGGCCATTATATAGACTACTAGTAGTCTTTGAATGGACCAAGGAATGTCAACAAGCATATAATGGGCTTAAGAAGGCCTTGTCAAGTGCACCTATCTTAAGACCCAAGACCATATTAGGGAGTTTGGGAAAAGCTGAATTCCCATTTTGTAAGGTTAAAAAATGGGAGCAAGGTGAACCCTTTTAAACTTTTGTCAAAACCAGCTCATCTGGCATATCATTGGAAAGCTCTTGAAGAGTAGGTTCTAAATCCGAAATCTTCAAAAAGTTTGGATTTGGATTTGGATTTGGTATGATAAAGATACACTAAAAATTATATTGAAAAGAAATTTTCCAAAATAATGGGATTTTTTCAAACTCCCTACTATGGTCTTAGGTCCCCCAAATTGGGACATAATTTTCTATGTGCATATACTAATGCATCAAATTTTTCAACCAGGGGAGCACAAATTAGACTACCCTGTTTGTTTTGCCAACACACAACTCAATGAAGGTAGGCACCGGTGGTATGGGATGCCACGGTTGACAAGCATGGACTCTTGGGAAGTTTAGCTTGGGGGAGGTTTGCAGATGTGAACCTATGGTTAGATGGTGATCCTACACCTCTTCTATTTGATTTCTCTAATCTTGTTCATACATGTGTATTAGGTAATCCTTGGGAGGATCCCCTCACAGTTGGTATCAGAGCCAACCTGATTGTGGAGGCAAGAAAAAGTAAGATTTGCATGGTGTTTGTGTTTTCAGGGTCACCTAAGTCATGTATCTCTTGGTCACCATATGTGTGTTTTGATCTACAAGAAGTAGGGGTTTTTCTTATATAGGATTCATCATGTGGATTCTAATAAAGGAAGGAGAATGGGAAGATTTTAATACACATGTGGGGGTGAAATTATCCCAAAAAACCCGTGTTTTTTTGGAAAAAACACTAGTTTTTAAAAGAGCAACTCTAGGAGAAAATACCAAGGGAGTGAGAGCTAAGCAAACCTGCTTTCATACTGATTTTTGGAGTGGAGATCAATGTAGCAACACACACATAGATGTAGAGAGAGATAGATAGAAACACAACACTCAAAGTAAATTGATGAGAATGAGTTAAGTACAAGTGAAGTGACATGATAAGGTCACAGTACAAGTGAATTGACATGTGAAGTACAAGTGAAGTGACATGATAAGTTCACTTACACACTCATAAGAGTTCATATATATAGTCGGGAAAAAATCTCTCCTAAAGAGGGAAAAGGTGCCCATGCCCATTATTAGCCTTTGTCCACACATCACTACTATATAAATGGCTACAACATCATCATTCTCTATTATAGGAGAGTGTGCGAACAAATAAAAATCTATCTTAATCGACTGTGGTAGAGTTTCATAAACCAAACAAGTTGAGTACCTCGAGATTGACAATGTCAAGCTTGAGAAGGTGAGCTAGTACTTCCACACCATGGGCAACTTTGATGACAAAGACCCCTTGGGGAAGACACTAACAAGGGCTTCAATAGCAAAGAAAACATAGAAGGAGGAAGATGTTATCATAGACTAGTGGCCAAGGCACTTTTAGATCCTCATAATAACCAAAGCCTTTTCCTCCACCTCGACCCATGCCCCTTAATCTTTCTTTATCTTTATCGTTCCTTTAGGATACACCCTCTCTCATAAAGAGGTAGTAAGAGTCATGCATGTCTTGTAATCCTTCTCTAGGAGTGACTCTCATGTGTTCTAGGATCTCACCAATAGGTGGTAAGAGTCGTGTCTGTCTTGTAATCCTTCTAGATCTTGTGGTAGAACTGCAACTCTCTTCTTGCTTTATGACTACATTAAGTAGGTCCATTATCCATCCTAGACAACAAGTTGAGACAAGCCATTAGCTTTTGTTCCTAGACTAAGCCTTCTCATGGAAAATCCTTGTACACATGCTTAATGCCGCATCCCATGTAAAAAAGAGGAGTTGAAGAGCACTAGCCATGCCCTTCTTCATTAGACACTCGACCATATGGTGAGGTCCTTTGCAATGATAACACAAAAAAAATGATTTTCTTGCTCCCAATGATTTGGACTCTCTCTCTCTCTCTCTCTCTCTCTCTCTCTCTCTCTCTCTCTCTCTCTCTCTCTCTCTCTCTCTCTCTCTCTCTCCCCTTTTTATAGGTGCCTTTGGCATTAGGCATAACTCATTAGGAAACATGCATGATTTAGTGGGGACAAGCAACATAGGATTTGATGAGGAATGATGTGGAAATTATTAGCTCACACAGAATGGACAGTTGGACTTACACACACAATGCTCAAAGATAAGAACATAGAATGGAGAGTTTGATTCACACACACACACACACACACACACACAATCATCAAAGATAAGAACACAAGGGTGTAGAGAGTGTGAGAGAGAATGGCAAGCTTAAAGGAGAGAGAGATGAAGCTCTTTACAAGCATAAAGAGAAAGTATAAATGAGAAAGCACTCACAAACTGTGAATGAGGTTGCTTATATACTAGCTAACCCTTAGGTGTTGGCTCTTTCACACTTGGATGGCCATGGGATAACACCCAATGGGAAAAAAGTGCCCATGGCATAAGTGCATGGCCTCACAGTGTAGTACTACCAAATATCTAACAAACCCCCCTATAATACAAATGTGAGGTTTATAGAGATTGCATATCAGTGTCTAAAAGGGAAGAGTCCCAAAGCTTTGCAAAAGGCCTCAAACTTTTCACGTGATAAGGCTTTGGTAAAAATATTTTCCACATTATCATGTGTACTACAATAGGTCAGATTGATCTCTCTTGCATGGAGTCTCTCTCTGACATAGAGGTAATGCACTTTGATGTGCTTGGTCCTAGCATGAAAGATAGGATTCTTTGACAAGTACCATTGTGCTCTGACTCTCCAGTGAGAATACGAGTAATAGGGGTGCCTAAAGAGACACAAAGATCGTCAATCAATCTTCTTAACTGTATACATTCAACTGTCACAGTGAATGCTACTCTCTGTATTCATCTTCACAAGATGATGTTGTCACAGTTGTTTTTTTCTTACTTAGCTAATATATGCACGAATTGCCAAGAAAGAAATAGTTTCCAGTTGTGGACTGTCGCATATAGTAATCACCTGTCCAATTAGGAAGCCTGGTTAGGAATCACTAAATGATTGCATTTGTAAATCACCCCCCTTGGCATAGGACAATCCAAGATCTTGAGTGCCCTGCAAGTATCAGAAGATACGTTTAACTACCTACATGGGTAATGCATGAACTTTAAAAGTTGTGCCACACCATACTTATCTGGTTGTGACTTGCACAAATAGATTAGGCATCCAACAGCTTGATCATAAGTCATTATGTTGAATGCTTCACCACCATCTTACAAACTAAGTTTTACACCAAGTTCCATTGGTGTAGAAATTTTATTGCAACTTTCCATATTAAATCTCTTGAACATGGACTTAATGTACTTTGACTACTTAAATACTATACCATCATCTTGAACATGGACTTAATGTACTTTGACTACTTAAATACAATACCATCATCTTGCTATATAAACTGCATACCCAAGTAGTAATGTAAAAGACCAAGATCTAACATCTCAAAATTTGAGGGAAGGTCGGCTTTAAAAGCCATAATGAAATCCTAATTGGTGCGTGTCACTAGCATATCATCTACATAGAGTATGACAACAAGCAATTCCTGCTTGTTCTTTTTCACATATAAGCTACTTTTCATATGACTATTTTGTAATCCTTGTCCAGTTAAATAGGCAGGAATAAGATGAATATCAGTGATTACTCAAGGAATTACAGATGTCCTCACCTCTATCGGAGCTCCAGTTGATGAAAGTGACTTGGTCGGTCACACTGAATGGACTTGGTAAAGACTATGATCAGTTTTGGACACCTCTAAACTCAAAAAACCTTCCCAAAATTTGAAGACCTTATAGTCTTGACCTCATAGCCCTTATGTTCATTGAGAGAGATGAATGTCAGGATTAAATCATCTTTCAGAAATATGCAAGAGCGGGCCTTCTACACATACACATGTAGAGGTAGGCAAATCTTCATCTAGAGCATGAGTATAGGCAGTTTTGAAAATAAAAATCATGTAACAACAAGAATCTAATGCACAAAACAGGTGGAAGAGGCCACTTTGGAGGCAAGGGGGAGCTAGAGAGGTTGAGGTGGATTGCAAAGAAATCAAAGCAGAAATAGCATGGAGAGGCAAGGGGGAGCTAGAGAGGTTGAAATCAAAGCAAAAATAGCATGGAGTGCTATTATTATGGCAAACTAAGTCATATAGCAAAGGAGTGCTATAAAAAATAGAATAACATTAAAAGTGGGAAGCTACAAGGAAACTATGCATCTTCAAGCAAGCAAGCTAAAGATACAAGTGAGTAGCTTTTGTGATGTAGCATATTTTTAGTGCCATGATTATAGATGCACAAAATCTTGGAGATATATGGTTTGTTCATTTAGCTTTTTGTGATGCAGTATATTCTTAGTTCTATGATTATAGATGCACGAAATCTTGGAGATATATGGTATGTTCATTAAGGTTCTTCTAACCACATGACCAGTCATGTGGAGATTGGTTTAAAGATATATAGAAAATGGAAAAATCAGGGTATGTAGAAACAAGTGATGATACTATGAATCCTATTAAGCATGTTGATAAGGTGTCATTATTTATGTAGGATGGCAAAATAAAGTATCTGGCTGATGTGCTTCATGTTCTAAACATTACGAAGAGCCTGGTTTTTTTTAGACAAATAGTCGAGCAAGGTCTACAAGTGAGGTTTAATCCTCTTGGATGTTATGTAGAAGATTTCAATAACTAATGATGCTTAGTTACAAAGGGGAACAGAATTGGAAGAATGCTTACATTGGATGTAAAAATCATATCATGGTGGCTACACCTTGTAGACCTCCTCTTGTAAATCACCTTGTAAAAATACATTTTCTTTACATCCATTTGAGGTAAAGACCATCCGTTAGCTGTAAGCATAGTAACAACTGTTCTCATAGTTGCCATCCTAGAAACTTAAAACGATTGCGCTTTTGGTCTCCATCCTAGCAATTGGGCTGAAAGTCTCCTCATCGTCAATGGTATAGGTATTTTCATATCCCTTGGCTACCAAGAATTCCTTGTACTTGTGCACATACCCATTTGAATTTTTCTTTACTTTATAGACCCACTTGCATTCAATTGTCCTTGCTCTCCTTAGGAAAAGGCACCAACTCCCATGTCTCATTTGCAACCAATGCAACCATGTCTTCATCCATGCTATCTTCTCAATGCTTATTTCCAAGTGCCTCTTTAAAACATATGGGCTCTATCTCTTATATTTCTTTGATAAACGATGAGCTGTATACCCATTATATCTCAAGTGATCCATTGGATATCTGACCCTTGTAGACCTGCGTACACCTAGATTGTTGCTAGGTGTTCTCATCAACACAACTTTGGCTCTTTTTGTACATCAAGTGTATCCTTCATCAAGGCTTTGTTCTAAGCCACTATCCCCATCAACAAAAGGAATGGCATGCTAAAACATCAGGCATTATGAAAGGTTGATCCACCTTCTCTTTTTCTTTCATGATACATGTGAATTTATCGAATTTTTAAAACCTGTAGTACCACCAAATGATGTGACAAAATTCCTGGCATTTTTATGCCTCAACCTTCCTGTAACAATAGATCCATTGCTAGAGGACTCTCTTGGTCCACTAAGTACATAATATTGTTTATATCAGCCTCTATGTAATCCTTCACTGGTGTATGCCAGCTACTCATCTCATCAAAAACAACATCATTTCCCACTTGCATCTCGTGTGTAATGGGGTTATAGCATCTATAACCTTTCTACTCAAGGGAATATCTGATAGAGATACATTTTTCTACCTTGGGATCTAATTTTCTTCTCACCTTATCTGGTACATGTATATATGCAATGCACCCAAACAATTTGAAGTGTGCCAAATGTAGTGTTCTTCTAGTGAATGTTTGTTCAGACGTCATGCCATGAAGTGCTCCTATAGTGGGGGTTTTGTTCATAATATAAACTGTACTTGTTGCTACTGGTTTAGCCCAAAAATATTAAGGCATTCCTTTCTCATTCATCAATGCTTGTGCAACTTTTGCAATATAAATGTTCTTACTTTCTGTAACCCCATTTTGTTGTGGGGTGTACTTGCATGTAAATTGCCTCTCTATTCCATACTCTCTTAAATAATCATTGAATTCATTGGAGAAATATTTTTTCCCACCACCTAATCTTAGGCATTTCTGTACATACCTTTGTCTTTCTCAATCATAGCCTTGAAGCTCTAAAAGTGTATAAGCACTTCACTTTTCTCTTTCAGGAAGTATACCCACACCTTCCTAGTATTATCATTAATGAAAGATACATAATAGTGGCATCCTTTGATTGATGTGGTCTTTGTTGGTCCCCAAACATCATAATGCACTATATCTAATGGTCTTTGATTTACATTCTTATCATGTGAAAATGCACCACATCCAATGGTCGTTGCCTTACATTCTTATCATATAAAAATGCATGCTTACTCTATTGGCATGTGGAGAGACGGAAAACTCTCTCACTTGTAGCATGAGTAGTATGATCCGTGTGTAGCTCAATCCAATGGGATTTGCATCCCTTTCGGAGCTAGGGATTCAACCCGTACCGGTGCACAAAAGCTTATCCACAAATGGAGAGAATGCTTATGGCTACCATCACATGACACTAGACTAAGCACACACACAAGCTCAACTTGCCCTCATTCCTACACACCCATTCATTCACAAATACAAGCAAGAGAAACACAATCACTATGCACACAAGCAAAGAGAAAGACCTCACTCCACTCCTATCTTCCTACAAGCATGCACACACTCAAGCATCAAGCTTCCATGAAAGCTTCAAATCAGCCCACATACACAAAAACGAAATACTAAAAGCATGCATAAGAGTAAAATGATTAGAGAAGAGGATGAGAAAGACTCATGACATTGCTATTGATTCAATGAAGAAATTTATCTCATACAAATATGTAGATGGGGTGAGAGAAGAGTCTTCACCTCTATGGAGAAGAGGGAGAGTAGCTCTCTCAAAGGAGCTCTTGCATGAACTTAGCCCAAAGTGTGCCTAAGCTCTCAAATGAGCCACTTTTTATACTAAAACTCCTAAAACTCCCAAAACTTTCCATGTGGGATTATTCTTAAGCCCACTCCCACACTCATCTACAACTTGGAACTCTTTACAAGAGCCCTAAATAAGAATGTCACTTGTTTTCCTGCTTGCATCTTTGTGTTGCATCCTTGCATTGATCACCACTCGTCACGCAACACTCCCCCCTTCCTATTTTGCGCACGTCCTCGAGCGCGGTAGAAGCAAAAGCTGCAAAAAACAATGGATACAAGTAAAGCCTTTTATTGAAAAAAAAACCAGCAATGACAATCTCACACGTGAGCATACAAGTGAAAGGCTGGTTAGAGTTTTAAAGAGTGCTAAAAGAGGTGAGTAAAAACTAGTCAAAGTGAGACTAAGTGGTAGATAGTGCTATGCAAAGGCAAGTGTGCTTGCACACCACAGATTATGACCACAGTGTCAATGTCCAACAAGTATTTAAGTTATTCCTAAGTGGCAAACCTACTCCTAAATATGAGCAATGGTGATTGGACCTCTTCTTCTTTTGTCTTTTTTTTTCCTTTTTTCTTTTTTGGTGTGTGTGTAAAAGATGATAAAGAGGAAGGTTCCATCTCAATGAGACCCAAGCAATGGCCAAGAGACCCCTGCCAAGAGAATCTAAAGGCCGCTAAGTATCTCAAGGGCGATAGACCCTTTTCTTTCTTTTTGACATAAGGAGTACCCCATGAAGATGAGGGCATCGGTCTCGAGGGCCCATAATGTACCCCAGAGTCCTACCAACATCTATCAAGGCGATAGAGTCCTTGAAGGTCTTTTTCTGAATCTTTTAGACGTCAGTGTTCACCCCATGGAAACCAAGGCATCGGCCCCAAGGTGCTAAGACAACCCCAGGTCCTACCAAGCATTCCACATGGTTGTAGACACGTCATGTCTCGATTCACTTGTATATATTTTTTAGGGCATGATTTTTGTAAATTTTTTATTAATCCTAGCACCTAGCCCATACCTAAGAGGTAGCTACCACCAGGGATAACTAATATACTTCGAGAGCATAAGAACTTGGCATACTCCGTTGGTATATATCCTACACCGTCTTCAAATAGAAATACCTTCTACTAAGTCCTCTAAGAATCTAGAAATCACTCACCACATTTTAACAACTAATTTAAAACTTAAACCAGCCAACTGTGTGTGAACATGCAAACATACCTAAGAGGTAGCTACCACTAGGGATAACTAATATACTTCGAGAGCATAAGAACTTGGCATACTCCGTTGGTATATATCCTACACCGTCTTCAAATAGAAATACCTTCTACTAAGTCCTCTAAGAATCTAGAAATCACTCACCACATTTTAATAACTAATTTAAAACTTAAACCAGCCAACTGTGTGTGAACATGCAAACAATATATCCAAAAGTTAAAAGCACATAAAGAACAAAAGATTATGATTTGAATACACCTGTTGTAGTACTCGTTGATGTTGTGCGTTTGCATTGATGCATTACTGATGTTGTGCAAATTGCTTCTCTTTGCTCTTTGTAGACATTGCATGTCTCCCCCCTTCCTAGTTTGTGTGCACGGTAGGTGGACTATTGAGGCGTGTTTGTATGCTCTTGTTTAGCTGAGATCTCTGCAAAATGTTTATTAACAAACAAGAAAAGAAAATAAAGGAATAAAATTTGTTATTGAATATAGCCGAGGGGAAAAACCCAGTGGGAGAAAAGTGCCCTGGCTTGTTGATCTTATTGTGGAGTTGATAAGCTTACCCTTGTACCGGTGGTGGATCCGTGTCCACTTCTGTTGGAAAGATGGTATCAATTACTTCAGGATGCAAGGACAACCCTGTACAAAAATCGGCCTCTGGAGAAGGTGGTAGAGGAAGGAGTGCTTCCTCGCTAAAATATGGCATTGGTTCTATGGGAAGGTGGTAGAGGAAGGAGTGCTTCCTCGCTAAAATATGGCATTGGTTCTATGGGAAGGTTAAGCAGACAATTTTGATTTTGGAATTGCTCAATATAAGTACTCATAGTGATCCAAAATTGACATGTTGAGGCTTGGGGAAGGAGGGCTTGCAAGATAGGTGGTTGCAAGTCATTTATGCATGTATCCCTCCATTGTTGTGCTTGAACCTCCTCAGGTAATCTACGTTGATTTGGTCCTCTCTCTGGTACTCTCACATCAAGAAGGTTATGGCATTGGGGTGTAATTCCCACAATTTGTTTCATTAAGCCCGTGCCATATCGTCGAAAGTAAGAGCGGCATAGCCAACAAATGTGTGAAGCTTCTCCTAATACGAGTCGTGCACATTCTTGATAATGTGGAAATGGGTGATTCTGTTGATAGAATAAAGTGACAAAGTGATGCCCACAGCAATTTTCACCTAAGGGAGCATAAAAGTACCTAGAATGAGTTTGAAAAGGAGGAGCACTATAACCCCCGCGATGTTCAGGTTGAGTACTATCAGGGTCAATGCATGGTGGACATGTATCTCGCCAAGTATCCATCAGGAGGTATCTGGTCGTAGAACAATGAAATTTAGAAACTTCAAACTTTATACACTCATATCCATCATTACAATCTCAATCAAAAACATTGTAGATAAGATCATCTCAAAAAGAACACAATCCTCTAAAGGTATAAGGAACCACATTAGTAAATGTGAGACTATTCAAACACTGATCTACCAAAGAGCTTCAATTGTAGTGTTAATGCCTTACCTTTGTTTTTGGGTATGTCCTTCTTAAGAGGTGGGAAGGTTAGCAATTGTCGAGGAATTTGAGCAAGATAAGAGGATTTAGGCATTGAAGTGCTAGAATCTATGCTCAAAGGAGACTCATGTAAAGTTGGATTTGTCTTAGGTACACAAGTTGATGGTGGAATTGTGTAACAAGGAGAAATTGGGACAACTGGCGATTCAATACATGTTTTGGGAAGGTCAACACAAGGAGATTTGTAGGTGCTATCACAACCACCTATCCTATCTTGAAGAGGTTGTGTTGATTTCCTTTGCACCCACTGATATGGAAAACCAAGGGTGGCTTTTGGAATCTTATTGATACACTCTTTTACCTCTAGTAAACCATGGCATTTGGGAAGCCAAAGTGCTGTTGCACCCTCATAATAGCCTTGTGCTTTAAGAACATGCTTTGGGACCCAATGAGTAACAATCTGAGGTTTAGGCTTGGAAAAGATGTGCTTTTTAGGAGGCTTAGCAACTAGGCTAGATGGTACAAGTTTGTATGCATCTTTGGGTAGCCAAATTGATAATTCCTTCTTGCCTGGCCTTCTTTGAGCAGTGATTAGAGTAGTTGGAACATGCCAGCCATGGCCCTCACTTGAGGACTCATCGATTATCCACATCATTTGTGTTGGAGCTTCAAGAGCAGATTTTGAAAGTGGGTTGTGTAAGGTAGAAACACCACCCTTTTGACATGATAAAGCTCGTGGAGTAGCAGATCCCAAGATGCAATCAGAATCAATTTGCAATTTGTATTGTCTATTCTTCCAATCTAATGAACAATTGGTAGCACTTAACCATGATCGACCGAGAACAGCCTCTACCACTGCCTTGGACTTACTTGCCACATAAAAGGGAACTAACATCTGGTGATCCTGAATAGACATCATAATGACACATTTTCCCTCTATAGGGTTATCTTCACCTGAGAAGCTTCGTAAGTCAATAGGAATGTGCACAAGTGTTGGTTGTCCCAAGGCTATCCATGTGTCAAACGAGAGAACATTATAATCTGCACCAGAGTCAATTAAGGCAGAGACAAAGTAGGTAGTCTCATGAAGATGAAGACACACTTGAATATTGAAAGGATTGACATATTGTTCATCAGTAGCCAACTGTAAGGCCAACGTAGAAGCTTTGCGACGCTCCTTGGCTTTTGCAACTCTAGCTTTAGCCTCTTCTTGAGCCTGACGTTTAACTAGGTCATGTGCTTCTTTCCGTGTGTGTGCAGCATGCATTTGTTTAAGCATGGCTTCAGTTAATGGTTCATTGTATTTCTTGAGACGACTTCCATTAATGAAGTTAGGCATTTGCTCACCTTCTAGTGTCTCTAAACGCATTGCACCACTCGGAGTAAGCTCATTAATCACAAAAGGTCCTAGGCCACGTTTCTTGAGCTTTCGCTTATACGTCTTAAGTGTGTACAAGAGCACAAGGTCCCCTTTTTTGAATCGGCCAGTTGTTACATTTCTATCATACCATTGCTTTTGTCTCCTCTTCTCGGCATACATCCCCATTACTGCCAATAAGCGGGTCTCATCAAGCTTTTCCAATTCATCAATGCATTGTGAAAGCTCATGACCAGTCCAGTCCAATTGTTTAGCAACTCGTAAAGTAGGTACAAGAAATTCAATGGGAAGAATTGCATCTAGTCCAAAAGCAAGCTGAAATGGGGTTGTGCACACAGATGTTTTATAGGTTGTCCTAAATGCCCAAAGAACTGAGTGCAACTTTTGCTCCCAACAATAAGTCCTTTGTCCCTCAACAATCTTTGTGAGTGCTGTGCAGAGAATCTTGTTCGTACTCTCAGCTTGTCCATTGGTCTGGGGATGATAGGGTGCAGAACGCTTGTGAATTACCATAAATTCTTGAAGCAAAAACTCTATGACCTCATTCACAAAGTGCACACCTTGATCACTAACGATTTCAATAGGTAAGCCATACCGTGTAAACACGTACTTATACAAGAACTTGGCTGTGGTTCTGGCATCATTTTTAACTGTAGCCTTTGCCTCTACCCATTTGGTCAAATAGTCAGTTGTGACTATAATATATTCGGCATACGTGTGACGAGCTGGATGGGACCGACAAAATCAATACCCCATTTTGCAAAAGCACGTGTGCTTAACATAGGCCGCAATGGCATATTGTCCTTTGTGATGGGAGGTTTGGTTCTTTGACAATCGTCACAACGTTTTACATATTCCTCGGCATCCATTTGTAAGGTTGGCCACCAAAGCCCAGACCACCTAATCAACTTAGCTGTGGTATTGCCCGAAAAGTGTCCACCCCCAACACCTGCATGTGCATGAGTCAAGATTTTCAAGTAGTCAGCTTCACATACACACATGCGTAAGTTGCCGTCCTTGCCCCTCTTGTAGAGTTGGCCCTCTATCAGCATATAGTTTGCCGCTTCAACTTCAATAGCATGCTTTCGATATTTAGGAATTTTTTGATCAGTATGACCATGCTGAAGATAGTCCACAATATACTTACTCCAACTTGGTGTAGTTGAAATTTGGAATAATGTGACATTATGAATTGGTTGTTGAATTTGACATGAAGCACAGTTACGAACAAATTTTTCAGCATCCGCATGCATGGTAGGCCACCATTACCCATCGTGAGATATACGTCGCACACAAGTAGTAGCTGATGCATGGATTCCACCGATACCCGCATGTGCCCATTCCAAGATCTCCTCATATTGGTCAGGATTAGGTATAAGCCGCAACACTCCATCATTACCCTGACGATATAATCTCCCTGAGATTAACTTGAATGGTCGCCATAGGTCCACATTAGGACCCGATAGTTGTATCTGCCCACTTGTCAAAATTTCTAAGATGGATTCAGACCATTTAGGAGCTGTCTCTACAAGGAAAAGTGTTGAATCTAACATATCATCATCCACACCCACAGGAGCTTCGCCAGAGGTGATTCGAGACAAATGATCTGCCCTAAGATGAGTTGTTCCTTTTCGGACTGCCACTTCAAAATCAAACTCAAGAAGGATGACAAACCACCTCACAATCCTTCCAGTTGCACAAGGCTTATTCACCAAATATAGCAATGCTTGATGGTCCACAAAAAATATGAATTTGTTTGCCAAAAGGTAATGGCGAAACTTTTTCACTGCATATATCATGGACAATCCTTCTCTTTTTGTTGTGGTATAATTCTTCTCAGCATTGTTCAACTGTCGACTAGCATATGAGATTGGGAAATCCTTATTATGTTCTCCCGATTGAGCCAAAATACATCCAATTGCAAAGTTTGAAGCATCAATATGGACATGAAAGATTTGGTTCCAATCTGGTGCCCGTAAGATGGGTGCATCCACTAATGCTTGCTTCAACTTTTCAAAGGATTCCTCACACTCATCAGTCCAATTAAACTTTACAAGAAGAGCATATAATGGTCTGGCTAGGACAACGTACATGTAGATAAATCGACGATAATAGCCACAATGTCCCATGAATATTTGTACCCCTTTAGGGTTGATTGGCCGAGGTAATGAGACAATGACATCAATTTTATCCATATCTGTTGAAATCCCATTGCGAGAAACAATATGGCCCAAAATTTTCCCTTGTCTTACCATGAATTTGCACTTGTCAGGATTCAAGCATATGCGATAAACTTGACACTTTAAAAAAAACACATCTGAGGTGTTCTATATGATCATCACGCTCTTATGAGTGAACACATAAATCATCCATGAAGATCTCAAGAAATTGCCTAAGGTACTCCTTGAATACATGACTCATTAACCGCTGAAAGGTTGCTGGTGCATTTGTTAGACCAAATGGCATAACACGATAGGCAAAGATGCCATCTTCAGTATCAAAGGCTGTCTTGTGTTGATCCTTTGGATCAATTGACACTTGATTGTAACCGAAGAATCCATCCAAGAAACTATATGCCTTTTTCCCTGCAACTCGTTCCAGAACATGATTCGTGATTGGAAGTGGGTAATGATCACGTACAGTAGCTGCATTTACCTTCTTGAGGTTTACACATACTCGAAGTTTTCCATTTTTCTTGGGCACCACTACAATAGGGGAGACCCATTCAGTGTGTTCAATCTCATAGATAAATTCTGCCTCTAAGAGCTTGTCTATTTCTTCTTTTATCTTTCGTGCAAAATTCTCATTGTAAGTATAAGGACGTTGCTTGGAAGGCTTTGCATCCTCTCGCAATGGAATTGTATGCTGACATATGCTTGGATCAACTCCTTTGAGGTCTTTATAACTCCAAGCAAAAACATCGCGATACTCCTTTATTGTTTGAATTAATAACTTCTCCTCATCTAAGGACAAGTCTGTGGCAATCCACACATAGCGAGGCTCTTCTCCTGGCTTAGCGATATCATTTTTTTTTGCATCTTCTGGACCATCATATGAAACCCCTGGCATGCTTGGCTTTTGTCGCATGAGCTGTTGAAGAATAATCTTCCGATCTTGAAGAGTGTACTGTGTGAAGGGGGGAACATTGAGATTTTGTTCTTGTCCACTTGAGTCATCACTCATTGAAGACCATGCGGTTTTGAGCTCTCCTTTGCAATCTTGCATCAGATTTTTTTGTTCAACCGCCGTTATCTTTGCACTTCCGACATTCTCTTTTGAATCGGTTTTAGACTTGAGTTTTGGTTTTTATTTCTTCGTTTTTTTTACGATTTTTGCTAACAGTTTTTAGCTTTTCTCCTGATTGGAATCCATCTGATCGTTTTACTTGGTCTTTGATACTATCTTGTGCTTAGACATAGTATAGATATCCATTTTTTCCTAAGAAGTGAGGTGGTGGTCGAGAGTGTTCATTCTTAAACTCCTCCTTTTCTTTTTGTATTCTCACGTCGTTCCCTCTCATCTTGTTTACGGATTCTCTTATGGCTCTTACAGCATTTACGTTTAGGTCGGGCTTCGAGGGATCTCTACTTGAACCTCCCTTCCTCTCAAGAGTAGGAGTGCCTTTCCTAACTCTTCCTCAGGGATTATCACATCATTATCAAAATCAGAGTCCCATCCATCTTCCTTATCAGCATCATTAGCAGATTCGAGTGATAAATCCTCCACTGAGACTTCCTCTACATGCAATACTGTTGTGGAATAATGTCATATCCACCTGAGTCACAAAATTGAATTGGCTTAGGTAAAGCACATGTCGATAATGTTGCAAGGACATGACTCCATTCTAGTGGATCAATTAAGTGCTCAGGGAAGGGTTGTGGAATGTATGCCTCCTCTAATACACTTCGATTACCCTTAAGTCTCTCAGTGTTGAAATCCCTACATGAGGCTCCACACATCCACAGATCTTCTCGCCCATCTGACAATGTAACTCTTGAGCCCTTAGATGAAGCAGAATCAAACTCATCTATTGGAGACCTTGTTACATCACGATATGAGTGATTCTTTAGGTTGACCCTTGTGATGACAGAATCATGTCGGAGGTACAAATAATTGTGTCCCCAATCTTGAATCATTTGAAATTGTCGCATGAATGGTCTACCCAATATCACTTCATAGTTTGGATGTTTTCCAAAATCCACTACTGCAAAGGTGTGCTCATATTCAATCCCACATGTGGTGACCAATATGTTCTCAAGCAGCCCAAGGGGACGCTCTAAGCTTCCATCTGCTAGCTGCAAGCGCATCCTGGTACTCTTAATAGCTGGTTTGCCCCAATTTTTCCAAATGGACCTTGTCACAATGCCCACTCCTACACCACTATCAAGTATTGCAGTTGAAGCTACTTTTCGCACTTCTAATGGGAGGGTAGCATTTCCTTGATCGTCCTCACAAAATTTTCCTACTTTGTTGATAAGAACTAGCATAACATGCTTTGTCTCAGGGTGTATAGTACAATGATGGTGACCCTTTTGTAGCAATACCTACTCTGACAAACATGTGGCAATATCATTCCACAACTCAGGTCGAAGCTTTATCGAATCAAGCAAAGGTAAGGTACAAGCCACTGGTGCTGACAAAATAGCTTGCACGATACCCATATCCATCTCCTTTGTCAACCTTCTCTGCATGATGGAGGGTATCCTCAAGGTTTGAGAACAGTTCTCATATTCTCCCAAATATGATGGGGTAAGGTTTTCATTGTATGCTTACTTCTAGGAGAAACAATTGTTTGAACTTCCTCCTGGATGCTTGGGCATCTCAAGTTGTTTTCTGTGCCCCTGGTAAAATCCACCACAGAGAATGGAGGTGAAATAATAGAGGACATATTCTCATTAACTTTCTCATGAACTGCTGCCCACATCTCATTTGCCATGTCCTCGTTAACATCAATAACTTCATCATTGCATGGGAAGGCAAGGCTAGGTGGTGGCAGAATACCTTCTTTCAATGGGGTGGCAATTGGTGCAGATTTCTCGCTATGAGATTGTGAGATGAGCTCACTTTTCATTTCCCAACTTGATGACACTTCTGGTATGGTTTCTAATGTTGGCTTAAGAGAGGTTGGGCCCCGCGAGGGATAGGTGGAGGTGGTCCCTCAAGTATTGATTGAGCTTCCCTAATGAGTTGCTGATGTACAGCGAGATTGATCTTCTCCTCACGAGGGTTTGGGTATTCTTGAAGCTTCCTGGGTAGCTCAGATAAAGCTGCAATGCGACTTCTATGAGCATCAATGATGGCATCTAGAGTCTCGTTCACCTTATCCACAAAAACAGAACCCCCAGAACTATCCTCGGTCGTACTAGCCTCATCTTGTTTAGCACTAGGCCCAGGTTAAGGTTGATGCTCCTCATGCACTTCTTGGGATGTAAAATGATCCCTCATGTTTTGTTTATAGACTTCTTAAGAACTAGTGGATGCACTTTTAGTTCGCTTGTTGCGGTTCTTTTTCCTCCTAGTGGTCCTTTTTCTATTGGAATGTAGGGTCTTGTCCACTAGATTTGCCTTTGCATCCCTAGTTCGAGGTGTCTCATCAGTTTGCATTTCGGCATTTCGTGTTTGTGATCTAGTCATGACTCTAAGTGGCACGACATCATCATTCTCTGATGAAGGTGGTGATGGAACTGCCCCTACAAAGTTGAGTGAGACCTTTGGTTGAGAGGTGCCTTCCTCATGTGGTTTCAGTAAACAATCCTTTGGGAAGTGTTCTACACAACACCCTAGACAATATCTTTCAATTGGTGGAAACTGTGGTACTGTTGTATTGGATTGAGCTGCTTGCCTTGAGCGATGTGGACAATCACGAGCCCAATGGGGTTCTCTGCACTCATAACAGGGGCCCATTAGTTTGGCTTCTACTTTCCTTTGCTGCCATTGACCTGAGGGGCCTGGAGTCCTAGGTTGGTAGCCGCCTAGCAACATCAAAGAATTTTGTTCCCCTGGTTGAGCCTCCAGTGCTTGGCTTGGATATGCGGGACTTTCAAAGAGATTTTCCTTGGAT